>NC_012875.2:394100-1594100 GCF_000003195.3 Sorghum bicolor | reverse complement strand
CATTGCTTATTACCGTTCTGACTTGCATGTTTACATCTGCAGGCTTCGCTTTTGTCTACTTTGAGGATGAACGTGATGGCAATGATGCCATACGGGCTCTTGATGGTTATCCATTTGGCCCTGGCAGACGCAGGCTTTCAGTAGAGTGGTCACGGGTAATTCCTTGTATTATTTTGAACCCCCTACCCTTACCCCTAGTGGTAAAGCAGACTGTGATTAGCTAATATTAGTGCATTATCATGCTGTGGTCAGTTCACTTGATGATTCTGATTCCTTTTTTTTTGTGTGTGTGATATTATTTAATGTAGGGTGATCGAGCTGCTAGACGTGATGGTAACAAACCAGAAGCAAATACTAAGCCAACTAGGACATTGTTTGTCATCAACTTTGATCCAATCAACACAAGGGTCAGTGACATTGAAAGGCACTTCGCACCATTTGGGAACTTATCAAGTGTAAGGATAAGGAAGAACTTTGCTTTCGTCCAGTTTGAAACACTGGAAGAAGCCAGAAAGGCTCTTGATGCTACTCATGCTACGTAAGCCTCCTCCTCTGGAAACTTCTTTTTATGTAGCTGTTTTCACAGTAGCAAGTCCATAAAATGAGCAAATTTGACCTCCACTGACTGACTCAATATTTGGGGTTTAGAATTTCTAAATGTTCCTTGCTTTTGCTGTAAATTATAAAAGAAAGCGTAGGTGCTGTAGTAATTGTTAAAGTTTGAGTTTTCTGTAATTATACTTGTTCAGAACTTGACATTCAATTTTTATGTAAAGTTCTGTGCAAACCATTTAATTTAATTGTAGACACTAAACTCATGTCATTAGTTTTGATGTATGCCCCTTTTGCACTGTTGGTGGGATTTTCTTCTTGCTCGTTTGCACTGCTCATATGTAATAATGATGCTAATGTGTCCAACCCTTCTGCAGCACGCTTTTGGACAGGGTGATTTCTGTTGAGTACGCCTTTAGGGATGATAGTGAACGGAGTGATAGGTACGACAGCCCAAGAAGAGGTGGTGGCTATGGTAGGCGTGGTGATAGCCCAGTGTACAGGTCACGGCCTAGTCCAGACTATGGTCGCCCAGCAAGTCCTGTATATGGTTCATATGACAGAAGTCCTGTTCGTGATCGCTATCGGAGGTATGCCCTTGGATTGTTTTCATTGGTATACATTCTTGTCCTGATGTCCATGTCATATGACTGTAGAAGGGCTTCGGAGCCCTCTTCACGTTTTAATAATAAGGACATTTTGATAGTCTCTTCTCTCTTGTACCTGTACCATCAAGTTAAATGATTAGCGCCTGCAGTTAGTTTTTGTTTGGTATATTTGTGTGATTTCTCTTTTTTGTTACCTACTTCCATCATGGTTGATAGTTTACTTGAATTCAAGGTTTAGTCAGTGTCCTTATCCTATGGAATATTTTTCTCAGAAAAAACGTGATGTGCCATGTAACCTTTCTTGGTTGCAACCATTTCATATTTTTTTGTTCAGGCTGCAGTTTTCAGCTTACTGCTGCCCTTTAGTATTTTTACTTGTTAGGGCTTGTCTTGTTATCTAATGAGAACACAATTGTATAATCTGCAGATCTCCTGCTTATCGATCAAGATCCCCACGTGTGAACCGAAGAGCATATGACTAATTGAGAACTATCTCTGTTATGGTGCTACAGGCTAGCGGCTGCTAATATCCGCCTTTTGCAGGGCTGCACCCAGTAGCAAGAACTTACTGTGCCTGTACCGGAGCGTGTCACCTTAATTGCCTTAAACTCTTGTGTTTAAAGTGGCCTGTACTTAGTTATGCTATGCGACTGTCAGACTTTACTACATGCAATGTTATCATACAGCCCTATCATTTGTCTTGCGTTGAGATGCTCTGGAGCTCTTTTACAGCTTTTACCGTCCTTTGTCATTACTGCTATCTGTTAACTGAATGCATTGACGATTTTTATTTTCCTACCGGCCAAGCATTGTAGTTCATGCTTGGGAGATTTTCATTGTGATTGTTGTGTCGGTTGTAAAGTCTTTATCTTAGTAGTGAGTATTTATCGATCTTCAGAATCACCTGCTGTCTGCCCCCTTTGCTGCGGCCAGGAGTCCAGGACAGTGGAGTCTTGGAGATGTGTATTACTAGCAATATTGTAATTTCTTTCAAATTCCAAGTTAATAAACTAATTATCAACATAGTAATTTCTTTCACAGCTTCATAATTTTTATTAATATATTTTAACTTTGTAATACAGACAACTGTACTATCTTATCATCATATTCATAAAAGATAATAGTATGAAGATAAATGAATGATCAAAAGGTGTAATTTTAGGAGTTACAAATCACAAGACGCATAAAACAATGTATGCATACTTATCTATATACGAACGAACACCTTTGGATGATTGAGGCGTGAAGTTACCAGTTGTAGTTGTTGACGAGCACGTTACCAAGTACAGAAAGAATAGTGTCGGGAGTGCTTGCTGTGTGAAGTTGATGACTTAATCTACCGTTTAAAAGAAGGGTACCTATGAAATAATGGCACAGGGAGCATCCATGCTAATTTGAGGACTTAACCTCATTGGACAAGCTCCATCACAACCAGTTAAGCTATGCTCGTGTGACTTGAAGATGCTAATATTTCTTGTACAAAGTTGGTCAAAATTAGAAAATTTTGATTCAGGACAATGGTCAAAGTGAGATAATTTGGAGGGGAGCGAGTTGTTTTTAACATTTCATTTCTTCCAAAAGTTGTTGAAATTTGAAGCTTGATTGTGAATATTGCCATATAACCCACTAATTTAAGACATAATTATATTTGTGCAAGTTTAAAAAACCTTTCATAAACATGGTCATGTGATGTTTATATGTTCACTGATGTTTGAATTTGGAATCTGGATGTAGTTTTAAAATCAAAATAGGAAATCTTCCTCTTTTTCTAACCAGCATGGGCCAAATATTTTCTTCGACCGGAACAATCTAGCAGCCCAAGCAAAAGGCCAACTATGTTTCCACCTTGGCCCAACCGGCCGGGAGCCCGAAGCATTGGCAAATTTCGTGAAAACAGCCAACGTTGCATTGCACTTGCACCAACTTTGTAATGATCTTTTATGGTAATGAAAGTGCCGTCTGTTTCCAAAAAAAAAAAAACCATCAAGCATCATGAATATAGAAGTTTTTGATCACTAATCATTATGAATTTATGAATCCATTAGCTCGAAATGGACTAGGGTGTCCATAATTCTTTATATACTCATACAAATATCGCCTGTGATTACAGTGAAATAATAAAATGGAAAAGCATGTCTACCACTTATATCATCATCATTTCAGGATCACTACTATCAGAAGGCTGGTGCTTTTTTTTATTCAATAAACAATCAACTGATGATGGTCCTACACTGTAACATTTCTTCAAAATTCGTTGTAGGCCTATAAATTTTCTGGGAGCTAAAAGTCTGTCTTCTTGCCCCCTTGCTAACTGAATATTCTCTCAAATGTATCATGATGAGGCCACTGCAGACGCTGTTGGACTCGGAACATCCACTAACCGCTCCAGCATTTCCAGTTGGTCATAAGGTGCTATCTGCAGAAGCATCAGGTGCGTATGCATTTTTCAGGAAATGGATATGACAGGTTATGTGAGTTTTACAACTTTAAGGGATTCCAAATATGACAACAATACTTAAGATGAAGTGAATCCAAACTTTATCGTATTACCTGACTAAATCCATCAGGCCAAGTTATAGAAACTGCATAGTTTCCCATGGGCCTAATCTCTTCTGGCTCGATGTCATCTGGTATATCACTGTACTGAAGCTTTTGCTCCCCTGTCCATTCATCCTGCGGATACAGAGTAGTTGTAAACGTAATGACATTTGCAACGTAATGACATACATATACTTTTGAGTTGCCATCCTTAAGAACAATCATATATATTCCATATACTGAAGATGAAAGGCATATATACAGACCACACTTTGAGCAGATCGATCATTCCGTCTAACTGTTGCTGGATGCAACAAGAACTCTTCGTCTGAATCTGGCACTTTCACTCTGATTGCTTTAATGGATCTATCATAGGACACCGCTGTTGAAACTGACAAACAGAAAATAACAGATTATAAGAAAAGTGTCGCTTTTCTGTAGTATATGTATGTGTGTTCAGATCGAACATGTGCTGCACAACTGATTTGGTCCTTTATTTTCCGTGTCAGTATTTGAGGTCATCTCCTTCCCTGAACTACTTTTCCATCTACTTACCTTGTTGCCTAATTTTAGCACATTGTTGAACAACACATGCTCCAAGATTCTGAAATATATTAGCCACATCCCCTAGCGGATCAGCCACCACCTCAGGAATTCCAGTATCTCCAGAAGCCGAAAGCTGCAAAAATTACCAAACTGTGATTTCTGCTATCTTATTCAGGGCTTTTTTGGATCCCTATTGGATTATAGTAATTTGGGTTATTTGGATCCCTAGATTATTGAGGAGGATCATTGTTAGTTGGAGTATAAATTGGCGGTCAGATTATTTTAATCCAAACCAAAGTCTAGGATATTTATACCACCTTCAGATTATTTTATCTAATGACTATAATCCAATAGGGATCCAAACACCCCTTAGTCAACGATAAGTAGCTATCACTGAACTTACAGTTGGCCGTATTGGCAAATCAAAGAGGTGAGGTATTCCAAACTGCTGCACGACCTGAAACAGGCATTGCATTTTAAAAGAAATTCAACAACTATTAAAGAGAAATTATGCTATGAAATAATTCAATGTCAATGTCTTGCCTGAGTTCCAGAACCTTGTCCAAATGGGTAATAACGTTTTCCATCAGCATCAAAATAGCACATGTTCTCAACAACTGCAACACAAGGAACCTTGGCGAGAGAAGAGGATACAGAATATAGTCAATGCACGATCAGGTTCATACGTTAGACTTATATAATGCGTCACATTGTGCAACACACCTTCAGTTTAGAGAACATCCTTACACCCTTTGCAACATCAATGAAAGCCAGCTTCTGAGGGGTGGTAACAATCACCGCTGCAGTCAATGGAGCCACCTGATATTTCAGACGTTATTATATCTCACAATGCTTTGAAGGAGTATTCATGTGATTTGTACAGCATAGAGGCTGGTGGTAGCACCTGACAGAGTGTTAAGTGTATGTCGCCAGTTCCAGGAGGCATATCAATGACAAGGTAGTCAAGTTCGCCCCTTTATGAATCAAAGGACACTGTCAAATTCTTTAGTATAAGGAAACTAAGAACTTTCTCAGAAATATAATTAGTGAATTGTCCTATCTTATTTATGTGCACGTGATTTCTTTGAACATGTATCAATGCAAGTTTGCATACCAGTCAGTAGTGGTCAGCAGCTGATTGATGACTCCTGAAACCATTGGACCTCGCATGATCGCCCTTCCTTGTCCAGCAAATCCAAAGGACACCATTTTGACGCCCAAATACTCAGTCGGAAGAATAGCTCTGTTTTCTGGGTTCTAAAGGCAAGTCTGTTTACCATTATTAGTGGAAGTACTAAATTCCATGCTAATATAGAAGTTCATCCAGGAGGTTTACCATCACTAGCAACCGGTTTTCAGGAGAAACCATAGTTGGTAAGCTTGGACCAAAGACATCGGCATCGAAGATTCCAACCCTGGCGCCCATTCCAGCTAGTGTATACGCAAGATTTACAGCAACAGTTGATTTCCCAACCCCTCCCTGTGAACGAATGTTCTTTAGTGAAATGAATCATAAGATTTGTTGTATGCACCAAGATACAAAGTTCTTGCATGCCTTGCAGCTTGAAACTGCTATGATGTTGGAAATCTTCTGTAGTCCTTCTGGAAGCTCCCCTCCATACGTTGGCTGTGCAGGTTGCGCAGACATTGTGACATCTACCTTCTTAACCCATGGAAGTGCTGCAACAACCTCGTTCGCCTTTTGTTCGAACTGCACGGCACAAGCCAGTAGAGATTTGCACTTAAAATGGCTAGTATTCACTATATTATTTTTGCACTCAGAAGTCAGAATGATAATGCTATCTTGTAACAAGAAGTATTTACTGCTTTAGTTATGAAGCTGATTGCTTTTGACTAGCAGATTTACGAACCAAATGTTCACATCAATCAATCCACGAACAATATAAGTACAACATGAAGTTAAGATGTTTCGGCACTATTCTTTTTCTTTAACAGCTCAAAAGGCCAAAGCAGAGATTGCTTCAGAAATCAGATACAGGTGCTATACTATACTTGCCTCGTCTTTGATTGGACATGCAGGAGTCGTCAGCTCTAGACGAAATGAGACCTGAAACATAGCCGTATGAAACAAAAATACTCCACCAATTTCCAACTAATGTGCAGGTCACATACTAATAAGATTCCTATAATCTGATAAAAAAAAAGGATTTCCATTTACTTACCTCTTCTAAGGCCTCACTGATCTCCAAATCCTTGACAAACCCACAGGACACGATGTCCGTGCCGAAATCAGGATCGATGATTTGGGAGAGTGCTATGAGCACATCCTTCTTGGCATCATCCATGGAGGCCACGGTCGCCCTAGCTGATGAATTAAACCCAAGGCTTTGAGCAGAAACGCACACACACAGACAGATACAGGAAACAGCAACTAGACAGGCAACACCAAACCAAGTATTGCCTGCAAGAACTCGAGAAGCTTACCACCGGACGACGCCGACCTCATGACGCGTCGACGGCGGCGGCAGGCGCGGTGCGGCAGGGGGAACCAGGCGCGCGACAGGGCGGCATGAGCAGCAGCGTTTGCTGATAGAGCGCCTGCCGCGGATCCCAACCGTGGCGGCGCTGTGCGGAGCCGGAGGTGGAGGTGGGGAGCGGGCGGCGCGAGGAAGGAGGCGGGCGCGGCGGCATGGAGGGTCTGCATTGCTGACCGGACAAATTAAAGATTGCCCACCCTCAACCTGGGTCGCGTCCCGTGGCGTGGCGGCCACAAACTGACGAGGAGGAGGAGAGGGGGGGAACGACGGCGGAGTCGGGTGAGCCCGCTGCGGTGGCGGCGAGCGACGAGGTGCCTAATGGCGTCGTTGTCGAGGTGGAGGTGAAGCAGAGCTGCAGGAGCTCACCACTGACACCCCAAGAAATCGAGGCCGGGCGGGAACGGAAGCCGGAAGGATAACACACGTGGGGATAAGGATTGGATTGGCGTCCTCTTCTGGATGCATGCTGCGCCACCAAAACCGCGAGATTTCGCAGCAGCGGGAAAAAGCAAACAAAGAAAGAAAATGGAGAAAGCTAAGGCTTTGTTTAGTTCCAAATTTTCTTTACAAAATGAACATGATAGCATTTTTGTTTGTATTTGATAAATATTGTATAATTATGGACTAACTAGGTTCAAAAAATCCGTCTCGTAAATTATAGGTAAATTGTACAATTAGTTATTTTATTTTATTTATATTTAATGTTTCATGCATAATGTGACAGAGAATCTGAAAAATTTTGCAAATTTTTTAGAACTAAACAAGACGTAAACCAACCTTTCTCTTGTTTGTGTTGCTCGTGACGCCTGAATTTTGTGCCGTCCGTAAAGTTTTATTATTTTGTTTTGGATGTTATCAGGTTTATCTTAGTCTACAAAACTCTATTCTACCCTAAGCACAGGTAGGCCTTGTGTTTAGTTCACTCAAAATCCCAAAAAATTTCAAGATTCCTCGTCACATCGAATCTTTAGACGCATGTATGAAATATTAAATATAGATAAAAAATAACTAATTACATAGTTTGCCTGTAATTTGCGAGACAAATCTTTTGAGTCTAGTTAGTCTATGATCGAACAATAATTGTCAAATACAAACAAAAATACTACAGTAGCCAAATTCAAAAATTTTCACCAACTAAACAAGGCCGTAGATTATATGAATTCGACTATATATAATGGGTGTTTGAGACTGCTTACTTCATTTTTTAGCCAAATACTTCATCAGAGGTGAGACGATGAACTGAAATCAGGTTTTTACTGGCTTCGGGAATGTAAAGGACATTATTGAGAACAAGATTCCTATATGGTATTAACAAAACTTTTGCCAATTTGACTGATTCTCATACCTACACCGTTGGCGGTGTGAACCTGGTCATGGTCGTGGTCCTTTGTCACGTGCGGTGAGCTTCTCTAGTTCACCTGTGATCGGTGGCGCCAGTGTCAGTGTACCAATTGGTGTCTATGCTATAGGAATTGTTGGTGGCAACAGACACGGACTTCTTCTCTGATGGTTCGGTGAAGGTAGCGTGGAAGCGCTTGAAGTAGCGCAACACGGTGTGGCCTTCCTTGCCGCAGAGCTAGCAAGTTGGGCCGTCACCGTTGGAGTTCTGACGACGATTGCCGCCGCCGTTGTTGTTGACGTGCCCACGCCCACGACCGCCGCCACCGCAACCACCTCCACCACGTTTGAAGCCACCGCGGCCACCACGTGTGGCTGAGTTCGCAGAGGACTCTGAGCCACCACTCAGCAGATCCATGCGTTGTTCCTAGCTCGTGAGCTGGGTGTAGACCTCGCCCAAAGTCAGGGGCGAGGTGCGCCTTGCTATGGTCGAGACAACAGGATCATAGGTCACATTGAGACCGACGAGGATGTAGGACGCGACCTCCTTGTCTTCAAGCTTCTTGCCAGCTGTGCCATATCATCACTGAGGCCCTTGACCTTGCCGAAGAATTCAGCGATGGTGGAGGAAACCTTCTGGGCTGTCACGAGGGCCATGCGAGTGTCGATGACGCGCCCACACGACTGAGCAGCCTACCTCTCCTGGATGGACTTCCAGATCTCGACGGAAGTTGTGCAGTTGGAGACCTGCACCCGGATATCCTTGGAAATAGATGCGAACAAATAGTTGAAGACGGTTTGATCCTTACCAACGCATTCATCATACTTTGGATTGGGGCTAAGTTCATCCGGCTTGTTAGCCGCCTTAGCGATCTGTTTCGACGGTGTCGCCGCCATCTTCTCGTCGAGGAGGTGTGCAAGGCGTGCTCCACAAAGTGCAGAAAGGACATGAGCACACCATACGGTGTAGTTGTTCTTCCCCAACTTCTCGGTGACCAGACAGCCGATCAAAGAGAACGAAGGAGGTGGAACGGAGAAGGACGCCATTGACAAGTTTGTGGACTAAAACCCTAGCTCTGATTACCATATAAAATGGTTGTAACGCATACCCTCTTAGGTGTGCGGTTCCATGTTAAGTAGGCTAAGAAACACCCCAGCGTGGTTTACAAAGATTGTGCAACAAGTTGATCTATGATACATATCTCTTCTACCTTCTACCTCAAGAATACAACAACCACAACCACCTATATCTATCTATTCAGTTGGAACCGCAACTACCTACTGAAAGGTCCTAATATGGCTAGAGGGAGGGTGATAGCCTATTTAAAAATTCTACAAACTCACTAGAGCAAGAGATTAGTAAATAACAAAGCGAAGCCTTTTGCTCTAGCTCTAAAGGGGTGTTTGCAAGCCACCTACCCAACAATTTCTAGTTGCTATGATCACTATGCACACAAGAACTAAGTCTCTACTTACACTAGAGAGCTACCTACAGTTTCTATACAAGAAGTAAGCTACTCTAGTTTGCAAGTAAGTAAGAGAGAGTGTTTGATCTTTATACCACCGCGTAGAGGGGACGAACCAATCAATAAAATGAAGTCCAATCACCGGGAGAAATCCAAAGTACAATCACAATGGAGACACACGATTTTCTCCCGAGGTTCACGTGCTTGCCGGCACGCTACGTCCCCGTTGTGTCGACAAACACTTGGTGGTTCGGTGGCTAAGAGGTGTAGCACGAACCTCATCCTCACTAGGACACCACAAGAACCTACCCACAAGTGAGGTAGCTCAATGACACGAGCAATCCACTAATGTTGCCTTTGGCACTCCGCCGAGGTAGGCACAAACCTCTCACAATCACCGGGAGATGGCCACGAACAATCACCAACTCGTGCCAAAGCTCCTCCGCTGCTCCAAGCCGTCTAGGTGGCGGCAACCACCAAGAGTAACAAGAAAACCGCAGCTAGAACGATCCCCAAGTGCCACTAGATGCAATCACTCATGTAAATGCACTTGGAATCACTCCCAATCTTACAAAGATGTATAATCTATGAAGGAGATGAGTGGGAGGTGTTTGCTTAGGCTCACAAGAAGGTTATGTATGTTAGAATGCCAAGAGAGTGAGCCCTAAGCCAGCCGAACACGTATATATAGCCCCTCAAACAAAAAGAGTCGTTGGCTCTTTCACTGGGCGAAACACGGGATCAACGCTCTTAAAGGGGCACCGGACGCTCAACACCAGCGTCCGGTGCTCCAACGTCAGCCGCGTGTCAGAGTCTAACGGTAACCTGCAGAGCACCAGACGCTGAGCAGGTTGGCACCGGACGCGTCCGGTGCACACCGGACTCATGCGCAGAGAGTTCCACAAACTCGCAGGGTCACCGGACGCAAGCCACCGGACGCACCCTGAGCGTCCGGTGCTCACCGGACTCACACCCAGAGAGGTTTGCAAAACGTGCGGACACCGGACTCAGATCACCGGACGCTCCAGCTTGCGTCCGGTGCCTGGCGTCCGGTGCCTGACCCTAGCTGTGGGGGTATAAACCCCTATACCCTTATGGCTAGACTTGGGCCAGGAGACTTGGCCCATTACGAGACAAGCTCAAAGCTTGATCCGACAGCTTGGAGTTTCGCGCAAGGGAACAAGCCGTGAAGATCAAGCAGGATTCTAGTCGGTTAGAATAGGAATTGATATCGAACTATCTATGGCAATTGTAACCGACTAGGATTAGTTTCCAGATCTGTAACCTTGCCCTCCGGACTATATAAGGAGGGGCAAGGGACCCCCCTAGGACACGATTATTCTCTCAACACAAATCAATACAACCAGACGCAGGACGTAGGTATTACGCCAACTCGGCGGCCGAACCTGGATAAAAAGCTCGCCCGTGTCTTGCGTCACCATCGAGTTTGTAGTTTGCGCACCGTCTACCGATAAACTACTACCGTGGGTATACCCCAAGGTAGACTGCCGACCAGCTTTCGTCGACAGTGGCGCGCCAGGTAGGGGGTGTGCGTACAACTTCTCCGACGAACAAGATGGTCATAGTTCCAGCTTCCGCGGCCGTACCTGAAGGCCTCACGTTCACCGTCGGCCAGATCACGTGGACGACGCGTGGCGGTGGTCTCACGACCACGGTTTCGGAAGAAACCCAGATCCAATCTGGGATGACGTCGCCTCCGACCACTCGGATGACGGCACCGAGCGCCCGACCACCACTCCCACGCTACAAGGGGAAGGAGGTCGACTGCTCGGACCTTCTCCAAGCACTTGATCGCGCTGATTCCAAGTTACTCGAAGCTTCCCAACTAGTAGATGGGATCTCGCGCCAGCCTGATCAAGCCGCTCTAACGGATTTTTTCAACTCCCACCGGCCAACTCGTGTCGTTACACACGAACGGCTGAGAACGTCTCTGACAATAACCTCAACTCCCTCAGGACGATTCGTCAAGCTTGAGGCTAACCTGGAGGAGGATTACCCATGCGGTCTGAACAACTCGGCCTCCCTCTACTCACGGCACGACCAATCCCTTTTCAACAAGGCGGGTTGGCTGCCAAAACGGAACGGTCGACCAGCTCGTCATTACGTCAACATGGTGACGATCCAAGAGCTACGGGACGGCCAGGCCTCCAGCACAAACTCGAGCACTGGTTCTGTCCCCACCGAGGTCATAAACTCCGAAGACGAGGACTACGACCTGGATTTGCCTTCACATCCTCCGGGCTTCTCTCGTTTCCCGGTCTTCCCACCACGGCGAGGAGACATCGTTTTCAATGTCAGTGCCGACGAGCCGGTCGTCGATGGAGAAACAGACGAGCAGAGGCAGCTCCGCGAGCAACGTAACGCCGATCGCGCCCGACGACGCGCGGACGAGGAACGTCAAATCCCGCCGCATAATCTCAGCGACGCTTTCAACATGGTCGGGGATCAGCCAGTTTACAAAACGCCAAGTGCCAACGTGGCTGTGGCCATGGCCAATTTAGATCGGCTCCCTGACACTCCCGATTGCCAGGGCATCCGAACCAGCGTTCGAGCACATCTGATCGCCGCAATGGGACAGACAGCCACTCTGCTCGAAAGAGTCCAAGCCGTCTCCTATACGGAGGCCACCTCCGACCAGACTCACCGCATCCGGACCTCACCGCACCGTTCCACCGACGATCATCGAAAAAATTCACGGCGTGACGACGGCGGTCGGGATGCTAGCGGTCGCCGCGAGCAGAACCATGGGCGCGGTCAGGAAGTAAACCAGCACAGGGATCTTCGATACAACATCCCTCCCAAAGACGCCCGAGACCGCATCAACAAGCGCGCCACGGAGAGAGCGGTCCACGAAAACCTGCGTCGTATCGAATATGATGCAACACACGGCCCCCCGGGCCTGAGGCAGTTCTCTTCACATCTCCGCCAGGTCATGTGGCCCCGCAATTTCAAGCTCGAGAAACTCAAAAAATACGACGGCAAGGAAAATCCGGAAAACTGGATCACTCTTTACGAGATCGCCGTCCGATCAGTAGCAGGAGACGAGCATGTCATGGCCAACTACTTCCCAGTAGTCCTCGACCAGGCTGGTCACCAGTGGCTTCTTGGCCTGCCCGAGGACTCCTTCGACTCTTGGGAAGAGCTACGCCAGGCCTTCATCGACAATTTTATCGCCACATGCGAGCAGCCTGGAAACAAATACGACCTCGAAAGGATAAGGGACAGGAAAAACGAGCCTCTGCGCGATTACATCCGGCGATTCTCAGATATGCGCCTTAAGATCCCGAAGATTTCCCACGACGAGGCCATATCTGCTTTCATCAAGGGTCTGCGCTTCCATGAAGCACTGAGGAACAAGCTGTTGCGTAAAAGGCCAACAACGGTGGCCGAGCTCCTCGCCACGGCTAAAAATTACGTCGACGCCGACGACGCAGAAAAACTCATACGGGACGATGCGAGAGGTCCCGACCAGCCTCCCCGGCGAGATGATAGTCGCGGTCGTTTCGACAATAGAAACCACCGACGTCCCGACAACCGTGACCACAGGGAAGGTTGGGATAGGCGGCGCGACAACCGCGATGATTTCAGAGGAAAACGCCCCCGCGACCATGACCACGAAGTAAATACGGTCAAACGCCCCAACGGACGGCGGGACTACCAAGAAGACTACAACAAAACGTTGAAGGGACCGGGCCAACTACATCCAAAGTCCAACCATACCATGGAAGAGTGCCGCGTCCTCAAAAACATTTACACACGACGGGCCGCCCAAGACGATTCTGCCATGAAGAATGGGAAGCAAGACGGACGCGACCACGAAGACGAGGACGAGGACCAAGATAGGGACCTACGACACCAGTATGTCAGTCCCACCGACGTGGTCCACTCCATCTTCGGGGGCAAGGTCTCCATTGAATCTAAGCGAGAAAGAAAGCTCCTAAAAAGAGCCTGCCTCAACATAGACAGCTCGGATGACCTGATCGCAGACCCGAAATTCCCCCCATGGTCACACAGAGAGATCTCCTTCAGCAGGAAGGATCAGTGGGCCGCTATCCCAGAGCCAGGTCGTTTCCCTCTAATCTTGGACCCCTACATCAACAGCATCAGATTCGAGCGGGTACTCGTGGACGGAGGAAGCTCCATTGACATCCTTTTCCGTAACAGCCTGCCCGCTCTCAAGCTATCTCCGGCGCAGCTAAAACCCTACGACGCTCAGTTCTGGGGAGTCCTGCCCGGCCAGAGTTCAGTGCCCCTCGGACAGATAACGTTGCCTATCCAATTCGGCACATCCGACCACTTCCGAACAGAGTTCGTTAACTTTGTGGTCGCTGACTTTGATGGGACTTACCATGCTATACTAGGCCGACCGTCGCTAACAAAGTTCATGGCAGTCCCACATTACTCATACCTGGTCCTTAAAATGCCCACGGAGAAAGGCGTCCTAACCGTCAGGGGCAATGTGTACACTGCATACACTTGCGAGGAGGAGAGCTTCAAGATCACCGAAGCAATCGATCTCTCAATCCGCATGGCAGAGACAGTAACCCAGGCTGCACAGCTACCTCCCGACCAGCTTCGACTATCCGAGCAGGAGACCGCCAGGAAGAACTCAAAATCCAAGGAGCATAAGGAAGTACAGCTGGTCGAAGGTAGTCCCGAGAAGACGGCCCTCATCAGGGCAACCTAGACCCTAAATAGGAAGACGCGCTCGTCAGGTTTTTAAGGGACAACGTAAGCGTTTTCGCATGGAAACCTACTGACATGCCCGGCGTCCCACGAAACCTGATCGAGCACTCCTTAAATGTCTCGAAGACCGCAAGACCCATCAAGCAAAAGCTACGACGGTTTGCTCGTGACAAAAAGGAGGCTATTAGGACAGAAATAACACGGCTTCTAGCAGCCGGATTCATAAAAGAAGTGTACCATCCCGATTGGCTTGCCAATCCGGTTCTTGTACGCAAAAAGAATAATGAATGGAGAATGTGCGTTGATTACACTGATCTCAATAAACACTGTCCTAAAGATCCTTTTGGTCTCCCTCGCATCGACGAGGTGGTCGACTCAACGGCCGGATGCGAACTCCTTTCTTTTCTAGATTGCTACTCTGGTTATCACCAGATCTCGCTAAAGGAAGACGATCAGATCAAAACATCTTTCATCACTCCTTTCGGTGCATATTGCTATACGACCATGTCCTTCGGACTCAAAAACGCCGGGGCAACCTACCAAAGGGCCATCCAACAATGCCTCCACGACGAGATTCTTGACGACCTCGTCGAGGCTTATGTAGACGACGTCGTCGTCAAAACAAGGGACGCGAGCACCCTAATCGACAACTTAGACCGAACCTTCAAAGCACTAAACAAGTATAAGTGGAAACTCAATCCCAAAAAGTGCATCTTTGGGGTCCCCTCCGGTCTACTACTCGGCAACGTCGTCAGTCGTGACGGCATACGGCCGAACCCTTCAAAAGTACAAGCAGTACTTGACATGCGACCACCTAAGAATGTTAAGGATATTCAGAAGCTCACCGGATGTATGGCCGCTCTCAGCTGCTTCATCTCAAGACTAGAAGAAAAAGGCCTCCCTTTCTTCAAACTCCTGAAGGCGTCAGAAAAATTCTCCTGGACAGAAGAGGCTGACGTTGCGTTCACCCAGCTTAAGACCTTTCTCACTTCACCGCCTGTCCTTACAGCGCCTCAGCCCAATGAAGACCTACTACTTTACATTGCTGCAACTGATAGGGTTGTTTCGACGGCAATAGTGGTCGAGCGAGACGAGCCAGGCCACGTCTATAAGGTCCAGAGACCCGTTTACTTCATAAGCGAAGTCCTAAACGAGTCTAAGGCCAGATATCCGCAAATACAGAAGCTCATATACGCCATCCTAATAACATCGAGGAAGCTAAAGCACTATTTCGACGGCCATCGAGTCTTGGTAACCACCAGTTTCCCTCTTGGGGATATCCTGCGCAATAAAGACGCCAACGGCAGAATTGTAAAATGGGCAATGGAATTATGCCCATTCTCCTTGGAGTTCCAGAGCCGCACCACAGTCAAGTCTCAGGCCCTGGTCGATTTCATCGCAGAATGGACGGATCTCAACGAGCCTCCTGTTCCCAACGTCTCCGACCACCGGTCGATGTTCTTCGACGGGTCCTTAAACATCAACGGCGCCGGCGCTGGGGTACTTTTCGTGTCGCCCAACAAGGACAAACTGCGTTACGTCCTTAGGATCCTTTTTCCGGCATCAAACAACGTCGCCGAGTACGAAGCATGCCTTCATGGCATACGATTAGCCGTTGAGTTGGGAGTCAAACGCCTTTATGTCTATGGCGACTCCGCTTTAGTTATCAACCAGCTCAACAAGGAATGAGACGCAACCCACGAGAAGATGGATCTCTACTGCAAAGAAATTCGCAAATGGGAAACCAACTTCTATGGCATAGAGTACATCCACGTGGTCCGGGATAAGAACCAGGCAGCAGATGCGTTGTCAAAATTAGGGTCATCTCGGGCCCAGATCCTGCGAGGTGTTTTCGTCCAGGACATCCATGAGCCAAGTGTGGGCAAAGATCCGCCCGAAAAGCAACCTATTGAGGCGATGCTCATAGACGACGTTACTCCGACAACCAGTAACCGCGATTGGCGCACCCCATTCATCCGGTATATATCGGACGGGACAGGCTTTCAGGATAAAACAGAGAACGAGCGCCTCATTCGACGATCAAAGAATTACATACTGGTGGACGACAAACTTATGCGAAAAAATGCAAGTTCTGAAGTGCTGCTCAAATGCATATCCCAAGATGATGGCATCAAGCTCCTAGACGACATACATGCCGGATCCTGCGGCAATCATGCTGCCTCGAGAACGCTGGTCGGGAAAGCTTTCGAGCAGGTTTTTATTGGCCAACCGCGGTCAACGACGCAGAAAAACTGGTCCGGCACTGTGAGGGATGTCAGTTCTTCGCTAAACGGACCCACGTACCTGCTCATGAAATTCAAACTATACCGTCGTCCTGGCCTTTCGCTTGCTGGGGGCTCGACATGATCGGGCCATTTAAACCGGCCCTGGGTAACTTCAAGTTCATCTTCGTATTAATCGACAAGTTTTCAAAGTGGATTGAATACATGCCACTGGTCAAGGCAACCTCCGAGAAGGCCGTGGAGTTCCTCAATCAAATCATACACAGATTCGGGATCCCAAACAGTATAATCACTGACCTGGGTACTCAGTTCACTGGCACCACATTTTGGGACTTCTGCGATGACAGAGGCATAGTCATAAAATACGTGTCAGTAGCTCACCCACGGGCAAATGGCCAAGTTGAACGTGCAAACGGAATGATCATCGACGCCCTAAAGAAACGGTTGTACACCGAGAATGACAGAGCACCTGGTCGATGGATGAAAGAGTTACCGGCCGTGGTCTGGGGCCTCCGAACACAGGCTAGTCGGAACACCGGGGTGTCACCCTACTTCATGGTTTACGGCACCGAGGCAGTACTCCCATCTGACAACCTTCGGATCTCCAAGGATTGAAAACTTCGACCAGTCAACAGCCGACAACACCAGGGAACTCGAAATCAACTGCATGGAATAAAAGCGTCTAAATTCGTGCCTTCGAACAGCAAAGTATCTTGCGGCAATCAGACGATACCACAACAGGAATGTTAAGGACCGTTCCTTCGTGGTCGGCGATCTGGTACTCAGGTGGAAAACAAGCCAGGAAGGAATGCACAAGCTATCCACTCCCTGGGAAGGACCCTTTGTGGTCGCCGAGGTCGAACGACCCACATCCTACAGATTGGCATATCCAGACGGAACACGCGTGCCTAACTCTTGGCACATAGACAAACTGCGCCGATTTTATCCATAAGTTCCAGTAACTTTTGCTTGTAAGTCTCTTATAGTTGGCAATAATAAAAGTTTTTTCTTTTTGGTTATACTTTGTTTACATGCAGAGCTTCCGGCAAAGAGCAACAATGTCCTCTGAGACGGAAATGAATCAAACACAGTGACACGTCACTCAGATAACTTCACAGCGCTCAAAATAACAGTCATGACAAAAGCAAGCTTTATTACAAACTTTACATACAAAGTTTACAATAAATACCCTGACAGGCAGTCACTAGTCTACTCCTACAGACTACTCTACTAGCCTACTGCTCGGGCTGATCACCCGCTTGGCCTTGCTGCCCGGACGAAGGGGTCGGGGCCACCAGCGCCTGGCTGGTCGAGACCGCAGGCGTCGACCGTCCATCTCCGGCAATGGACGCCCCCGATAACTCCTTGGCCGACCTGTCTGAACCCGGCTGGTCGGGGGGAGTGGCCGTCCCGCATAGATTGATGTCGCCGATCACCGTCGACGACAAGTCTAGTAGTCCAGCCCTAAGCTCGTCCGCCTCCTGCGGGCCGATTTCTTTGAGGTACCCCTTCTCCAGCCTAGACAAGTCGACCAGGGGGTAGTGGGCGCGCACCATGCTGAGGATATGCGCGCCAGCAAACTCCCCGGCGTCCTTCACGAACTGCTGGAGCCAGTCCCACGCCCGTTGCGCCTTTTCCACTGGCGTCAGTCTTGGCGCGCGGGGCTGGCTCTCCGGAAGCTCGGGGCTGATCAAGTCCAGGACCGGGGATACTCCTTTCCAGATCCTACAACAATTAACCTTCCAGGAGTCCCGATCCTTGACCAGCTCGTCCAGGTGCTTCTTGGTGTTCGCTTTGAGCACTGGTAATCAAGCAAGATGTTAGCTTCAACATATCGAAACGGGCGATAAGCGGCAAACAACGGGAGCGACGCGTATTACCAGACAGCTCCCGGTCCCTCCGGTCCAGCTCCTCTCCTGCTCGGCGCCCGGCCTCCAGCGCCCCGGCAAGCTCTTGCCTGAGCTGTTCTTTCTCTTGTCGGAGGCGAGCAACCTCTTCCTCCAAGCCTACAATAACACATTCCTGGTGAGCAGATCTAATCACACAGCTATATGCAGCTGTTCGGAGAATGCAACTGACCTGTCCTTTGCCGATACTGATCGGCTAGGCGCCGAGTAAGTTCGAGACGACGCTCCTCCTGACCACTCATCTCGGCCACCTTCTCACCAACTTCAGACCGCAGCCGGTCCACCTCCGTGGATAAGGCCTTATTCTCGGCCACTATGCCCTCGATTTGGTCGAAGCACCGTTTCCAGTACTTCGCCGTTTTCATCGCGCCCTGCAAGGAAACACATATGTTGAGCACAGGAGCGCTACATATACCTGCTGAACAATGCACAGACCACCTACCTTGACTTCATCCACGAGACGCTTGGCCGCGCGCTCTACCCTGTTGGCCTCCTCCGTCTCCGCGAGCTCCTCATGCCCGATGAAGTGGTCCCCGCGTTGGCGCCACACGTACACATGCTGGCGGCCATCACGGGGGCGACCTTCTATCTCCTCCACCTCGTCGTCGGAGGCTGCCTGGGTTTCCTCGTTCGCCGCACCGCCACCAGTCGTGGTCGCAGGCATCACCGGCCCCTGCACCAGGCCCGAGGAGCCTGCGGACGAAGAGGCCCCCGCCTGGGGTGGCGTTGGGACTCCCCTCTCTTCGGCAGGGGGAGGGGTCGGGGCTCTGTCTTCCCCTTCCGCGACGCTACTCGGGGGAGCGGTCCTTGCTGCCTCCCCATCCCTCAGCGGAGTGCTCGCCGCGACACTCGCCGGGGCAGACTCTCCCTCGGCACCTGTAGCAGCAGCCGTCGCCGCAGGCTGATCTATGGTCTGTGGCGTGGCGTCCTCAGCGGCAAAAGTAGGCTCGGCCACCCTCTGGTCGGCGGCGTGGTCGGGGTTGACGTCCGACGCCGCGCTAAAGAACAAAGCAGCATTTTCAAAAAAAAACAATCGCCAAAGTACGTAAGTTGAACACTCACAGGTCTGATCGACGATGGGCCGCGGTGAACCTCCTCCTAGCCCTGCCGGTTGGCACCTGCGCCCCCGTTTCCATAACGTGCGGCGCAGGAGGGTCGCTGGCCACCTGATCAGTAGTGGTCGGCGCACTATCCGGGTGGCTACGAGGCCTTCGGACCAGCGACGGTGCGGCCTCCTCCTCCTCCTCGTCGACGTCATCGGTGATCAGGACGAGCCGACGACGCTTTGGCGCTTGGCTGCTCTCTGCCGGCAGCGTCGGCGCAGGCGAAGGATCTGCTGCAAACGGCCTTTTCCCCGCCACTCTCTCCTCGGTGGTCGGGGCCGGACGGGCTTGCTCCTCTTCACTGCTGGTGTACCGATCACACCGAGCAGCGTCCTCCACCGGCGGATCCTCCCCTGCGGGATTCTCCATCCCAGGCGCCAGTGACACATATACTGTGCACCGGTCAACATCTCCGATATGCAAAAGTAACAAAGACAAGTCAGCAGCTGACAATAATAAATGCTAAGGAGAAATAACTGGTAAGATACCTTAGGTGCTGGTCGCCCCAACTTAAAGGCTTGCACCCGATCACTGCCACGGACGAAGCCCCCGTCCGCGAAGTTGAACAGCTCGTTCAACAGCTGCTGCACCTCTGCCTTCTCCGAGACCTCCGGCCGCATCCTGGTCGGGTCCAGGCTCCCGGCATACTCGTATGCCGAATGCACCCTCTTCTGGCAGGGCATCACCCGACGACATACAAAGTTGCCGACCACGCCCAGCTCGTCCAAGCGCGACCAGTCGATGAGCTTCATCAGGTCCGCCACTTGGCCGTCAAACTCTGGGCGGTCGGTCCAGCTTATCCTCTTCTCGGGTATGTACCCCACGTCACAGAACGTGGAGCTGCCCGGTTCTTCCCTGATGTAGAACCACTTCTTGTACCATTCGGTTAGGGAAGTGTTTCATGGGCAGTGCAGATAACGGTTCTTCATCCCGTCGCGAAGGTTGAGGTATACTCCACCTGCAACCTTGGAGCCTCCAACCGCTCCCTTTTTTCTTAAACAAAAAAGATAGCGAAAGAGATCGAAGTGCGGCTCTATGCCAACATAGGCCTCGCACAGATGGATAAAAGTGGAAATGAGAAGAATTGAGTTCGGGTGCAGATTGCAAATCCCGATCTCATAATACAAAAGAAGACCTTGAAGAAAAGGATGAACAGGCACCCCAAAACCCCTCTTAAGGAAATCCTCGAACACTACGATCTCACCGGCGCGGGGGTCGGGGTAGCTCTCCCCCTCAGGCGCCCTCCAGCCGCCGAGCTCCGGGCTGTGCAGCAGTCCCATATCGACGAGGTCACCGAGGGACTTTGCGGTGCTGCGGGATTTCTTCCATTCCTTGGCCATCAGCTCGGCCCTCTTCTTGGAGTCGCTCTTCGCCATTGGAGATGCGGGAGCGATTTCGAGCTAGGAGGGTGCAGGTGGTTGAAGAAGGCGAGAGCGGAAAGCTTGAAGGCAATGGCAGGGTAAGCAATGCGGGGTTAATGTTAGAATTTTATAAACCGCAACTCCACCCCTCCCACTTCCCGCATTCTTGGGAAGTGGGCGGGTCATACGGCGGACGCGGCGCTTCGGTTTTCAATGATTATCGACAATTAATGCGGCGGAGTTTTCGTACAAATTGATGGTTTCCTTTTCTCAAACCGCGCAAAGGGCGGCTGTACAGTTACCAGGCGCAACTTTTCATGCTGCCATCTGACATCCCGTCAGGAGGTCTCATCACGTCAACCTTTATGTGGTAAAATTTTTTTCAAGACAAGCAGACAGAACATGGTAGAGTGTCAACAATCCAAGGACTGAACCGACCACCGAGCACTTGATGCTCGGGGACTGGTCGTCCAGTCTATCAACTCGGAACTTCAAGGAACAGACCGACCACCGAGCACTTGATGCTCGGGGACTGGTCGTTAAATTTGTTGGGACTGCACCGACCACCGAGCGCTTGATGCTCGGGGACTGGTCGCCTAGTCTATTAGTTCGGGAATCAGCGGGCTGTATCGATCTCCGAGCATTGTACGCTCGGGGACTGGTCGACCAGCTCACCAATTTGAGAGCTTGGGGATTGCACCGACCACCGAGCACTATACGCTCGGGGACTGGTCGACCAGCTCACCAATTTGAGAGCTTGGGGACTGCACCGACCACCGAGCACTATACGCTCGGGGACTGGTCGACCAGCTCACCAATTTGAGAGCTTGGGGACTGCACCGACCACCGAGCACTATACGCTCGGGGACTGGTCGACCAGCCCACCAATTTGAGAATTCGGGGACTGTACCGACCACCGAGCGTTATAAGCTCGGGGACTGGTCGATTTGTCTATTCAATTGCAGATGAGCATGATATGCTTGGGGACTGGTAAATTCAATTTTTTAGACCTCGCTACAAGGCTCATACTTCGCCTTCCAGCAAGCTCGGGGACTACATCGGTACGATGCATCTGGCGATGCATCTCAGTTTTAGAATTTCTATGATTTTCTTTTTAGACCCTGGCACCACGTGCCTACGTCACCTACTACCAGGCTCGGGGACTAAGTGGGCACACTTCACCTTGTGGTGAATATGCTCGCTTTTTTGAGGTCCGTACTTTTCAGAAAAGTAAAGTGGGCACACTTCACCAGGAAAGAAATCTTTTTTAATTAAGAGCACCATGCATTCTTCGAACAACTTGCTTCTTCGATGTCAATGTTGATCAACTATCTTTTGAGTTGGTCAAAATACCGTTGCAACTGTTTGGGCGACTTTCCTACTTATTGAAGACGTCAAGCTTCACTGATCGAAGAAGCTCAAGACGACGTGTTACTTCACAATACATGGTGCTCGGGGACTAGCTGTAGGGGTATAAACCCCTATACCCTTACGGCTAGACTTGGGCCAGGAGACTTGGCCCATTACGAGACAAGCTCAAAGCTTGATCCGACAGCTTGGAGTTTCGCGCAAGGGAACAAGCCGTGAAGATCAAGCAGGATTCTAGTCGGTTAGAATAGGAATTGATATCGAACTATCTATGACAATTGTAACCGACTAGGATTAGTTTCCAGATCTGTAACCTTGCCCTCCGGACTATATAAGGAGGGGCAAGGGACCCCCCTAGGACACGATTATTCTCTCAACACAAATTAATACAACCAGACGCAGGACGTAGGTATTACGCCAACTCGGCGGCCGAACCTGGATAAAAAGCTCGCCCGTGTCTTGCGTCACCATCGAGTTCGTAGTTTGCGCACCGTCTACCGATAAACTACTACCGTGGGTATACCCCAAGGTAGACTGCCGACCAGCTTTCGTCGACACTAGCTGAGCCAGGCAGCCTGCACACCGGACGCTCAGACACAACGTCCGGTGCCTCTGAGCCAGCGTCCGGTGCCTCTGACACTAGCCTAGTGATTAGCCATCCAAACAGGCCCTAAATACGTGTGTGTATTATGAAAATCTCTCTGTTTCCATGTATGAAAAATAAAATACTGAGACGCACTAAGCAAAGTGAAAAACATAATAAGATGAGCTTTCCTTTTTTATAGTAGTCTAGTCACCTTGTTGAACTCCCTGTCCCAACGGAAGCTTTGCCTCTGCCTCCAACTTACTCGCTACGTTGTTTTTCCTGGAAAGATGAAAGCAGCTGACGTATCTTCCGCACTAGGTCATGTATATATGGTGGTTTAAGAATAATATGGAAAACAGAAAAGGACACCGAGATATCCGGACCCATCATCTTTTTTTAAAAAAATTCCAGACCAAACGGCAACAGAGGCTGTTGTTGAGCTATAGCATCAGATTCTGCCTAATCCTTCTGAAGCAGGAGCTGGCACCTACAGGCTGTTCTTGAGCTATGGCATCAGATTCTGCCTAACCTCCTGCCCCAGTGCTGCACTCTGATAGAGATTGCTCACACACCAAAATCAGATTCGTCCTGGAGCTCCGTTCATATCACGGCTATTGTTTGGTTCGTTGCACATCGCACGCAAACCCTTCACACGGCGCTGCAGGTGAGGTGACACCATGCATTTCCCCTACTTCTTCTCCATGGTAAATAAATGGTCTAAGTTGAAACGAAAAATGTAACTTCACTTTTTATCTAGTGCCATTAATTAAGTAATCCTAATGTATCATTGGGTTTGATGGAACTTTCCCTTCTCCAAGATATTTGTCTGCACAAGCACAAAAAACCTGCTTCTCTGCTAAAATAGCCACGACACATCCATGCATGATCTCCTCTTAAATCTACTCGATCGATCGTTTTCCACAAAGGCTTGCATGTAGATAATAACACAAGGGCTAGCTAGCTTGTGCTTCTTCATCCTGCTAGGTCAGCTTCATCGGTGGCCATTTAATTAATTTGGCGAGATGGGTATGGTCACTTCCATATGTATGGAGCCGATCAAGCGCCGACGAGTGGAGAAGGACCTCGACGACAAGGTGGCGGACGCGCTCCAGGAGAGGACCAGGTCCCGGCAGAGGACCTTCAGGTCCGTGAACAGCATCACCATGCGTCTGCCCAGGTTCAAGGAGGGGCTCAGGGACATCAAGGAAATCTTCGATCAGTATGGTAATTTATATCTCTATAACCTAATATTGAAGAGTGAACAGTGAGGGGCATTTTCTGTCATGGTGGTATTTTATTTCTCAAACTGCCTGTTCTTGATATTACCATATGTGATTCTGATTCATGACTCGTGCTTATATATTGAATCTAATTCCAAGACGTATTAGGTTCTATCTTCTATGCAATGTATATATGAGCACACTTTTGCTAGTGTGTACTCATGGAGGCACATTTTCTATGTATCTGTCGATGCAAAAGTAGCTTCGTTTCGCTAAGAACGCACTGAATTTACCAATTACGTACCATGTAATTAAGCGCAGAATGAATGAATTGAAGTATTTGTTCCGTTGCAGATGAGGATTCAAATGGCACAATCGACAACGAGGAGCTGCAGAGCTTCCTTAGCAAACTCCAGGTGAAGATGTCCCAGCAGGAGATCGACAACCTGCACAGCTACTGTGACATCGACAGCAGGAACGGGATCCAGTTCCAGGAGTTCGTCGTGCTCCTCTGCCTCATGTACCTGCTGTTCGGGCCAGACGTTACGCGCCGGGTACATACGACGACTCTTCTCTTTTTCCTTCCTCTCTAGCCACTCTGCTAATGACAGTAATTTCGATCCACTAATTAATCGTTGGGAAGATCGATTAATTCAGGTTTCAGAATTCGAGTCTGTGAAGCTCAACTACGTCTTCGACGAGCTCATTGACGCGTTCATCTTCTTCGACAAGGATGGGGATGGCAAGATGAAGAAGAGAGACGTCACCCACAGGATGAACGAGGCGTCTCACCAGGAGAGGACTCCCAGTCACATAACAGCACAGCTATTCAGTACTCCATCTCTTGCATTGCTGCCTCTTGTTTGTCTCATATATATATATATATATATATATATCAGTTGCTATGCAGTAATAGGTCGATTGGTGCTCATGCACGTCATGTTCTTTATGTTTGTATTTCTTTGTTTGTTTGTAGAGGAGATGGATCTGAACAGGAATGGGAAGGTGAACCTCAAGGAGTTCCTCTATTCCATGATCAGATGGGCAGGTCTCGAAACTGAAGACGACGGCAGCAATGAGGCCTCCCCCTAATGTATTTTTTCTTATTATTATCTGCATTTTAACAATTGAATGAATAAGTAAAAATGAACGTATGTTAACAATTGAAGTCGTGTAAAGGAAATAGCTGAAGCTCATCTAGAATCCTGACATGGAAATCAGGGTTGTTGTTAACAAGTGAAGGCCGCGCACTTCTCACCAAGGTCACCCTTTCTGCGATTCTGGTGCACATTCCCGTCGTGTCTTGTCTCAGATGAGGTCAAGAACTAATTTGCTAGATTTTCAAGATTAAGAGAGGAAAAACTCATTGTTCATGCAGATAAACAAATATAAAGCTTATGTCCAAGCTACTGACATATTTGAGATAACGAGCAACATGGAGGAATATAAGTAAGGGCAATGCTACGGACACTCTTTACTTCCTATGAGGTAATACCTCAAAAGAATTTGAGCCGTTGATTTTTTTAATATTTTTACAATTAATTAGTTAACTTGAGAAAAGAGAAAAAGATTTCAGATCCTTAAATCAAGGGAGAGACATGAGTGGGCGCATTGCCTTTCCTTGTTTGTTCCATGACGTGTGCAGCTCTCCATACATGCACTATTATTTTATTTGAAAAATTTAGACCAATGCAAAGAAAAACTAATACTACAATACGTGATAAAATTTATCACACACCTTGTATTTTGTATTATTTTGTTTGACAAATTTAGACCAATGCAAAAAAAGCTAATACACGTAAAAAAGCTGTCATGCACCTCGTATTTGGTATTATTTTGTTTGAAAAATTAAGGCCAAAGCAAATAACATATATTTTCTTTTGTTCACTTTATAAAAAAGTCACACATTAAATCATGATGCCGTACACAACTTTATCTATACCACGTTGTGTCACATTTAAAACAATTATTGGTAACTTCCATCATGCCAAAAAATATATCAGCACAAAACTTTCCAAAAAAGAAGTAAACAACATATTTGGACACTTCATTT
The DNA here is from genome assembly GCF_000003195.3 of Sorghum bicolor. Taxonomy (NCBI): domain Eukaryota; kingdom Viridiplantae; phylum Streptophyta; class Magnoliopsida; order Poales; family Poaceae; genus Sorghum; species Sorghum bicolor. The sequence goes on along the minus strand of NC_012875.2, from coordinate 1,568,006 downwards.
TCTTCCCACATTAAAAACAATTAAATATAGTTTAATTATTACTTCCTATGAAATAATATGTGGTAAAAACAATCAGATCAACGGTTCACAGTTATTTGGGTGTACCACAGCAAAAGCCTATAAGTAATTATCAAGCGCAGGAAAGTTGCTCATACTTTAATAAACAGAAGCCGTTGCTATTTTATCAATTGAAACAAACATGATTTTATCGAGACATAAGATTTCAAACCTTATCTTCATTATTTGAAGATGTTAAGGAACTATCTACACAACAAGGTCAATGTTTTTTGTACTCCCAGTTAAATCTATACATATGGTCACATATTCTTATTCTTATTTTGGTTGCGTGTGTGTTAAGATCAGCACACCATATTAGTGTCACGCCAATTATATCACCGTGGCTAGGAGAGTGGCAGCAAGCGCAAAGATGGGGATTGAGAATATAAGATATATAGATATAGACATGGATAATTTGTTTCTATAGCTAGTTCTTGCGGGCGAAATTGATTGTTCAGAACAAGAATAATTAACGTGAAGCAAAGATAGCACACCACAGAACGGAGTATATATTAAACAAATAGTCGTCTGAACATACATTTTTTTTCAATTCATCCATGCCTTCTTTGGGGTCAGAGATCCTGCTTAGCTTCCAGTAGTCACATTGCTATTGTTAGTCAAACCTTAAGCATAAATTTTCAAGGCAACTATTCTCAACACATACACACTCGATTCTCCATTAGGCAACATTATCTACTATACTGCCTTTGATATAAAGCATCAACAAAATTATTAATATATGCCATGACCCCAAATAAGTCACTAAAAGCTAATTGTATTAGTTTGAAAGTCTGAAGTGTTAGGAGACATGTGGGACGGGCAGTCCAATATTTTCTAGGTAGAAGAAAATCTTTTCTCTGGGATGTGAGCAATCTTGTTCCAATTTGGATGTCCAGCTTTCTGACAGCTCTTCTGAACCATGGATCGCAATCAGTGAGTTCATTTGACCGTATAGATGTGGGCAGAGTAGGAAGTGACTGGATATTTTTGCAGTAATCCAAGCACAGATGCTCGAGAGATGTCAGCGTCGCCAAATTATCGGGCAAGCTAGCTTGTCCATTTGCAGCAACTAAAGTTGAGGGAGTTTAGTGAAAGGAACTGTTGCAGAATGTCTTCTTCCCTGAGTTGGTCCGATTCATCGACAGGGATGAGCAGCCTTCTCTGGACAGCAGCTGTGGCACAAGGGGTATGTCATCAGTGTCAATCCACAGGGATAGGTAGAGACTCCATCACCTCAGAAGGGATTTCTATGAGGAAGGGAAGAGCCCTTAGGTTCAAGCTAAATATAGGGATGTAGAGGCTCTTAATTAAACAGTGTCTGTGATTGCACAATGTGAGATGATGACCCTATCCACTGATGCAGGAAGCATTAACCGTCCGTAGTCTTCCTCTCTTATATGGCCCCGGATAAGAGCCTTTGGGGGCAGACTACCACACCTGCCGAAAACGAAGATTGTGTCAAACCTCACAGGCTGCTCATCAGCAAACTTGTTTATCTCCTCAGCATGTGTTGTACTCTCCATCTGAGATGCTCGCTCGATAAACCGCAACCTCATCATGTCCACATCTGCCCCACATGTAACAACCAGGGCCTCACAGCGCTCAATGTCCAAATTCTTGAGGCTGTTTGGAAGTCTTGGCAGCTTTTCTAGCTTTGGAAGGCTAACGAGTTTAAGGTGGCCAAGGTTTTTTTTTTTTTTTTTGAAGACTTCACCGGAGGGGTGAGTGCCCCATCTGAATAAATTCCATTGATCTCGGCAAGCCGGTGCACGGAAGGGTAGCCTTACAGGATTGTTAAAAAAATTACAGTGGAAGAAAAGAAAATGAGCTACATAGTGAACAGAGTACTCTAACCATCTTAGCAGGATTCTATCCTGCGTTTTGAACCTACAGGCCCATAGGCGACAAACTTCTTTGCAATAGGAGAGTAGCCAATGAAGGCAAGGTTGGTTGTGCCTGAAGACAACATCGTGGTGGTGGTTCCAGATGCACCAACAGCAGAGGAGAACGAAAGTGTTAAAGTGCTTGGGATGTATTGTCACTGGCCTGGCCTAGGGAAGTTCCAGAGCTCAGTTACCTGTGGGAAGGTTATTCCGTGTCCATCCACCTGGTCCCAGAACCGTTTGGCGACGGGGCAGCTGAATAGCAGATGCCCACAGGTCTCGGCTGCTGTATTGCATAATTCACAAATGTCATTCTCCAAAATGTGCTTCCTTGCTCCTTGTCTGAATTCGGTCCTTTAGCAGCAGCCAATCGAAGAATTTTTACTCTTTGTGGAGCTTTACTCTGCCATACAAATATAAAGATGTGGCTTGGTTGCCTCCGAAGAGTTGCTGCCTTGTATATTACTTAAGTTAGGTACAATATAACTTAGATGGTTATAATATTAGAAATAACTTAGATAGTTATAATTTTAGAAATAATTTTACTATGCATTCTTATATGCAAAACTATTTTCAAACTATATATAGACTCAAATATAATTGTATAAAAATTAGATTATAAACAATTTTGTTTTCTTTAAAAGATATTTTTAAAATAAAATCGTAGCGTTAGCAGAGACATTATACTACTACTTGACAGTAGCAATTGGCAATAGCAAATTTGCACAGGCCATTTGATAAGTCTCCGGCTCCTCTGTCTCTCAGATCCACACCGCCGGCCATGGCCACGGGTCGCAGCGACGCGGCGAGCATGGTGGCGGTGGGTCTGGTGTGGGGCGCCACAAACGCGCTCATGCGGCGGGGCGCGCTCGTCTGGGACCGCCGCGCCCGTGCCTCCTACCCTTCCGGCGGCAACGTGTTCCGGCGGTGGGCGGCCCTGCTCCTGACGTGGCAGTACTCGGCGCCGTTCGCCGCCAACCTGTGCGCGTCCGCAGCCTTCTTCGCGCTCCTCGGCGCCGCGCCCATCTCCGTGGCCGTCCCCGTCACCAACGCCGTCACCTTCGCCGCCACGGCCGCCGCCGCCGCCGCACTCGGCGAGCGCGTCCGACCCGCGCCCGCTGTCCTCGGCACCGCGCTCATCGTCCTTGGCGTCTGGGTCTGCATCTCTTAGTCTGAAGATCTGCTTGAGGTGAAAATTCCCATTCCAGTAGCTGCTGCTTGGGTTTGGTTCTAGTTCTGATGACATTACAGTGTTACAGTCCGTTGGATATATATATATATATATATATATATATATATATATATATATATATATATATATATATATATATATTCTGACATTACATTCCAGGGCAATTCTCAGATTTTGTTTTACACCTGTATGTTGCCATATGAATGAATTATTATGACCACATTGTTGGTAGCAGCAGGCAGCTGTGTGTTCATTAGCTAGATGGTCTGAATACAGTTTCATTGTGTAATTTGGTTACTGAATGTCTGAATCCACTTCTGCTTAGGGTGAGGAATGTAACATATAACCTCCCTTCATCAATTCTTCGACTCTTACGGCTTTTATTCTTCTTCAGATCATTTATTGGGAACATGGTTGATGGTTGACCTGCAATTCTTATGCGAAAGGTCTTTTACATTTCCAAGGTTTTGGGGCATGGATCACCAAAAGATACCTGGACTATTCAGAAAAAGAAAGTGGATCACACCATAAGGTACCTGAATATTTCAGAAAATAAAATGGATAATGCAACAAATCCGGTTGCAATGCAGTCACAACACCATTAGCTTGGTAGTTGCTGGATTCAACAAAACATCTCCAAAAAGAAAAAGATGGGGACACAGAAATGGAGTTATTAAAAAGGGTGGCGTATGGCATTAGAATAACTTGTTCGCTGGCGTATGGTGAAAAATCAGAACTAACTCTTGGTAGTTTTGGTGTTTTGAATTAGGTTATCTGACACCACGATTATGGGGTTAGAACTTTAATTAACCTGTAGAATATTCTACCAGATTGTTGTCCTCTGCTTTACCAGGTTTTTATGTGGACTACCAAAGTATTTGAAGGTACGGCCTTACTTCAGAGCTTATGGAGGCCCGCCAACTGCTGTTGCTACATGCTAATTCTCACCTAATTTCTGAACCCACCACAAAAGGAGGCAGTACCGAATAAGTGGCGCTTACCCATCACTATTACTTGACTGTCATGGAACTCCAGTTAGGCGATGTATGATGATTTATATGATCTTGATCTTGATGATTGGCTTTCTGAAAATGTGGCGGCATGAAATTTTGGAAACAACTTCAAAAGTAGGCACGAGAGATAATCACTAGCTGTTGACCAGCAACCGAACCACACCCATGGATTTGCCAACAATAAAGCAATGGTGCGGTGTCTGAACTACGAAACTGCATCTTGCACACCAGCATTCCGATAAATATATTTCAGCAGCCAGCTTTTATGTTCCTATTCTGATAGCAACAGTACAATGCAAGCCTACAGTTTCCATATTATGATGTAGCAAAATTTTGAAATGAAAAATAATGCTGGAACACAGAGTAGTCAAATAAACAAAAGAAAATCTGGATCATTTCAATACTAACAGGCATATAGTATAGTGCATAGTATATTCATATTGAACAAAATTGACCTAAGAGGAAAGTAAACAACACTAAATAATTGATCGTTTGTTGAACTCTAAGTTAAGTATTAATCTTGTGGATGAGCTTTAGCCAGTTTGGTCGCCATGAAGGAGATCCCCAGTCATACATGGAGTGTAAAGGAATGACTCATATATACCACAGAAATGCTCATGATAGTAACATTTTGGGCGTGAGTTTCCTAGATGTTGAATCTTGGTGCTATTCAAGTGATAGGCAACAACTCCAGATGGTTCAAGTACACGTCCCGGCACCTAGGGTTTGCCTAGGCGACTCGGGAGGCGACCGTGGTGTCGCCCAGTTTCTTCTCTTCGTACTCCATCGTCCCTTCCGTTCTCCCCCGATCTTTTCTCGGATCTTAATCTCTCCTCACGTAGAGGTTTTGAGATTAAGATCTTCCACGTCCTATTCCCTAAGAGTCCACCTCCCTCTCTGTTGATCAGAGCCCAGCCCTAACACGTGCTAGCCCTAGTTGTTCTCCCTCGTCGAGTTTTCTCCTTTCGAGCTTTTCTCTCCGTTTCCCAATGGAGAGCGTTGAAGGTCTGCTGGGGAAACTACGGTTGACGGAGGAGGAGCGGGGAGGAGTGAAGATCGGTGGCGGCGGAACCCGTCGATCTCGTGCAGCGGAACCACAAGCGGTGGGCAAAGTCCTGGCGGAGAAGTTAGTCTCTCCTGAGACCCTAGAGAAGACGTTGGGGCGCGTTTGGTGTCCAATTAAAGGAGTTCTTTGTAAGGATCTGGGAGAGAATCACTTCCTGTTCACTTTCCTGCAAGCTTCTGGAAAACGAAGAGCCCTGGAGGATGGCCCGTGGATGATATCAAAGGATCTGGTAGTTATGGCGGAGTTTGATGAATCGAAGACGTTGGAGGACATGGAGTTCCATCTCATTCCAATCTGGGTCAGGGTTTCAAACCTCCCTTTTGGTATGATGGATAGAGAGACTGGCAAAACCCTAGGGGAGAAGATTGGGTTTTTCAAAGAAGTGGACGTAGGGGAGGATGGGACTGCAGTGGGGAGGGTTTTGAGGATCAAGGTGTTGATCGATATCCGTAAACCACTGATGCGTGGTATTACTGTGAAGGTAGGGGATCCAGAAAGGGAGAAGTGGTGCTCCTTTGCCTATGAATTCCTCCCGGACTTTTGCTATACCTGTGGTCTGATCGGACATATTGATAAACATTGTCCGTCTCCAAGTGAGAGTGGTGAACCCCAACAATTCTCAAGGAACCTGCGTTTCATACCAGAGAAGAGGAGAGGAGAAGGGACAGGGGAGAGAAGATCCTTTGGTCCAAAACCCAGAGGCCCGTGGTTGGGTGGAAGTTCAGGTAGTAGAGGCTCCTTTGATTCCCGGGGTGACCGTTGGGGTTCATCGAAGTCTGGAAGCGATGCTTTGAATTGGAGGAAGAGTGGAGAGGAGAAAAGTACAGAGACGGGAGATGAGGTAACGAGCCCAGAAAAAACCTTGAAGGGTGTCGAGAAGGAGGATGGAAAGACTTTGGGGGCAAAAAAACCTCTGCTCCCGCAGCTAGAAGCTCCTGTTCCAGCCAGGGACAAAGGTAGTTTGATTGTGGAGAAGGGTGGTGAGGAGGACATGAAGAAGGACAGGAGAAGAGGCACTTTCAAACGCTTAGAGAAGAGTAGGGCTGTAAAAGGAGATAGTGGAGAAAAGAAGCAACCAGAGAAGAAGAGGAAGATGGATATCGATAGGGAGGAACAAGAGGATGGAGTGAAGAAAGTGAAGGCAACTGAGGGGGCTAAGGACAGCCAAAACACAGAAAGAAAAATGGCGGGGCCGGCGGACCGGTCCTGCGAGACCCAATGAAGATCGTTGCTTGGAACTGTCGGGGCCTGGGAAACCGCCCAACAGTTCGAGGTCTTCTGGATTGTCAGAAGACGGTGGGGGCAGATATTCTTTTCTTGTCAGAAACAAAGTTGGACAAGCGAAGAATGGAGCGGTTTAGGTGGATGTTGGGTTTAAGCAACATGGTGGTTAAAGATTGTGTTGGAAAAGGTGGGGCCTTGCTGTGTTTTGGCGGAGGGGGATTGATGTGGTGTTGAGAAATTTCTCTGACAACCACATTGATGTTGATGTTCGTGAGGATGACGGATACAAACGGAGGTTTACGGGAATTCTTTTATGGCTTTCCACAAACTGAGGATAAAACCTGGACTCTGCTGTGCATTCTCAAGAAGATGTTCCTTGGCTGTGTGCGGGTGACTTCAATGAAATCCTGTACCAGCATGAGAAGGAGGGAGGGGTGCTGCGTCCACAAGCACAGATGGACCGTTTTAGGGAGGCCTTGGTGGATTGTGAGCTCCAGGACTTGGGTTTTGAGGGTGATGTATATACTTGGAGGAATAATAATCGGAGGGCGCAGGGATACGTTAGGGAGCGCCTTGATCGGGCGCTGGCGAACATGGAATGGCGGGCACACTTCGCGACTGTCCAGGTGCTGAATGGCGACCCGAGGCACTCTGATCATCGCCCGGTCATCATTTCGACAGAACGAAAGGAGGTCAGAAATGGTGGGGGAAGAAAGGCGTTTTTCTTTGAAGCGGCCTGGTTGGAAGAGGAGAATTGTGAGGAGGTTGTACGGGAGGGCTGGGAGCTAGGTGTGGCTGAAGGGCTCACGAGGGTCAACCAGCTGGTGGGCAGGGTGGCTGGAAACCTTTCTGTTTGGAGTTCAAATGTTTTAGGGGTGTGGGAAAAAAGGAGAAAAAAATTAAAAAAGGAGCTGGAGTGTTGTAGGAGAAGGTCCCTTTCGGATGACGTGGTAACAAGAGAAGCGGTGCTTAGATTCCAAATAGATAAAGTGGAGGAACAAATCGATATCTATTGGAAGCAGAGGTCGCATACAAGGCGGTTAGAGAAGGGGGATAGGAATACAAAATTTTTTCACGCGGCTTGCTCTGATCGGAGGAGAAGAAATAGAATAGGACCTTTACAAAATGGTGAAGGGGGTTTGGTGGAAGATGAAGTAGAGAAGCAGGTTTTTATTACTAACTATTTCATGCAGCTTTTCACATCCAACGTGAATGGTGATGTCCAGCAGCTCCTACAAGCTGTTCAACCTCGGGTAACACCGGCGATGAATGAGCAGCTTATGGAGGATTTCACAGATGAAGAAATAAAGGAAGCTTTGGACAGTATTGGTGATCTGAAAGCACCGGGCCCTGATGGCATGGCTGCTATCTTCTACAAGAAGTTCTGGGGGATTGTGGGGAGAAGGATCACAGACGAGGTGCTGGAGTTTCTGCAAGGTGGAGCTATGCCACACCAATGGAATGAAACCATTATCTCCCTCATTCCAAAGGTGAAGCAGCCAGACAAGGTGACTGATCTACGCCCAATCAGCCTTTGCAATGTGCTATATAAGATCATATCTAAGGTTCTAGCAAACCGTCTAAAAAAGATCCTACCAGAAATTATTTCGGAGAATCAAAGTGCCTTTGTCCCTGGTCGTCTCATCAGTGACAACATCCTGATAGCTTATGAGCTTACCCATTCCCTGAGGAAAAAGAAGAAGGGCGCTGAGGGATGGGCGGCTATCAAGTTGGATACGAGCAAGGCTTACGATCGGGTGGAATGGTCCTTTCTGCAAGCAATGATGATAAAGATGGGTTTCTGTCATGAATGGACTCAGCTGATCATGAACTGTTTAATGTCAGTTTCTTACCGAGTCAAGGTTAACGGAGACATCGGTGAAAGCTTCGCGCCTGGTAGGGGCCTGCGACAGGGGGATCCACTCTCCCCCTATCTCTTCTTACTGTGTGCAGAAGGTTTCAGTGCTTTGCTATCCGAGGCAGAAGGTGCAGGGCGAATCAAGGGGATGAAAGTCTGCCAACGGGCCCCAAGCATATCCCACCTTTTGTTTGCTGATGATTCCCTACTGCTTGTTAGGGCAAACCGAGAGAACGCAGAAGAAGTTCAGAGGATTCTGACGTTATATGAGCAAGTATCAGGGCAAACGATAAATAAAGCAAAATCTGCGGTTTTGTTCAGTGCAAATACTAGGGATGCTGACCGGATTGCTCTGAAGAATATACTACAAATTACAAATGAGACGATGAATGATCGATACCTGGGCCTACCAGTACATGTTGGCTCATCCAGGGGTGGAACTTTAACTTTCAGTACCTAAAGGATCGAGTCTGGCAAAGAATCCTTGGCTGGAAGGAGAAGATGCTCTCAAAAGCAGGGAAGGAAATCCTGATCAAAGCAGTGGCACAAGCTATCCCAACGTTTGCTATGGGTTGCTTCGATCTGACTAAAGGCTTGTGTGACAAGATTAGCTCAATGATTGCTAAATTTTGGTGGAGCCAACAGGATAAAGATAATAAGATGCACTGGTTAAGTTGGGAAAAATTGACACGAGCCAAGGAGGATGGAGGGCTGGGTTTCAGAGATATTCATGCTTTCAACATTGCAATGTTGGCAAAGCAAGCATGGAGATTATTAACCAATCCTTAGTCGCTTTGTGTGCAAGGGTGATAGCTGCGAGGTACTACCCAGATGGTGATATACTGAAAGCAAAACCCAAAAGTGATATGTCCTATACATGGCGCAGCATCCTTGCTGGTTTACAATTGCTGAGAAAAGGTATTATCTGGCGGGTGGGGGCGGGTTCGACCATTCGGATTTGGGAGGACGGATGGCTACCCAGGGATGAATCCCGGAGACCCTTCACTCCAAAAGGATCAAACTTATTAACATGGGTAAACGAGCTGATAGACCCGATCAGTGGCTCTTGGGATGAAGCTCTAATCCGTGATATCTTCTGGGAGGAAGATGCTGATTGCATCCTGTGTATACCGATACATGAAGGAATGGATGACCTGATTGCTTGGCACTTCAACACGAATGGGCAGTTCTCTGTCAGGTCTGCATACAAGGTGTTCATGTCGGATAAAAGATGCAACACAAGGACTAGGGGAGGGGGAGACTCGTCTTCAGGGACTGCCAGTCAGGTCCCTGATCCCCTCTGGAAAAGAATGTGGAACTTAAGCTGTCCAAAGAAGATGACCCATTTCCTGTGGCGATTGGGGCACAACACGTTAGCACTTCGTGTTAATCTGAGAAGGAGAGGAATGAAAATTGAAACAAAGTGCGTCATGTGTCAACGGTTTGATGAAGATGGTGCACACTTCTTTTTCAAGTGTAAAGGAGTCCGCCAGATATGGGTCTCACTGCAGCTTGAACAAATAAGGGAGACATTAGCAGAACTGCTGTCGGGCAGAGAAGTGGTGGAGGCAATTGTGAAGATGAAACCAGATATACAACGAAGAGTGATAACCTTGCTTTATCTGTGGTGGTCGGAAAGGTGTGGAGTAAGAGAGGGGGAGCAAGCGAGATGCACTGAACGGTTGGCTCAGGGGATCGTATCTTATGCAGCAGAGTGGTCAAACATCAAGCAGATGGGGGATGATGGTAATCAGCGAAACAATCCAAAAAGCTGGGCACCACCTCCAGAAAGCTGTGTGAAGATCAACTGCGATGGAGCTTTCTTCTCAAACAGACGATCGGGTGGATGGGGTTTCTTGATCAGGGAATGGGATGGCGGTGTCATCAGTTCAGGCTATGGAAGACTGGAAAATGTAAACGAAGCTGTCCATACTGAGTTAGTGGCTTGTTTACAAGCACTACAGCGAGCGGCTGATTTGGGCATCCAGAGAATCATACTAGAGACTGATGCATCCATGATTGTGCAAGTTGCCAGATCAGTGGATTATGACCGATGCTCAGCAGGTGGGCTGCTATGGGAATTTAAAGATCTGCTCAGAAGTAACTTCCAAATGTTTAGCGTTAATCATATCCCGCGTTCATGTAACAAGGCCGCTGATGGTCTAGCAGCCCTTGGGGCAAGTCTGAGTCAGGGTGCTACCCCAGTCTGGATAACATTCCAAATTGTATCCGTGTAATGGTTGCCAACGATTTGGCGACTCTTTATGAGTAATGGAGAATGCTTCCATGTTCAAAAAAAAAAAAAAAAAAAAAACTCCAGATGGTTCAACCATAGAGACAACTTGTAAGGATGGAATCCCATAATGTCCAGATGCTCGTCATCGGAGTCTTCGTGGCTTTGAATGTCAACAGAAAATGTATCATCATTGTGAGAGTCCCATTCATAACTCTCTTTTGATAGGCCTTGTTGCCTTGTTTAGTTCGCGAAAAGAAAAGTTTTTGGATACTGTAGCACATTTAACTATAGCAATTAGTGTCTAATCATGGAGCTTATTAGTGTTATAAAAGATTTGTCTCGTAAAATACATGCAAACTATATAATCAGTTATTTTTAATCTATATTTAATGCTCTATACATGTGTCTAAACATTTGATGTGGTGGAGCGAAAAGTTTTTGAGCGCAAACTAAACAAGGCCTTAGATTCAACATTATTGTGGTCTGCGCTGTGTCTATCAATATTTTCTTCAAAATTCCAAGATCCATCTAGTTTTCTACCACTGTTATTATCATAAGTAATTGATGCCACAAATCGAGCATAGTGCGCACCTAAGATTTGTTGGCATTTCAATTACTCGATAGTTACTGGTTGACAATGAAAGCCTGTAAAAAAAATAAAACTACCATATTCGTTTGACGTACTCTACAACTAAGAGCATCTCCAAGGGTTATGCATTTTTAGTTTTGCATTTGATGGAGTTTGCAAAGTTCTAAATAAAAATGGCAAAAACAAAAAGACATGATCTCCCACGGTTTTGCATTTTCACTTGGCATTTGAGGGAATTTTGGGCCCACACTTTTTTTGCCCGGAAGGTTTTTCTCTTGGCGCGCAATTTTCTTCGTCGCCGGTAATTCTTCGCGCGTCGCGCGCCTTCGTATCACGGCATTCCTCGCTCAGCCGTCGTCGCCCCGTCCAGGTCCTCGCGCCACGTCGTTTGGTCCTCATCCGTCATGAACCTCGTGTCCTGGTCCTCTGCGGCAAAGCTTCGCGGCAAAACTTGATGGCGCTCGCGCGTGGAGGAGTCGCATGGGTGGACGGAACGCAGCTCGAGTCGCGCGGGCGTGGGGACGATCACGATTTGCAAAGCCTAGGGGCTTGGCATATATGACAAGTCTAGACCTCTAAATGCCAAGTTATGTAAATTGCAAAGTCTAAATGCAAAACCATTGGATAACATATTTTAAGTTTTATTTTTTGCAAATTAGTAAATATAAAGTCTAAATGCATAACCCCTTGGAGATGCTCTAAGTAATAGTCAAAAATAATTAAAGCATTTAATTATAATAATGCACATAAATATTTTTGTAAAACCATAGATATATAGCAGCTAAATGTTTGGCGATGATGAAACACATATGGAAGATAATAAAATGCCAAATTGTCTAATTATTACATATATTTAATTAAGCAAAAGGGGGATATATGTTTTTGTTTTAGAAATTCTAAAAAGATATAATAACAAAACAGGGAATTACCTAACTATCAAACATCTTTATATATGTTTGTCATCTAAACTATTTTTTTTTTTTTGAAGCTATAAGAAACTTCCTAATATGCCAAAAAAATGATAAACTGGAGTAATTAATACATGAAGAATGAATAAAAAAACAAATACCGTCAATACTATAAACTAGCTCCTCGACAGTCATATATGTCTGAGGGTAAAAAAAAAAGATGAAACTAAAATCGATGCATACCTTGTCACAAAAGAACCTGGACAGTGCACATAGAGCGATCCACGATGGTAAACGGCATATGGCCGTCGTGCAAAATGAGATGTCCAATTCAATCGCATTTTCTCTACTGTCCCCTGCTGCCGGCAAATGGCATGCCTTCCCGGACAAACGCCCTCTCTTCCCATTGCCCAATCCTCGACGAAAACACGCGCAGCGTCCATGGCGGCGTCGGCGGCCATTCCATGAACCGCCATCTTCGTGCCGGGGAGCACCGTCCACCGCCGTGTCGCGGGGTTGCACACGCAGAGCTTCTCGGCGCTCCCTTCTTCCATGTCGCAGAGGATCGGAGGAGACCGCTGCAGTGGTCCAGGACCGACCACCATGAGTAGCTCCTCCATCTGCCGGTGTTGGGCAAGAAGCTGAGCATGCCATGCATCCACCATGGGTGTCGTAGTATATGAACTCACGCCAACACGTACGTACTGCAACCACACGCACGCACACAACTAAATCTATCCTTGCGAGGCGCTGGAGAAATCAAGGAAAATCTTAGACAGTGCTAAGGGCTATCTCCACAATAGGAGGCTCATTTGGAAATTCAAATTTAAAATTGATTTTCAACACAATAACGGAAGACCTATTTTGATATTAGAAAAGGCATAACCTAAATTAAATTTGGGTACCCTCTTTTGTTGAGACCCATTTACAGAGAGTGTTGTGTTTCAGGTCTTGTTGTTGGAGAAGACTTAAAAATAGATATGAAACCTTTTATCTATAGCGCTACACAAATAGGTTTTATATTTTGGGTGACGATTGTTGGAGATAGTCTAAGGCTACTCGTAATGAGAGTTTTATGACTTAGTTTTTGGAAATTGTGCAGAAGAGTTTCATTTCCATTAAACTATCTCTACTTTCATAAATCTCTCATTACCTCTCTCTTTATCAATACAGTACCATATCAACATATTTAATATGCATAAAACTTCCGCGGAAACCTACTCTCATTATCTCTCTTTATCAATATAGTACCACATCAACATGTTTAATATGCATAAAACTTCTGTAAAAACCTCCATGGTGGGCTGCTTGCAAGCCGGCCTAGCTAGCTAGCCATCTGAGCCATGCTCGGTCCAGCTACTTTAATTTCATCTCTTGTGTATAATTTGAAGCAAGTGGCTATTCTTCTTTATCATCATCATCACATATATAGATAGGAATGGGTCTTATTGGGTACTTGACCCGACCCATAAAAAAAAGGACAAATTGGTTATAAAGGTCGACCCTAAATTTTAAAATGGATTAGTAGGATTAAAACCATTTTTTTGGGAATAAATAGAGCCAAAACCCGACCCACGCCAGCAAAAATTAAACAGTAGAAACTATCTCACACAATGATAGTTTCTTCAAATAATAAATATGGTCTATTTTTTTCTCTCTTATCCTGTCCTCTCACTCTGATGCTCTCCGTTGGTTCGTGTACCAACCAAGAGCTAGACAAGCAGAAGCTACAGAGCACCACCGGAGAACCAACAAGTGAACACGCGGGCGAGCGGACATGGCTCTAGCGCAATAATGCAATGCAGCATGTACATGCTCAGCATTGCTTATCTGGACCATCCAAATGTGCTCTGAGATTCGTGCTGCTGCACTTCTCTCAGCTGTGTTCACACTTCTCTCCACTGTTTCACACATCTCGATGCATATTCAACGGTATAGATAAACAATGCCCAACATGTACATAAAAAAACTGCCTTCGCTCTAGCGAGCGCGGCAACACCGACCAGCGCATGCACGTGGCTCCAGTGAGCAAGCGTGGTGACTTTTTTTTTTGCGAGCGTGGCAGCACGGCGAGCGAGCGAGCGCACAACGAGAGTGAGCGGACGTGGCGGGCGAGCATAGCGGCTCTAGCGAGCGGCTTGCGCGAGGATTGCAATGAGGCGATGGAAATGGACTTTGTTTCTTGAGAAAAGAAATGATTTTTTTGGTTTTATACCCTCTCTCCTTAATAACTCATTTGGCAAGGCACCAAATTGCTGAGCTTGTCCCTCTAATTAAGAGGAATAGAAACTATCATCAATGTTCCATTAGGACTACCCTCGTAGGTCTACTCATTCATCATATTAATAATCTTTTTATTTATTGTGTTAGAGTTCTAACACAATAAATTTCTAACAAATCCTATGGATAGCTTTCTTATTTTTATATCTTACAAACGAAGTCGATTTTGGACAAGATATTTTACAAGGCTATGTACCATATCATCTATATGTGTGATTTGTTTAATAAATTTAGACGACTTTTTATCGTTGTTTGTACGAGTTTTCACGAAAATTATGATTTCCACCAGATACGTTCCTTATAAAATTATGAATTATGCATCAAATAGTTTGATTTGTCATATCTCATATCGGCCTTGTTTAGTTTCTAAAAAGTTTTGCAAAAAAATTCAGATTTTTCATCACATTGAATCTTGCGACGCATATATGAAACATTAAATACAGATACAAATAATAACTAATTGCACTCTGTAATTTACAAGATGAATCTTTTGAATCTAATTAGATCACGATTGAACAATATTTGTCAAATACGAACAAAAGTATTATAGCTTTCATTTTTTAAAATTTTTTGGACTAAACATGGCCCTCGCAGTGCATTGCATCTACACGAATATTCCCCATCTCCGTGTTGTGCTTGTTTGTAGCCGCCACTCGTGGGGACGAAGCCCTCGTCAGTCCTCCCTTCCTCACCATGTCGTCGGCGGCGGGAGGAGACGGGGAGACGGTGCGGGCGTCGCACATCCTCATCAAGCACCAGGGTTCCCGCCGCAAGGCCTCCTGGAAGGACCCCGACGGCCGCATCATCTCCGCCACCACGCGCGCCGACGCCGCCGCGCGCCTCCTCGACCTCCGCAACCAGATCCTCTCCGGCCAGGCCAACTTCGCCGACCTCGCCGCGCGCCACTCCGACTGCTCCTCCGCGCGACGCGGCGGGGACCTAGGTACGTACGATCTATCAGCCCTTCCCCTTTCCCCCGCTCTCTTTCAGTTTTTTTTTTTCACTCTTGTCGTACGCCGCCGAGATAGATCTGGTGACTACAATGGATACTACGGATACTAGCTAGCTGCTGCGCGGTATAGATCTGTTGGTTTTATCTGGGGCTAAAATTCGATAGATACATACATGTCGGTCGCTGTTGTTGGATCAGTAAAGCTGTGATGTGTCAACCGATTGCAGATGAAAAAAAAAATTTAAGAGACGTGCTTCAATTCAAAGCCTTTTGGAATTGGGTGTAGGTACTAGTACAAAATATTAGTGTGGATTGTGGAAGTTCTTTGGGAAATTTGGCCTGTGGCCTCCTTGTCCAGTTGAACTTAGGTACAAACTGAGATTGTGGAAATCAAATATCTTGTCTAACCAGGTTGGTTCCACAACCGAGAATGTTGGATATTCAACTGCACATTTGCGTGTTGGTGATGATGCTGAGACCGGAAACATATTATATGTATGTACTACTACTTGGTTCTCGGTAATGAAAACCAGGGGAGGACCCTTTTGTCTTTAAGAAAAAGTAGAAAACACAGCTATTTGATTTTTCAAGTCATGTAATTTGGGCATTAGTAATGTCATCTGTCTGATTAACTTTTCGATTCACTGAACTTAGCATGCACTGATCCAAGTTATTTAAGCATAAATAAATAATGAGATGGACTATACACTGTTTATGTTCATTTGCCGATAGACTGACAATGCATGGAGGTAAAAAACTTGTGGTTGTGTGTCCTGCATGGATTGATTTCTTTCTGCTAGTGTTAGTGTGTAGTAGCTATTGCCCATCATAGGTTCCTGTTCAATAAAAATTATGAAAGAAGTATAAAGAATCAAATGAAGTGCTACTTTTGTAGCGTAATTTGAGTTTTCATGGGACTGCATTTTTTCTGTATGCACTAAGTAAATTTTTACTCTGAAAAATTGTCACTTATCATTTCCTTTGCCTTCTGGTCATGGTCTGTCTAGCTAGCACAAAAGATTTGTCCATTCTCGTGGTAAGGCGGACTATTTGCAAGAGTGGGTTCAACTGTGTTTTGGAGAACCGAAGTATGAGTAGCTTTTGGAAGATGCGTTCGTCTGATTCAAGGCAGCTCTGTACCAGGCCATGTTTTTGAGATCGTTAGTCAGGGCTAAACGAAGTGAGTTTAATAATAACTCCAATCATCTTGAAGCGCTTAAAAGCTTCCCAATTTTTTGGTTACTTTAAATCCAGAGTCATTAGAGTTGGTTGGTACATCTTTAGTTGTTATATTTCTTTTGTATTATCAGTTTCAATATCTTTTATGTGTGTACCCTTTGTATTTGCTTGTGTGTGTTTTGCATCATTATTCTTTTGTCATGTGATGTTCCACAGTGCAAATTCATGTTGCTAAGCCTTTCAGCTGCTGTAATATATGTTTTATATATGTCATGTCACAGGGACATCTCATTTTATTCATTAAATTACACACTATGAGTGATAGCATGTGATGTCTTCCTTACTCCTGTGCGCTTTCTTTTGAAGAGTTTGTTGGTTAATATCAGATGATTCTTTAGAGTTTGGACTGACAAATAAATATGTAATGACTAATGAGAATCAGATTAAGATTGAAGATTTGCGAAGGTGAAATTCTTGCTTTAACCCACAAGAATAAGAAATTGGGTCGAGCTAATTCACAAGTTCACCATGAGAATAGTTGTTCAAATGCAGATGTGCTGCATGGAATGATGATATCGTTGTGCATCTCTTGTGTTTGTTGGTATTAAGACATGGAAAAAACACATGTTGATGGTTACAGGGGTTTTGCAGGGGAAGAAATATATCGATTGGATAGACATTAAACAATACAGTAGTAGCTCTGTGGCATGCAATCATTGTTATTTACTATCAGCTTGTGTTCCGTCAGCCCTGATTCAAGATGTCATGTTTCCAACCATGATGTTTTGACCACAGGTACCTTTGGGAGGAAGCAGATGCAGAAACCATTTGAGGACGCTACATATGCCCTCAAGGTTGGTGAGCTCAGCGAGATCGTGGACACGGACAGTGGGGTTCACGTCATCCTGCGGACTGCCTGAGGAGAGAACCATGCTGTCAGCTGAGTCTCAGGCTTTCAGTTAGCGCTTATGGCTTTCTATTAGGACCTGTATTTTTATTCCTGCTGGGTGCTTGAGTTTACATTCCGGCAGAGATAAAATCATGTGTGACAACACGTTTCCAACAGCATTTGTGCTTAACCTGTATTGATGATGATGCCTTGAGCTCCTGACTGCCTAGTTTTTTCCTGGCGACAGTCTATTTGTCTGCTTCTGATTATAATTCTTGGACTCGATGATTGTTCCTTAGTGTCCCGTGGAATCTTTATCTTTACATTCTGGCAGAGATAAAATTCAGCTTATGCTTTGATTCTGACAAATTTTATCGATCTTGTTGAGATTAGCCAATTTTGCACTAAATGGAAATGTTGGTTTCGGTATCTGAGAATTTTGCAATCACTTGGCAAGGCTTTATGAGTTATGACCAAGCACAAGGTTGATGGCAGCATTAGATCAATTCGACAACTTGAAACAGTTTGAATATATAGGCCTTTAGTAGTAGTTTCAGGCGCTTGATATATTCTGTCTATGGAGCTTCACTTGTCAATATGAGATATTTTGCAAGTCTCATACTGGTCACTACTTGTAGGTGAGTATATATATGGTTGCAAGTTATTCAGGTTATAGTTAATAGTAAGGCACTTGTGCTTACATTGCAGTATCTAGCTATTAATTCATACAAACTTTTTCATATAAATTTTCTTGAAAAAAGGATTATCATTCATATATAAACTTAGAACTTTATTTTTGTATAACCACAAGTACACACACACCTTTATTTCTTTGAGAACACAAGTATACAAACAGACTTGCACATACACTAACTTTTTTTGCACAGGTAAATTAACTTTGCGTTGGTCTTGTCATACGTACACAGATGTTATGCATTGGGTTTATATATGGTGTTTTAATTTGAAGAAAGTTTGGAAAACCTACCCGCCTGGTGATGAGATTGCGGCGGCCAGGACAGGGGAGGATGCAAATTGTTCATGTTCATGGTGGGTCTCTGAGGGTGAGTTCAGTAGAGCTAGGGCACCAAAGGGGAGGACGAAGGCAATGGCGAAGAGACAGCGGCGGCTCCGCGAGAATGGTTAGGTACCATAGGTGAGGACGAAGGCAATGGCGAAGAGACAGCGGCGGCTCCGCGAGAATGGTTAGGTACCATAGGTGACCACGAAGGCAATGGCGAAGAGACAGCGGCGGCTCCGCGAGAATGGTTAGGTACCATAGGTGACCACGAAGGCAATGGCGAAGAGACGATGGCTCCTCCACGAGAAGAGCCAGAGCGGAAGGTATGGTTGGTTCCATGAGTAACCTCGGCGGCGTCACTGGCGGCCGACGGCGAGCGAAGAGACGGGTAGGGAGAAGTGAAGGTGGAGTAAGGGGAGCGCGTGGAAGAATGAGCTGAGGAGGAAGAAGGTGAGGGGTGAGCTGAGGAGTATGGCGATACCGGCGACGAGAACGACGAGCTGCGTGAGGAAAACGGGGAGGCGGCGGCGGCAGCAACCGGACTGCTCGCTGCCGGCTGCTGCTGCTGCTGCTGTGTGTCGTGCTGTGAGTGTGAGTGTGAGAGCACACTGGCGGTGGTGGTGGGTCTCCGACGATCTTCCTTTCTGCTTCTTGGGCTGATGACGGACATGGAAATGGACTCGGCAGCAGAGGTGCTGTAGTTTCCGTCACTCTTCTTCCCTGCTGGGCTGATGGTGGATCCAGCAGGGGACGTCGTCGTCGTCGTCCATGTTGCTGGTGGACCGGCGGCGGTGGCGGTGGTGGTGGTGGGGGCACTGCCGAAGATGATCTGAGTATGGGGGCACATATAGACATGAGTTGGGCCCGGCTGACCAAGCCGCCCATTGTTCCTCGTCGGCGGCGGAGTAGTCGGAGCAGGACGAGCCGGTGTGGGAGGACCACGAGCCTCCTCGTGTCCGGCTCCGGCGGCTGCTGGACGTGTAGTCGGCGGCGCCGGCGGACGGTACGCATCCGGTTTCGCCGGTGGATGCGACGGCTGCAGCGGCAAGCCCATGACGGGTGACTTCTGATTCTGAGCCGCAGCATCGTCGTGCTCGGCGACGACACGGACGGCGGCCGGAGAACGAGTTGGCGCCGTCCGTGGCGGTGGCGCCTGGTATGCAACGGCTGATGAGGGATGATCATGAGACGGGTGCCGTGGCACGCCCACCGGCGCATAGACGGCGGTGACGGCCGCCGGCTTCTCCGCCGGGGTCGGCCACTCTACCACCGGCGCGACGACGGGGCCGAGACGGTAGGACACGTTGAGCACGCCGCGAGGTTCCCACCGGTGGAGTTTCCGGACATGGTACGACGCCACCTTGGGTGGCTGAGGGCCAACGCCGGTGGCGCCGGCGAGGATCTCGGCGAGCGGGATGACGACCTCGCCGACGTCGCGGTCGCCGAGGAACCGCTCGGCGCGGAGCAGCACGTGGAGCGACGCCGACGCGGCGGCCGCGGCGGTGGACGTCGGTGGGACGGCGAACCGGAACGTCGCGTCCCAGCATGGGTTCCGGCCGCCGTAGGTGTCCGGCGGCGTGCACTGCCGTGTGAGTGGGTCGCCGGAGATGCTCACCACCGCGTACACGTCCATGCGCGTGATCAGGTTCACGCTCTTCAGATCCTGTGCTGACAGGAGCGTCAGCTCCAACTCCCGGTACGCCATGCTTGAATTTGATTCAAGCTTATTTGCTATGATATATATGACTGATCTCTCTTTCAGTACATATGCAAATGCAACAAGATTAGCCAGCGGATCTCTCTCTATATATATATAGGAGGTCAGGTAGTGGCTTCAACTTGAAGAACGATAAAGATCCCAATGCTTAAATATGCATAATGGCCCGTTTGTAGTTTTTGGTGATGGAATCTGATTAATTTTGGACCTGTTTGGTACAGCTCACAACAGCTTCATGAGTTGTTGTGAGCTGTTTTTTTTTGCCAAACACTTGTTTCAAAAACAGCTTTATAAATGAAGCTGTTTTTCTTTTCCTCTCACAAGGACATGAGTAAGGATGTGTTGTGAATGACGGCGGATAAACGACGAAGAACACAAGATCAAAACACAACGGACACACAAGATTTAACGTGGAAAACCTCTCCAATGCGAAGGAGAAAACCACGGGCGCGAGCCAGCAAATACTCCTCACTATTATCAAGGGTTGGGTTACAACGTCGTGCGGCGGCTTACAAGATCATCACTTCGGTGGAACCCTAAATTTAGGTATATGTACCGTACCGCGGGGGGAGGGGGGCAGCCCCCCGCACCCCCCGAGTGACGACGAGGGCGACACCAATGGGGGACGGCGACGGGCCTCCGCTTCGCTCCGTCAGAAGTCATCCTTTGTAATGTGAACATATTCAACAGGATGAAGCTGAAAATGGTAGCTTATTGCAACTCTCTTCCTCATTTCTTTCTCTCAACTATGCATGAAGTAGTTAGCGAAGCTATTTTACTAAACACTTTTTTTCCAAAACAGCTCACTTCATCTAGTGCCATTACCTAGTTTAAATAAGAGCTGTCACAATAGTTTACAAAGCATAGGAAACACAACTCTTTGACAATGGGGGTGGGGTTCCCCTATGGATAAGAGCCTTTTACCTAGTGCCATTATAGAATATTAAAATTACCTGTACTATTGAAAATTTCAAAAGTTCTCCTATACCCTTGCACGAAACTTCTTTTTCCTACGTGCCACTTCCATCTATTTTGCCTGTAACAACAACTAACGGCCAGTGAAAAAGACACTTTTGCCCTCACTTGTAGAATGCACAAACATTTTAATTCTTTTCTCTAGAGCCATTGTGTTGCAAAAAACATCACTTTTCCTCTATATCACTACACAATCACCATAACAGCTTGTATGTCTGCACATGAAAAGTTCTAATAAATTTGCAATGCATCCAAAAAAAATCAACAATTGCGATAACCAAAAATAAGTATTTAAATTAAATACATGCAGACATAAAAGAGGTTCAGATTTATCATCGACGCATTTTTTGTTTAGCAAAACTAGATTTATCATTTTTCAACAAAACTAGATTTTTTATGTTAGTATTTTTCTACTGTTTGCTATAGATTTTCGAAATTTGAACTAATTACAGACATAGTAAAAGAAAAAATAGAAATCCGAGATGAGGATCTGCCTTCACGCACGCCCAGCCGCCCACACCTTCCTTCTCCACTAGCTCTGGGGTTTGCCTTTAGGTGGTGAACAAAAAGCTCAGGAATAAAGTCATTTCGCGTCTAGTTGGCACCCAGCTCTGTTAAAATCAAACGATAGAGTAAGGGAAGTGGCACGTAGGGAAAAGAAATTTTATACGATGGTACAAGAGAACTTTTAAATTTTCCAATAGTATACAGATCATTTCAATCTTTTATAATGATTAATGGCACATAGGTAAAAGACTCTATAAATAATGGGTTAATCTGAAACATCCAAAGAACAACACACAGCCTCAGTGTCATACCTAACAGCACTAGCTAGATCCTTGACCTGGGAATCGTAACAGCTTGGGGTTCAATAATTCTGCAGCTAGCTTAACAGGAGCATGAGCATCTTGTCGATTGCAAGAACAATGTTCTTCTGGAACACTCTCCACCAGCTTTTTGTATATGTTCCCTTTTTATTCCTCGGTTTATTCACTTCTCTATTGTCGCTGCAGGGTTCTGAGTTCTTGATAAGTACCATTTGTCAAACAGCTTTGGAGCCTCACCTTTTGATACCTCCCTTTGATTGAGATCATTTTCCTAGGAATAATTTTTCTGGGAATATTATTAAGATTCCCACTAATCTCTGATCCTGTAAACCAAACGCTCCATGAGAGATGTCTTTTCAGGTTTTTTAGTGAATTGGTGTTGCGCGCGCAAGGAGCCGTGATGCTCAACACGCTTGATGGATCTGATCACGCTTATCGAATCTTGCTTGCTTGATCGATCTCAAGGTAACTTATGGAATTGATTCTTCTAATTTTCACGCTTTATTAATTTGTTGGATGGATCGTTATCCAACTGCACCAGGCGCTAATCGATATCCTGTCGTGTCCTGTTCCTGCCATGTTGAAGTCATTTCATTATCATTCTGGTTCCTTGAAAATTATGCTCAAGGCAATGAATCTCATCATAGACATAGCAAGAACAGCTTGCATCTGACCTACAATTTTTAGTTAGCTTTATTTCTTTATTAAAGGTCTCATACAATCTAACTACTCATTGTTGATGGATGATATCTAGCTAATGGTAGACAATGAACTCCTAGTTTTATTTGTGCAAGAAGGCGGTGCTAGGCCTGTTCCAAACAAGAACCATGTGCTTTCCCCCTAACATAACTATATAGAATATAAAATGCACAATCATAACATTGGATCTCTGCCAACAGAAATAAACCAGAAGAAATGTACACAGTCTAAAATTTGGGCCAGTGAACCATTTATTTTTTTTCTGTTTGCCCTGACCGCCACGAAAACTGGGCATCTCATTCTGCTCAAACATAAAGCAAACAACTTTTTACCTTCCCTTTGCTGGGATCTGTCACACTCTAAAAAATCTTTGTCAAGGTCTAGAGGTTACTGGTAACGATCTGGACACGCCCTCCTGTTTCTTGATTCTTGGTAGGGTAGAGTGATAGATAGGAATAACAAAAAATATCTTTAGATTAGACTCGTGCAATCTGGGCATCGGTTTGCAGCTGTCTGATTTGCTTTTTTCGTATGACTATGCATAGTAACTGTCTATCAACACATGCCAAGATCAGGATGCATCATGGAAGGTGTTCAAAAGATCAGCTGGGATAATGCTTATCTTATTAGTGTGGCTTGAGCTCCCAAGAGGATAAATTTTACTTGTAGGCAGCGGTAAAATGAAGAAAATGGTTAGTTACAGCTATATATGTGCTGATATCATTTTTCATGTCGCCTCTGTTCTGTAAGTAATATTGTTAAACTAAGAGATGGCTTGCTTTATGCTATGGTCATCACAGAAGGTTACCACAAGTTTATGGTAGGATACAACAGGCGTCAATCACAACAAACAAAAATTAGTAGTAATAATAGTACTAACATGTAACGACAAATTGACTCAGATTTGAGCTCTGACCAGCACCAAACCATTGATGGTGCTGCATTTCCGAAAGCTGATGAAACGTACGTTCATACATCAGATATTATCGTTTCTAAATGGAGAGAATTGGGATGCCTTTCAATTATTGTAGTATTCTATAGTTTATACTTAAACTATTGGTACAATTGCCATTTGGCTAAAATAAAATCATGCTACATGATGGATTCAAGCACCATGAAAGCAGCATGGATGGACCTCAGTAGTTGTCTCTGATCCTCAAGAGAACCCACCCTTGGTGTTGTCGAGTTCCTGCCCTGACAAACAAAAGGTTTAACCGTTTTCTGCTCGGTCATAGGCATTGGATTTGTGTTTCGGTGCGAAGGTAAATCCTTCTGGAACTTTGCCAAGTAACATCTCTGAGATCCTTATCTGCATGCACGGAATAGAAACATCAGTTTTACAGCCATGTCTTAGTATTTATTCATACAACATTCTGAGCAACAAAGAAGGAAGTGCCTACCCAGTCAGCTGCTGAATCAGAGACCATCAGGGTTTCGAGGTCATCACGCCCATAGTAGCTTGGAGGCCTCCAGTTCAATCGTTGTGGAATGACATCCAGCAGACCCACCGGAATGTAGCGACAGGTGTAACTAAGCCATTCCAGTAGGAAATGGCGTGTTGTTTCAACTCCTAAAAAAACAGAAAACCAGAAACTCTTAGATGGTTCAAGAATTGACATTGTACCAAGGAAAAGCAACAGACTAATGCTGTAATGCATTCATAATACATTGATCTTGTTTACGTTCCACTATCCACAAGAACCTGAATCTGTCTAATCATCTACAGAGATGGGCTGAGATAACTCACCTTTGGAATCAGAGCCCCAATGTTCCAGACCAAAACGAACAAAATCTTTAAGAATATTTAATCTCTCACCAGATGTAATATCCCAGTGCCTTTGTTCTTTTATCTCAGTAAATAACCAGGGCTGCCAAGTGCCATGTATTAGCACAAAATCAATCATGCAAACATACACAAAATCATGCCAATATAGACATGAATTTTTTTGAGCAACAACAGCAGGTCAGTAATAGTAACTATGACCAAATATGGAGCATTTTACAAGCAACCCGATCCTGCGCAGTTGTGGAAGGAACATGAGATGGTAATTTCATTTATGTTATTTAGGAGGTATCAAATGCCTCATATGTCCTTTTAACCAACCAACTTCAACCCTACTACCTCATGTTGCTAAATTAGGCATAAGGACAGCTTTGGAAAGAGTTTACTGCTATCCATATTTCCTTGCAGATGATGTATTAATGTTTTTTGCGTGTGTGGATGGTAATGGTGATCAGGCTTTGATCCATGCAATCTTTTAGAGCAATCCACAAAACATTGTGTCAACCCACTTCCCTCCTCTAAATGAATTGCAACTAGACTGGACCCACTAGCTCAATAATCAGGTCATGGTTCAGGCAAATGGATCGCTGTTTTCTAAGTTCTACCCAAGGATAATCCTTTGGCCCTTTGGGTATTTCCATTATTTTGAATCTCTGTTGACTGCACATCCCTACCTACTGTCACTGGTAGGATTGAAAGCTGGCAACTTTGCTTTGACTGATGAGTGGACAACTCAAAGGGTTGAAGTGCTGGAACCTGGAATACACCCTCTTATTTGCCCAAGCTGGAATATGCACTCTGAAGCATATCAGCATGGTTACAATTATGTAGCAAATTAAATAGCATGAGAAAAGCTCTGGACAAGAAGATGGTGCTAAGTGCTGATCTAACTTTAGGAAGAGCAGAATGCAAAACAGCAAGGATGAAACATTCATGAACATTTTTCACATTGGAGTGAAAAGTCTAAGAAATATGTTTTTGTTTATAAATGTGATGGTTCTGATTGAAGTTTACTCTTTAGGACTGAAAATCTGCATCTCCATTTGTAAGTTCCATTCAGAAATATTCAATGTGAGCTCCAACAAATGTATATGGTGATGGAAAGGAGGTCAGCAAAAGTTGCATCCGAGATATGCAGAAACGTGTAAAATGTCAGATGCTAACCTTGATAAGTGCACCTCTAGCAATCATGCAAGTAGAAATTTTGGAGCAGTCTGAAACATGTTTGTTCCAGTCAGTAAAGGAGAATACATCACCATTTCCAATGACATGCAAATAGTCAGGAGCCTTCTGTGCACACTGGTAGATATAGTCCCAATCAGCAAGTTTGCTGTAGCGTTGTTGCCGTGATCGACCATGTATTGTTATGGCTGAAGCACCCCAGTCGTAGATATCTGAAACTATAGAATCAGCACGATTCCTGCCCTCAAAGAAAGCTGTTCTTACCTGAAACCAAGCAACAGTGAGGAAGATAAGTAAAGTACTTCTGCAATTTCTACCTAAAAAATGGTTAAGCGCCATACATGACCAAATGCATATAGACAGGCATCTTCCCATCTGTGTGAAATTACAAAAATCTAGCTCTAGTCACTAATTAGCTGATCTTCAGAATTTGATGGCTGCATTACCTTAACAGTTAATGGTTTTTCAGTAACAGAAGATGCTGCTTGTACAATACTCCTAATCCTCATAGGCTTTGTGAGCAATGATGATCCAGCACCCTTGTTGACAACTATATCAATTGGGCAGCCCATATTTATGTCTATGAAGTCAACTGGACATTCATTATCCACAAGTTCAACTGTCCGTGCTACCGTATCTGGATACGGTCCACAGATTTGCACCCCAAACAAATCCTCTGATGGATGCCGTCGCAGCAAAGCCCACTCTGAAGCTTGCCCCTACATGAAAATATCAGAAGACCTCATGAAGAAAATCAAGCTGGTAATAACCTATGAACTTTGCTAGCAAATTCAATAGTGCATGTTGCAAAATTTTCACTCAGAAAAAGGAAAGATAGAATGAAGAAATATCTTGATCTAACCTGCAAAAGATTTGTGCTCATAGCCATTTCTCCACAAGTAACATCAGCTCCCAAGGTTTTACAGAGCCTCCGAAAAGGAAGATTCCCAACAGTGGTCAAGGGAGCAAGGTACAGCTTCTCTCGAAAATCTATAATTTTCTTTTCACGTAAATGAGGTGTTGTGATCAGATCAACTTTGCAGGAACTTTGGTTGTTTGAGGAAACTTTTACTCCATTGATTAAATTAACAGCTTCAGATTCAGCCCCATTGTCATGCATACCTAATCCATGATATAGTAAAAAGGGTTAAAAGTATCAAAGAAATAGGAAATTGAGTTAGGAGATAATAAAAATAAGAAACATGGGAATGTTAAACAATATCTGAGTTCAGAACCAAATTACCAGTTCCATGGTCCTGAGTTTCATCAACTTCAACCTTTGATTTCTTTGATGGCCTTGGCTCCACAGATTCAACCGAGTTAACAACCAAAGGATGTCCCTCTGAATTATCTATTTCTTTGCACAACGTGGGATCAGGTTCAACATTCACAGGAATGCTAGAAAGAGACGTTTTCTCATCACCATTCAGCTCACATGTTTCATCTGGATTATCATTTGCTGCTTCTGCTTTATTCTTGTTTCCATCCTGCATCATAAATGTACCAAAAGATTGATAGTGGTAGGACCATAGGAACCAGAAAATAGTGGCAATGAAAGGATCTGGACTTATTTAGGGGTGGTGGGGGAAGAGTAATGGACCAACACAACTACAGGTTGAACCAGAAACTAGACAAAACATGTCATAGCCAAGAGTAGATTCTAAACAATATACTTGGCCCGCTATATAAGAACCAACAAATGAATCTGATGTCCAGAATTAAGAAGAAAAACGTCCAAAATACTACCCTCAAGCATGGCCAATGTCTAGATAACCCCTTAAACTATTGTTTGGTTTGGTTTATTCCCCTTAATTATTTCAGTTGGTCCAATTTACCCCTCAACAAGATTTTGACTTTTTTGTTTCTCCAAATTCAAGTTGATTTTTAATTCCAAATTTTATGAGGGTATATCTAGCACCATAAATTGTGTTTAAAAGATTTCATAATTTGTATCATTATTTTGACAGGTTAGGACATATAGTATTAAACATAATGACATAAAATTCATAATGTATTTTTAAAAATAATTTATGGTGTCCACTATCACCACACAAAACTTGAAGTTAAAATTCAACTTGTAATGTAGAGAAATGAAAAAGAAAAATCTTATTAAGGGGTAAATTGGACCGACTGAAATAGTTAAGGGGAGTAAATCGAACCAAACTTCAGTTTTGGAGGATATTTGGACATAAGTGATATGATACTTGGAGGTAGTAATTTGGACTTTCCCCAATTAAGAATACAATATTACAATTTTGGGCAATCATATTGGTTTGCTGCATGCCATTGATATATTCAATTTTGAAGGAAGGCACTACACTTTAGGCAGATGCTTACCACCAACACCAACACATGTATTATATGTACCCATGATCAAAGTAACTTGTAACCTTTTAAGAAGCAAATTGAACACAATGAGAATAAATGCATAGGAAGGTTGCTTTATTGTAGAAAATCAAGAGATACAAAAAAAAGGAAAATTGGGAGATCAGAGATATGGCTAGACATTGGTAGAAGTTAACTATATACCTTAAGACCAAGAAGTTTGATTTGGGCACTGGCCTTGGGAAATTTATATTTGCTCTTCCATAAGAGCTTTTGAATTTCTTTGCTCAAAGGATTTCTCTCATGGTTTCCTTCTGGATGATTTTGAGGATCAGGGGTATCCTTATGCGTACTAAGGAATCGACAAGTTATTCCATATGGACACAACTGTCCCAGTGAGGTAAATGGGCATGTGCCTTCAAGGTCAGCTGGTTTCTGCACACGAAAAGGCAATTTAGGATTAAATAAGTTAAAGCTCACTAACCATTTATATAGGCAAATAAAATAATACCTGAGACAAATAAGCATTTATGTCATGGCTGAAACGACAAGAAGTGCCGTATTTGCATGAGTCCACATTTCCACTTTTCCCTACTTGGATACAAAGATGAGAAGTAGACTTTTGTTCCTGTGAAATATAATAAGTTCAGTGGAGGACATAGTTGCCCAAATTAAGTTGAGAGGTAATGGGATATCACTGGCGGTACAGTGAGAAACAAAAGCTACCAGCCTACCAACAACATGAGTGGTGTATAAGCATGCAAAGATGGTACCCCATGAGTATAAAGATGCACTATAACCTATAAAGCATGCAGATATTTATGATCGTAAAGCAAGCATGTTGCCGAGAGAAACATTTCTGAAGTGCAGGAATATGAGGTGACCGATGATTATAAAAATAGAAACATGTGCTAAACTTGCAGGTTTTAATAGTAATCCCTAGTCCCTCCGTCCCAAAATAAATCAACTTCTAGAGTTGTTCTAACTAACTATTTAAAGTTTGACTAACTTCATAGAAAAGAGTACAAACATCTATAACTCCAGATAAATACACCATGAAATTATACTTCACATCACAAGGTATCTAATGATTTTAATTTGACGTCATAAATATTGTGCTTGTATCTATAAATTCGGTCAAACTTTAGATTGTTTGACTAGAGAGTTAGAGTAATCCTAGAAGTTGAATTGTTTTGGGACAGAGGGAGTACTCTTAACATATATGAGCCCCAAATAATAACTCAGCATTAAGCAATGTTATTTTATAAGTGTCAGAAGAAATGGAGAAGTACAATGCCACTCCCAAGTTCCACCTTAGGATTAGGATATAAAATTCCTGACTAACCAACAGAAATTATGATTAAGTAAAATATTCCAGATTACTAAATTGAGCAATAACTGGGTGTGGAGGTCAAATATTGCAAACAAAAACGTATTGGCCTTGACTTTTCAACGGGCTATGCTTTGACAAAATTTAACATAATAAATAGCGTCACATAACAGTCAGAAACCTTCAAATGCCACATGATCTAGGCATCTAGCTACCAGTTGGCCCACGCTTAGATGGAAATCAAGTGCCCAGAAGCTTATTTTTTCGTCTAATGAATAAAAGGACAAATCAAAAGTTTTTCAAAAAAAAGGATAAATCAAACAGTACATGCATCCATGTGTGTCTTCTAAATTTTATTTCCTCTCTTTAAATTAAATCTGTAGAGCTTCCAGCATGGTTGACGTTTTGTGTGATAATACTCAAACAGGTGGAAACCTCCTCTTCTATTAATTAATGCAAAGACCTGTGATTCTCATGCATGTTCTAGACAAAACAGAAGGCTCAAACTACAGGTTGCTAAAACCTACTACGCAACAAGCCAACAACTATGGCATTGCTCATTTTCCGCACACATTTTACTATAGCTGAGAGCTAGTTAATCCGGTACCATTTTGATACACATACACGGACACACAAGCCACAGGAATCGACACGATTTCCAGGAACAAGTTACAGCACGACGTAAACAAATAGCGCCCAAAAGTGAAACAATCGCACTGATCCGCAGAGACATTTCAGCAAACACCTAGCAAGCAGAGCCCAATGACACACGCTGAGGCAGCAGTTGAGCAAGCACCCTGCGCCGCGGTACCGCGGTAGTTACCTGGTGGCGCTCGCGCTTGAGCTGGCGCTTGGACTTCTTCTCCACCTTTACGACGGCGCCGCCGCCGCCGCCCTCCTCCTTGGGTGCCTCGCGGACGGGAGGCGGGCGAAGGAAGGCGGGCTTCACGGGGGCGACGGCGCGGGCTACCAGCTCCGCCGGGGTGGGACGAGCAGGAGTGGGAGCATCCTCTGTGACCGCAGGCGAGGCATCCGGTGGGTCGGTGGCCGGCGCGGTCGCTGCCATGGTGGAGCGGAGGCGTGGCGGCGGCGCACCGAGGCGGGCTACGGGATACAGCCACAGGTAGCAACGAGGGTTTTATGTAACGGGAACTTTTGCAGTACAGCCCATAATGAGAAATATTCTTTTACTCCTTTTGATGGGAGTATTTTTTTATTGAAATTAGAGTTATATTATATATTGATAATAAATTAATATTTGCTCTTCCTTAAGAATCGATTGAATTTGCTCTTCCATAAGAATCGATAATAAATTGAATAACTTTTCTCATCCATAAGAGTAATTCGAGGAGACTGTTTATATATTCCATAGGAATAGAGATTTTGGTAAAAAAATAATCCCTAACAATAATTAATCTAATACCATGTATCTGCTCTAGTTCACTGTAGTTTCTCTAGCTCTCAGATTCATCTTTTAAAAGTGCCACATGGTACTAGTTCACCGTACTTTCTCTAGCTCTCAGATTCATCTTTAACAATTAATGAACTAAGAGCTAGAGAAAGTGCAGTGAACGCATTTGATATGAGCCAAAATCCTCCGGCCAGGCTCTCCAGCTACAACTCCTCTTGTTTGATTCACTTGGCTCAGTTTTCAGCCAAGCTTGTGGCATGCAAATTTTCTTCTCTCTCTTGGCTCCTAAAAAACGCAATGAATCTCCATCAAATATGACATTCATGCCATCTGAACCTGGCCGTGGCTGACCATAGCCTGGTTCATCAGCCTGGCCTCCTACGGCTCAGAAATCAAATGCGTCTGGTGTGGCTGAGCAATTCTATGGTTGCTCCGGATGAAACCAGTAATAATAAAAGGCTTAAAGGCTCCAGCATGTTTGGCGAGGAGACTTGTGTGTGTGCCTGTGTGGGCCTGCGGCCTTTCATTCTGAGTGTGTTCTCTGTTGTTGTCCATGTTCATTATCTGCAAAGAGGAAAATGTCTGCTAGGAATCCAAGTGTGTTCTCCTTTTACAGATGAGCTCTGGACTTCAGAGTTGAATGTTTACAGTTCAGTATTCAGAGTTCAGCATTGTTCATTTGATCACTTTTGTCATCTCCACTTCACTTGCTGCTGCTAGTTGATCACAAATTCAACCCTACCATTAATTATCGTTACTTGCTGGGCATTCACTTTCAACTTGCAAATCTTCAGTTCAGCTTTCAAAGAAAAAGAAAAAGGAAACTTCTAAGCACTATTAACTTCTAAGCACTGACATCAACATTTGAAAACATTAATATGGACATTGTTAGATCCTTGCCTGTTATTGCTATTGCTAACACAATCGTCACAGGCACTGAGGCAATGGAAATTGGAATCGATTGCACTGCCACAGCTCAAAGGGCTGCTCTTAAGAGATGCAAATAATAAATAAATAAATTACATGCTTTCTATGATTTTAACAGAGACAAGACTTCCTTATTTCTCGGTACTACTTTTAGATGCACGTACTGAATAGAGGATTTTATGGGCGGACTAATGCAACCATTTCCTCTCTGTAAGATAATGTATGAACAAGAGGCTACCATTTGTTTCATCAACGGACTCCCGTCAACAGGTTTACAAGACAACAATGGAACATAAGTAGGTGCTGGATTTTAATTAGTTTGTCAACCAAATGCATCCTGTACGAGTTTTCTAGAAGAATACTTAGAATACATCAAAATACTTATACATACTCCAGTATGCTAGATGGACATCAGATAGAACCATTGGGAACATTGCTGTGTGAGGGTATGAGCCCGGCGGCGATGACGTAGGAGGGATCCGATCTGCTGCGTGACGACAATGATGAAATATCAATATTTATGTCTTTCAATAAGTTTTCTATGAAAATGTATCCTATGATCCATATAATGATACTTATTTGGTATTACTCTCTCCATCCTAAATCATAAGTCATTCCAAGAATCTTATATATTATGAAAATATAACTAATAAAGAACCTAATGATACTTAGTTAGTATTAGAAATATTATTATCTTACCATATAAATTTGGTCAAACTCGAGATACTTTGACTCTTTAAGATTCTTGGAGAGACTTAGAATTTGGGATGGAGGAAGTATAAATGTTAATAGCTCTTTTATAAGTTTCATTAAATTTAAAATTATTTGACTTTTCAAAAAATTAAAATTGTATATTTTTTAGGACAAAGGGAGTAAATTGAATCAAATATTAGTTTAGGGGTTTTTTGGACATAGACTAAACTAATAATATGAACTTTTCCTTTTTTTTACTCCAAGTTTGACCAATTGTTTTATTAAAAAAATTATACAAATATAGTCAAATTTAAGTTATTTAAGATTTTTTATTAACAAAACATGCCACAATAAGTAATATTTTCTATAAAATTTTAAATAAGACGAGAGATCAAACTTTATATTAAAAAAATCAAATATTTTATAATTTAAAATAGATGGAATACTACTTTTAGTATTAGATGAATTCAGCATAGTACCGTACCTCAGATGCTCTCAGCCTTAAGCCCCCGGCATTCTTGAGGAGAACCAACACCGAAGCCTCGCGGGATGGAGGACGGTGCGCGAAGGGGGGATGAGGGGGCGCTGCGACTCGGAGAATAGACCGGGGAAACAAATTGGCGCGTGGATTGTGATGAAGATTCAGCGGCAGCGCGTGAAAGGAGTCGGAGGCGCGCGAGACGGAGTCGGAGGCCGCGCGGAGTGCGAGTACGCGGACGTATCTTTCCGCGCGCGGACTGGAGTTTTCCCAAGCTCAGAGATTTGGCAAGTCACTTTCTCAAACCATTGGAGGCCAAATTTTTATGTTTTCCAAAAAAACTGAAGGATAGCAATGTGGTTTAGGGAACTCTTGAAGATGCTCTTAGGCCTTGTTTGGATGTAGTCAGATTCACATCAATCCACATGTATTGAGATGGATTGGAGTGAAATTTGAACTAAGTTCCACCTCAATCCATACCGACACACATGGATTGAAGTGAATTCGACATTAGTGGTTTTTTTTTTAAAAGGGAAAGTTACTTGTAGTTAGTTCGTCATCCAACTCTAGCTATGGCTAAATAAAAAAATAGTTTCAAAAATATTTTGACGATTAAACTGTTTTTTAACCAAAAAAATTGATTTCTAATGACTTTGAACTTCGTCTCGGCTCCTTATTTCAAAACCATTAATCTCGATTCCATGTTGGATCTAAAATTTTTGGGACTCAAGAAAAAAAAATGATAGTCATCGCTAGGTTTAAAAGGGACGCTAGGGTTAAGGTGGCCTTGGTCGAGGGCGCCGTCCGAGGGAGATCTATTATAAACCCAAAACCCCAAAAGCGCCGTCTCTCTCTCTCTCTGCTCCCATTCCAATCCATGGCGGCCACTGCGTGACACAGATAGTCTACCTGCCCGAGCGACTCCGCGCGTACGAGTACGACCGCGTCTTCAAGATGATGCGGCAGACGCACCGCACGCGCAGGCCAAGGATCTTGCATTCGCGCGCGCTCGCATCCTGCTGGAACTGCAGCGAAGAAGCCGTCGCGAGCGCAAGGACCGAATCTAGGGGTAAGAGGTCTCAGTCTCGAGGTTCTCCTCCTGAGGATAGGATTGGGCGAAGGTTGGCTCTCCGCCGCCGCGGCGCCGCCGCTGATGCTGTCTAGTATTTACTTTTTTTTTTTCCTGTTTTTTTAATTTCTAGCCAGATCTGTGTGGAGAACTTATTGGGGACAAAGAGCTGGAGCTTGCAGGCAAGGAGAGTCTTGTGGTACTCGACTTGCTTGTTCTTGTAGTGCGATTCAGTTTCTTGTAGTGGTAGAACTGTGCCCTTTTTGGCTTGTAGATGTATTGCGGTACCATTGATTGTCCCATCATTTAGATCTGTATCGTTGGCTTAAATCAAACTTTTTTTTAGAGCGAAGTGTCTAGTCAAGCGGTATTTGTGTTGGATTAAGCATTGCCAATATCAGTTTTGGCATTAAGTTCGTTGGTATGGGTGGAGCATGCTTCTCATTCTATAATACATGATGCGCCTCATATCTTTTAGATAATGTGGGATAGACTTGCTCTCCAGGGCATTGTCTAGTCTTCTATTACTTACTACCTCTGCCCCTCAAAGACTGTCATTTTAACTTTGTTCTAAGTGAAGCAATCTTAAGTTTGACTAAGTTTATATAAAAGAACTAGCAATATTTATGATATCAAATAAGCAGTATCAGATTCATCATAAAATATTTTTTTTTCATACTATATCTATATAGTGTTATAAATGCTAATAATGTTCTCTAAAAATTGGTCTAACATAAGATAATTTGACTTAGGACAGCTAGAATGTCACTCTTTGTTGAACGGGGGTAGTAATTTTTGTTGGAAAATTCTAGTATGGCAGTGCTAACCCGCCCTTCTCTTTGAGGGTTTTAGTTACTATATTCGTTTTGGGATCTTGTCATAACAGAGTTTAGTTATACATTTCTCTCATGTATGAGAATTTCTTCATTCTGATTTCCATGATCAGTGGCACCTACCCTTCCTGAGCCTACTTTTGCTTCTATAAGAATGAACATGCTTCATATTTATTTTGATGTGGTAGCGTAACTTCAAGCTGCCTTAAGATTCTATGGATGTATAACTGATCAAACTCTTTATTTGGCATTACATTTTTTCTCGAATGTGCAGGACAGCTGTGTATCATTATACTGAGACTGAGAGGAAGATAGGAGGAGTCTAAGAAGACTCATACAAGCTCAGTAGAGCATGCTTTTACATAAGTGTCTAGCTGGGAAACAAGGAGCTTGGACCAGCAACCTAAATGCCACACTACAGATACACCACAATTTTGCTTCATACCTAATTTCTTGCACAAGAGCATTAACATTAGGTGAGATCCCTTCAAAGACACAAGCACTCTATGTTTCCAAATCCACCATACCTCCATCACCACTAAGAAATTACTGATTTAGTGCCTTTTGGAAATTAGCCCCACATTGCCCACTTGGTTAGAAATTGTCACCTTTTGTATGCTCACTACATCTCCTTGTTGTTTTTTGTCATTTGATTGTTGCTTTCATCATGTCTTATTTTACCTCAGCATACACTTCTACAATGAAATAGTCAATTTATCAAGAATCTTAAGTGCTGGTTGTTTTGCTCACCTAAATTGGCTTTACAGTTGCATCAATTGAGTTGGTATGTTTTGCAGCATGGCCTACAGTTCTTTTCAAAGGGTAGAGTTTATATTTGATGGCATCACTCAAACTGTGCTTTGCTTTCCATCTCAAGTAGCATTGTGCTGCATATGGATTATTACTTTCCCTTTTGCTAAATCCATCACTTGTTGTGGAGGCATTTTAACTCGGTGGTAAATGCATATAAAAAATTGATAAGGGATGCATTGTCTCTGTATTTGTGTTGCTACTGATATCATTCCCTTTTGTGTTCAAACCAGAACTAACAGAGAATGGCTGAGGAGGATTCAAGAAATTCTATATCCACTTTGGCTGCTGAAAACAATGTACTAAAGGTACTTAGTGAGTACTGACACATGGTTGGACCATTATAGATTTCATTTTTTTTCTCAACCACACAGGAGAGTTGTGTATCATTGCATTAAGAAACATTGTGGATTTCATAACCCACAAATGTGTAATCCAGCTTGTGCATCTAACTGATCTTTTGCCTCTTTGATGCCCCTCATAATGGTAGGCTAAACTGGAAGAGGATGAAAGTAAGGCAGAGTTTAGTGGAAACAGTGTGCAGAAGATTTAGAGAAGAGCCAAGGAAACTAAAAGTAAGCTCTGCAACCTGAGTTCATGGAAGGGTGGCGAAATTTCAGGCAGGAAGAAGTTTTGTGTGGAACCAGTTTAACCCAATGAACCAGGAGTATGGGGTGATCATCAAAATAAAAAAACATACAATCAAAAGCAGAAGAAAAACTGAAGGCCCTGTTTTAAGGAGAAATCAAGAGATTACTGGGTCACACCAGTTAAGAGACAATTGAAGGCGTCAAGACTCAAGAACATGTGCTTCAAGTACAAAAGAGATACAAAAGCAATCAAGAAATAATTTTCATATGCAAGAAAGAAGGCAATCTGCAAGTAGTTAAAAGCTCAAACGTCTCTTCCTTGTCATGTATGTATTCCATTTACAGTTGCACAGTAAGCTCATACTGCACCATGTAATCTATGATTACTTTTGATTTAGCAACTGTGTATATATTTTTTTGTTCATAGTTAATGGATAATGTTGGGTTTATTAAATAAACCTGATTTTTTTACTAACGTGCATAAACAAATAGACTAAATTGTTTTTACTGACCTAGAATTTATCAAAAAGACTAAGTCTGGGTAGGCTGTATGCATGGTCAAGTTCTTTTGTTAGAAAGGTGCTCCTCACTTGGGGCTTTGTGGTGTATGTGTTTTGCAAGGTTTGGGGTATTTCTCGGCCTGCGTGCAAGTTTGTTAATGCAATGCTGCAGGGCCAGTCTTTCCCCTGCAGTTTTTTTTTTGATATGTGATTTTTGTGTGTTTGAGATTTGAGAAAAAAAATCATGTTCTGCAATTATAGCTTGTATGTTGTAAATATGCACATCTTTGTGTTCTTAATTTGCAATCTCCTAATTCTTGGTAGACTGCATGAGTTGAGTTTTTCTTAAATATGGACAAAGAATACTACTGATGGTATTTTGGTGAGTATTCAGTCATAAGTGTTCATTAAGGGGCCACCACGTACTCACTCACAGTCCAGGATATTGGTAAGAACCTAGCAGGATTTGTTTCTTCATTCTTGACCATCATCTATAACAACTTTATATCACTTCCAAACTCATGCTACTGGTATGGTAGAAAGAAATATGATCTGCAAAGTAAATATTGTCTTTATTCATATCGCATTGCAATTCATTCAGATTTAAATAACATTGTCCTTATTCTTGGTAGGTCACATCAGTTGTGTTCCTGCTGTAAATATGGACAGACAATAGAGTTGATGAAATTTAGGTGAGCACTATGTTAGTCATAGGTGCTCACAAAGGACCATCACACATACATGATTCCCCATGAATTTCAATTGCGCTACTAGATGGATATGATAGAACACGTGGGTGAGGGTTGTGTGATTTATCATCCACAGTGGCTAGTTTGGTTGCTAATGTAGATACTGCATAAAAATGGCAAGCAGATTGCCATGGTTCTTGGTGCACTGCATGAAATACATGTTGATGTGCATATGGACAGATAAGAGCAACTCCAAGAGCTTGGCTATTCTTGTTGTGGAGGCTATTTTAGAATTTGCATAGCAAAAAGTAGGCTCCAACAGATGTGCTATCTGGTTTTGTAAAATAGAAAGTTGGCTATCCCTTGATTTTCGGTGGCCATATATAGCCAACCACTAACACTGGCTAATGGCTATCTGATTGTAAAATAGCAAGGCTGTTGTGGACTTCTTCTTTTTTTAAGAAGTTTTCTATTTTTGAAAATAGCTAAACAATGGAATTTGGCTACTAATTTTAGCCAAGCTCTTGGAGTTGCTCTAACAAACTGATGGAATCTATATGTATTTTTACCCTAGTTTTGATCTTTTGGTCCCATCAAGTCAGAATGAAGAAGCTTTTTTCATGACTTGTTACATAAAAAAACTAAACATGATCTTCTGATTAAAATGATGTGATGTTGTAGTGAGATCTATTACAGTGTCCTAATTCTTAGTAGATTTTGTCCTAATTCTTGGTAGGCTGCATGAGGCACCCTACTGTAAATATGGACATACAGTAAAGTTGATGGAATTTAGGTGAGCATTATTTTGAGACAGATGCTCATAAAGGACCATCATACATTCAATTTATATACTAGAGCTTTAGAAGTATGGATGTGATAGAATATGTGGGCTATGTTTCATCACTTATGTGACTGAATGGCTATGGATGTGGTAGAATGTGGCCTATGTTTTATCACTAACTGTGACTGAATGGCTATGGATGTGGTAGAATATGTGGACTATGTTTTTATCACTTACTGTGGTCGAATGGCTAGTTTGGTAGATTATGGTGTGTTTGGATCGATGGATGGACATCCCTGGTTTTGTGATGTTTGATTGCACTGCAATGTTGATGGAAACCCTCCATATGCAATGGAGTGAGCAGCCATCCACCTCGTGAAACCTTGATCATTAGTATCCTAGAAACAAAAAAAAAAATAATGTTAATGTCTCATTGTGACCCTAAGCCTGCATGCTCGTTCAAACTTTTCTCAATGTTGCATGTGCAGGATATGCCAGGGTAAATGAATGTGCCAAACTTGTCCACAAGGGCCTTGTTTAGTTCCTAGAAAATTTTGCAAAATTTTTCACATTCCCCGTCACATCGAATCTTTAAACGCATGCATGAAGTATTAAATATAGACGAAAATAAAAACTAATTGTACAGTTTGGTCGAAATCGATGAAACGAATCTTTTGAGCCTAGTTAGTCTATGATTGGACAATATTTATCAAATACAAACGAAAGTGCTACGGTGTCGATTTTGCAAAATTTTTCGCAACTAAACCAGGCCAAGATCAAATTACGAGGCAGAGGGCGCATTGGGAATTGGGGATTCATCTATACATCTTTTGTTGTATCTTCCCTTTCACCTTTCTTACTTTAATGAAACTTTATTCTTGCCACGTTCACTTTATCTTTGTTCGCTTGTTTGAAAAGACATGACTGAAATACTGTTTGTTGATTTATTGTAAAAGAAAAATATTGCTGGCTGGTAGAAAAGTATGACTTATAAGATAAGGAAACGGTTTAAGTCCTTGTTTAGTGCACCTAAAAAATAATTTTTTTTTTAAAATTTCTGATCACATCGAATCTTGTGGAACATGCATGGAGTATTAAATATAGATGAAAACAAAACTAGTTGTACAGCCTGTAAATCGCGAGACAAATCTTTCAAACCTAGTAACTCTATAATTGGACAATGTTTATAAAATAAAAACGAAAGTGCTACAATGTTAAAATTTAAAAACTTTTTAGATTTAAACAAGGCCTAAGAAGTTCCAAATCAAATGGATTAAATATAGGTAGTGTTTTGGGAGCTTTTGCTTTCCCAGAGAGCATGAAAAGCCACAAGCTCCTCCAAACAGGTTGCTTCTTCAAGTTGATACGAGTTCCAAAAGCTGCACTTTATATTAAAAGTAGAGAAGCTCTCTTAAGTAGTTTCTCGAGCTTTTTTAGAAAGCTTCCAAGTTACGGCAGTCCAAATAGGATCATAACTTCTACGCTTGCTTCAAAGGCTAATTTTGTTGTAATTAATAGGGGTGAAAGTGGTGTGGATAATTTTCCGAACCGATCCGATTCGAATCCGAATTTTGAGGATATGGAGAAGAACTTTTAACATCCGTGCGGATACGGATAATCCGAATCCGATTGTCTGCAGATACGGGGTAGGATATGGAATAGGTACAATCCAGCGGATATGGATTATCCGCATATTTTATGTGGATTATCCAATATTTAAAATAGGATATCCGAAGGTTTCTCTTCCAAGACTAAAGAATTTAGGATTTTAAAAAGTTTGTTAGCTAAGGAATTTTATTTTATGATGTGGTTGTTTAATGTTCTAATTTTTAAATTAAGAAATTTGCTAGATGCTATTATTTATTGGCTAATAACTTATTATTTTTATTGAAGATACCATGTTAAGTGTTAACTATTAGTGTGAGAGCAGCAATATGGAATGCAATGCAAGATTATTATCTATTGTCTATTCTTGTTCTGTACTAAATAAATTCTTGACAAGCATATAATTCTCTATGTATGCACATGTTACTCGACTACTAAAATCCGTCTCCGATCCGTTTCCGCTCCATATCCGTACCAATTCCGACTACCGAAAAAAACCGTATCCATATCCGCATCCGTGTATTATCCGCTCCGCACCGAATCCGACAAAGAAAAGCGGATTAGGATATGGAAAAGGCATTATCCACACCGATCCGATCCGTTTTCATCCCTGGTAATTAAGCCAAAAAGATAGATGTTAAAAGACGCAAGTTCAAGTTTCAATATGACATGTTCTTTAAAAATAAAACACAACCAAGTGTAATAACACGTTGATAATTAACTTACTTTTTATTTATTTTTTTTGAATTTTAACATTGTAGCACTTTCGTTTTTATTTGACAAATATTGTTCAATTATGGAGTAACTAGGCTTAAAAGATTCGTCTCGCGATTTATAGGCAAACTGTGCAATTTTTTTTTATTTTCATCTATATTTAGTGCTTCATGCATGTGCCACAAGATTCGATGTGACGGAAAATTTTGAAAAGTTTTTGGTTTTTGGGGTGAAAACTAAACAAGGCCTAAGTTTTGATGAAGAGGATCTTAGCATTCATGGGACATTGTAGGCTATTATTTTTTGACAGGTGAATTAAACACTGAAGTAAGGTACGAAAGGAGGCATGGAACAATGGAACATTCAAATAGGCTGTGTTTGGTTTGGGCTATTATTTTTTTGACAGGTGAATCGCGATTGAAGTATGGTACAAAAGGAGGCATGGGACAATGGAACACAACCGGTTTGCTATAAGGATATGCAGGCTCTTATTGGTCAGGCTATGGTGATACATGTGCAACTTGTTTGGACACTTGGTTGAGCACAGCCTAACTACGTTCATTTGGTTGGCCGCTCACACTTATGTGTGTGTTTGGTTTGCTGGCTTATAGCTTGGCTAGAATCTTAGCTTGGTCAGTCTTAGTTTGCTCTCACCAAGTCAATCTTGATTTGTTTTGTTGTCTGTACTATGTTAGCTTGGCTAGCCCTAGGATGTGTTTGGTTATCTAGATTGTTTTGATATAATCACCTCTTCTTTGAACCGGTAAGTTTATCCTTTTTGAGAAATTTTGTCGAACATCTGGTGGGCACCTCTTGAATGGGTGAGCGACGAGCATCCAATGAGCAAGACAAACAGTCTGGCAAGGCCATGCCGATGTTGCACCTGACCCGCTTGCTCTTGCACATCAGCATGGGGTGACCGAGAGCATCAGCATGGGGGTTCCGATTCTCGAGTTCTTGTTGGCGGAAGATGAACACCAAGTTCGTTGTCGATGTGCTCATCTTAGGATGGGAGGGAAGCATGAGAGCTCATCTTTGGAAAGGGAGTGAAGCCAAGATGAACTGGTTGCAAGCTAAGACATCTAGGCATTGGCACGGGAGCTCATCATAGGAGAGGGAACGAAGCACGCATTGGCAAGAGCAGCCGAGCTCGTAGCATCTGCTAGAATGGCGATGGATGGCAGCATGCACATCGCGGCCTCCTCGTCCTCTAGCGCACGTGCAGCTTCGGTGAGACGTCCTAGATTTTGGCGTCGGTGGCCCAAGCGGTCGTAGTAGGGGCTACCACAACGACGTGGGTCGTGCGGGGTGGACGACCAGGGTAGGGAGACAGGGATGAGGAGTAGGCGACTTTCAATGGCCAGGCTCGTGGGGTGGGAAGGCAGGGATAAAGTTCGAGGTGAGCGGAGCAGCGATGGACGTCACGTGCATGAGCCAAGGAGCTCGTTAGAGCATAGGAGGAAAACCAACGGGGAGGTGACTAGAGACTAGTGTGATTGCGGTGTGGAACTGGACGAGAGGTGAGGGGAACACGCATGAAGCTAGCTCGGGCTTGGCTCCAGTTGAACTACTAATTTGGACATTCAATCCTGACGAAGCTAAAGGGGTATGGATGGCCAGTCCTAGTCAGGCCTTAACCCATTTACATGTAACCAAATGGGCCAAAATTGGCTCTAGGAAACCAAACTAGGGTTAGCCACCCAACCAAACACACCCTTAATACTCTTTCTCTCTCCCTCTCTCACACCCTCCCCTCTTTTTGCCTCCCTTTTCCTCTCCTTTCCCTCTTGATCAAACCACGAGGCGTGTGTTTAGGTACCCACACGAGCTAGACTGATGAGAAATGGAAACATGGAAACGAGATTTCTTTCGCTCAAGCTAGGCCCGGTGGGGCTTCATGCATGATGCATGTGGTCAGCTAGGCTCTGGTGCACCTTCAGCCTACCAAACGCGATGAGTCTGCATTCGAGCTAGGTTTGTTCGAAACAAGAAAAGCAAACACACCCATACACAATACAATGTGTTCATGATACTTTATCACCTGAATTATTCTAGCCGCTTTCAAGTGTGATAAGATTTAGATGACTAAAGGAGGGTTGAATATCCTATAAAATTTTCCTACAAAGTCACAATTGACTAGAATAAAGATTGATTAGTACAACAAATGATCCTAACTAACTTGTACTTTGCTCTAGATCTATTTCACTTGACAGGCCCCCTAATCAATTCTAGTAGCTCGGTCTCTAGATTGTATCACACAAACACATAACCTACAACTAGTAAGAGAGATACAACTAGCTAAAGCTACTAACAAGAGCAACTAGAGCTAATTACAACTATACCACTGCTGATCTAGCTAAACAAGCAACAACCACTCTATCAAGATATCTATGAATGTAATTGCAAGAGTTATAGATAGCAAACTACACGGGGCCAGTGAACACATGATATATCCCCAAGATTTGGTTACTTGCTCGTAACCTATGTCCTTGTGGTGAGTCCCAACTTGGTGGTTCGCGCGCTAATTAGCCTCACATGCCAAGCCCACTACACGGGAGCTGCAAGAACCACACAAGAAGTGCACTCCAACTAGCCACAAGTTCACTAGAGTTGCTCTTTGTGATCACCTGTGATGACGAGGACAAGAACCCCTTACAATAGCTTTGGTCGAAGCTGGCAATAATCACTAAAGCCGCTCAGCTATCCTCCAATCCACCGGGTTGGTTAGGTGATGACAATCACCAAGAGTAACAAGAGAACAACCAGCCCAACTCGCCCAACTAGTGCCACAAGATGCAAGATTACTAAGCAAGTGCCCCGTACTAGAGGCTCTCCAAACTCACCCAAATAAAGAATCAATGGATGCAAGTGAGTGGAGTGTGTTTCTCAGCTCTCAATAGGCGTAAGTAAGTGAATGGGGGGTGCCAAGAGTGTGGCCAAGGTCGGCCATAAGGTCTATTTATAGCCCATTTCAAAAATCCAACCGTTACCCTCTTGAAGCTGATTCCACAGGGTCACCGGACACACTACAAGAGTATCAGAAACTAGCATTGGACACATCCGATGTGGTTCTAGCGGCTCTCTCAACAGTTGAAAAATTGGCCATCAATATAACATGCCATGCTCCTATCCAGTGCACCAGACAATGTGCACCAGACATGTCCGGTGCTTTCTATGCTCGAAGTTGCAAGTTTGCAACCTCTCGGCTTGAATAGGATAGTGTGCCTATCCGCCACCACACAGGACACAACCTGTGACACCAGACACCCCTT
Organism: Sorghum bicolor; assembly: GCF_000003195.3. Taxonomy (NCBI): domain Eukaryota; kingdom Viridiplantae; phylum Streptophyta; class Magnoliopsida; order Poales; family Poaceae; genus Sorghum; species Sorghum bicolor. Next base: position 1,524,452 of record NC_012875.2, on the reverse strand, counting down.
ATTCGGTGTACAACAGACGACAATGTGCACAAGCTCAAAGTCAGTAGATAACCCCTAGCTAACACATGTCTGGAGCTGCCTATCACGGCGTGCTCCCTGACCCAGCAACATGGGTTCATATCACATCTAAATTGTACATGTTTGTAGTCCAACCGATTCATTTTGACGAGCTCCATGCAACCATGGTCTCCAATCATCCATATATTCATAACTTCTGATTCAAGAATTCAAAATTTTATAGTCTCTTTAGTCCACCGGTTAGTAAAAAAATTACAAGGTATTACACCAAGCTTCTATGACATAGCTAACCTCTGCTTGATTTGGTGAATAGACATATTGATAATTGACCTTCACTTGTGTTGAAATCCACCAGATAAAAAGTTCTCATATCTAATATGAGATTAGATCCATCCACACTAACAATCTCCACATCATCAACACCAAAGATGCACTTGAATCTCAAATCACAAAGCTGTGCCACCGATAGCGAATTGAAATCGAGACTCTCTACTAGTAACACATACATTTGATATGATCATGTCATTGGATATTGCAATTCTACCAAGCCCTTTGACCATGCCTTTGCCGTTAGTTGTCATCAAATGTGATAGAATCAAATTCATCCTTGCCACTTGTATCAATAGATTGAAAATCCTTTGATCTCCAGTCATATGTTGAGTGCACTCGATATCAAGCACCCAATATCTTCCACCGGCTTTGTAATTGACCTACAATCAATTCTTTTTAGGTACAAAAACTTCTTTTGGTCCTTGAAGGTTAGTAACTAGACTCTTGGGCATACAAATAGCTTTCTTCTTTGAGCCCACAATTGGTGCACCAATGAACTTAGCTTTCACACCATTAACACCCTTGTAAGCAAATAGCAAGAGTGAAACCTAATTCATGATGCACATTATATTTTGACAGCGAATATATATTCTCATTTATTCGTGTTCTAATAGTAAGTAGTTAGGTAACCGGTCCCAAAGCATATACTCCCTCTATCCTAAATGTTTGTCGCCATAATTTGCATGACGATAACTTTGACTCGATTTATAAAAAATACGTGCAACAATTTTATCTCCAAATAATTTATTAAAAAACTAGATTCAAATATCTATCCAATAATACTAATTGTATATCATAAATATTATTATTTTTAAATATATATTTAGTCAAAGTTGTTTCTTGGGAAGCAAAAACAATAAACATTTAGGGACGGAGGGAGTATGTGTTTATGGCTAGTATATTTAATTTTGATGTTTTACATCATGTTCTAGATCTATCTGCCATTTTGATAGCTGTATGTTTTCTTTCGTTTGGCTGATAAGTCATTGCTGAAAGTACTATTTGTTGGTTTGTTATGAGAGAAAAATACTGCTGAATGACTGACATATTCGACAGATAATCTCAAGCGAACAATTGGTTCGAGGATGAAGTTGGATGAGATATGGCAATCTATGGATATTGGGATAAGGATATCCATGATACATGTTTGGTTGGTGGATGAGACAAACTATGTTGGATATATGAATGAAAGTGGATGGCATGAGAATAGTTGACTAATTATATCCATTATTTAAAATAATAGCAATTAATTATACACTAATAAATATGCAAATACTAATTTTGTTATGATAATCACTAATTTTAGATAAAATATGTTAATTAGCACCACTAATATCCTAATTAGCACATGAAACATGCACTAATCAAGTATATGGCTTGACATGTAAGCAGGATATATACTTTGCATAGAATGTGTATTAGTTATATTATGTGTACGTAGGATGTATACTTTGCATGATCAGACCCATGGTGATGAAGCAAAGTACAAGGGAAGATTATATACAATTTGTACTTCCCCCATCCAAAAATAATTGTCGCTTTTATTTCCCAATAAATAAATTTGACTAAATGTATATTAAAAAGTATTAATACTTATGGCGTATAATTAGTATTATCGGAAAGATTTTTGAATTTAGTTTTTTAGTAATTTTATTTGAAGATACAAATGTTGTACGTATTTTTTATAAATCTAGTTAAACTTGTGATAAAAAACTCAAAACAACAATTATTTTTTGACCCAGGGAGTATTGTATTATTTGTACGTGAACTCAGAAATAAAATAGAATACACGGGTGGACAACCACCCTGTGTACATGCACGTGTTCTTGTCTGATAATCATGCATGATAAGATTCAGGAAGATGATAATTTTTTTAATACTAGTTATCTTTATCGGTAAGCTAGCTGCATGTGAGATTTGTCGTTACATATAATGATACTTTCTAGTACAGGGCATATTTGTTCAATCAGAATTAGGCCTTGTTTAGTTCTCAAAAAATTTTACAAAATTTTTCAGATTCCCCGTCACATCGAATCTTTAGACGCATGCATGGAGTATTAAATATAGACAAAAATAAAAACTAATTGCACGGTTTAGTCGAAATTGACGAGACGAATTTTTAAGCCTAGTTAGTCTATGATTGGACAATATTTACCACAAACAAACGAAAGTGCTACAGTGTCGATTTCTCAAAATTTTTTGGAACTAAACGAGGCCTTATTTGGGGGCAAAGGAGCTCGTGATGCATGCATCATATCACCTTTATGTTGGAGCCATATTTGGAAGCCCTAACTCGTTTACCTAGATCATCATCGTCACTAGCTAGGCCGCTCGCTCAGTACAAAAATTTAGCACCACTATATGTATAATTTAGCCAATATATACATGTCTAATGTCTTCATATTTCTTGAAATTGTGCGTAGAATGAAATTTTGACAAAGGGTCAAAAGACACCTTAGTGTATTATTGCGAGGGCTTCGTGCGAGGGGCCCCAATGAGAATTATTAGGGGGTGCGCGTTTATATCGCTATCACAAAAATTTAGCGCCACATACATGTATATTTTATTGATTACTAACATATATTTAGTTGTCAATATCAGAATGTTAAAATTATCCTCTAACATGTGTTATGATATTTATTCAATCATATTATATAATAAATATAAGTATACGTAGTATATTTCTCATGTGATTTCCGCAGCAACTAACACTTGGGACGCTCTTCTAGGGCCTTGTTTAGTTTCTAGAAAATTTTGCAAAATTTTTCACATTTCTCGTCACATCGAATCTTTAGACGCATGTATGAAGTATTAAATATAGACGAAAATAAAAACTAATTGCACAGTTTGGTCGGAATTGACGAGCCTAGTTAGTCATGATTGAACAATATATGTTAAATACAAACGAAAGTGCTACAGTATCGATTTTTCAAAATTTTTCGGAACTAAATAAGGCCTAGTTCAGTATATCGCAATGATCGATCATATACATATAATTGCAGGCATTCGAGATAAGGCGCATGAAAAGACATGTCGAGGCAATTGGCACAATGCATGGGCGTCCATCTCTCCAACTGCTATTGTGTGATTCACGCGCATATATATAGTATATATATTTGGAATTGGAATGGAATCTTATCATCAGCTAGCAATAGCATGCATGCATGCACTTGTCTGTCCGTGTCTCGTCATATATATACTACCTAACGCTAAATTATAATTATTGAAGGGGGATATTATAATTTCGTCGTCGTTCCCAGCCACGTCGTCGCTGCATGCATGCATATGCTGTACTAGTTACGTTGTCACGTATGTACACAACTACTACCTCGCTAGGAACGTTGGCCTATAAATAGGGATCCATGCATATATATGTACCAATCGTAGCCTATATATATCATATCACTACAAGCTAGTACCATATATATCACAACCATATATTTGTAGCGTCATATATTCGCTGCTGGAATGAACGGCGGTCAGCAGCAGATGACCAACATCATCGCTAAGAGTACACTGGTTCCCGCCTCTGACGACGAATTTGCGCCCTCTGTGTGGGGTGATTTCTTCGTCACCTACGTCCCTCCCGTCTCACAGGCATGCATGCAGCATATATACAATACACTGATCATATATAAGAGCACGTACGCATGTGCATTATGCACATATGTATTAAATTTTCTGAAATTTATTTAGTTTGCCCACAAGTTTTTTATTTTGTGTCTCTCCATTTGTGATCTATGTTTGCGTACGTGTTGTTATATATTATTAATGGGCATCTCCATTATTTCATGTAGGGATCAGAGGAGTCGATCAGGGATAGGGCAGAGCTGCTCAAGGGGCAAGTTCGTTACCTGTTCAATGCCAGCTTCGATGCCCTAGATGTAGCTGATTTGGTGACATATGTTGACACGCTTGAACGTCTTGGCTTAGACAACCACTTCCGCGATGTCATCGGAGCTGCATTAAATCGAATCCGAGCACAAGAGCCTGACTCTGACGACCTACACATTGTGGCACTTCGGTTTCGCCACTTCGGCAGCATGGGATCTGGGTATCTGCAGGTAATTATATTAATTAAGGGTACTACGCTAAGCTCAACCCACCCGTAAAATGCATGTTCGGTTTTTATTTTATTTTCAATCATATTAAGTTTTGGTCACATAGGAATTGAACTCTATGCAAGTAAACCAAAGTTACAATCAATGTGCAATCTTTGGAACTTTCATTTCAGAGTACATCAGTCTTATATCATGCAATTTTGCAGTAATTATTTGCTAAGGCTGATGTATTCTAGTTGTGAAAGTAATTATTTGCTATATTTTTTTTTACTTTTATAGTTAATACTGTTGTAGTTGTCTGCAATCGGTCCTTATTGGATGAATAATAATTGAGTTTCAAACATGAGAGGACACACCTGCTATAAGATACTCTTTTTGTCTCTAAACAACTATAGTTTTTTGACTAGATTTGTAGAAAATACATGCAATATTTGTATCTCTAAATAAATTTATTATGAAAATAAATTCAACAATTCATCTAATGATGTTAATTGCGTATCATAACTATTAATATTTTTATATAAAGTTAGTCAAAGTTATTTTTTTTGGAAGCGAGAACGATAGTTATTTAGAGACGGAGGGAGTATGTATGCACTTTAATTAATTACATGTGGTTTTGAATCAATGTACACACAGATGTGTTCGACAAGTTCAGAGATGACACAGGCAGTTTCAGCTCAAGCCTTTGCAGTGACCCTATGGGCCTATTGAGCTTGTACAATGCAGCTCACATGGCCATACCAGGTGAGGTGGTTCTCGATGATGCCATCGTCTTTACGAGGGGCCAACTTGAGGGCATCAAAAGCAAGGTCAGGTCACCAATATCAAAGCAGATCTCTCGTGCTCTCGACATCGCCCTCCCACGGTTCACAAGACGGCTTGAAACCATGCATTATATTACAGAGTATGAGCACGAAGAGGCACACGACAACCTAATACTTGAGCTTGCTAGGCTAAACTTTATCCTTGTTAGATCCCTTCACCTTAGGGAGCTCAAGGATCTATCACTGTAAGTCTTCATATAACAAAACTCTGTATATACGCTAAACATTTTTGGACTTTAATATTGATGTTTATCCTAGTTCATCAATATATATGGAAACAAACATGTACATATAAGGGAATATAAGCCATGTCCATATGCTTGCATGTTCGAGGTGGTTTCAGGGAAAGAACCAATCAAACCACTTTCCATATTGCCTCCCAACCACACATTAATTGTTAAGATGGTAGCAGGTCTTGCAGAAGTTGTCAATTGAGATGATATACTTGTTGTACCTGAATCCTAAAGTATAAAACAATAATGCCCAAAAATGTTACAAAACAATACCATTTTACATCCTAGAGTTTTCTAAAAGGATCTATGGGGAAGTCTTGTTGAGATTGGAGCGGTGGCATTATGGTTGTATCTTTATCAGTAAGATACTATCCAATGTAGTAGTCTATTCTTCAATATAACTGAAAATTGAATATTCGAGCACTAGATAGACACTTAAGGAGAGAAAGATGTTCAGTGGCAAACATGTTGATATTCAAGATAGTTCAAATTATTCCAGTGGTGTTCAATTTTAGCAACAAAACCTTTTGATATAGAAAGTGTTATGTGTCATATTAAAATTATTTTTGCATCTAGGAAAACAATGTAACACATAGATGGATGGAGCCGCAACTTCCAGTTTTAACAAGAAAATTTTTGGATGCAAAAAGGGTCATTGTTGTGTATCACATTAGAATAATATTAGTATCTAGTGAAACAACATAACACATAGATGTAATCATCAATATAAAGAAGGCATGACAGCATGTCAAAGTTTGATATATAAATGTATGTGTTCTCGCATATTTTATTCCTTTTGAGTGATTACTACTAATGTATATGCCGACAATGATATCATTTTCTATATATGATATAAGATTTAATCTACTGCATGCAGAACATGCAACATCTGATAATATAGTATAATTTGTTATCAATAATAGTACATTGTTGGAAGTTGCGAAGCAAATTATAATAGAAAGATTTTGTCAAAAGTTATCCACAAAATTAATTTGCAACTTCGGAATGCAGATGGTGGAGGGACCTTTATGACACTGTGAAGTTAACGTATGCTCGAGACCGTTTGGTGGAGAACTACTTTTGGACCTCTGGGGTGTTGCATGAAGAAGAGTACTCACTGGCACGTATGTTTTTTGCTAAGGCATTTGGAATGGCCTCATCATTGGATGACACATTTGATGCTCATGCCACTCTAGAGGAGTGCCACAAGCTCCAAGAAGCTATGCAGAGGTAGGACATAATTAATCATCTTTCTTATTTATGGGCTAGATTTAGCTTTTACTCTAGTGTACATTAATTTCAGCAAGCTATGCATGTATACTCACCGTATATACAAACCTCATACACACATATATGCAGTTGGGAAAGCGTAAGAAGCAGGATATGCCTAGCGCCGTGGAGACCTACATGGTAGAGATAGGCGTAACTGGGGAAGAGGCTGTGAAAGCAATAGCGGCACTTCTAGAGAATAGGTGGAGAATATTAAACCAGACAATCATGGATAATTATAATAAGTTTGATAATGATCAAATTTATTGAAGGTTCACAGGCACTTCTAAAAGAGAAAAAAAAGACTTTTTGTTCTGTTGCTCAGATCCACAATGGGGGTCACGAATGTGTAGAGCTTGTACTGTAGCGCATGCTACAGTAACCATGGTGTAACGTCCCGCCTCCACGAGGTTAATTGGTCCCGCTTACAGTAACCATGGTGTAATGTCCCGCCTCCACGAGGTTGGTCCCGCCTCCATGAGGTTGGTACCACATCTCCTCCACGTGACCATGGGGGCGGCAAGCGCGCTCCTCCCCTCTCCTCCATGCACTCCTCCCTCCTTGCTCCACTAGTACAGAGAGATACTATACTGGCGGTTCGCAACCCCTTTGTATAGGCGGATTGACGAACCGCCAGTGGCTATAGGCCTGTGGAAATAAAAGTTTCCACAGGCGGTTAACTGAGAACCGCCTGTAGAAACAGATTTCTACAGACGGGTCAGTTATGAGATCCGCCTGTGGAAAACAATTTCTACAGGCGGTTCTTTTATGTAAACCGCCTGTAGAAATTGGATTCTACAGGCGGTTCTCATAACAGAACCGCCTCTGGTAAGATTTTCCAATTTAACCCTATTTTCCAGCAAACCCTATTTTTAATATATATATATATATTATATACATTAATATTGAAACTATGTTAGGCTACAAGATTCAACCAATGCAACATGCAATATATTTATATACCATTACTTTGTACATAAAATTATATTAATTACAAACATCACACATCAAAGTTTTTTGTTTACCGACATATGAGGTTTCACATCTGAAACCTCTGCTCTAATAACCCGATCGAGATAGCTTTAGCCTACTAATATCTCTTAGCGCTATAAACTCAGGCTTTGCTAGGACGCTGGTCGGGTCGTGATATTTCCCTTCGGTGGGAATGGCTTCTCTCAAGAGAAAAGTGCAGAGGTCCTCAACTATGTTATATAGAACAGCTTGAGTCACGCTCTTCGCCTTTTCCAACTCATGTTGCTGCAGAGGAAGTTAGAAACATCATAAATTTATAGTTCATATAACACATGCTTACCAACAAAAAATGACACAAATAATATAAACGACTATTAGAGCAATACCTTAGACGGGTTAGTTACATATCTTCCGGTCTCTCTCATGAACTCGCAGACGTAGAATCCACAATGGACCGATCCGACTGGTTGCTTATGGCACTGATGTATGACAAAAAAAGTGGATATTTATTAGTTGCAACATCGTCATATGCATATTATATTTATAAAAGACAGCTTGTGATATTTTGGTACGTACCGGCCATTTATAAAATAATCTCAATGGCTGCCCCGGTTCTGACGAATCACACCTTCCACCTTTGATCTTATAATACCTATAGGCTCTATAGTATCGAATACACAATCCTGAAGTTATTCTGAAACTCTTATAAAAGTAGGTATTAATATTTAATGTACTCAGCTTACCGTTCCAAGTGTGTAATGAATTTTGCATAACTTGAAGGATCATAGTCTGCAGAGTCTAGGACTAGCACACGTCCTAGACTAGGATTAATGAGGAGGCAGATCCAGTGGTCCCTGAGAGAATCGAATTTATGATGCAAGTGCCCATTGAAATTACTAATACGACGATGAATACAAATTGACACTTACCCAAAGTTGTATGGGGCAACAACACATTCTCGATCTTGATACTTGAGCAGTGCCAAGGCTATGTAGAGGTCGTATTTACATTCATAATCTAGTCGACTTTCATCTATTATCTTCTTACGCTCAGCGGGGTCCAAACCTTCTAAGGAGTCGTGTTTGTCTTCGATTCTGAAGTTGTGCTGCTCCTCGCATATCTTCATCGGGCTCAGATACGCAACCCTTTTACTGGCAGACCTATCCAGATCTGAACCGTACCGCATCTCTTGTTGTTCAAAATTCATTCTGCAATGAGCACTTGTATGTTAGATATTGAAAATTGATGCAACTCATGAATTATTACAAAGAGATGGTACGAGTGACACTTACAATGCAAACACGGTTACCAGCTGCACGTCTAGTCTCTGCAGGTTCATCATTAGCCACATGTCCTCGAAGGTAACGATTGCCTTTGTCCGCTCACTGTTGAATGCTGTTGGTGGTATAATCACATTGATCGTGTGAATGCCTACAGAAGCTGCTCTCATATACCAGTCATGCATCCTTTTTATACCAGCTGGGATCTTTTTGAGTTTGTCCCAACTAAGTAGTGGTCTGCCTGGCTCATATTTAGTAGGGACATATTTGTAATCATCCTTCGTTGGTGGCCTGATATTGACAATACGTGTTTCAAAGCTTTTCGACCCCTCCTTCTCATGCTCTGCTAAGTCAACAAGTTTTGAAGTGTGGCTCCTTGCAATTCCGGACAGAAATAGGGCCGTACCAGCGGCCTTCTTCTTTGGCTCGAACGGGGAAACCAATTTGGGGACCGAGAATTTTGTTTTCTTTGGTTGCGGTGGTGTCTTATCATCATTTTTTGGTGCCGGTGGTGTGGAAGATTGCGGTGTTGAAGCATGGGGTTTAGGTGATGGTGGTGAAGCCTGGGGTTTAGGTGATGGTGGGGGAGTGGGTTTTGATGGTGGCGGGGATGGTGGTTGAGGCATTATTGGTGATGGTGGTGGTGGGGATTGTGGATGCAAGATTGGAGAGGTTGGTGGAGTGGGAAGAGATGTGGGATGGGACGACTCCTGAGTCTGCGGCACTTCTCGGGGTGATGGTTCTGGTACCTGAGACAGCAGGACGTCCCGTCGAGGCCAAAGAATAAAATTCTTGATAGCTTGTCCCAGTTTCTCAATGCCCTCGGGACTGGGAATGTCTAGCATGTCGTCCTCATATCCTTGGACAACTGTCAACACTTCCACCCTGCAGTAGTCCTCAGGGATCTCACTACCATGGAATTGACGTCCCGGGATCGCAAGTCCTGTGGCTACTTCCCTTGTACGGTTATTGTTAAAACCATACCTTATGACTAGGGAGCAAGGCACAGGACTATCGATCTCATCAACTGGATAGCGGACCTTGTCTCTGGTAGAGGCAATACTACTCGGGACGACCGGAGCTTGTTCTGTTGTTGTCGGGGCGATGACTAGCTGCATTTGAGGAGGCTGCTGGCCACTTAATTGGCTAGACATTGCGGTCGCCAATCGCTGCATCAACTCAGGAGGAGGATTGGAGAGGATTTTAGACATCACCTCTTCGACTTCTCTCTTAGCCTCCTCCTTAAAATAATTAGACATTTCTGCCTTGTAGCGATCCCGTTTCCTATACATTGCTTCCCACTCTGGTCCAAATCCTTCTTTCCATCCTTCTTTTGATGAGATGCCTCGTACACGACCAGGATGCTCTAGGTTACCCAGAGCAACAGTAAGGACATCTTTCTCCCTTTGGGGCTTAAATTCGCCCGCTTTCTGCTTAGCTGCCACAACGAAAATATTCTTCGCTGCCTCTTCGACCATTGGGTCAGAAAATGATAAGCCAGACTTGGCTTCCTTTGCCGGTACACGAGCACGAATCCACCTCGAGCCCCTGCGACCAAGTTGGTCAGGAAGCGCTGGCAGACCCTTAGCCCTCTGCGCTTCATCCTCTTGCTCCCATTGGGCAAGCTTGCGCTGGTAACCACCTGTGCCTAGGTGATGGTGGTACTTGTTCCTTTTTGCGAGCTCGGATTTAGATTCGCTCAAAGCTTTGAACTCCTCGGTACTCCTCTGCTCTAAAAACACCGCCCATTGACCAGCAGTGATTTTATACCTTTTTGTCGGGTCCAACCCTTTCTTTGCCCACTTAGAATTCAACTCGGACTTGTAATTCCTAAACATGATTTCCCACTGCTTCAATGTATACTCCTTTACTAGGTCTTCTGAACCCTGAGGTAAAACAAACCTTGTAAGCAGCTTGTCCCACATTCTTGTGATTTCATTTTGGTCCACTTTTGCCCACTCCCTGACTGTGATGTCAAGATGGTCCCTAACTAAGAATCCAAGTGCGTTACGCCACTTAGGTAAGGCCTCTGGAGGAGCTAGGGGTTGTCCTGTCGGGCTCACATCTGTAATTCTAAATGTGACTTTTGGAAACTGATTCAATCCTCTGTCACCTCGTTTCCTTTTCCTATCATCAGTCTTCTCGGTGGTCTTCTCGGTGGTTGTCTCCGTCGTCGGTTCGGGTGCACCTTCATGTGTGAATTCTTCCTGGGATAGGATCTCTTTCAGCTCATGAAACTGAGATAACACCTCCTGTTCATGTTAAAAGTTAAATACATAAATCATTCTTGTACATATACTGAGGGAAATAAAAGTTAGAAAGATTTAATTATGGATGAGTAATTCATCACCTCATCTACTTCTGGAATGTAATCAGTGTCACGTTCTAATTCACGACGAGCGTTCCTCTCTATGCGAGGATCTGGAATGTCGCTAGGGGAGGTCTCGTACGAAGGACTTGATTCACGTTCTTTTGCATTCTCTGTGTGGTCCGACCCTTGCGCTTGCTCGGTGCTGTGTGATACTTGCACCTTCTCTGTGTGGTCCGAACCTTTTGCCGGTGCTTGGTCGATGCGGTCAGACCCTGACGCTTGGTTTGGGGTTGGAGAAGTCATCGTGATAATCTATTCAAATAATTACTTAGCATTATAAATAATGTATATACATAGACACTTAAACTAAAAGCAAATATAAAGTTTATTAATTGTTTATTATTTTTACACATAAATAAATATATGCAATTGACATATATATATATATATAATTGCATTATAAATAATTGGATTATAAAAAAGAAATAATAACTACTTAGCTTATGCTATAATGTATATACATAGACACTTAAACTAAAAGCAAATATGAATTGCATTGTAAATAATGTATATACAATTAATAATTTTAAGAAAAATAAAACATCATATACATCAAATAAGAAAAATAAAAAATAATTATTTAGGATATGCATAATGTATATTTATCTAGGACAATTAACAATTAATAATTATTTAGGACAATTAATAATTATTTAGGACAATTAATAATTTTAAGAAAAATAAAACATCATATACATTTATCTAGGACAATTAATAATTAATAATTACTTAGGACAATTAATAATTATTTAGGACAATTAATAATTATTTAGGACAATTAATAATTAATAATACATCATATATATTTATTTAGAACAATTAATAATTATTTAGGACAATTATACATCATATACATCAAATAAGAAAAATATAAAATAATTATTTAGGATATGCATAATGTATATAAGAAAATTAAAACATCATATACATTTATTTAGGACAATTAATAATTATTTGGGACAATTAATAATTTTAAGAAAAATAAAACATTATATACATTTATCTAGGACAATTAATAATTAATAATTATTTATGACAATTAGTAAGTATTTAGGACAATTAATAATTAATAATACATCATATATATTTATTTAGAACAATTAATAATTATTTATAACAATTATACATCATATACATCAAATAAGAAAAATAAAAAATAAAAAAAATAAAACAATGGCCGCTGGTGGGCCGGCCCAGCTGGGCTGACGGCCCACCGGCCGCTGCCCCTCCCCCTCCCTCTCACCCTCACCCTCTGCACTGCCGCAAGGCCGCCGCCACCGCCGCCGCCGCCGCCTCGGGTGACCACCCCGACGCCCTGGCCGCCTCGACTCCCCCCGCCTCCCAACGCCGCCTCGACTCCCCCACGGCGGCCGCACTGGCCGCGTCACCGCCGGCGAGCCGCGGCCGCCGCGCGCGCTCTCTGCCTCCGCCGCCGAGCTCCCGCATCGGCCGGCGCGCGAAGCCACCCTCGCCGCAGCCGCACGCGCACCCACTCCCACGTCGCAACCGGGAGCTTACCTCGAAGAGAAGATGCCGGCGAGAAGGAGAAGGAGAAGGTCGCCGGCGATGGGAAATTTGGGCAGCCCTGGCGGTGTGTTTGAATAGAGACTGGCGCCTTTGGGGACTTAGAAAATTTCAGGTGTGCGCGCGGAGTATATATGGCCTCGATTTCTACAGGCGGTTGGCATTGACCACGGCCTGTAGAAATGCCTCTACACTGGCGATGTTGAATACCACCCGCCTGTACAAAGTTTTTTGTAATTATTATTATTATTATTATTATTATTTTCTATATTTTTTGTTACTATTTTTTTATTGCATATTGATATTATAATATAATAATATTTTAACATAATTATTTCTATATTCTATATTGGTAACATAATTATATTGTTTATATATGATTTGTATAATTATATTATAATATAATTATATTGTTTCACACCTATATATTATTTTTATATTATTTTAAATTTCAAATGCATATTGCATATTGTATGAAAGGTAGAGCTTGATGAGCTCTAACTCCTCTCTATCCAAAACTTTTTCATTTGAGGACTTTTAGTGCCTAGTTGGACCTAGTTTGACCTAGTCAAAATTTGAAATTTCACATTTCCACAGCTACACACACGTTTTCGAAACCCGAGACGTCCCCAACTCGAAAGGTCATGAATACAAAGTTTGTTCCACTCATCAAGATATACATTTCATGCATAGGACATTTTTGCATTTGACAAAGCGTTTCAAAAGTGTAGTTCTAAATCCACAAGTCTCACATATAGTTTCATAAAGTTTGTGTCACATTCAACACTTTGTGACTAGAGTTTACCAATCCTTTCCCATATGCCAAAATATCCTATGTATGGAATGTGTATCTTGAGGAGCTCTAACACCCATGTATTCAAAAGTTTTTCATTTGAGGTCATTTAGTGTCTAGTTTGACCTAGTTTGACCAAGTCAAATCTTGGATTTTTTCTGAAAAGTCACTTTGACCGGACCCTTGGTAGCCTCAGATACAAAAGTCATGAATACAAAGTTTGTCCAGCTCATCAAGATACACATTGTGTGTAAGGGTCAACTTTTCATTGGAGAGAGTTTGGACCACTCAAAATTTGAAATTTCACATTTCCATAGCTACACACATGTTTTCGAAACCCGAGACGTCCCCAACTCGAAAAGTCATGAATACAAAGTTTGTTCCACTCATCAAGATATACATTTCATAAATAGGACATTTTTGTATTTGACAAAGCGTTTACATGATGAATCACAGATACAATCTAGGCCGCTACTATTCTTCCTTGTCCATCAGGGCGCACCCATGGCAAAGAACTCTGTGGGATGCTTCGCTCAATATTTTTTATCTTCATAGGATGGTCCACAAAGAGGGACATATCACTGAACTGGTTAAAATCCTCCAGATCCGATACACCGTCAACTCCAACTGCTTGTTGCTTTCCTGGAAAAACTACATGTTTCGGTTTGTCGGTACTTTTCTTCTCATTCTTAGAAAGGATCTGCTCAGCATAGAAAACTTGTGCAGCACGATTAGCAAGGATCCATGGGTCATCTTTATATCCCACCTTACTTAGATCAAGAACTCTGACCCCATAATTATCCACTGTGACATGTTTATCTTCAACCCATTGACATCGAAACACAAGGATCTGAAATGTACCATAGTCTAGTTCCCATATGTCCTCGATGAAGCCAAAGTATGTAATAATATCACCAGTTTTGTCATCTACGGCCTCGCATCGAACACCGCTATTTTGTGTCATGCTCTTTTGGTCCTTAGACTTGGTATGAAATGTGAATCCACTTATGTCATAGGTTTGCCATGTTATGACTTGGCGTGATGGTCCAGATGCCAAAGCCTTGATGGTTTCTTTCTCAATTGTTTCCCCATATGGAATGTCCTGCTCCCTTAGCCATGTGTACAACTTTTTCTTGTGTTCCTTCATTACCCAATCCTCTGTTTGCCTAGGATTATGTTCTCGAAGCTCATCCATGTGTTGTTCAATCAAATGCTCCATTATCGAGAGCTGATGTAAGATGCTGTGATGTGCCTCAAGTATTGTATTATAATCTGGTGGGATGAATGATTTTCGTCCAATCCTCCCACATCCATGTAGCCTACCCTCATGTCTTGACGGAGGCAAACCTATTGCAACCTGGTCTTTTAGGACATTATTGCAGAATGGTCCACCGGACTCAATCGCCTCTTCAGTACAATACCCCTCTATCATGGACGCCTCGGGACGAGCACGAGTTGATACATAGCCATTTAGTATTGACATAAAACGCTCATAAGTCCACATTTCATGCAGGTACATGGGACCCGGTGCCTGTATTTCTGGAACCAAGTGCACCACAAGGTGCACCATGATATCAAAGAATGATGGGGGGAAACACATCTCAAACTGTGACACTGTTTCCACTGCAAATTCCTGAAGGGATTCTAACTCATCACGGTCAATTACCTTTTGTGTGATCTTGTTGAAAAAGTAGCACAATCGTGTGACTGCCATCTTTAAGAATACTGGATTTATAGCCCTTATTGCAATAGGGAGGAAAGTAGTCAGCATGACATGACAATCATGTGAGTTGTAGTTGGTGAGTGCTAGGTCTTTCATTGACACAAAACTCCGTATACTAGAGCAGAATCCAGATGGGACTTTCAATTTCTTCAACCACTCACACATCGCATGTTTCTCATCTATGTTGAGGTTGTAGCTTGCTGCTGGGAGATGGTACTTCCCATTTTCTTGAAGAATAGGATGAAGCTCTTTTTTTATGCCTAACTGCACCATGTCAAAGCGTGAATTGAGTCCTTCCTTTGTCTTGGTCTTGATGTCTAGCAATGTGCCAATTAGACTTTCGAACACATTCTTCTAGACGTGCATACCATCAATCGCGTGTCGTACATCCAAGTCTTTCCAGTATGGCAAATACTCGAAGAAAATGGACTTCTTCTTGAATGTTGCCCCTGGAGTTGATTTGACATCCTTTCTTAATTTTCCACCCTTTGTCTTCTTTCCAAACACAAATTTAATGTTGCTGACTATTTTGAAAATTCTATGGCCTTTGCTATTACCTAGTGGTGCATCTGAGTTCCTTTCATCATTATTATCAAAGTACTTATCCATCTTTTTCAGGCGGTACTTGTGTCCTTTCGATAAGAAGCGTCTGTGCCTCATGCATTAAGGGACACGTAATGGGTTCCATCTATGCACACCACGCAACCAACCTTTCCCTTGAATTGCCCTGATAAAATAAAGAGAGCAGGGTAATCGTTGATAGTAACAAAAATAATTGCTCTTAGCGTGAATGAATCTTTACGATACTCGTCCAACATTTGAACACACCTTTTTCCCATAACATTTTCATTTCCTCCATCAATGGCTCCAGGAAAACATCCATGTCAACTCCAGGTTGAACTGGTCCAGAGATAAGTAAGGTTAGCAAAAGGTATTTTCGCTTCTGCACCAACCATGGAGGGAGGTTGTAGATGGTGAGAATCACCGGCCATGTGCTATGCTTGCTGCTCCTCTCAGCAAATGGATTCATTCCATCTGTACACAGTGCGAACCTAACATTCCTTGGTTCGCTGGCAAAGTCTCGGTGGTTGTCATTGAAATCTTGCCACTGCTTTCCATCGGCTGGATGGCGAAGCTTGCCATCATTTTTGTGCTCATCAGAAGCATGCCAACTCATAAGTTTTGCATCCTCAGGGTTAGCAAACAAACTTCTCAGTCGATCTACCACTGGAAGGTACCACATCACTAAAGCAGGAATCTTTTTCTGCGCATAATAGTCAACCTCTTCTTTATCTTTGCTCATGGGTTTTGAACTCTGTTGGGTGTTCTTTTGGGCCTTCTTTCGCTTCTTCCCTGCTTTACACATGGAGGCAGCACAATCCTCTCGATAGTATTTGTTTGTCTTGTACCGACTTGCACCACACTTTGGACAACTATCCAAGTCCTTGTAATCATCACCTCGGTACAGGATACAATGATTTCTACACGCATGGATCTTCTCGACACCCATAGTCAGCGGACTGATCAGCTTCTTTGCATAGTACGTGTTAGCAGAAACTTTGTTCTCCTTTGGAAGCATATCACCGATAATACTTAAGAACACATCGAATCCAGCATCGGACAAACCATACCTGGCTTTTGCCATCAACAGTTTTAGCACAGGTCGTAACGTTGTGTACTCTTTGGTACAACCTTTAGACTCATCATACAAAGGCTCTTCTGCTGCCTTCTTCAAGGCCTCCATCCCTTTCATTAATAACATTGAAGGTTCAGTATGACAACGCAACATTGCCTCCAAGAATTCAGCATCTTCTGCAGCCGTATCATTTGGTAAGACATGAGTTCTTGCACCATCATTTCCACCAGCAGATCCACCAGCGGTAACATTTGGCACAACATGTTCACTCTGGGGTGTGTCGTGGAAAAACTGATCAGCAGGCATGCCTAGACCATCGGTGTCGATGTGTGCTGGGTCCCCAACTGTATAAGGCGCTGAGCTACCCTCTCCATGCTTTGTCCAAATCAAGTAATCCTTCATAAATCCTCGACAGACTAGATGAGAAATGATTACTTCAGTATCTTCAAATAGAAGAATATTTCTGCAGTCGTAGCATGGACAATATATATGCTTCGTCTTTGTTCTCAAAGCATGGTTCTTAGCGGCATCAACAAACCTATGCACCTCAGGTATATATGATGGATCTAGTCTTGATAAGTTATACATCCATAAGGACCTCTCCATCATGACCTGTTGAAAAGTTAGTAAATTAATTGAAATATTGTCTACGAATATTTGTTATTAAAAATAAAAGAAGACCTAACAATTAAATCAAATTGAAAAAGGAATCATGGAAATGGTGAGAGGAGAGGCAACATCTTATACAAGAGGGCACAAAAATGCTTATCACGTAATTAAATCAAATTTACATAAAAAATAACATCCTAAACAATATAATTTAAAAAACTAAAAAGAAAACTTACCTTTCTTAGCCACCTCCACCTCCTTCCAAGAAATGAAGATCAAAACCTCAAACCTTGTATTTTGACCTGTTGAAAAGTTAGTAAATTAATTGAAATATTGTCTACGAATATCTGTCATCAAAAATAAAAGAACACCTAACAATTAAATCAAATTGAAAAAGTAAAACAAGTATAAAAAATAAAGACAAAACCATAAATATATATCTTTATATCACTAAAATAAATTTGACAAGGTACAAAAACACTGTTGATTGAAACTAAATATATTATATCACTAAAAAATTTAAGAAGGAAACATGAAAATGGTGAGAGGAGAGGCAACATCTGAAGCAACCTCATATATAAAAAATGCTTATCGTGTAATTAAATCAAATTTACATAAAAAATAACATCCTAAACCATATAATTTAAAAAACTAAAAAAAAAACTTATCTTTCTCTCCCAAGCATGGAAACACCATTCATGGAAACTACTACATATATATTTCTTGGATTCACAAATTAGAGAAGTAAACATAAAAAACAAGATAGGAGAGACATCATATATCCATCTTAAGCAACTTTATTTGAGCAAAATAGACCATACCTAGCTATTCTACTCTCTCTCTCTCATGGTGAAACCCTAGATCCAAAAAGTAGCTCAAATTGAGCAAGAGGGCACAAAATGAGGCATTAGAGGCATCAACTAACCTTTCTTAGCCACCTCCTTCCAAGAAATGAAGATCAAAACCTCCCCCCTTGTATTTTAGAAAAACTGGATCTCCAAGATGTGCTCCAATGGAATGTGGCTGCTACCTACAGTTCTGCCCGAGGAGGAAGAAGGGGTTCTGGGGTATTTATAGGAAGATAAATCACAGGCGGTTCAGTTATGTGAACCGCCTGTGTAAATCCATTAACACAGGCGGTTCACATAACTGAACCGCCAATAACCGCCTGTACTGAGCCTTTTATACAGGCGGTTTTCAATTCTAGCCGTACAAATTTTCAACACAGGCGCATTATAACTAAAACCGCCTGTAGAAATGTTTTACCCCCGCCGGCTTAGAACCTCTGTGTACTAGTGCTCCTCACTCCTTTCGCGCTCCTCACTCCGCTGAGGTGGTGGGATCCAGATGCAGCGGTGGGGCGACGACCACTCCTTCTCGCCTTCCACATCCAGATGCGGTGGTTGCAGTAGCAGGCGGCCGAATCTAGGCGGTGGGCCGCTTCTCCTCCCTCTCCACCTCTAGATCTAGTGGCGGGCTGCCAGATTCCAGAAGAATGGCTAGGGCAGATTCTAGCGGCAGGCTGCGACAACAGCCCATGGATGGGATCGGTGGGCTCGTAGATGGGATCGATGGGCCTATGGATGGGCTCAGCGGGCCTATCCATAGACTTTTTTTATTCTTATTTTTTATTTGCTTAATCGAGACGGGCATACAACCACCTCCGTAGTCAATGTGTTAACCATGGGTCGAGGTTTTTGCGTTGCCTGCCTCGGTTAATCCATAAGGCCCGACTCAGTTAAGGTTTATGCAGTAATGGTAGATCAGAATGGTGGGATGGTTGTAGTGACGAGGGTTGCCATGATGTGAAGAGTAAGGAAGGATTAGTTTGATAGGGGGTTATGGTCGTGGTTGCTGTGATTGACGATTGACCTAGGCGAGTTGAATTCTAATCCACTTATTTGGATCATAATTATATATGGGAAGTTTAGTCGAAGTAATTCCCGAAATTAATTTTGTCTATGTTCTGAAATCTCGTCAGTTCCTATTCAACATCGTTTTAGGACATTTTAGTGGCCTTAATAAATTTTTTCATGGTGGCCTTAATAACATTGTTTATTTTGGTTGTTCGGTCATTTGCTCATCTGACACGGGAATTCTAACATTTTTCACAAATCTTATATATCTCTCTTGTAGTTTTAGAAACTATAAGGGGGATGTAAAATTTGTGAACAAATTTATTCACTTTGCCAAATGAAGAAATGACCAACATAAAAATTGTAGATCTTGAGAAGTTATACAACTTTGTAGTTCAAAACTTTTTGATTTGAATTTGTTTAGGGCTTCAAATTTTGATTTGAAATTTTCTTTGTCGAGTGTTTTTTTTTGGCACTCGGCAAAGAAGGTCTTTGTCGAGTATAAAAAAACACTCGGCAAAGAGGGTTTTTTGCCCTCTTTGCTGAGTGTAAAAAAAACACTCGGCAAAGAACCCTCTTTGTCGAGTATTTTTTTTTTAATCATGTAAGAAAAAAAACATTCAGCAAACTATTAGACACTCGGCAAAATAGGATATACGCCACCCTGTGTGCATGCACGTGTGATTGTCTAATAATCATGCATGATATGAAGATGATAAATTTTTTAATACTAGTTATCTTAATCCACGCAATCTAGCTGCATGTGAGATTTGTCGTGGGCTAGCTGTACTTTCTAGCACGTGGCATACTTGCTCAATAAAAATTTAAAACTCATCTAAATAAAAACGTTTTACCCTTATAAACTATGAATATGTATAATTTTACAAAAATAATACTATGTGATGTAAAAATATGGATTAGGAGACCTGCGACGCCGGTGGCTTCGGGGTGGTGAAGGGCACCATGGTCATCATCAACACGTGGCTTGCAGTGGGAGGACAAGGAGGAGTTTAGGCCATAGAGGTTCGCCGATGGTAGCAGTGCAGCGGCGGCAAACTACAGAGGGCTCTCAGTTTGAGTACATCCCATTCGGAAGTGGGAGGAGGGTGTGCCCAGAAACAACTCAAAGAGGAGTTAAAAATAGTGCAAGATATTTTTATGACACTACAAGTAGGACTAAATCTATATTTTTATAAATTATCTTAGACTAGACAAAGGACTTATTAAAGAGATTTCTAAGCCACGTCCTGGGCTACAGTCCGGGCAGCCTAGGGCCTAGATCCGCCACTTTCTGATATTGACAGTGGCTGATGATGAATATAAATTGAGGTGTGGTGCAAATGTACTGATAAAGGTCTATGACTCAATTTAAATATAGAGAAAAACACTAGAGAAAACTAAGGTACAAAACAAACACTATATATATGTGCTGCTCTTCTTCCCCTGAAAACAGGAAACCAATGCAATATGGAGCTAAACTCGTCAGACACCTTCCTCTTCCTAACAACTCTCATCTCAGCGGTGATCCTTGCTGTGTGCTCACTAATTAGCCGCCGCAAACCTTCACCAGGTTCCAAGAAGAAGCGGCCACCAGGCCCATGGCGTCTCCCCTTGATCGGAAACCTCCTCCACCTCGCCACCTCCCAGCCGCACGTCGCGCTACGGGACCTGGCGAGGAAGCACGGGCCCGTCATGTACCTGCGTCTGGGCCAGGTCGACGCCGTCGTGATCTCCTCGCCGGCGGCGGCGCAGGAGGTGCTCCGGGACAAGGACACCACCTTCGCGTCGCGGCCGAGCCTGCTCGTGGCGGACATCATCCTGTACGGAAGCATGGACATGTCGTTCGCGCCGTACGGCGCGTACTGGAGGATGCTCCGCAAGCTCTGCATGTCGGAGCTGCTCAACACCCACAAGGTGCGGCAGCTCGCCGCCGTCCGTGACAGCGAGACCCTTTCGTTGGTTAGGAAGGTGGTCTACGCAGCCGGCGCCGGCGGCGGCGGCCGCGGCCAGCGCGGCGAGGCGCCGGTCGTCAATCTGGGCAGGCTGGTTCTGTCGTGCTCGATGGCGATCACCGGCAGGGCGACGCTCGGGAAGCTCTGCGGCGACGAGATCATGTCGGTCGTCGACGTGGCCGTGCTGTACGGTAGCGGGTTCTGCGCCGGGGACCTCTTCCCGTCGCTCTGGTTCGTGGACGTCGTCACTGGGCTGACACGCCGGCTGTGGACGGCGCGCCGGCGCCTCGACGCCATTTTTGACAGGATCATCGCCGAGTGTGAGGCTCGGCAACGACAGGAGGAGAAGATGACCGGAGATGATGGCTTTCTCGGCGTCTTGCTTCGGATCAGGGACGACGACGGGGAGCCAGAGACCGGCGGCATCAGCACGACAAGTATCAAAGCAATCTTATTTGTAAGTGAACAAGTGTAGTGGTCATTTTGATCTCAGTTAATGGAAATAATGCATGAATGTCTTTCTAGTTTACTAGTTCTTGCTCATCTATCGTTCAATTACTCCGTTGTCAGGACATGCTCGCCGGAGGGACGGAGACGACGTCGTCCGCGGCAGAATGGATCATGTCGGAGCTGATGAGGAAGCCGGAGGCGATGGCCAAGGCGCAGGCCGAGGTCCGTGGAGCCCTCGACGGCAAGAGCCCGGAAGACCACGAGGGGCAAATGGACAAGCTCAGCTACACAAGGATGGTGGTGAAGGAGGGCTTGAGGCTGCACCCAGTGCTCCCTCTCCTTCTCCCTCGTTCTTGCCAGGAGACCTGCGACGTCGGTGGCTTCGAGGTGACCAAGGGCACCAAGGTCATCGTCAACGCGTGGGCGTTGGCGAGGAGTCCCGAGCGGTGGCACGACCCGGAGGAGTTCAGGCCGGAGCGGTTCGCCGACGACGATGGTAGCAGCGCAGCGGTGGCGGTGGACTACAGAGGGTCTCAGTTTGAGTACATTCCGTTTGGGAGCGGCAGGAGGATGTGCCCTGGAAACACCTTTGGGCTCGCCGCGCTGGAGCTCATGGTTGCACGGCTGCTCTACTACTTTGATTGGAGCCTCCCGGATGGAATGCGGCCGGAGGAGCTGGACATGGACACGGTCGTTGGTTCGACCATGAGGAGAAGAAACCACCTGCATCTGGTGGCATCACCGTACAAGGAGACCGAGCTCACCGTAGGAATTTAATTAATGGCTGCAAATTAATATAACCTCATGCATGATTGTGATTCTTCTAATAGAGGTTGGACAAATAAACGATGTTGTTCTCATTTGTGGAATAAAACTTGTCACTGTTGATATATTGTTATTATGGCCATACACTAGTACACAGAGGTACTGTACAGGCGGTTTGACGAATCACCTGCGCTAGTGGCCTATGGAAATAATTTTTTTCACAGGCGGTTAACTGAGAACCGCCTGTAGAAATGCATTTCTATAGGCGGTTCAGTTATGTCAACCGCCTATAGAAATGTATTTCCACAAGCGATTCTCTTAGCCAACCGCTAGTGAAATTTTTTTTTCTAGAAAACACAAAATCAGCTTTTAAAAATAGGAAAAAAGATTTAAATCTCAGGAAAGGCCCACTGGCTAATCCACCTGCCTTCGAGGACAGATCCGCAAAGAACAGGTGGACCCATAAGTCCTAGTGGAGAGCGATCCCGAGGAATCCCTCGCACACAGTGGCAAAGATAGCCGCCTGTGCGATGAAATTTGGGTTGAAATTATGGAGCTCCACCCCGTAATAGTGGGTGAGAGCTCGCTTAAATCGGCTCGCCGGGATCCCAAAGCCCCGGTCATGGACCAC
The DNA here is from genome assembly GCF_000003195.3 of Sorghum bicolor. NCBI lineage: Eukaryota > Viridiplantae > Streptophyta > Magnoliopsida > Poales > Poaceae > Sorghum > Sorghum bicolor. The sequence continues at coordinate 1,501,155 of NC_012875.2, read as the reverse complement.
AAGGAAACAGACCACGTAACCTGGCGGCGGGTTAGGTTCCCTCGTGTTCACTAGGGGACGATCCACTCTGGCGGGTCTGGCTCCCATAGAGGATGGAGGAGACTGCCATCAACGTGGGTTTTGAGCGCTTCCTAGGTGACGTTGGAGGTTGGCCACGGGTCGGGAACGCCGTAGGCGGTAACGATCGCCATCTCTCCTCTCGATTTCTCTTTCTCTCTTACGCAGGGGACGAGCAAGGCAAAGGCAAATGAGATGAGGGTGAATCGCAAAGGAAGCAGGAAGAGGAACCGGGATGCTCCGCCCCCACTTATATAGGGGAAGTCGCATATTTTTTCAAGTAGTTCGAACCTGAGATGTCGCCCTCGCGCGTAACCTCTTCTACCACTCCACATATCATTGAGTTGTCTATATCAGAGTTTAGTTCTCCACATATTATCCTAAACCATACATACATTAATTATTTGAGGCCCTAAACGGATTGAAATGGAAAAGTTGTCAACTACAAAGTTTCATAACTTTTCAAGATCTACAACTTTTATATTGGTAGTTTCTCCATCCGAGGTCATTTGCAAAATTTGAATTTCAAATTTGAGAAATTCAAATATTGTTTTCGATGACAAGATGATCTCAAATGAAAAAATTATCAACCACAAAGTTTTATATCTTTTCGAGATCTACAACTTTCATTTTGAGAGTTTTTTCAAACGAGATCATTTGAAAAGCTAAAAAAAATTCAATTTCAAATCATTTTTAGTGGCGGTTCCTTAGAAAAACCGCCTGTGATTTCTACAGGCGCTTTTGTTAGGAATACCGCCTGTGGTTTTTGAGTTGGGCCCGCCGATTTCTTTTCACAGACTTTTTTTAATTGAAACTGCCTGAAAAAAATACCACCGCCAGCATAGTGCTTTTTATACTAGTGATATAAGAAATAGGAGCTGATGTCTACTCACAGCTCGGGTGTTTTAGGGGGACGTGATACCCGAGTGTAAACACTCGATTCACAGCGGAAACAAAAATCAAGTTTTTTTTTTAATTCATCCGACACTCAATTCTCATGACCATTCACTACCGGAAACACATAATTTGCCGAGTGTTAAAAATCGGACACTCGGCAAAGATTAATTTTACCGAGTGTTGCATTCGGTAAAACGTAACACTCGGCAAAAAATACTTTTTGCCGAGTGTCCAACACTCGGTAAAGAATAACACTAGACAAAATGGAACTTTGCCTAGTGTTCGACACTTGGCGAAATTTTACACTCGGCGAACTGGTGCTTTGCCTAGTGTACACACTCGACAAAACTTTACTCTCGGTAAACCATGGCATCAGCTAACGGACGTCAACCAACACTTCAGCTTTGCCCAGTATGTGTGGGGGTATAAACCCTTATACCCTTACGGCCAGACTTGGGCCAGGAGGCTTGGCCCACTACGAGACAAGTTCAAGGCTTGATCCGACAGCTCGGAGTTTCGCGCAAGGAAACGAGACGTGGAGATCAAGCAGGATTCTAGTCGGTTAGAATAGGAATTGATATCGAACTATCTATTGCAGTTGTAACTGACTAGGATTAGTTTCCAGATCTGTAACCTTGCCCTCCGAACTATATAAGGAGAGGCAAGGGACCCCCCTAGGACATCATGATTCTCTCAACACAAATCAATACAACCAGACGCAGGACGTAGGTATTATGCCAACTCGGCGGCCGAACCTGGATAAAAAGCTTGTCCGTGTCTTGCGTCACCATCGAGTTCGTAGTTTGCGCACCGTCTGCCTATAAACTACTACCGTGGGTATACCCCAAGGTAGACTGCCGACTAGCTTTCGTCGACAGTGGCGCGCCAGGTAGAGGGTGTGCGTACAACTTCTCCGGCGAACAAGATGGTCATCGTTCCAGCTTCCGCGGCCGTGCGTGAAGGCCTCACGCTCACCGTCGGCCAGATCACGTGGACGACGCACGGCGGTGGTCTCGCGACCACGGTTTCGGAAGGAACCCAGATCCAATCTGGGATGGCGGCGGTGTCGGTTCCGACCACACGGATGCTGGCACCGAGCACCCGACCACCGCTCCCGCGCTACAAGGGAAAGAAGATCGACGGCTCGGATATTCTCCGAGCACTTGATCGCGCTGATTCCAAGCTTCTCGAAGCTTCCCAACTAGTAGATGGGATCTTACGTCGACCTGATCAAGCCGCACCAACGGATTTTTTTCAACTCCTACCGGCCAACTCGTGTCGTCACACACGAACAGCTGGGGACAACTCTGACGATAACCTCCACCCCCTCGGGACGGTCCGTCAAGATCAAGGCTGATCCGGAGGAAGGGTATCCTTGCGGTCTGAACAACTCGGCCTCTCTCTACTCACGGCACGTCCAATCCCTTTTCAACGAGGCGGGTTGGCTGCTAAAGTGGAACGGTCGACCAGCTCATCACTGCGTCAACATAGTGACGGTCCGAGAACTACGGGACGGCCAGGCTTCCAGCACAAATTCGAGCACTGGTTCCATTCCCACTGAAGTCATAAACTCCGAGGACGAGGACTACGACCTGGATTTGCCTCCATATCCTCCGGGTTTCTCTCGTTTTCCGGTCTTCCCACCCTAGCGAGGAGACATCGTTTTCAACGTCAGCGCCGACGAGCCGGCCGTTGATGGAGAAACAGACGAGCAGAGGCAGCTCCGCGAGCAGCGCAACGCCGACCGCGCCCGACGACGCGCGGATGAGGAACGCCAACTCCCGCCGCATAATCTCAGCGACGCTTTTGACATGGTCGGGGATCAGCGAGTCTACAAAACGCCAAGCGCCAATGTGGCTGTCGCCATGGCTAATTTAGATCGACTCCCTGATACTCCCGAGTGCCAGGGCGTCCGATCCAGCGTTCGAGCATATCTGATCGCCGCGATGGGACAAACAGCCACTCTGCTCAAAAGAGTCCAAGCCGTCTCCTATACAGAGGCCTCCTCCGACCAGACCCATCGCAGCCGGACCTCACCACAGCCTAGCGGGCACCACCGCAACCGTTCCCCCAACAATCATCGAAAAGACTCACGGCGTGGCGATGACGGTCGGGATGCTGGCGGCCATCGCGAGCAGAATCACGGGCGTGGTCAGGAAGTAAACCAGCACAGGGATCTTCGATACAACATCCCTCCCAAAGACGCCCGAGACCGCATCAACAGGCGTGCCACGGAGAGACCAGTCTACGAAAACCTGTGTCGTATTGAATACGATGCAACACACGGCCCCCCGAGCCTGAGGCAGTTCTCTTCACACCTCCGCCAGGTCGTATGGCCCCGCAATTTCAAGCTCGAGAAACTCAAAAAATACGACGGCAAGGAAAATCCAGAAAACTAGATCACTCTTTACGAGATCGCCGTCCGATCAGCAGCAGGAGACGAGCACGTCATGGCCAACTACTTCACAGTAGTCCTCGACCAGGCTGGTCACCAGTGGCTCCTTGGCCTGCCCGAGGACTCTTTCGACTCTTGGGAAGAGCTACGCCAGGCTTTCATCGACAACTTCATCGCCACATGCGAGCAGCCCGGGAACAAGTACGACCTCGAAAGGATAAGGGACAGGAAAAACGAGCCTCTGCGCGATTACATCCGACGATTCTCGGATATGCGCCTTAAGATCCCAAAGATTTCCCACGACGAGGCCATATCTGCTTTCATCAAGGGGCTGCGCTTCCATGAAGCACTGAGAAACAAGCTGTTGCGCAAAAGGCCAACAACGATGGCCGAGCTCCTCGCCACGGCTAAAAATTACGCCGACGCCGACGACGCAGAAAAACTCATCCGGGACGATGCGAGAGGTCCCGACCAGCCTCCTCGGCGAGATGATAGTCGCGGTCGCTTCGACAACAGGAACCACCGCCGCCCCGATAACCGCGATCACAGGGAAGGTTGGGACAAGCGGCGCGACAATCGCGACGATTTCAGAGGAAAACGCCCCTGCGACCATGATCACGAAGTGAATACAGTCAAGCGCCCCAACGGGCGGCGGGACTACCAAGAAGACTACAACAAAACGTTGAAGGGACCGTGCCAACTGCATCCAAAGTCCAACCATACCATGGAAGAGTGCCGCGTCCTCAAAAACATCTATACGCGGCGGGCTGCCCAAGACGACTCCGCCAAGAAAAATGCGAAACAAGACGGGCGCGACCACGAAGACAAGGACGAGGATCAAGATAGGGACCCACGACACCAATATGTCAGTCCCACCGACGTGGTCCACTCCATCTTCGGGGGCAAGGTCTCCATCGAATCTAAGCGAGAAAGAAAGCTCCTAAAAAGAGCCTGCCTCAACATAGACAGCTCGGACGGCCTGATCGCGGATCCGAAATTCCCCCCGTGGTCACACAGGGAAATCTCCTTCAGCAGGAAGGATCAGTGGGCCGCTATCCCAGAGCCAGGTCGCTTCCCTCTAATCTTGGACCCTTGCATCAACAACATCAGATTCGAGCGGGTGCTCGTTGACGGAGGAAGCTCCATTGACATCCTCTTCCGTAACAGCCTTCCCGCTCTCAAGATATCTCTGGCACAGCTAAAACCCTACGATGCTCAATTCTGGGGAGTCCTGCCTGGTCAGAGTTCAGTGCCCCTTGGACAGATAACATTGCCTGTCCAATTCGGCACGTCCGACCACTTCTGAACAGAGTTCGTCAACTTTGTGGTCGCCGACTTTGATGGGACTTACCACGCTATACTGGGCCGACCATCGCTGACAAAATTCATGGCAGTCCCGCATTACTCATACCTGGTCCTCAAAAAGCCTACGGAGAAGGGCGTCCTAACCGTCAGAGGCAATGTCTACACTGCATATACTTGCGAGGAGGAGAGCTTCAAGATCAGTGAAGCAATTGATCTCTCAATTCGCATGGCAGAAACAGCAACCCAAGCTGCACAGCTACCCCCCGACCAGCTCCGACTACCCGAGCAGGAGACCGCCAGGAAGAATTCAAAATCCAAGGAGTACAAGGAAGTACAGCTGGTCGAGGGCAGTCCCGAGAAGACGGCCCTCATCGGGGCCGACCTGGACCCGAAATAGAAAGACGCGCTCGTGAGGTTTCTAAGGGACAACGTAAGCGTTTTCGCATGGAAACCCGCAGACATGCCCGGCGTCCCACGAAACCTGATCGAGCACTCCTTAAATGTCTCGAAGACCGCAAGACCCATCAAGCAAAAGCTACGACGGTTCGCTCGTGACAAAAAGGAGGCTATTAGGACAGAAATAACACGGCTTCTAGCAGCCGGATTCATAAAAGAAGTGTATCATCCCGATTGGCTTGCCAATCCGGTTCTTGTACGAAAAAAGAATAATGAATGGAGAATGTGCGTTGATTACACTGATCTCAATAAACACTGTCCTAAAGATCCTTTTGGTCTCCCTCGCATCGACGAGGTGGTCGACTCAACGGCCGGATGCGAACTCCTCTCTTTTCTAGACTGCTACTGTGGTTATCACCAGATCTCAATAAAGGAAGACGATCAGATCAAAACGTCTTTCATCACTCCTTTCGGCGCATACTGCTACACCACCATGTCCTTCGGACTCAAAAACGCTGGGGCCACATATCAAAGGGCCATCCAGCAATGCCTCCACGACGAGATTCGTGATGACCTCGTCGAGGCTTATGTAGACGACGTTGTCGTCAAAACAAGGGACGCAAGCACCCTAATCGACAACTTAGACCGAACCTTCAAGGCGCTAAACAAATATAAGTGGAAGCTCAATCCTAAAAAGTGCATCTTTGGGGTCCCCTCCGGTCTACTACTCGGCAACGTCGTCAGCCGCGACGACATACGACCGAATCCCTCAAAAGTCAAAGCAGTGCTCGATATGCGACCACCTAAGAATGTCAAGGACATTCAGAAGCTTACCGGATGTATGGCCGCCCTTAGTCGCTTTATCTCCAGACTAGGAGAAAAAGGCCTCCCCTTCTTCAAACTCTTGAAGGCGTCAGAAAAATTCTCCTGGACAGAGGAAGCTGACGCTGCGTTCACCCAGCTCAAGACTTTTCTCACCTCGCCACCTGTTCTCACAGCGCCTCAGCCCAACGAAGACCTACTTCTTTACATCGCAGCAACCGACAGGGTCGTCTCCACAGCAATAGTGGTCGAGCGAGACGAGCCAGGCCACGTCTACAAGGTCCAGAGACCCGTTTATTTCATAAGCGAAGTCTTAAACGAGTCTAAGGCCAGATACCCGCAAATACAGAAGCTCATATACACAATTCTAATAACATCGAGAAAGCTAAAGCACTACTTCGACGGCCATCGGGTCTTGGTAACCACTAGCTTTCCCCTTGGGGATATTCTACGCAATAAAGACGCCAACGGTAGAATCGTAAAATGGGCAATGGAATTATGCCCATTTTCTCTAGATTTTCAGAGCCGTACCACATTCGAGTCTCAGGCCCTCGTCGATTTCATCGTAGAGTGGACGGATCTCAACGAGCCTCCCGTTTCCGACGTCTCCGACCACTGGTCAATGTTCTTCGACGGGTCCTTAAACATCAACGGCGCCGGCGCTGGGATACTTTTCGTGTCGCCTAACAAGGACAAGCTGCGTTACGTCCTTAGGATCCTGTTTCCGGCATCAAACAACGTCGCCGAGTATGAAGCATACCTGCACGGCATACGACTAGCCATTGAGCTGGGAGTCAAACGCCTCTACGTCTATGGCGACTCCGCTTTAGTCATTAACCAGATTAATAAGGAATGGGACGCAACCCACGAGAAGATGGATCTCTACTGCAAAGAAATTCACAAATGGGAAGCCAACTTCTACGGCATAGAATACATCCACGTGGTCCGGGATAAGAACCAAGCAGCGGATGCGTTGTCAAAGTTAGGGTCATCTAGGGCCTAGATCCCGCGAGGTGTTTTCGTCCAGGACATCCATGAGCCAAGTGTGGGCTCAGGCCTGGTCGAAAAGCAACCTACTGAGGCAATGATCGTAGACGTCGCTACTCCGACAACCAGTAGCCGTGATTGGCGCACCCCGTTCATCAGATATATATCGGGCGGGTCAGGATTTCAGGATAAAACAGAGAACGAGCGCCTCATTCGACGATCAAAGAATTACATACTGGTGGACGACAAACTTATGCGAAAAAATGCAAGTTCTGAAGTGCTGCTCAAATGCATATCACAAGACGATGGCATCAAGCTCCTCGACGACATACATGCCGGATCCTGCGGCAACCACGCTGCCTCCAGAACGCTGGTCGGGAAGGCTTTCCGAGCAGGTTTTTACTGGCCAACCGCGGTCACCGACGCAGAAAAACTGGTCCGACATTGCGAGGGATGTCAGTTCTTCGCCAAAAGGACCCACGTACCTGCTCATGAGATTCAAACTATCCCGTCGTCCTGGCCTTTCGCCTACTGGGGGCTCGACATGATCGGGCCATTTAAACCGGCCCCAGGCAACTTCAAGTTCGTTTTCGTATTAATCGACAAGTTCTCAAAATGGATTGAATACATGCCACTGGTCAAAGCAACCTCCGAGAAGGCTGTGGAGTTCCTCAATCAAATCATACACAGATTCGGGATCCCAAATTGTATAATTACCGACCTGGGTACTCAGTTCACTGGCACCACATTTTGGGACTTCTGCGATGACAGAGGCATAGTCATAAAATACGTGTCAGTAGCTCATCCACGAGCAAATGGCCAAGTCGAGCGTGCGAACGGGATGATCATTGACGCCCTCAAGAAAAGGTTGTACACCGAGAATGACAGAGCACCTGGTCGATGGATGAAAGAGTTGCCGGCCACGGTCTGGGGTCTCCGAACACAGTCTAGTCGGAACACCGGGGTGTCTCCCTATTTCATGGTTTACGGCACCGAGGCAGTGCTGCCGTCTGATATAACCTTCGGGTCTCCAAGAGTTGAAAACTTCGACCAGTCAATGGCCGACAACACCAGGGAGCTCGAAATCAACTGCATGGAAGAAAAGCGTCTAAATTCATGCCTTCGAACAGCAAGGTATCTTGCAGCCATCAGACGGTACCACAACAGGAATGTCAAGGACCGTTCCTTCGTGGTCGGTGATCTAGTACTCAGGTGGAAAACGAACCAGGAAGGAATGCACAAGCTGTCCACTCCCTGGGAAGGACCCTTTGTGGTCGCCGAAGTCACACGTCCCACATCCTATAGACTGGCGCATCCAGACGGGACACGCGTGCCTAACTCTTGGCACATAGACAAACTGCGCCGTTTTTATCCATAAGTTCCAATAACTTTTGCTTGTAAGTTTCTTGTAATTGGCAATAATAAAAGTTTTCCTTTTTGGCTATTCTTTGTTTACACGCAGAGCTTTCGACGAGAACAATAATGTCCTCTGCGACGGAAATTCTTAACGATTATCAATCAAACACAGTGATACACCACCCAGATAACTTTATAGCGCTCAAAATAATGGCCATGGCAAAATCAAACTTTATTACAAACTTTACATACAAAGTTTACAATAAACACCCTGACGGGCGGTCACTAGTCTACTCCTATAGACTATCCTACTGGCCTACTACTCGGGCTGATCACCCGCCTGGCCTTGCTGCCCGGACGAAAGGGTCGGGGCCACCGGCGCCTGGCTGGTCGAGACCGCAGGCGTCGACCGCCCATCTCCGGCAATAGACGCCCCCGACAACTCCTTGGCCGACCTGTCTGAACCCGGCTGGTCGGGGGGAGTGGCCGTCCCGCATAGATTGATGTCGCCGATCACCGTCGACGACAAGTCCAGCAGACCGGCCCGGAGCTCGTCCGCCTCCTGCGGGCCGACTTCCTTGGGGTACCCCTTCTCCAGCCTGGACAAGTCGACCAGGGGGTAGTGGGCGCGCACCATGCTAAGGACATGCGCGCCAGCGAACTCCCCAGCGTCCTTCACGAACTGCTGGAGCCAATCCCATTCCCATTGCGCCTTTTCGACTGGCGTCAGTCTCGACGCGCGGGGCTGGCATTCTGGGAGCTCGGGGCTGATCAAATCTAGGACCGGGGCTACTCCTTTCCAAAGTCTAATACAATTAGTCTTCCAGGAGTCCCGATCCTTGACCAGCTCGTCTAAGTGCTTCTTGGTATTCACCTTGAGCACTACAAAAACAAGCAAGAGGTTAGTCCAAGCATAACGAAAGCGGCAAATAACGAGGGCGGCACGATTATTACCAGTCAACTCCCGGTCCCTCTGGCCTAGCTCCTCCCCTGCTCGGCGCCCGGCCTCCAGTGCCCCGGCAAGCTCTTGCCCGAGCTGCTCTTTCTCTTGTCGGAGGCGCGCAACCTCCTCCTCCAAGTCTACAAGAACACTTTCCTAGTCAGACAGATCTAATCACAAGACTATATGCATATGCTCGGAGTGCATAACTGACCTGTCCTCTGCCGATACTGATCGGCTAAACGTCGAGTAAGCTCGAGACGGCGCTCTTCCTGAGCACTCATCTCGGCCACCTTCTCGCCAACTTCGAACCGCAGCCGGTCCACCTCCGTGGATAACGCCTTGTTCTCGGCCATAATGCCCTCGATTTGGTCGAAGCACCGTTTCCGGTACTTCGCCGTTTTCATCGCGCCCTGCAAGGAAGCACATATGTTGAACACAGGAGCACTACACATAATTATCGAGCAGTACACAGACCACCTACCTTGACCTCATCCACGAGACGCTTGGCTGCGCGTTCCACCCTCGCAGCCTCTTCCGTCTCCGCGAGCTCCTCGTGACCAATAAAGTGGTCCCCGCATTGGCGCCACACGTAGACGTGCTGGCGGCCGTCACGGGGACGACCCAGGACCTCCTCCACGTCGTCGTCAGAGGCCACTTGGGGCTCCTCGTTTGCCGCACTACCTCTGGCCGCGGTCGTGGGCATCACTGGCCCCTGGTCCAGGCGAGGGGAGCCCACGGGCGAAGAGGCCCCTGCTCGGGGCGGTGTTGGGACCCCCCCTCTCCGGCCGGAGGGGTCGGGACCCTGCCTTCCTCCTCCGCAACAGTACTCGGGGGAGGGGTCCTCGCTGCCTCTTCATCCCTCGGCGGAGTGCTTGCCGTGGCATTCGTCGGGGCAGATTGCCCCTCGGCGCCTGTAGCAGCGGCCGTCGCCGCAGGCTGCTCTGTGCCCTATGGCGCGGCGTCTTCAACGGCGGCAGCAGGCTCGGCCGTCCTCTGCTCCGCGACTTGGTTGGGGTTGACGTCCGACGCTGCGCTAAACAACAAAGCGGCATTTTCAACAGCAAAAAAAAGAAAAACGCCGCAGTACGTAACTTGAACACTTACAGGTCTGATCGACGGTGGGCTGCGGTGAACCTCCTCCTAGCCCTGCCGGTCGGCGCCTGCGCCCCCGTTTCTGCGACGCGCGGTGCAGGAGGGTCGTTGGCCACCCGATCAGTGGTAGCCGGCGCATTGTCCGCACGGCTACGAGGCCTTCGGACCAACGACGGTGCGGCCTCCTCCTCCTCATCGTCATCGTCGGTGATCCGGACGAGCCGACGGCGCTTTGGCGCCTGGCTGCTCTCTGCCGGCAGCGTCGGCGCAGGTAAAGGATCTGCTGCCAATGGCCTCTTCCCAGCCACCCTGTCCTCGGTGGTCGGGGCGGGATGGGCTTGCTCCTCCTCACTGCTGGTGTACCGAGCACACCGAGCAGCGTCCTCCTCCGGCGGATCCTCCCCTGTGGGATTTTCCATTCCAGGTGCCAGTGATACATACACTGTGCACCGATCAACGTCTCCGATCTGCAAAAATAACAAAGACAAGTTAGCAGCTGGAAAGAACAAAAGCTAAGGAGGCAAAATCGGTAAATAACTTTACCTTTGGGGCTGGTCGCCCCAGCTTGAAAGCCTGCACCCGATCACTGCCACGGATGAAGCTCCCGTCAGCAAAGTTGAACAGCTCGTTCAACAACTGCTGCACCTCCGCCTTCTCCAAGATCTCAGGCGTCATCCTGGTCAGGTCTTGGCTTCGAGCGTACTCGTACGCCGAGTGCACCCTCTTCTGACAGGGCATCACCCGACGACAAACGAAGTTGCCGACCACCCCTAGCTCGTCCAATCGCGACCAGTCAATCAGCTTCATCAGATCCGCTACTTGGCCGGTGAACTCAGGGCGGTTGGTCCAACTGACCCTCTTCTCGGGGATGTACCCCACGTCGCAGAACGTGGAGCTGCCCGGCTCTTCCTTGACGTAGAACCACTTCCTGTACCATTCGGTGAGGGAAGTGTTCCATGGGCAGCTTAGGTACCGGTTCTTCATCCCGTCACGAAGATTGAGGTATACTCCACCTGCAATCTTGGAGCCTCCAACCGCTCCCTTCTTCCTTAAACAGAAAAGATAGCGAAAAAGATCGAAGTGCGGCTCTATGCCAACATAGGCCTCGCACAGATGAATGAAGGTGGAGATGAGAAGGATTGAGTTCGGGTGCAGATTGCAAATCCCGATCTCATAGTACAAGAGAAGCCCCTGAAGAAAAGGATGGACAGGAACTCCAAAACCCCTCTTAAGAAAATCTTCGAACACTACGATCTCACCGGCGCGGGGGTCGGGGTAGCTCTCCCCCTCTGGCGCCCTCCAGCCGCCAAGCTCTGGGCTGTGCAGTAGACCCATATCGACGAGGTCACCGAGGGACTTCGCAGTGCTGCGGGATTTCTTCCATTCCTTGGCCATCAGCTCGGCCCTCTTCTTGGAGTCGCTCTTCGCCATTGGAGATGCGGGAGTGGTTGCGAGCTAGGAGGGTGCAGGTGATTGTAGAAGGCAAGAGCGGAAAGCTTGAAGGCAATGGCAGGGTAAGCAATGCGGGGGTAACTGTCAGGATTTTATAAACCACTACTCCACCCCTCCCACTTCCCACATTCTTGGGAAGTGGGCGGGCCCAATGGCGGACGCGGCGCTTCGGTTTTCAATAATTATCAGCAATTAATGCAGCGGCGTTTTCGTACAAATTGATGGTTTCCTTTTCTCAAACCGCGCAAAGGGCGGCCGCACAGTTACCAGGCGCAACTTTTCACGCAACCATCTGACATTACGTCAGGAGGTCTCGTCACGTCAATCATTTGTGTGGTAAGATTTTTTCAAAATAAACAGACAAAAATTGGTAGAGAGTCAACAATCCGGGGACTGCACCGACCACCGAGCACTGTATGCTCGGGGACTGGTCGTCCAGTTTGTCAACTCACCAATCCGGGGACTGCACCGACCACCAAGCACTTGATGCTCGGGGACTGGTCGTCCAGTCTATCAACTTGGAAATTCAGGGACTGCACCGACCACCGAGCACTTGATGCTTGGGGACTGGTCGCCCAGTCTGTTAGCTCAGGAATTCAGGGACTGCACCGACCACCAAGCGCTTGATGCTCGGGGACTGGTCGCCCAGTCTGCTAGTTCGGGAATCTGCGGGTTGTACCGATCTCCGAGCATTGTACACCCGGGGACTGGTTGACTAGCTCGCCAAATTGATAAGTCTATCCGGTAGTAAACGAGTATAAGATGCTCGGGGACTGGATAATTTTAATTTTTTAGACCTTGCTACAAGGTTCATACTTCACCTTCCAGCAAGCTCGGGGACTACATCGGTACGATGCATCTGGCGATGCATCTCACATTCAAAATTACTTTGAGGATTTTTCTTTTGACCCTGGCACCACGTGTCTACGTCACCTCCTACCAGGTTCGGGGACTAAGTGGGCACACTTCACCTTGCGGTGAACTTGCTTGCTTTTTTGAAGGTCTGTACTTTTCAGAAAAGTAAAGTGCGCACACTTCACCGAAAAAGAAATATTTTTTCTCAAGAGCACCATGCATTCTTCGAACAATTGGCTTCTTCGATGATGATGTTGATCAAATATCTTTAGATTTGGTGAAAATACCGTTGCAATTATTTGGGCAATTTTCATGCAGATTGAAGACGTCAAGTTTCATTGGTCGAAGAAGCTCAAGACGGCGTATTACTTCACAATACATAGTGCTCGCGGACTAGCTGTGGGGGTATAAACCCCTATACCCTTACGGCCAGACTTGGGCCAGGAGGCTTGGCCCATTACGAGACAAGTTCAAGGATTGATCCGACAGCTCGGAGTTTCACGCAAGGAAACGAGACGTGGAGATCAAGCAGGATTCTAGTCGGTTAGAATAGGAATTGATATCGAACTATCTATGGCAGTTGTAACCGACTAGGATTAGTTTCCGGATCTGTAACCTTGCCCTCCGAACTATATAAGGAGAGGCAAGGGACCCCCCTAGGACATCATGATTCTCTCAACACAAATCAATACAACCAGACGCAGGACGTAGGTATTACGCCAACTCGGCGGCCGAACCTGGATAAAAAGCTTGTCCATGTCTTGCGTCACCATCGAGTTCGTAGTTTGCGCACCGTCTGCCGATAAACTACTACCGTGGGTATACCCCAAGGTAGACTGCCGACTAGCTTTCGTCGATAGTATGTAAGGCAACTTTGCAGTTCATTTGGTTGAGAAGGGTGACAAGTATTCATCGTTCGGCAAACATCGACAATTCCTCCTTGACCATGCATTCATAAGAGACACTAAGAACTTCACTAAAGATGTCGTAGTGACAGACCCTACACTGTAGAAGATGACTGCCGTTGAGGTTCATACTCAGATAGATGCTCTCATGGTCAAGGAAGATGAAGATGGTTTTGTGGGATATGGTGTGCAACATATGTGGACGCATAAGTCGGGCTTGGAGAGGCTCCCCTATTTTGATGACCTTCTCCTTCCACATAACATTGATGTAATGCACATCGAGAAGAATGTTGCTGAAGCACTTTGGACAATAATCATGGACATTTCTGAGAAGTCAAAGGACAACCCTAAGGCTAGAGTGGACCTAACAATGTTATGTGATAGACCAAATCAAGAGATGCAGCCTCCTAGAGCACGCAAGACATGGAGAAGGCCTAGGGCTGAATTTGTCTTGAGCAGGCCACAAAGGAAGTACTTGAATGGATCTAGATTTTAATGTTCCCTGAAGGGTGTGCAATGAATCTGAGAAGGGAAGTGAACTTATCTACTCTACGAGTCTTAGGGATGAAGAGTCATGACTATCACATGTGGATTGAGCGGCTTCTTCCGGTGATGGTTCAAGGCTATGTCCATGAGCATGTCTGGCTAGTGCTAACAGAGTTGAGCTATTTCTTCCGCCAGCTTTGTGCCAAGGAGTTATCTCACACCATGATTGAAGACTTGGAAAAAGTGGCACCAGTGTTGCTCTGCAAGTTAGAGAAGATCTTTCCACCCGACTTCTTTAATCCGATGCAGCATTTGATTTTGCACCTCCCATATGATTTTCCACTCGGCTTCTTTGATCCTGCGCAGGCCCATTGGTGCTATCCAATCGAGAGGTGTCTAAAGGTTCTTTAGAAAAATGTGAAAGTAAAGGCAAAATTGAGGCTTCAATGGTAGAGGCATTCATCCTGAAGGAGGTGTCAACTTTACAAAAACATACTATGGTGAGAACCTTCCCAGCATGCATAATTCGCCACCTCATTACAATGCTAGCAAAATGAATCCAGCCTCAGCCTTTTTCGAGGGCAACTCGGAAGCGCAAGTGCATCGACCACCAAGAACTTGAAACCTAAAGAGTGGCGTAGTATCATGCTATATGTGTTGACCAACATTGATGAAGTGCAGTCGTACGTGCGGTAAGTTCTCAATGAACTAGTTCAATGACAAGTTTCCAATTGCTTTGCCTATAGGGTCAAATCATTCACTGGTTATGACGTGAATGGATATCGCTTTTGCACAATAAGCTACAAGCAGAGTCAGCCCAATCGAAAAACCACAAGTACTAGAGTTTTTACGGCTGGTAGAGATGTGGTCGAGTATTATGGAATAATTGAGGAAATATATAAACTCAACTTTCATGGTTGCAAACCTCTTAATCCTGTCATATTCAAATGTCATTAGTTTGATCCTCAAGTAACGAGACGAACTTGGGCTAATCTTGGGGTAGTCAAAATTCGATAGGATTTTGTCTATCCATCCGTGAAATCCGAGGGTACTCAGGTGGATATGGTAACTGTTTGCACGGTAATCAAGGGATTGCGCAGGTGATTTGACAGGAAGCGGTCATAATCTGGAGATATTTCACTGTGCGGGATTTCCTAGTCGGTCCATCGGCAGCTTCTTCTAACAGTAATATTGCCGATGGGCGAATATGGTGGAGATGTCCAGTTCGGGAGGTTGAGGAATTCGAGGAATCTACGGAAGAATCGGGCCAGAGTTGTTCGGCTTCAACGGTCGGTTACCAAATTGAGAGGATTAATTGCGGAAAGGCATAATTATTGCAGAGAATTTCGGAGCATTAATGATTTTATACTCCGAAATTGGGGGGCATGTGTTGACACCGTTTTTAGACACGTACCCAGGATCGGTAGAGTGTAGATCGGCAAGATAGGGCAACAGTAACTGGTATGCAGGAGAGTTGCCGATGAGGGTGGTTGCCGATGAAGGGACAGCTGAATGTGACTAAGTCCATGGGTGGTGACGTGTTCATGCCGATGGTCAGCGTTAGCCTTTGCCGATGGCTACGATGGGGAGTCTGCCGATGATTCGGAAGGAGAACCTGAAGGTTGCCGATTGGTCTATGGTGGTGTCCCAGTTTGTCATGGGAGGATAGTTTTGTGTTTTCCTTAGTTATTTAAGTCATTTTGTATACGGATTCTGTTTAATTTGGAATTCGAGTCCTAGTCGTGTCTGATTGTGGCTCTTTGAGCAGGGTATAAATGTAGACCTTGGGGCCTTGTAATGAAGAATCTATCAATCAATCATACACAAGTTTTTACTCATATTCCAGCATCTACTTTTTTGACGACTTCGTCATATTTTTCTTTTTATTACGAGTTCTTAGGAGTTCGTCGACTTAAGCTCGGCGTATTCTCGAGTTCCGTGTGAATACCTCTTGGCCGTGGCATCCGGGCGCATCGCTGTTGTCGGGACCAAAGTATTCGAGTTATCACCTTTGCCGATAGTAAGGTCAAATCGGCTGGCACGCCTTAACATTTGAAATCGGGTATTAGCCCTTTGTGTTTGCAGATCAGCTTTTGCATCAACACTATGTGGCAGCCCTGGCAGGACCCTTTAACACCGGCCGGTTTTAAAGGGGGAGCTTTAGGTCCGGTGCCCTAAACCCTTTAGTCCTGGAGGCCGTACCGGCTCGGGAACCTGTGCAACAGGTCCTTCTCGACTGATGGTAATGCCTGAACATGTAGCAGTGATGAGACCACCTTCCTTATCATCGTGGTGCATGCATGGCAGCATGTGTTCCACGTGCCAACCCAAATGGACCCAGCACTGCTGGAAACTCAAAATTCCCTGTCGGTATAGAAAAAAACGACAGGAAAAATAGAACAATCAGTTTTTCTGGCGGTACTAAAACACCGCCAGAAACTGACAGGAAAATGTTTATAAACCTATAGAAAAATATAAATGAACCGATAGGGAAATGTGGATCAACCGACAGGGAAATGTAAAGGAACCGGTAGGAAAATACTATATATTGAAATCCATATAATAATCTCAGATTTAACTTGAACCATTTATATTGCATGAAAAATTCAATGAAGAGATCATATTGCACACGACACACATGGCTAGATTCTTCAAATGACAATTATAGAACAATCAATCCATGTTGATAAATTATGAAGTTCACAAATAGCACCAACAGTTACAAATATAAGTAAATTGGCACAAACTAACTTTGCCTCAAAACAACAATAATCTACTCTAATCTATAAAAAAACATTGAATCTTCACCCCACTGAGTTTGCCTATATTGCACGGCCCATCTTTGCAAGGTTCATCCTTGTTTGAACAAAACATACGAAAGTATAAAACAAAACTTGCATCAGCAAGGTTTCATCCTTGTGGAACAAAACTTGTAGAAGTATAAAGAATATTCTTTCTATATATATATCAAAAAATGAGAACACAAGCTGCCCACTGAATTTCTATGTAGCAAAGCCCTTCAGTCTAGAAAAAAATAATTGTCAGGTTCCGATGATCTGCTTTCCTGATGGAAATGAAAATTGTCGACAGCAAATGACCATCTAATCATACATACTGAAACCATAGTGGAATAATTATATTAATAATATTAATAATAGCAAGTGAGTCTATCCGCAAAAATCGTTGACATCCCCATATTAATCTTTTTTCTTAGGAACTATGGCACTATGCACACATACTAGAGTACCAAAAAGCAAAAAACGAGGATAGAAAAACCTGCACAGTTTCAGTTTCAACTGACTACACCTACAACAGAAGCCAAACAAGCAACTTCCAATATGCACTTTCTAACAGTATATCCCACTACATATATTTCTATACAGTGCGTAGATAAAATAATTCAGAGTCTAACCTGGAGCTTGGCAGTGTGTGCGCTGGAGCATCAATCTGCTGCTGCTCCTGCAAAACTGCTACAACAAAAACAAGTAGAAACAATTCATGAGCATATATTCTCAGCATCAAAATACATTAAACTGCGTGATAATGGTCTTGCAAAATTCTTAGCATTCTATACATTTAAAGCCATTAACCTTGAGTATGATGTATCTATATGTTCATCTAATTTCTGCGGAACCTGCTAATCTTTGAAAGCAACGAACTGAAAAGCGCAAGAAAACTATTTTTTGCCGTGTCATTGACCGCGGTCGATCTGGAGCAATTCTGCAAAAGTAAGCCTATTTGGTTTCAAGAATTGGATATCCATTGTTGCACTTATACGTGACAAAGAACAGCCAGTTTTTGGGCAATCTGACAGATATACCATAAAAATCTCACGCAGGAGGGACCCAGCTTGAGCGTGTGTTAGAATTTAGGCAAATTCAGGCAAAATTAACGAAAGATTTATGAGAACAAGAATGTGCACTTGTGTTCTTGTCACTGTTGCGCCCATAAACATACTAAGGGCACTCACAATACAAGACTCTATAACAGAGTCTAAGACAATTAATTACATATTATTTATGGTATTTTGCTGATGTGGCGGCATATTTATTGAAGAAAGAGGTAGAAAAAATAAGACTCCAAGTCTTATTTAGACTCTAAGTCCACATTGTTCGAGGTAATAAATAACTTTAGACTCTATGATAGAGTCAGCATTGTGAGTGCCCTAAGGGCAGTCCCAATGACAATTAATGAGCAGTTTCTATCTCTATTAATTGCATTGCCAACTCACCATTTTGCTGATGTGGCAGTAGAATTAATGAAGGGAGAGAGTGCAAACTGAAGAGATCGTTTCTCCCCTGAGAAACCATGTCTACGCTCGCAACGAGGCCGGTGGAAATGCCAAAACTGCCACTAGGGAGAAATCACCCGTTTCTATCAGCATTGATGAGGATCGAGTGCGCCAGCGGCGGTGGCCCGCTTCTCCTGCAAACGCGCAGACTCGGCCTTGGCTTCATAAGAAAACCACCAGTACAAATGGTGCAATTCCACCGACGGTTCTCTTAAGTGAACCGCCAGTGAAAATAGATTTGCATAGATGGTTTTCGTAACAAAACCGCCTGTAGAAATTATATATTTCTACAGGTAGTTTTCTTAAGAAACTGTCACTAAAAATCAGATTTCTTGTGGCGGTTTCGTAAGAAAACCACCTATATAAACATTTTGAAATTGATTTTTTTTAGTTTTTCAAATGACCTCATATGAAAAACCCACCAAAATAAAAAGTTATAGATCTCGAAAAGTTATAAAACTTTATAGTTGATAATTTTTTCATTTGAAATCATCTTGTCATAAGAAACTATATTCGAATTTGTCAAATTTAAAATTCAAATTTTATAAATGACCTTGGATGGAGAAACTACCAATATAAAAGTTGTAGATCTTGAAAAGTTATAAAACTTTGTAGTTGACAATGTTTTTATTTAAATCCGTTTACAGCCTCAAACAATCAATGTATGCTCGATTTAGGATAATATGTGAGGAAACACTAATATAGACACAAGTGAGTGACGAGAGGAGTGGTAGAGGAGGCCATGCGCGAAGGGGAGGTCACGGGTTCAAATCCCACCGGTCGCGTAGCGCACGATTTTATGTGAAAAATGCACGACTTGCCTCTTCAACGGAGACGGACGGACGGCTAGCTAGTGGGGCTTCCCTACATAACTGAACCGCGATTTCCACAGGCGGTTCTCACGAACTACCCGTATAGAGCTTCTATAATATCTTCCCTACATAACTGAACCGTGATTTCCACATGCGGTTCTCACAAACTACCCGTATAGAGCTTCTATAATATGTGGTGAAACTCTAATATAGATACAAGTGAGTGACAGATGGAGTGGTAGAGGAGGCTATGCGCCAAGGGGAGGTCACGGGTTCAAATCCCACCGGTCGCATAGCACGCGATTTTATGCAAAAAATGCATGACTTGCCACTTCAATAGAGACGGGCCTTCCCTATATAATTGAACCGCGATTTCCACAGGTGGTTCTCACGAACTACCCGTATAGAGCTTCTATATTAACTGTTCATTTGACGACACCATCAAAAGACCTAAGTGGCAAAACTAGCCCACCCCGCACTGCATCATGTCACAGTCACACTAACGCTCATGCCTCACCTCGGCTCAACGCACGTGTGCGTGTGGAACACGCCCTTCGCCACTCTTAACTTCACAATAGGTCTACGTACATGCATAAATGTTTATTCAGTTAAAATCAACATTTTTGTTAAAATCCCATATGGAATTATATTTTAACAGCAAATATTTATTCAGTTTTTTTATCTATACAAGCATTACATTGCCGGTGCCAAATCATATATATGTTTATGTTCATGGCTACTATATATAATTTTATGATGCTTTACATCACGTTGTGGATGTATATATATAATATACTAGCCATTTGGTACCTGTAACATTTTTATAAACGTGATGAGTGACATTTTTGTAGCTTTGCAGCGTTATAAACGTGACATGTAATTAGGATAGCATAATAAATACAAAAGGTTTAGACCAATGATGATGATGAAGAAAAGCACAAGGAAAGCTTAA
This sequence comes from Sorghum bicolor, assembly GCF_000003195.3. NCBI lineage: Eukaryota > Viridiplantae > Streptophyta > Magnoliopsida > Poales > Poaceae > Sorghum > Sorghum bicolor. The sequence goes on along the minus strand of NC_012875.2, from coordinate 1,481,152 downwards.
ATACAATGTGTATTATATAGTATTATCGAGATGAATAGGTGCTGTACACATAGAAAAGCACAAGGAAATAAAAAAGAACACGTGTGGACAACCACCCCGTGTGCACACACATGTCCTTGTCTGATCATGGTGAGTCATGAAGATAATATACTAATACTATTTCTTGTCATACCTAGTTACAAACGCAGCCGTTAATATGTACTAGTGCACACTCACTCCATGAACACACGTACGCACATCTTACCCCTATAAGTATCTCCGAACAACTAAGTTAGATACTTAGATTGGTAAATCTCGAGATTGACGAAGTCACCAAAGACGTCTCGTTGTTAATGGAACTCAACCACTGAAAAAATAGGTCTAAATCCTAAAATAAATCTAGAAATATAAATATCATTAGTGGCAATAAGCAGCGTCAGATTTGAACGAGTGCCCTTATTTACCTAAACCGTCCTGCCATGGTCGTACGTTAGTCAATACTAGCAAAAATGCCTGTGGGTTCCAATGGGAGAAAAAAAAGCTATCAAATCTATATCTATATCTCTGTTACCTAACCTTTCTCTAATATATAATTGTAAAAATTTTAATTCACCAGAAATTCAGTTTTTGTCTGTCTCCCTCTAACTACCGAACAATACAGAGTTTTTTTTGTCCGAACTTATATATAACTCGTGCTTATACGAGTTATAAAATAGCTCTTGTCTAACATGATATGGAGTTTGATTCATGTTTTATATAGTTCCTATATATGGTAACCTTAATAGCTAGGAAAAGTCATAATCCTAATATAAATAGATTACTTCAATCTTTTGAGGAAGCTAAATAGAAATTCTAATTCGAGAGTTTGATTCCAGATTTATATTGACACTATATAGGGCAACCTTAATAGCTAAGAATCCTAATTCTAATCCTAATATAAAGAGATTATTCGTCTTTAAGTAATCCAAATAAAAAAGATATAAAATTTTTCTAAAAATTAGAAAGGCAAAAAATGGTACTGTTTATGTCGAACGGCCAGCTGATAACAGCTATGCGATATGGGCACTACACATATCCATTTCCTTTTTTTGAGTAATCAAAGGGTTTTTTTTTTGAGGAGATCGTCGTCTAACTCCAAGTTCATAGCCCTAAATTCAGCCAATGCCCAAACAAATTCGGTCCATTGATTGGCTCAACAGGCTTGGAATCGTTTTGGCCCAAGTGTAGATGATGGGGCGTGGGATGACAGGTAAGCCGTATCGTACCGTTTCTCTCAAGTTCTATATGGACACTTTTAGGTGAATAGAAATCTAGGCAAACTGAAATTTTCACAATTTATTATGAGGTATAGATTTAGTTAAAACCTCATATATGGAATTACATTTTGACATCAGATATTTATTCAATTATTCTTATCTATACAAGCATTCCATTGCCGGTCCCAAATCATATGTTTATGTTCATGGCTACTATACTTAATTTTATGATGTTTTACATCACGTTTTCGATGTGTATAGCAGCCATTTGGTACATGTAACGTTTTTATGTTTTACACCAACCTCTAGATCTGCCCACCATTTTTGTAGCTTCGCAGCGTTATAAACGTGACATGTAATTAGGATATAATACTTTGCATAATAAATAGAAAAGGTTTAGACCAATGGTGACGATGAAGAAAAGCACAAGGAAAGCTTAAATACAGCGTGTATTGTACAATATTATATCATGACGAGTGGGTGCTCTATGCATAGAAAAGCACAAGGAAATAAAATAGAATACGTGTGGACAACCACCCTGTGTGCACACATGTCCTTGTCTGATCGTGGTGGGTCCTGAAATAATATATTAAAATACATTTTCTTGCTAAACCCAGTTACAAAGGCAGATGCTCATATGCACGAGTGCATACTCATTCCCACGTAGGCACATCCTACCCCTATAAGCCACTCCGAACGAGTTGGAGTGGTAAATCTCAACGTTGACAAAGTCAGCAAAGACGTGTCGTTGTTGATGGGTACGTCGTCTACTGCTAAAAAATAACGCAATTAAATATTAAAATAAATCTAGAAAATGTGAACACTCATGTCAAATCGAGACATAAATACGAGTGGACATGTTCCACACCCAACTAGCTGAGCTACGCTAGTTCGCAATATATATTCATATATAATAGTTATCTCTCTGAATAAATAAACTCATTTTTTTCTGGACCCCTACCCCTGCTTTACTAAATATCTTCGATGAGACGTTTTTAATTCCTAAAACAAAACACCTTTTAGTGGCCATAAGCAGCACAGTGATCATATATTGCTGTCATGGTCGTACGTTAGGCTGCTCAGCTACAGTGTCCATCTATCCTATCCTGTGCTCTGGTGTGATTCACGTGCATATTATATATATATATATATATATATATATATTTGCAATGGAATCTTAATTATCAGCTATACCTAACGCCAATTATGGAACGGATCGACCTTAATTTCCTTGCCATGTCGTCGCTGCAAGCACCATGCAGCAGGTCATAATTTCTTATTACACAACTACCACACCAAATCACTAGGTTGGCCTATAAATAGGGATGGACGTACCATTGTAGTAGCCACATCACTTCAGCACCCATTGTTACGAGTAATAAACCACAACCAGCTGTAGAGTGTGAGTGTCATATAGCAAGTTGCATCACCATTGACATGGCCCCGAGCAGCAAGGTTGCTGCTGTTATGAACGGCCAGCCGATGATCAACAACAGCGGTCAGAGCAGCACACTGCAGGCTCCGGCCGTTGGAGCCGACACAGGCGACAAGGAATTTGCGCCCTCTGTATGGGGTGATTTCTTCGTCACCTATGTCCCTCCTGTCTCGCAGGCATGCAGCTAGCATACGCTGATCATATAAGACCAAGCATATGCATGCACATTTATTAAATTATAGTTCACCACTAGTTTTAAATAATTTTTCTCCTCATTTGTTATGTTTGTGTTATTATACGTTAATGGGTATTATCTCCATTCATGCAGGGATCAGAGGAACGGATGAGGGAGAGGTCGGAGCAGCTCAAGGGGCAAGTACATCAGGTGTTCAATGCCAGCTTCGATGCCCTAGATGTAGCTGATTTGGTGACCTATGTCGACACGCTTGAACGTCTTGGCTTAGACAACCACTTCCGTGAGGTGATCGGGGCTGCATTAGATCGAATCCGGGCAGAGGAGCCAGAGTCTAACAGCCTACACATTGTCGCACTTCGGTTTCGCCTACTTCGGCAGCATGGGATCTGGGTATCTGCAGGTAATTATATTAATTAAGGGTACTACGCTAAGCTCATCCCACCCGTAAATGCATGTTCGGTTTTTATTTTTAAGTTTTGGTCACATAGGAATTGAACTCTATGCAAGTAAACCGAAATTACAATCAATGTGCAATCTTTGGAACTTTCATTTCAGAGTACATCAGTCTTATATCATGTATTTTTGCAGTAATTATTTCCTAAGGCTGATGTATTCTAGTTGTGAAAGTAATTATTTGCTATATTTTTTTACTTTTATAGTTAATACTGTTGTGTAGTTGTCTGCAATCGGTCCTTATGGGATGAATAATAATTGAGTTTCAAACATGAGACGACACACCTGCTATAAGATACTCCTTTTGTCTCTAAATAACTTTAGTTTTTTGACTAGATTTGTAGAAAGTACATGCAATATTTGTATCTCCAAATAAATTTATTATGAAAATAATTTCAACGATTCATCTAATGATATTAATTGCATATCATAACTATTAATATTTTTATATAAAGATAGTCAAAGTTATTTCTTGGGAAGCGAGAACGATAGTTATTTAGGAACGGAAGGAGTATATGTATGCACTTTAATTAATTACATGTGGTTTTGAATCAATGTACACACAGATGTGTTCGACAAGTTCAGAGATGACACAGGCAGTTTCAGCTCAAGCCTTTGCAGTGACCCTAGGGGCCTGTTGAGCTTGTACAATGCAGCTCACATGGCCGTACCAGGTGAGGTGGTTCTCGATGAGGCCATCGTCTTTACGAGGGGCCAACTTGAGGGCATCAAAAGCAAGGTCAGGTCACCAATATCAAAGCAAATCTCTCGTGCTCTCGACATTGCCCTCCCGCGGTTCACAAGACGGCTTGAAACCATGCATTATATTACAGAGTATGAGCATGAAGAGGCACACGACAGCCTAATACTTGAGCTTGCTAGGCTAAACTTTATCCTTGTTAGAGCCCTTCACCTTAGGGAGCTCAAGGATCTATCAATGTAAGTATTCATATAACAAAACTCTGTATATACGCTAAACATTTTTGGACTTTGATATCAATGTTTATCCTAGTTCATCAATATATATGGAAACAAACATGAAACATGTACATACTCCCCTCTATCCTTTAATATAGTGCATTCTAGAAATTTTAGGAAAGATTAAGAGAGAACACAAAATACGCATGTGCCCTCACTTTATTTCCTAATAAGATGCTACCATCAACATAATTAGTGGTGATTACTTGATAAATGGAAAGTATTTTAATGCAAAATGGGTTTCTGTCTTCTAGAATGCCTTATATTTGAGGATAAATTCTGAAGGCTAGAATTCTAAAGGGCCATGTCCATATGCTTACATGTTCGAGGTGGTTTTAGGAAGAGAACTAATCCAACCACTTTCCATATTGCCTCCCAACCACATTGTTAGCAGATGGTAGGTATTTGCAGAAGTTGTCAATTGAGATGATATACATGGTGTACCTGAATCCTAAAGTATAAAACACTAGTGCCCAAAAATGTTACAAAACAATACCATCTTACATCCTAGAGTTTTCTAAAAGGATCTGTGGGGAAGTCTTGTTGATATTGGAATTGTGGCATTATTGTTATATCTTTATCACTAAGATACTATCCAATTTAGTGGTCTATTCTTCAATATAACCGAAAATCGAATATTCAAGCACTAAATAGACACTTAAGGAAAGAAAGATGTTCAGTGGCAAACATGTTGATATTGAAGATAGTTCAAATTATTCCAGTGGTGTTTCATTTTAGCAGCAAAACTTTTTGATATAGAAGGTGTTATTATTATTGTGTGTCATATTCAAATTATTTTTGCACCCAGTAAAACAATGTAGCACATAGATGGGTGGGCCCACAACTTACAGTTTTAACAAGAAAATTTTTGGATGTAAAAACAGTCATTGTTGTGTATCACATTAGAATAACATTAGCATCTAGTAAAACAACATAACACGTAGATGTAATCATCAATATAAAGTAGGCATGACAACATGGTTTGGATAAATATATATAAATGTATGTGTTATCGCATATTTTATTCCTTTTGAGTGATTTCTACTAATGTATATGCCGACAATGATATCATTTTCTATGGATATAAGATTTAATCTACCGCAGAACATGCAACAGATAATATAGTATAATGTGTTAGCAATAATATAGTACATTGTTGCAAGTTGCGAAGCAGATCATAATAGAAAGATTTTGTGAAAAGATGTCCACAAAATTAATTTGCAACTTTGGAATGTAGATGGTGGAGGGACCTTTATGACACTGTGAAGTTACCGTATGCTCGAGACCGTTTGGTGGAGAACTACTTTTGGACCTCTGGGGTGTTGCATGAAGAAGAGTACTCACTGGCACGTATGTTTTTTGCCAAGGCATTTGGAATGGCCTCACCATTGGATGACACATTTGATGCTCATGCCACTCTAGAGGAATGCCACAAGCTCCAAGAAGCTATGCAGAGGTAGGACATAATTAATAATCATCTTTCTTATTTATGGGCTAGATTTAGCTTTGACTCTGTGTTCTTCTCAACAAGACACACCTTTTGTTAATCATCACTCATGAATGAGGTACCATATTTGTTTACAAACAGATGGGATGAAAGTGAGGCTTCTATTCTACCTGAATATCTAAGCATGTTGTATATCAAAACCCTTAGAAACTTCAACGAGTTTGAGGATATTTTGGAACCAAACAAGAAGTACCGCATGGTTTACGCAAAAGAGGCTGTATGTGTACAGAACTTAACTAGATGCATATATATTCAACTATATATATATATATATATATATATATATATATATATATATATATATATATATAAGGTAAATAATATGTAGCAATATTTCAATTATTGTATGTGCAGTACAAGTTGTTCACCCAAAATTACCTTCAAGAGGCCATCTGGTCCAGCAAGAAGTACTCGCCAAGCTTGAAGGAACATGAGGACTTGTCAATCATGACGTCTGGTCTGCCGATGCTTACAATCATGACATTGATGGGCTATGGTGATGAGGCAACCCAGGAAGCATTCGAATGGGTGAGCACTGTACCCGAAATGGTCCGTGCTAGTGCACATGTCACTCGCCTCCTCAACGATTTGTCTTCTTACAAGGTACATACTCGTACAATCAGCGAACAATACTTTAGCCATTCCTTTTCAGACAAGCGAACAAACCTTGATCAAGTACAGAACGTACTACTATACATTAATTTCAGCAAGCTATGCATGTATACTCACCATATATACAAACCTCATACACACATATGCAGTTGGGAAAGCGTAAGAAGCAGGATATGCCTAGCGCCGTGGAGACCTACATGGTAGAGAAAGGCGTAACTGGGGAAGAGGCTGTGAAAGCAATAGCAGCACTTCTAGAGAATAGGTGGAGAATATTAAACCAGGAAATCATGGATATAGATCACACACTATTGCCAGCAGCGCAGCTGGTGGTCAACATAGCAAGGGCTACTGAGATCATTTACGTCCACGGCAGGGACGCCTACACCTCTGGTGAAGACCTCAAAGACCTTGTCACCACACTATTCCTCAAGCAAGTGCCTCTGATCTAGCTACATAACAGTTTATAATCACACGATCAGGTGCCCTGCTGTGTTGTATTAATAATAAGCTTATATATTGTTCCAGTATGCATGTGATAAATGTACACATGTATGAATGGTAATATGTAGCACCAGTAATGCATAAGGAATAATTATAATAGGTTTGATAATGATCAAATTTATTGAAGGTTCACAGGCACTTCTAAAAGAGGAAAAAAGACTTTTTGTTCTGTTGCTCAGATCCACAATTGGGGGTCACTATATAAAAAATGGTCAAATTCACCAGCCAAATTACAGACGACTTGTCAACAGGCGTCTGAGATAAACTATCACAGACACGTGTTCAGGAGAAGTGTCTGTAGTCACTCGTTGACAGACAAAGTCAGCGCAAAGAAGCCAATAAGCGTCTGAAATAAGAGTATAATACAGACTCTTGTTAGTACGTGTGTCTGAATATGTTGTACCAAGGTTATAGTGTTAAATACAGACGCCTGTTGACTACAAGTGTCTAAAACAAGTGTGCATGTGCTACTTTCGGCGGGTGGTTGGCAGCCGGCAGGACACATTCAATTCAATTTACTGATGACAGAAGAACCTCTGCTCTAGCTGATGCTCTACTCCGGATCGACATTGGGGCTTCGCAAGCGGTGAGCGAGAGAGAGGTGGAGCTCGATCAGCTTGATAGTAGTGATGCGGCCGGCTGTTGGTGGTGCATGCGGCGGCCGGCGTGAGCGGCTTTTGATATGGCACGACGGTGCTTGGGCACGCACGACAAGGTAGGCGGCGGCCGTGGAGGCGCTCGTGGAACAGAGAGCTCAGCTCGATCATCCGCTTAGGGAGGTGGCCGGCCGGGCATACGCGTGGTGCACGGGCAGCTCGCCGGCGCGGTGAGCCGATGACGGCCGTGTGTGGCTCCGCCGGCGGCTCAGCGGTCCTTGGGGCACATGTGCCCAGGCAGGCGGAGGTAGGGGGCAGCGCCAGAGGTCCTTCAGCACAGCTCTGGCACCAAGGTTAGTGATCGATCGATCTCAGCACGGATGGTGTACCGCAGTTCTGGGACCTAGGCAACTCATGTCGTGTGCTTTGGTTTGACTACTTATATGTGTTTTTTTTTTAATTTTGGAAGACTCTAAAGGAGAAAAAGGAAAACGCACTGTAGCGCATGTACAGTAACCATGGCTAGAGAGTCCGCACTTTTTTTTAACTCTGACCGATTCTGATCTACTCGATGACAGTCCTCTCTGTTTATTTTTTTTCTCCCTCGCCGTGGCCTCATCAAGAATAGAATAGCTACCCCGGCCCTCCCCTTCCACAATCCTCAGCTGTCACCCTTCCAACCTCACGCAAGGGAGAAAGAAAAGAGAAGAAAGTAGGGACAAGGAGGAACCACGTTTACATTTTACACTACTACACAAAATCTTTTTGAGGCGTTTTAAAATAGGCCTCCAAGGTGGTTGGACCGGTTGCCCGCCTCGGCTATTTGGGGCAGGGCAGCTGGCTCAGCAACTATCTCGGTTAATCATTACTATAGATTAAGTGAGGCGGTCATCTTAATACAACCGCCTCTGTAAATTAGACCCAGCCCACTAGCCCACACCAGCCCACTATTGTCTCCAATATATAAACAAAATCAGAAACCCTAAAACACACACTCAGTCTCTCCCTCACCCCCTCAGCCACAGCCCCAAGTTACCACATGTAACACCCTAAAATTTACTCCTTTTGAAATATAGATAAAATTATTTAATTTTGTATTTTTGTGCTCATGAAAATATAGAAAAAATAATATTTTTCATTAAATTAAAAATTATCATAAGGCTTAGCAATATTATTATGCATACATGTTGGTGCATATGTTTTGATGTGATGCTTGTTGCTCCTTTATGTGTTGATAGTAAGAAAAATATTTAAAATACGTTTAGTACATCGATCTTCTTTATTCGGCACATATTTATCTTTTATCTACAAACAAATTCCTTGTTTCTAAGCTCAAATTTTTATTAGAACCTCCCTAAAATATTTTCTTTATCACTCAAAGCACTTCTTTTAGTTCCTCGTCCATCAAGCAATCTCTACAAACTTTTCGGGAATTTTTCCATCTTCTGTTCTCACTTTTCTCTGAGCATGATCTAATTTTTAGATGCTCTAAACAATCTTATCATGAGCTCTAAAAACTTTATTCGGGTTCCCCATGTTCTATAATATCTCTGAGAATTTTTCCCAAAATTTTCGGAGCTTTCGGAGTATTTTTCGTGGCTTAACTACTAATTCTAAACTTTTCTAGAATTATTTTATCAATGAAAATAAATAATTCCGAAAATAGTAAAATCCAATCTTATTCTAACTCAACCCAAAACCCTACCTATATGTCTCTTATATATACGAGTCAACATGCTGATCGCATATCTTCAACCAGCCTCATAGCGAAGTTTGAGAATCTCCGCCGGCAACCTTTGGTGCACTCTACTTCCGTTCCTTGTTTTCGATTTGTTTTCTTCTTCTGGTTTGTCGATCCCTCAAGGAGTCCTTGTTCTATGCAGCTTATTTCCAGGATAACGCATCTGCTTTGCAGTTGGACGCTTGAAGTCCACGCGAAAGTCTGGCATCGCCAATTCGCCATGGATCTGTTACCCTGCCCTGCCCATGAGTTTGCCTGGTCATCAAGGGCCTCTACTTTTCGAAACCTGAATATTCATGCCTACGGTGCAGCCAAGCTTCAGTCATCAAGACGTGTCAACCAGATCGCCTGCCACCTGATGTCATCTGCGCCGTGATGAGGAACCCTACAGCCTGCCTTGCTTGCTCTCTCTATTCGATGAGGTCTATACCGTGCACAAAATCCTGCATACCTATATATAAATATATATTATATATGATGCTTTGTTTTTCCATGAAACTTCAGATTATCTTCTGTGTTGTTGCTGCCCATTGCCAATCGAGTGCAGCTTGATCACTAGAAACACAGCATCTGCATGCCGGCCCTCCATCTCTATGGCTCACGAGTTGCCCGTGCACTGCAATTCTGCAAATCTTTATCACCTAGTACCTGTGCCTTCGACCTGTTTCAGCATTGGTTAGTGCCTTTATATCCATAGCTTCCGTTTGCGTTAGTCTGTAAATCTGCAACTATGTTTTCTATTGTCAAAATATCTCTGAATTTTACAATTAAAATAATATGATTAATCTGCACGCATCCAGTTTAAAAAAAACATGGATATTTTATACCTATAATTGCTATTATGATTAATTATTCTTGATATAAATATATTTTTTGAACTACATTTTATTTAGTTTGTTAAACACGTTGCATACATTAAATCCAGCTAGGTGCTCTCCTGTGTTTATTTATTTTTGCAGAGTAGAGTCTAATGACTTAAACAATATGAGATATGTTTATAAATAAACTATATTTAGCTTGAACTCTACTTTTTAACTAAGATATAAATTGACTAAATTAATATTTGTCACATGGTTTTATAAATAAAATAAACTGAGCTTATAGCCTTTACTCTTAAATTGAGTTAAATCTCCGTTAGTTGTTTATTTTTCATTGTAACTCCGATTACCGTGTTTTTCACGTATGTGTATTCGTAGCCATACGTAGATTAATTTTCAAACCTTTTTCATTGATTGGTGTACTGTTCTAATTATAGCTTTGTTTGCTTTGTGTATGCTTGGTTCCAATTGTTTGTGTGGTGATGATCGATGATCGAGTTTAGACGGTGAGCAATTCGTGGTGAACAAGAGTGCTTCAGTGATCAAGATCAGTACTAGCAAGATCAACAAGAGCATTTGGACTAAGGCAAGTATAGCATTTGGATTTTATTTCTGTGACCATGATCGTGTGACTAGATTAATGTTAAGTAATAAATGATAAAAATGACTTTTTAGCCACTTGATGATTTATCTGTAAGTGATAACCGGGACAACAGTGCAACCATGAGGGCTATAATGGCTCTGGCTTTAGCTCAGTATGAAGACCTTTTCTAGCTTGTTAGAGGTTACCCGAAAGGGCGGAGGGGCTGAACCGTTTTGGGTATAGTGTGGCCTCTGTCTGTATGTGTATAGGCTGCGAGTCATTGTGCCATCGGAAGGGGGGCTCTATATCTGCGCGCAAAGGAAACCTTGCGGCCCTAACATGTTAGACGAACTTTTGAAAGGCTTCATAGTGATCCCTGCCGACCTTCCTTGGAAGTGGGTTAAGAGGCTGATCACCTCGGGCGAAAGGGTAAATCATGACTCATGGGTAAAGATGTACAACCTCTGCAGAGTGTAAAACTGGTATACTAGCCGTGCTCACGGTCAAGAGCGGCCTTGGGGATTCTTGCATCGACGATGATGATTCTTGTGTGTTAAATATGCCCATTATTTATTATTTAATGCTCTACATTATTTATGTCACATTGATCATGAGATTGTGGGATCTATACAATCTAGTTGCTATACTTGTGGAGTTCGACATGGACTCACTCTTGCTATTTCCCCCAAACCTCAGGAGAAGCTTAGGCTTGTGATCAACCAGTCAGTTGGATCCTGTAGAGAGAAGTTAATACCCGAAGTTTGGAGTTGTCTGTCCGCTGTTTGATATCAAAGGTTATATCTTTTATACTAAGTACGTTATATATTTATGCATTGTCTTTTGATATTACCCCTTATTTGTAGCTATATGTGAGATTTGACTTCTAAGACTCACATATGGTGTATATCTGGTTTTATCCTTAAAATCGGGTATTACAAAGTGGTATCAGAGCAATGCTGACTGTAGGACGCAAGCCTAGTTAGAAATTGGTCGTCTTAAGGTTTTGGAATTGTCATAAAATCCTTGCTCTATAAACCTTGATATTTTTCTCTACACTATATCCTTTCCATTGCTATTCATCTTTACCTTGTTGCTTAGTTTAAAAGTACTTGTTCTCATCTTCACTCCTTGATTTGGTATGCTATTAGAACCTTTTCTTACCACCTTCTTGCATCTTTGAAATATAAGTTTTAGGATCTCTACCCTTACTATAAAGAGAACGAGAGTATCGCAAGTTGAGTGAAGTGTGAACCTTCAATGCTTAATTGGTTTGTTATTATGTTTATGCTTGATTTGGATCTTTGTAATGAGTGCAATGATCTTGTGGGATTTCTTCACAATTTCATTAGTTTATAGGCCTAAGGCATAAGGATTAATGAAATAAGTAGTTGGGTTTGGTTATATCTTGTTTCTATCCCCTGCTGATTTCTGGAGCAGTCTGCGATGATTCTGGAGTATCTCAAGTTTTGATCGTCCAAAGTCTATCAACGTTTTCTGATAACAACTAGACTTCAAGATCTTTCCCTGACCGCAAGAAGCACCCTCATGGCTATTATGGTTTAGAAGTTACAAAAATCACAAGATGATACAAATGTGCTGTCAAGAATCTGGACCAGTTTCGGTTGCTTACTGTTTAGACATATATAACTATAGAATTTGGAAAAGTGTTCTATAGAAAAGTTGTAGAGTATTTGCTAAGCTTTCCAACGGTATAAGCTGGAACATATTTGGATAAGTAGAACCTGAGATATGATATTTACACCTGGATGTTTCTGTTCTGTTTCAAAATCTGGACAGATCTGGTATTCCCTATTTTCAGATACCTTAACGTCAGAATCTAGGAAAAAGTTGTATACGAAAGTTGTAGAGGATTTTCTAAGCTTTTCAAATATATAAGGATCATCTCCAGATGAGTTAAGTAGCTCGGGATATAACTTCTGGAAGCTGCTGCACCTTTGCTGAGACATTTTCAGGATGGATATTAAGTTTGGTTGTTTTACCTGAGCTTAAAGACAGAACCTAAGGAGGTCTTCTACAGGAAAGTTGCTGGGAATTTCATAAGTGTTCTAACGGTATAAGCCACAACTCTATTGGATTCATAGAATAAGAGTTATGTCCATTTTACTACGCTGGTGTTTTTCATATCGCGAGGAAATTTCAGGATACCTGTTTGCTCTATTGCACATAAGTTCTTTGGAGTGTCAGAGGTTCTCAATGTTAAGTTAACCTGTCTGGAAAGTATGGAAGCTACCTTTCTTGGTCCCTTAGTTGACTTTTCTTAAGGGGGTAGCCTAATTAAAGAACTATAAGGAGAAGAAGTGGTTAATAACTCGAACATCTACGAGGACATCAAGTGCTTGGTATGTTGGTTTGTTTCAAGATATCATTCTATTTGGAGTGTGCTAATACCAATGGAAGTTTATGTCATTACTGATACTCATGGATTAAGAGTTGTGTATGAGGATCAGATGACACCAAAGTCTACAGAGTTGTATGTATAGTGTGAGAGTGAAGCAACTTAACTGTGATAAAGGTACCGATAATTGGAACTTAGTGATGAAACTAACCTTGGATAAAGAGACTCGGTACAGCGAATTTAAAAGACTATATGATGTGTAGGGTCTAAAAAGGATAGGAGAAATAAGTTTAAAGAAGGATCGTACCTGCTACACTAGGTGTCTCGTCAATATTTTAGGAATACTTGAGAGGCTACTTGGAGTAAGAGAGTGGAATCAATGCTATGAAGATATAACTACTCAAGAAAGTGAACAAGATTCAAAATCTACGTCTCTTTGATAACCGTCTTCCGAATCTCGAGGACGAGATTCATCTTAAGGGGGGTAGAATTGTAACACCCTAAAATTTACTCCTTTTGAAATATAGATAAAATTATTTAATTTTGTATTTTTGTGCTCATGAAAATATAGAAAAAATAATATTTTTCATTAAATTAAAAATTATCATAAGGCTTAGCAATATTATTATGCATACATGTTGGTGCATATGTTTTGATGTGATGCTTGTTGCTCCTTTATGTGTTGATAGTAAGAAAAATATTTAAAATACGTTTAGTACATCGATCTTCTTTATTCGGCACATATTTATCTTTTATCTACAAACAAATTCCTTGTTTCTAAGCTCAAATTTTTATTAGAACCTCCCTAAAATATTTTCTTTATCACTCAAAGCACTTCTTTTAGTTCCTCGTCCATCAAGCAATCTCTACAAACTTTTCGGGAATTTTTCCATCTTCTGTTCTCACTTTTCTCTGAGCATGATCTAATTTTTAGATGCTCTAAACAATCTTATCATGAGCTCTAAAAACTTTATTCGGGTTCCCCATGTTCTATAATATCTCTGAGAATTTTTCCCAAAATTTTCGGAGCTTTCGGAGTATTTTTCGTGGCTTAACTACTAATTCTAAACTTTTCTAGAATTATTTTATCAATGAAAATAAATAATTCCGAAAATAGTAAAATCCAATCTTATTCTAACTCAACCCAAAACCCTACCTATATGTCTCTTATATATACGAGTCAACATGCTGATCGCATATCTTCAACCAGCCTCATAGCGAAGTTTGAGAATCTCCGCTGGCAACCTTTGGTGCACTCTACTTCCGTTCCTTGTTTTCGATTTGTTTTCTTCTTCTGGTTTGTCGATCCCTCAAGGAGTCCTTGTTCTATGCAGCTTATTTCCAGGATAACGCATCTGCTTTGCAGTTGGACGCTTGAAGTCCACGCGAAAGTCTGGCATCGCCAATTCGCCATGGATCTGTTACCCTGCCCTGCCCATGAGTTTGCCTGGTCATCAAGGGCCTCTACTTTTCGAAACCTGAATATTCATGCCTACGGTGCAGCCAAGCTTCAGTCATCAAGACGTGTCAACCAGATCGCCTGCCACCTGATGTCATCTGCGCCGTGATGAGGAACCCTACAGCCTGCCTTGCTTGCTCTCTCTATTCGATGAGGTCTATACCGTGCACAAAATCCTGCATACCTATATATAAATATATATTATATATGATGCTTTGTTTTTCCATGAAACTTCAGATTATCTTCTGTGTTGTTGCTGCCCATTGCCAATCGAGTGCAGCTTGATCACTAGAAACACAGCATCTGCATGCCGGCCCTCCATCTCTATGGCTCACGAGTTGCCCGTGCACTGCAATTCTGCAAATCTTTATCACCTAGTACCTGTGCCTTCGACCTGTTTCAGCATTGGTTAGTGCCTTTATATCCATAGCTTCCGTTTGCGTTAGTCTGTAAATCTGCAACTATGTTTTCTATTGTCAAAATATCTCTGAATTTTACAATTAAAATAATATGATTAATCTGCACGCATCCAGTTTAAAAAAAACATGGATATTTTATACCTATAATTGCTATTATGATTAATTATTCTTGATATAAATATATTTTTTGAACTACATTTTATTTAGTTTGTTAAACACGTTGCATACATTAAATCCAGCTAGGTGCTCTCCTGTGTTTATTTATTTTTGCAGAGTAGAGTCTAATGACTTAAACAATATGAGATATGTTTATAAATAAACTATATTTAGCTTGAACTCTACTTTTTAACTAAGATATAAATTGACTAAATTAATATTTGTCACATGGTTTTATAAATAAAATAAACTGAGCTTATAGCCTTTACTCTTAAATTGAGTTAAATCTCCGTTAGTTGTTTATTTTTCATTGTAACTCCGATTACCGTGTTTTTCACGTATGTGTATTCGTAGCCATACGTAGATTAATTTTCAAACCTTTTTCATTGATTGGTGTACTGTTCTAATTATAGCTTTGTTTGCTTTGTGTATGCTTGGTTCCAATTGTTTGTGTGGTGATGATCGATGATCGAGTTTAGACGGTGAGCAATTCGTGGTGAACAAGAGTGCTTCAGTGATCAAGATCAGTACTAGCAAGATCAACAAGAGCATTTGGACTAAGGCAAGTATAGCATTTGGATTTTATTTCTGTGACCATGATCGTGTGACTAGATTAATGTTAAGTAATAAATGATAAAAATGACTTTTTAGCCACTTGATGATTTATCTGTAAGTGATAACCGGGACAACAGTGCAACCATGAGGGCTATAATGGCTCTGGCTTTAGCTCAGTATGAAGACCTTTTCTAGCTTGTTAGAGGTTACCCGAAAGGGCGGAGGGGCTGAACCGTTTTGGGTATAGTGTGGCCTCTGTCTGTATGTGTATAGGCTGCGAGTCATTGTGCC
This sequence comes from Sorghum bicolor, assembly GCF_000003195.3. NCBI lineage: Eukaryota > Viridiplantae > Streptophyta > Magnoliopsida > Poales > Poaceae > Sorghum > Sorghum bicolor. Next base: position 1,465,261 of record NC_012875.2, on the reverse strand, counting down.
ATCGGAAGGGGGGCTCTATATCTGCGCGCAAAGGAAACCTTGCGGCCCTAACATGTTAGACGAACTTTTGAAAGGCTTCATAGTGATCCCTGCCGACCTTCCTTGGAAGTGGGTTAAGAGGCTGATCACCTCGGGCGAAAGGGTAAATCATGACTCATGGGTAAAGATGTACAACCTCTGCAGAGTGTAAAACTGGTATACTAGCCGTGCTCACGGTCAAGAGCGGCCTTGGGGATTCTTGCATCGACGATGATGATTCTTGTGTGTTAAATATGCCCATTATTTATTATTTAATGCTCTACATTATTTATGTCACATTGATCATGAGATTGTGGGATCTATACAATCTAGTTGCTATACTTGTGGAGTTCGACATGGACTCACTCTTGCTATTTCCCCCAAACCTCAGGAGAAGCTTAGGCTTGTGATCAACCAGTCAGTTGGATCCTGTAGAGAGAAGTTAATACCCGAAGTTTGGAGTTGTCTGTCCGCTGTTTGATATCAAAGGTTATATCTTTTATACTAAGTACGTTATATATTTATGCATTGTCTTTTGATATTACCCCTTATTTGTAGCTATATGTGAGATTTGACTTCTAAGACTCACATATGGTGTATATCTGGTTTTATCCTTAAAATCGGGTATTACACCACATCTCCTCCACGTGACCATGGAGGCGGCAAGCGCGCTCCTCCCTCCCTCCCCTCTCCTCCATGCACTCCTCCCTCCTTGCTCCTCACTCCCTTCGCGCTCCTCACTCTCCTGAGGTGGTGGGATCCAGATGCGGCGATGGGCTGACGGCCACTCCTTCCCGCCTTCCACATCTAGATGCGGTAGTTGCAGTAGCAGGTGGCCGAATCTAGGCGGTGGGCTGCTTCTCCTCCCTCGCCACCTCTAGATTTAGTGGTGGGTTGCCAAATCCTAGAAGTATGGCTAGGGCAGATTCTAGCGACAGGCTGCGGCAGCAGACCGTGGATGGGCTCGGTGGGCCTTTCGTCCATAGACTTTTCTTTTACTCTTGTTTTTTTATTTGATTAATCGAGGCGGGCATACAACCACCTCGGTAGTTCATGTGTTAACCGTGACCTTTGGGTCGAGGTTTTTGTGTTGCCTGCCTCGGTTAATCCATAAGGCCTGACTCGGTTAAATTTTGTGCGGTAATGGAAGATCAGAATGGCGGGATGGTTGTAGTGACGAGAGTTGCCATGATGTGAAGAGTAAGGAAGGATTAGTTTGATAGGGGGTTATGGTCGTGGTCGCTGTGATTGACCTAGGTGAGTTGAATTCTAATCCACTTATTTGGATCATAATTATATATGGGAAGTTTAGTCGAAGTAATTCCCGAAATTGATTTCGTCTATGTTCTGAAATCTTGTCAGATTGTGCAGTTCCTATTCAACATCGTTTTAGGGCATTTTAGTGGCCTTAATAATTTTTTTCACTGTGGACAAGGTGTAGAGGACTTCACTACCTTTCGTAGAGGACAAATTTGACACCAATATCGCCTTAATCACATTTGTATTTTGGGAGATATGATCCTTTTAAGAAGACTATTTTTCAGTGACAAGAATCTGGACATTTTAGATCTATTATGTTTTCTGTCATAGTAATCAAAGAATTCGAAGTTTTGACCCAAAAAAACTTTGTAGAGTCTTTCTTATGATTTTCAGAATGTTATAGAACACTTTTGTTGGTTGAGTATATCTCCCGTTATCAATTTTATAAGATTGTTGTCCTGTTTTGACCATAAAAAAGTTCAGTTATGTTAAGAGGATGTTTATGCTATCTTGGTGATATCTTATGCTAAATCTTATAATACCAAAGATGTAGATAATCGAGTTCGGTACCGTTTGGTAGATTTTGAGAATTTTTGAATGCTTGGTTTAATGTCTATGAAAAAGAGAAGGAGCAGTGCTGCTGTCATGAACAGTAGCAAACTATAGATGCTTACACGTGCTTGAGGCGCTATAGCACGTTAATTATTGTTGTACTTGTTTGTATGACAATTAATGTTGGTAGCGAGTATTATTCGTGATCAGGTGGTTTGCTATTGGAGTGTGTCTAACTCTTTGATCAGTCATCGGTAGAGGCAAGTAAACATGCCAGTGTGGTCCACTATTCTTTAACTTCGTTGTTCTAATTTTGATGTTTTGTACATCACGTTCTGGATCCATCCGCCAATTGGTAGATGCATATTTTTCTTATGTTTTGCATGAATCTCTAGGTAGATCTAGGCGAAATTTGGTATATATCTTGACATGTATGCAGGATATATACTTTGCATTGAATGTATTTGTACGTATGATGTATACTTTGCAGGATCAGACCGACAGTGATGAAGCAAAGTACTCCTGCGCCCCCCCCCCCCCCCCCCCCCCGCCCCCCCCAAAAAAAATGTTCTATGATTTGAAATTTTCCCAAAAATGATATTCTAACCTTTAGACACGCTTTTAGTCCACAGGAGAATATGTCGACCCATATATGTGCAACAAATCTGGCCTTTCCTTATCCACACACGCACCACTAGGTTTTTAGGCCTTGTTTAGTTCGTTGAAAGAAAGTCACATCGGATATGTCAAAATGATATCGGAAGAGGTTTGCAGATACTAATAAAAAATAAATTATATAGCTCACCTCGAGACTACAAGACGAATTTATTAAGTCTAATTAATCCATCATTAATACATGTGGGTTATTATAGCAATTATGACTAATTAGACTTAAAAAAATTTGTCTCACGATTTATGTCGTTGGCGCCACATTATGTACTCTTCGTTGCCTCAACTCTGCATGCTTGCGTAAGGGCACTCCCAATGCTAGAAACTATATGTAGTTTCTATACCTATTAATTTCTATAGACACTATATATAGAAACTATAGTTTCAATGGATAGTTTCTATGGAATATTTTTTTTATCCAATCACATTCATTCTCCCTCCATTCTCTTCATGTCTTGGATCTCGTGTAGACATGGTTTCTAACTTAGACCCAGTTTTTATGATTGTTCTCTCTCTTTAATAACTATCTTGCAACATCAGCAAAATATTTAAGTGACACTGTAATTAATGTCTATAAAAACTATAATAGTTTCTGCATTAAGAGTGTCCTAAGTTGCGTGCTGCACACATCTTATAATTAGAGAAATAAACCACGCGATATCGTCTTGTTTAAGGGAATATTCAAGAGCGCCGTCGATGGTGAAGAACCCAAAGTACATATACAATGTGTATTGTATTATTTGTACGTGTGGACACCTTCAGAAATAAAATAGAATATACGCCACCCTGTGTGCATGCACGTGTCCTTGTCTAATAATCATGCATGATGTGAAGATGATAAATTTTTTAATACTAGTTATCTTTATCCACGCAATCTAGCTGCATGTGAGATTTGTCGTGGGCTGTACTTTCTAGCACCGTGGCATACTTGCTCAATAAAAATTAAAAACTCATCTAATAAGTAAAAACTTTTTACCCTTATAAACTATGAATATGCATAATTTTACAAAAATAATACTATGTGATGTAAAAATATGGATTAGGAGACAGGTGGCGAAAGGGCACCAAGGTTATCAACACGTGGATATTGGCGAAGAGCCCCGAGCAGTGGGAGGACAAGGAAGAGTTTAGGACATAGAGGTTCCCCGATGGTAGTAATAATCTATAGTAAACAGTTGTTTTGCCGAGTGTCGTACTTGGCAAAGGGCCTTCTAGAGGTCCTCGGCAAAGAAAAATTACCGTGAAGATGGATTTCTAACTAACGGTTGCTTTGCCGAGTGTCTCCAGGGAACACACTCGGAAAGAATTAAATATTTTTTTTTCCGAATTTCTTTCCTGAGTGCCATAACCTGCAGCCTTTAGCAAAGAATTTTTTTTCAAAAAACTCTTTGCCGAGTGCCCTGCCTGGAGGCACTCGACAAAGAAATTAACTTTTTTTTAAAAAAAAAACTCTTTGCCGAGTGCCCCGCCTGGTGGCACACGGCAATTTTTTTTTAAAAAAATTCTTTGCTGAGTGCTCTTTCTGGAGGCACTCGACAAAGAAATTATTTTTAAAAAAAAACTCTTTGTCGAGTGCCCTGTTGGGAGGCACTCGGCAAAGAAATTAATTTTTTTTTAAAAAAAAACTCTTTGCGGAGTGCCGGAGGTACTCGGCAAAGCTAGGAAACCTGTTGGGGCATATGGTCACTTTGTCGAGTGTAATTTCCCTGGCACTTGGTAAAGTGACCAGAACCGACCTATTTATTAGGTTGTGACAATCTTTCTTCTGCTGAACATCATCGCGCGGTATGTCGTGGTGTATCCCCTATTAGTGAACCGAGTCAATTGGCACGCGCGGTATGCCGTGGTTTTAAAAATTCAGATAGGTGGTTTATCCGATTTTAGAGTTCACGAAGAAAAGGCAGTCTTTCATAAAAGTTAAGAGATAATGTAAATTTTATCCTTTCCAAAACTATTGTGTTTGTGTTTTTTTCTCTCTCGATATGTAAATACATTAAGCACTAGAACCAGGCAAAATGCCATACAAGAGTTTAGTTACAAACTCTGGGGCTTGACTCATGAATACACAACAGCCAAAGCCAAAGAACACAAGCACCATGAGTGGCCAAATAATCTGCCACCTGTCACAGATAGAGACTACACAGGCCGTCACAGGGATTAAATTTAGATTTGCATAAGATCTCTAATCTGTTTTGCCAGCAGTGTCTGCCGTCACACATCCTGTTGTGATGCGCATTCCTAAATCCCAAGCCTGCAGGTCTCCGATGCGAGAGAGCCGACCTGCGAGCCGCATTGCCACAGCCCAACACAGCCGCTGATCAATGTCAACCTGATCTATCCGCGAGCCCAACACAGCTGCAGTCCTCAAGATATGCAATGTTTCTGTTCCTCTATATAGTTGGGCCTTTGGCCACAGTCGCATCATATTCCTTTCCATTAATAAATGATTTTGCTACGGCCCCACGCTGGCCCTCCTCCCTCCACCAGAAACGGAACACAGTAGGGATGAAGATGGATGCAAGGGACGACAACAACGAGGCCTTCCCAGGTGCCAATAATCCGGACGGAGGTCATAAGCCGAGGCTAGCTTAGCCTCCAGGATCCGCTCCCTCGCCTCCAAGCCTAACGCAAACTTTCCAAACCTATTATCGGCTAATCTCCTGTTCGCGCCATTCATGGCTCTTTTGCATTGAGGACCTTATAGTTCCATCTGCACTGTCTCAGCCTCTCAGGGTTGCTCAGTCTGCCTTTCACACACGTGACATGTCGCAGCCAGTGGAGGGGGGCCATCTTCGATCTGGTTCCCTCTGCCCCCGCAAGGAGCTTATATATATGTAATGTATCAACCAACCTACATGATATTAACATGTTGACAGAATATGTAACTAGGCCATCACAGTCAACTGGGCCAACAAAATGTAAGTGAAGTCTACAACCGCCCAACCGCAGAAAATGGTACATTGCGGTGAGGGAAACACATACAGCAATGCAGAGAGCCCGGGGATCCTGACATGCTACATTCAACAGGTTTGCCATAGCAGCTCTGTTCCTACACTTATCACCATGGCCACCTTTGACACAGGAATAATCCCTGGCAGCATCGGATGGATCACATCTGCATGTCTATTGCGAGAGAAGACGCAGTGGCTACCTTCTCCTTTAGATTGAACTTCCTTGCTATATAAGGCCGGACATCTTCAACGCCGACCAAGCTTTCTAAGAACGGGAGCAATTTCAGCAGCTCCGTGTCATTGGGATCATCAAACCAGCTTTCTATAGGAATGCCATTGTCCAACTGGAACCCAAAGGCCTGCACCAAGGAAAGCAACTTTACATTCAAATCCTCCCAAAACCCAACAAGCGAACTATAAGCTAATCCAACTTGAATAATGCAGATGTACTGATAACAGCTGTGCACGATCCAAAAGATCAATGATGGATAAATTTCAGAACTACAAAAGCTCCTGCTACTGCTTGAAGACACTCACGCTCAGCATCTCCAGCATCTCCAGCATCTCTTAGGTCTGAAGATGATTCGTCATCAAATGCTCCCAGGGACTGCCCTCTACCCAGGGAACAGTAAAAAAAAATCTACTTGTTCAGTAAGATACTACTTATCCGTTTATATTAGCTATCCCAATAATTCTGAGAAGCTATGCCATGCCCAGGAAGTATCATGAACCACGACGTGCAAGAATTTCCCACCAATTCATTATTCTCTCATAGCATGTGAACACTGAATGGTTCCAACCAAAAAATTCAAGGACATTGTAGGCACTGAATGAAAATGCTAATGATAGGGTAAAACACATGCATGTCAGTGGTGAAAACAAATGGCCCCTACCATGCTGGATACAATAAAGATGCTCATTTGAATGAAGGCCAAATGGAAAAGAATCCTCCGCAGAAGAGGGAAAAAAATACAATAGTGCATACCTGCGGAGAATTATCAACAATCATTACACGAGTTAAGTCACGTCCAAGTACTGTCAGATCCTTCATGTAGTTTCCCTCCACATAGACACAAGATTCACGATAAACACGATGGCGGAACAACTTTCTTTTGGGATCAAGAACATTGAGAAGTTGCTCCGCATAAATGCTTTGACTAGCAGTGAAAATAATTGTCTCAAACATGCTGGCAACCCTCTCCAAGAATTCCTTCAGATAGGGGCGGCATCGAACATATATAGTGTGCTCTTGGAAGTTAAAATGAACTGGAAATGTGAAATCCGCATCCTCACAGTGTTCAAGAGTTGAATGCACAAGTGTCTCTGCATTGTAGCATGATAAACACGAAATTAACATAAATGTGGGAAACGAATGATACTTTAAAACTTATATCTAAGTGGCAGTAGCAAAGCCCAGGCAAGAGAAAAAGAAGTAAATCTGTTGCTTCAGTCCAAAGCATGGTTCTAGGCAAGTTTCTGGGAACTACTAAGGGCAGGATTACTGCCATACAGCAAGCAATCTAGTTTACATCAGATAACCAAGATCTATGTCCTTGTTGAATCAGAGTTCTGAAAGACCATGATAGTGATATAGTCATGGTACAAATCCATCAGTCTGCAAAAACAAAATCCACATTCTGTTCTACTAGATTTAGCCAACATGTGGAGTACTGGAGTTCATCTTGTTATAACACATACCAGCCCCTAGCTGCAGGAAAATTGTTCTAAGACAACAAAATTAGACCAGCACTTGCTAGTTCCATTCTTCCACTAATTAATAGTCTAGATAGATGGATTCGTGCTTTAAACTTATGCATTCTAGAGGCAGCAGACATTCTGCAGTTTTGAAAAAGAAAATAACATAAGCAGCTTTGATTGCACCTACTTGTAGAAATGGCTATAGAAGACTATTAAATGCAGTATTGAAGACTGTTAAGTGTGTATATAGCCAATAGTTCATACCATCCAGATCAAGTACAAGAGTGGTTGTAGGACAACTCCGGGTCTGCTTTGGAAGGAGAACAGGGCGAAATTTGGGGACCACCATAGATAAATCAGGTAAATCTTTGATAAAAGAGTACGGGTCAAAATCATCATACTCTTCAGTCTCCTCAGCTTCAACATAACCTTCTGTTGAGGTAGAATCTTGACTCTGTTCATCAATGCACTCCAACTTAGATTGCTGCATAGCAAGATATATTGCTGACACTTCTGAGGAAAGGTTTCCCAGTTCACTGTACTCATCCACTTCAAGCAATGTGCTTTGCCCAGCTGATTGCGAATTTAGTGTGCAAGAGTGATCATGTATCCCATCACAAGTGTTACATGCAAGGTTTGACCCAGATTTTAGGCTAGCTTCCTTACTAGCATGATCATGTGTTGTTTGTTCTTCTAAGCCTGCATGATCAATAATCAAGTAATGAAGTAACGAGGAATGAAAACGAAAAATGAATAGCACAGACATGGTAACATGACATGCAAACAGCATGAATGATGCACCAACGGTCAACAGCACTACCAAAAGATTATTTAGGTATACCTTGGGTTGAAAAACACAGCACATAAAACCAACCATGGGAAAACACAAACAAATCAACACGCAGCAATGAATGTATAAACAGAGTGTAATACTTCAATGTTCTAAAACTTCTAGGAAGATCAACCGAATCCAATTGTTCAAGTGAACATATAGGATCGAGATTGCAATTGAAACCAGTTACAAATTTCCTACCATGAAAGCCTGACATAAAAATATATTTCTTTAAAATAAATTATTCACAAATTGTTCTCCATGTTTCCTTCCAGAAGTGAATTACTCAGGAGAAAGGTGAGACAGGGGAAAAAATCATTATGAGTCCAGCACCAGCGGAGTGAAATACTACAATATGACAGCCAGAGTGCAAAACTGTTCAGAAAGACTCCAAGAAATTTAGTATTGCAATAGAATTAACCCAAACAACTACAACAACATGAAACTTCGAAAAGGACGATAAACAACCAAAACAGACCTAAAAAGTTTTTCAAGTGGTGTCACCAAATTATCATTATAAGTTATAAAGGTGCTGCCATCTAACACAAAATTACCAACGTTTTATCTGTTTGCACCACTCAACTAATGAACGCAGAAAATAAGTCTCGTGTCAAACAACTCTCATGCAATGGTGTGTAATAGAAAGAATCATCAAATTGACTTTTAATTGAAAGCATTTTGTTTAAGACGTTTTGTGCCTCATCATATAATATCCCGCAAGACAAGGTCATTCAGAAGTCACTGTCTAAAAGAATTAATTTAAACAAAGTTAAACAATTTAAAACACTAAGATGTGAGTATTAAATTTTTCAACATAAACAGTTAGCAATGAAAACGACTCTGCCTAAAAATACATTTAATCCTAGCAAAAAATATTAAAACATTGAATTGTCTCCATGTACCAAAAAAAGGATAAGGGGCAACAAATCAGAAAAATTTTATTATCTCTATACCTTTCGATAGGTTACTCAGACCGCCTTCCTTGTGATGGTGATATGTTGGAGAGAATATGGAATCATTGGGACGATCATCTGCAACACCATCAGAGTGCTGGGCCAAGAAATATAAATATAATAAAAGAATGAGTATGCATGCTAAAAAGTAAGTCTACTGTTATTTCTTGGTTAAAACAAAAAACCTAAAATAAATAATATAAGATAAAAAGTAAGTCTACTGTTATTTCTTGGTTAAAACAAAAAACCTAACATCAGACCCAGGTAAATAGTTACTAAAACAAAATTATTACTACATCAAGGGGGGAAGTAAACTAACACAGTTGGTGCAAAATGAGCAACTCATACTTGGCTGATACTTATCTAACACCTGACTACAAGAAGGATAGAAAACTACATACATAACTACAACCAAACTATCGGCATCTCTCTTCACTTCAGTTTTTCTTGGAACAAATTAACAACACAGATATTAACAGAAATACAGCAAAAAAAAAGGTTAAGTAACTTCAGTCTAAATTTAGCCAAGAACTCTACCTGCAGGTCAGGGGGGATCCTAGGGGCCACCTGAGGTGCATCATTTTCAGCATCAGTTGTATCACATGAAACTAACAGCTTCCTTCCTCCTATAGAATGCTTCTTGGATGTAACACTAACTGCATGGAAACAACACAATCGTAGGAATCAGATCCAGTCAATGCTCCCATACTAATAGTAAATCAACTTAGTGATAGAACATCAGAAGTAACATCTGAGCACAAAAATCATATATTTGCAAACAGAGAAGCACCAGAAACACCTCCATCAATTCAATGATGAGTAAAAACCAACCCTTTTTCCAAAGCAGTGTCAAAATAATTAGAGGGCTAATAAGTACTTGTAGGACAGTGGCTTTCTTCAGATTGGACACAAGATGATTAAAAGAAAAGGTTTGTACACAAGATGTATGATCAAGTTAACAATATCATACTACAGATGAAATATAATAAGAATAAAACATATCAACCAAAGTTTCGATGGACTTTACCAGGTCTCTGTTTCTTGGAAGAAGATGTGATGAGATCAGTTACTTTCTTTTCAGCCACTGTAGACTGAGTTGCCCTTCTGGATGGCCTACTTGTCTTAGGATTGGCACGATCACCAGCTGCATTTTTTGCAGCACCCTTCTTTCGTGTTTGCATTGTTATTATGAGGTAAACCTCAAAACAACTGACTCATGCAACAGAAGAACACAGTGGAACAAGTTTCCTTGACCACTTCCAGCTGAAATCGATAATAAGAGAATATAAACAAGTTAATCAAGGAAATTCTGCAAAGTACCAATGCAAGAAAATGAATGAATTTCTGTATTTCACAATAAGTAGAGTCCTCACATCAGATGTTGCAACTAAACTATAAGTACTTATCAACAACAAACATAAAGAAACCACAAAATCAAACACAAAAAGACGTTGATTGATAGTTGCAATTTTCAAATGGAGGCAACATGTTTTATAGTTATCAGGGTCTGTGTATGGAATAGACATATCCATTGACACTAGAGGAACTGCGGAGGGGTTAGTTTTAGGCAGATATACAGTTTCAAGTGCAGATTGATCCCACATAAATTGGATTAGTCACCAAGCTAAGTAAAATGAACAACCATGGGCCAGAAATATTTTCCTACAAGGTCACCTATGCATCACCCTTCAACCAGTTGCAGTCACCCTACAACTTGCATACCTGAACACACACTGGCACCATTTTATCTTCTGATCTACGCCATCCTAGTAAGTACTACTACAAGAGAGCTTAGGATTAACCAATTTTTCCCCAGCTATACCACTCGAGGTGCACAGACACAGAATGCAGCATTCATGCAAGACCGACCATACTGGTGAAAATCCCCCCCACGAACATTTCCACCTCGAAATGCCCGAAAATTCGAATCACAGATGCACACGTCTCCACCAAAGCAGACTTACATTTGAACCCCATAACCGCGCCCCAACACAGCTGACATTGCGCACCGAGGCAAGCGAAAATACAAGTGCTATCCCCCCAACACTTGAGCCTTCAAATGCTCAAGTCTGCAAAATCGGCCGCGCAGATGCGCGCAGCTCACAATTTGAAACCCAGAACCGCGCCCTAACCCAACCTAAAAATCCGCGCGTTGAAGCAAGCGGAAATACGAGAAGGAAGCACCCTTAAACCGGCAGCATTGCTCGAGACCATACAGCAAATCGAGCGCGCGGTCTCCTGGAGCAGGGAGGGGAATCTCTTACCCGAAGCGGAGGAGGAGGGAAACCCCGCGCGAGCTCGAGCCCTCCTGCGCGAGCGGCGGCGGCGGCGGCGGTGGGATTTGGCTCCAGCCGCCGAATCCCCCAAACCCTAAGCAATCCTGCGCCGACGCGGAGGTGCGGGTGACGAGGCGGACGAGGTGCGTCGGGTGTCGGCGGAGCGCTCCGGCGGCGGTGGCCGGGGGAGAGGCGGCAAAAGCGGACGGCGTAGCGCGGGTGCCGGGATCCGGTGGCGGAGGCGCCTCGAGCGGCGGCGTGTCCCCGGGGGCTGAAACCCTAGTCGCCTATTCGCCTGCGGAGAGAGACATGGCCGAAGCGGGGGTTTTGCGGGGTGGAAGGAGGTGGGGAATGACGCGCAGCGCGGACTGGAACGCTCTGCTTCGTTTACCATACCAGTCGTCGGTTCCGACTACCGGGACCCACATGGAGGTGACTGAGACAAGGAGGGCACGCGTCCCCCTTGACCTTGACTAGTTTGCTGACGTCGCACCACCACGAAACATGCCCGATCACTGAGGCCGCTTTGTTGTTTACCCATAAACCTCAAACTTCTCAACATTTTCTGTCAAATCGAATCTTACGGCACATGCATAAAGTACTAAATATAGATAAAAATAAAAACTAATTATACGGTTTATCTGTAAATCGCGAGATGAATCTTTTAAGTCTAGTTACTCCATAATTGGACAATTTTTGTCAAATAAAAATAAAAGTGTTACAGTTCCGAAAACCAAAAAATTTTTGGAACTAAACAAGTCCTTAGGCCACCAAAACCAAAAACTTTTCAAGATTATCCATCATATCGAATCTTGCGGTACATGTACGGAGCATTAAATATAGTCGAAAACAAAAACTAATTACACAGTTTGTCTATAAATCACGAGATGAATCTTTTGAGCCTAGTTAGTACATGATTGGACAATAATTATCAAATAAAAATAAAAGCATTACAATGTCAAAATCCAAAAAAAAATCGGATCTAAACAAGGCCTTAGTTGCTAAACATTTTCGAGCATACATGGAATATTAAATATGAATAAAAATAAAAATTAATTATATAATTTATCTGTAATTTACGAGATAAATCTTTTAAATCTAGTTAGTTTGTATTTGAATAATAATAATTATCAAATATAAATAAAAGTATTACATTAGCTAAAATAAAAAAAAATCGTGAACTAAACAAGTCCTGATGATGTGAGCTGTGGCAAAAAAAAATTGTTCCGTGTAACGTTTTAACGACGAACAGCACAGGGAGGTATAGGTCCCGGCCTTATGGTGCGTGTGACTTCTCGCTACTATCGGCATAACAAACTTTTATCCACATCACCAGCAATTTATGCGGTTTGTGGGCTAGACGAATGAATTTAATAATCTACAAATCTAATTATATAGAAAATATAAAGCATATTTCACAATCTTCATCACATATATCATGTAAATCAAGTTTATAGAAACCTATATCAATTTGTTTCACCTTTTTAATAAGAGAAAAGAGCATATTTCATGATCTTTATCACATATATCTCTACTATCTTCAAGAGCAACTTTTATATCTTTTTAGAAATAGAGTTTTTATGAACAAAATACCCTTCAATTGTCTTTTTAATTGGATCTCCAAATATTGATATCATCTATTTTAGATTTTTTTTTTGCTAGTTAAAAATGAAGAGTAAGGACGACTCTCGATAGCGCACACAAAAAAATAGAAAAGTTGATGGAGAGTACAAACGTATCAAATAACTCTCCAAATGATAATTTATAGAGTAAAGTAGAAAAATACTCTTGAAAATGCTCTTAATACTTTTATATTGTACTAGCAAAAAATGTCTGTGTGTTGCGACAGAGAAAAAATATGATATATTTATATATGTAAAATAAGTATGTCTCATTGTCATGATAAAAAAATAGCACAACTCTAGATTGATCTTGTTCGTTTGGTTGAAAGTATTGTTTACTGATTTATTGTGAGAAAAAAAATATTGCTAACTGACGGGCAGATTCGACACATAAGCTCAAGCAAATATATTTCAAATCATGATAGGCTTCGCTAATTGAGTTAATCACAACCATTCACCGATGAAGTCACTTGTCCCTACCCTTGTCCATGATGTGGTCAAACACGTCAAGCAACGGCCCAACGTAGAATTAGACTACTACACGATATTTTTTAAGTTTGGTAAATTATTTATATATATCATAAACAAATACATGTAGCAAAATATCTTTGTTTCTGGATGTTTATTACTCCCTCCGTCCACGAAAGAGTCAATTTCTAGTGTTGTCCTAAGTCAAACTTTTTAAACTTTGACCAAATTTCTAGAAAAAAATGCTAAGATTTATAGTATCAAATTAGTATTATTAGATTCATCATAGAATATATTTTCATATAATGTGCATTTTATAATATAGATGTTGTTACTCTTTTCTATAAAGTTAGTCAAACTTTAAAAAGTTTGACTGGCACGGATCCTAGGAATTAATTCTTTCGTAGACGGAGGGAGTATTAGAACGCAGGTTGAAACATAGGACATGCGATTTGATCGAGGTACAGCCAATTCAATGACGTGGCCCTAGCAGTCTAACGGAAAAGAAAAAAATTAAAAAGAGGAGGAATTACTTAATTTTCATTTATCCACAACATCCTCTCCTCGTTCATCCGGTCCTCCCATCAGGCCCTCAGTCATACATATGCAGCCCATAATAAATCCACTCTTCTTTCATGCCATCCGAGGTAGGGATGAGCTGAGAATAAAGATGGCAATGGGTACCCGTGACCCGTGACTCGAAACCCGATGGGTTTTTACCTCATTAGGGCATGAGCATGGCTGCCTGAGTCAATATTCATACCCATGAGTTTGTTAATGGAAAAAGCTCATGCTCATCGGGTTTGCGAGTACGGGTGCGTTCCTAGAGTACCCATACCCGTAAACCCATGGGTTTGTTTTTACCCGACTCCGATGTTGTAGCTTGTCCGCTTGTGTAATGTGGCCCAAGTATTATCTTTAGCCCAGCCCAATAGCACTATGTATAAATAAGATTCAACCCTAGAGCACCTTACCCTTTCGTCACTCCCACCAGGCAGCCGCTGCCGCACAGAGAGGTCGAGCGAGACGAGAGCTCTCCATATCCGAGTTTCACTTCTCGACACCGACATCCCCACTTCCCCAGAGTCCAGAGCGAGACTCCCAAGCTCCCTAGTAACTAGCTGTAGATGGCAGTGACCACCGACGGCACCAACAACGACGGCCGGTGATACTTCTTCCTCTTCCTCTTAACCCTATTGCAGGCTTGCAGCTACTCTACAGCTCTAGCACCTACTGACCCCTCCTCCCGTCGTCTCGAAGGGACGTCGACGCCAACCCTCCGGCGACCGTGGATCCAGATCCGGAGGCCGAAATCCCCATCATGAACAAGGACGCCGACAAGGAAGGATCGACTACATCTCTGTCTGGTGCTCCTACACCACTTCCCCTTCTACTGCCAGCTGATTCCCAACAGGCTGTCGTCGTCGACCCCTCAGATCCATAGCGGGCGGTGGCAAATCGGCGTCTCGTCAAGCCTACGACGACAGCAGCAAACCAACGCCCTGTCAAGCCGACGATAGCAGCGAACCGACACCCTGTCAAGCCTGCGGTTGCTGCATCGACGAGGAAACCTCCTGTTTCTCCAACTTCTACCACTGCTACTGGTCACAATATTATGTGTTTACTGGGGTAAGGAACCATATTTACGTTCTGTAGATTTGTTTATTAGCATTCAAAGACTTCGGCTAAATAGTTTTAGTGTTTTGTATTTTACCTAGGAAGTGTTTATTACATCATTTTCATCCTGTGCATAGAATGGGTTATTTTAGGGTTTTTGTAAAATAAAAATCAGCCTTTTATAGTTTTCTTAGTGCTTTGTATTTTCATGTGAATGTATATGGCTTGATCATATGAATATATGGTTTTCTTGGCCTTTTATTCGATCTGATTATGTGAATGTATGTTTCATACAGTTTCAAAAAAATGTCTATTGCTAGTGGCAGTCAATCTCCATTGTCTCAAGCTTCACAAGCACCATCGGAGTCACTTCCACTATCCGCATCCCCTCAACCTGAATCAGACAATGAATCGAGGCCAATTGAGATAGAAGATGATGATAACATGAAGTAGAGGAGGAAGATGGTGTGTAAGTTGGTTCTAAGAGGAAGCTTACATCGCCTGTTTGGACGGAGTTCAAGAGGGTGAAGTTCAATGGCACAGTCCGGGCAAAATGCATATATTGCTTCAAACAACTTTCTGCTACAAGTACAAATGGTACTAAGCACCTTCATGTTCATTTGAAGGGTTGTGTGCAAAGGAAGCTCAAGCTCAATGGGAAGACGCTAGCACAAGCATCTTTGAGATTTGGTAAAACAGAAGCGAGCACAGTTTCAGTGGAGAACTACATATTTGATCACGATGTAGCTAGAAAAGAACTTAGTGCAATGATTGTACTGCATGAGTACCCCTTAAGCATGGTTGATTATGTTGGCTTCCGGAGATTTGTAGGTGCACTTCAGCCCCTGTTTAAAATGGGAACTAGGAACACAATAAGGTATATGAGCTGCTCCTTGAAATTTTATTTCAAATCATGTATTTATGTTGGCTGCGTCATTAAATTTACTTTAGATCATGTATTCATGTTGGCTGTAATTTTATTTCAGATCATGTATTTATGTTGGCTGCTACATTAAATTTATTTTAGATTATTGTATTCATGTTGGCTGTAATTTTATTTCAGATCTGATATTATGGCTCAATATGAGGTGGAGAGGAAAAAAGCCATCGAGTACATGGCTGGAATTGAATCTAGAGTGGCTATCACTACTGACTTGTGGACTTCTGATAATCAAAAGAGAGGTTACATGGCTATCACTACTCACTTCATTGATGAGTCATGGACCCTTAGAAATATCATCATGAGGTATGTTCACTTGTCATAGTACTTACTAAATTTATTAATGCTTAGTTGGCTTTGCCTTAGTATTTATCATGTATTATTATTGTTTAAATGTAGGTTCATCTATGTTCCTGCACCTCACACTGCTGATGTAATTGGTGAAGAATTATATGAATCAATGGTTGCATGGAATCTTGATGAGAAAATATCTGTTGTGACTCTGGACAATTGCAGCACAAATGATGCGGTAATCCCTATCCTTGTGAGGAATCTTGGAAAGCATAAGCTCTTGAATGATGATAAATTGTTACACATGCGTTGTTCTGCACATATTCTGAATTTGATTGTAAAAGATGGTTTAGATGTGCTGAAAGATGCAATTGAGAACATTCGTGATAGTGTAGCTTATTGAACAGCCCCTCCCAAAAGGATAGAAAAGTTTGAGGAGATAGCCAAGTTTGTTAAAGTTGACATTACAACCAAGATACATTTGGATTGTAGGACTAGGTGGAACTCAACTTTTAACAGTTGTCAACTGTGCTGCCCTGTAAGGCTGTTTTCACTAGGGCAAGCCATGTAGATAGATTGTACACTTGTTTGCCAAGTGATGAAGAGTGGAAATTTGTTGAGGATGTTGTGGAGAGGCTTAGGTTGTTCTATGATATCACTATCTTATTTTTTGGAACTATGTGACTGCCAATATCTACTTCACTAGAATTGCAAAGATTAGAAAGCAAATTAGGCAGTGGTCATCTTGTGGCAATCCACTAGTAGAAGCCATGTCTGATAACATGATAGCTAAGTTTGACAAGTATTGGTCTGACATCCAAGGGTAATGGGTATTGCCACCATACTTGATCCTCGATTTAAGACTGTTGTGCTGCTAATTTGTTATGAGGACTTGCTTGGCGAGGCAGATATTGCATGTGAGGAGAGGGTTCTAGAGGTTAAGAACTTATTGGCTGAATTGATGTGTGAGTATCATGTGAATGAAGATGTTGAGGGCAGTGGTCCAGCAACACCATCTTTGGGCACAAATGATGATTTTTTATTTGACATTAGTACACGTATTGTAAGTAGAAGGCCAACAAGTATGGGGTTCAAGTCCGAGCTTGATCGCTACTTAGATGAAGAAATGGTGAATATGCACACAAAGAACTTCAATGTCTTAAACTGGTGGAAGGTGGCAGGAACTAGATATCTAACTCTAAGAAGGATTGCTAGGGACATATATGCTATCCTTGTTACCACAGTTGCTTCTGAATCTGCTGTTAGTACTAGCGATAGAGTACTTAGTGAGCATCGCAGTAGAGTCACTACTAAAATGTTGGAGGCTCTTACGTGCTTCCAGGATTGGCTTAGGAATAAGTACAAAGGTATATTCAATATGTGCTTTCAATATTTTTAACTTGCTGCTGATTTGTTTCTGTAAATTCTCATTATTGCTTTCAAACTAATGAACAACTTTCTCTAGTCGATGAGAAGAACAAACAGCCTGCTACCTTTTGGTCTTGTCTCCAAGATATCCAAGAGGGCCTGCAGGTGATGTGCAATAGATAAATATTAAAATTGCTGATTTAACTTAATAACTTACTGTGTTACTTATGCCTTTATAGGAGCTTGCTATTTGAGATTGCTACCCCAAGATTCAAGACATCAAGTGCTGATTGGTGCTGATGATGACCTTTTGTGAACAGTCCGAAGAACAAGGATCAATTGATTTCATATGCCTCCTTGAAAGGTCCTAATATGGCTAGAGGGGGGGTGAATAGCCTATTTAAAAATTCTACAAAACTCACTAGAGCAAGTGGTTAATAAATAACAAAGCGTAGCTTTTTGCTCTAGCTCTAATGGGGTGTTTGCAAGCCACCTATCCAACAATTCTAGTTGATATGATCACTAGGCACACAAGAGCTACGTCACTACTTGCACTAGAAAGCTACCTAAAGTTTCTATACAAGTAAGTAAGCTATTCTAGTTTGCGGGAATGTAAAAAGAGATGGTTTGATCTTTATACCGCCGTGTAGGGGATGAACCAATCACCAATATAAACAATCAAGCACCGAGAGAATGCCAATCAAACACAATTGAGACACCAATTTTTCTCCCGAGGTTCACGTGCTTGCCGACACGCTACGTCCCCGTTGTGTCGACCAACACTTGGTGGTTCGGTGGCTAAGAGGTGTAGCACGAACCTCGTTCTCACTAGGACACCATAAGAACCTACCCACAAGTGAGAAAGCTCAATGACACGAGCAATCCACTAGAGTTACCTTTCAGCTCTCCGCCGAGGAAGGTACAAGACCCCTCACAATCACCGGAAGATGGCCACGAACAATCACCAACTCGTGCCAAAGCTCCTTCGCTGCTCCAAGCCGTCTAGGTGGCGGCAACCACCAAGAGTAGCAAGAAAACCACAGCCAAAACGATCCCCAAGTGCCACTTGATGCAATCACTCAAGCAAATGCACTTGGAATCACTCCCAATCTCACAAAGATGAATAATCTATGAAGGAGATGAGTGGGAGGTGTTTGCTTAGGCTCACAAGGATGTCAAGTATGTTAGAATGCCAAGAATATGAGCCCCAAGCCAGCCAACACGTATTTATAAGCCCCTCAAACAAATAGAGTCGTTGGCTCTTTCACTGGGCAAACTGCGGAGTCACCGGACGCTACTCAGGAGGCACCGGACGCTCAACCCTTGCGTCTGATGCTCTAGAAACAGCCACGTGTCGCCTTTGAATCTCTCGCGTCAGAGTCTAACGGTAACCTGCAGAGCACCAGACGCTCCTAAGTTGGCACCGGACGCGTCCGGTGCACACCGGACTAAAACTTATGGAGGTCTGCAGATTCGAGGGGTCACCGGACGCTGAGCACTCACCGGACTTAAACCCAGGGAGCAATGCAAAACGCGCGGACACCAGACTCAGAACACCGGACGTTCCAGCCTGCGTCCGGTGCCTGGCGTCCGGTGCCTTACCCTAGCAGAGTCAGGCACTGACTACACCGGACGCACAGACTCAGCGTCCAGTGCTCCAGAAGCCAGCATCCGATCTCCAAAATTTTCCACCGATACAATGGAAAATATGCACTTCATTTTCTCAAAAAAGCACCGAATCCCGCCGAGAGGAACCCATCCTCTCTCTACCCTTCAAACTCCACCTCCTTCTCAAAGTGTGCCAACACCACAATGAGTAAACCAACATGTGCACGTGTGTTAGCTTTTTCACAAATATTTTCTTCGAAGGAGTTTAGTTAGCTCACTAGGTTCTGAATGCATGTACATGAACAATGACACCTAGTGGCACTTGATAACCGCTTAGCCAAAGAATTTCCCTCTTTATAGTACGGCTATCTATCCTAAATGTGATCACACCCTCTATGGTGTCTTGATCACCAAAACTAAAACCCTAAGCAATACCTTTGCCTTGATCTCCATAGGGTTTTGTTTTTCTCTTTCTTCTTTTCCAAGTTGAGCACTTGATCATCTTGTGGTCATCACCATGATCATCACTTGCTCCATTACTTGGCATGTACCAACCTCATTAAGTCTACACACACTTAGTATAGAGGTTAGTGCTAGGGTTTCATCAATTATCTAAAACCAAACTAGAGCTTTCACTCCTATTGGATGACATTTGTTAATTGTAAACTTGTAATGTCCTATGCAGCCCTGCTGAGTGCTGCCTTTTGGTTTGGGAACTTTTATGAACTTGTAATGTCCCAATCCCATGGAGCCCTGCTGAGTGCTGCCTTTTGCATGGTCTGATCTACAGATCACTTAGGACAGGTTTATTGTCTATTTGCATGGACCTTTTATGCAATTCCTGCTATTCCAGTGAACTATAATTCCATGAACTATGTTGTATGCCTGTATACAAGTGCAATGTGCTTGCTATTGCTAGCTGTTATTTCTATTGTTGGTCATGATCACTTGTGTATTTGTGGTTGAGGCCTGCAGCTTGTCGGGCACGAGCAACCCGCAGGTACCTGTTACTCGGGCACGGGTATGGGCACAAATTTGTACCCGTCTACGGGTATGGGTTTTTTAACGGGTGTAGTTTTTATTCGCGGGCACGAGTATGGGCTAGTTGTACCCAGCGGGTACGTACCCGTTGCCATCTTGAGCTGAGATAACATGCAGAAACGGGTAAGCTGAGCGCTCGCATGAGTAGCACACGACAGCCTGGTGGTTCGGGCATACGGCGCAACAGACATGCGGATGACATGATAGACAAATGTCTTGTGTGGTGCTATGATCATGTTATATGCATTGACAGCAGTTATGTCCATATTATGGTGTGAGCGGGTGGAGAAGATCAAGCAGGGCCGACCCTATATTTTCGAGGGCCCTACGACGAACATAAATTATAGGCCCTTAAGAGTATATGTTTTCTAGTATAGAGATATATATGTTTCAAAATTCACTTATAAAGTACGAAACAAATCATGATCTTACTCTAACATGTTTAATAATGATCGGTGAATTGAAGCTTCTTGCTCATCATCAATTGAAATTTTCGGTTGACAGAGGAAGGTTGTAAAGTTTCAGGATTTGCATCATCATTAACAATAGGAAAAAGTCCAAATTACTTCCCTCAAGTTTGGCATATGTCCAGATTACCCCCTAAACTTATATTTGGTTCAATTTACTTCCTCCAACTATTTCAGTTGGTCTAGTTTACCCCTTGATATGATTTATTATTTTTGTTTTTCCACGTATTAGTTGAGTTTTAATATAAACTTTTATGATATAATGGAGAACATCATAAGTTATGTTAGAAAAAATATATCTTAACTTTTTACCAAAATTTTGATAGCTTAGGAAATTTAAAATAAATTAATAGTAGAGATACAATATCATATAAAACATAATGATCAAAAAGTTGTAGTGCATTTTTCTAACACAAAATACAATGTCCTCTATCACCTCACAAAATTTGAAACTAAAACATAATTTGTGCATAAAGAAACAAAACAGAAAAATCTTTTTAAGGTGTTAGTTAGACCAACTTAAATAGTTGGAGGGGGTAAATTGAACCAAATATTAGTTTAGGGAGTTGCTTGGACATAGGCCAAACTTGGAGGGAGTAACATGGAATTTTTCCTTGACAATATAAGCTTCGTTTAAATTTTTACTAACTTGGTGTTGCTCCTCCTCTTGAACAACATTATCATTCTTAAAGGAACACTACATGGAGCTGGAAAAAACATATCTAAAACCCCTCTTTTGTGTGTATACGTATGTTTGGGCCCCTATATAAACTAAGCCCTAGGGCATTGCACCTCTTGCCCCTACCCTAGGGCCGCCTGATTCAAGATGAGGCTTGGCTCGACGGACCAGTTGCAAATGTGAAGGATAAGTTGGAGGCTTTGAAGTGAGAGACCATATGTGACGGTAAAACTTAAGCAAGACTTGGCACCAATGGACTGACGCGACAGTGAAGAGTAAGTGAGCTCAAGATCGATGAATCAATATGGTCATATGATGATATGATTGATTGGTGCATGTGTTGCATCAACATCAAAGGAGATGGAGCGGAATGTGCAAGACAAAGATATATTTGTAGGACATTTCATTTCACCGATCATAGGTGTGTAGATAAGTTTAGGACCAGAATTAGGATAGATGGCTATACTATCAAGAGGGAAAAACTTGTTTGCATATCGGTCATCTAGTGCCACTTGAGTGATCTAACTATGCATATGTATTAGAATCGAGTGACGTGGCAAATTGAGTGGCTAACTCCTTTGAAAAAATGTTTGTGAAATTGCTAACACACATGCATATGGTTGTGTACACTTGGTGTAGTGTTGGCACATTTGCAAAGGAAATAAAGTTTGAGAGGTAGAGAAGAGTGGAGACTCCCTCGGTAGGATTCAACGAAGTCACAAGAGAGTTTCTCACTAAAAAACACTCATCGAACGTTGGTCGTAGGAGCACCAGACATTGGACCAGTGTGAGGTGCGTCTTGAGAAGTCGGTGTACTGTGGCACGGTGCACTAGCACGTCCGAGGGTCTTGCACCGAACACTGGCAGCATCAGGTGTTTGGTGACATTAGCGATGTTCATGAGCGTGGAGTTTGCATGGTGTGTGTGCACTGAACGATGTCCGCATCTGGTGGCACCCTATCTGACGTGTCCGATGGATGTTTTCACTGTTTGGAAGCTCTCTAAGTTGCATTGGATGCTGGGGACTCTGTGTTAGGTGTGTGGCACCTGAGCATCCAGTGTGATTGTGTCAGGCATGCGTTCGAGTTGGCTGTTGGTGGCAACAACTAAGTTCAAACAACTAGTGACACGTGGCAGCTTTGTGAGCACCCAGACGTTGGTCGGAGCGTGAGGTGCATTGCACCAGAGCGTCCGGTGCACGCGTATTTTGCTTTGTGAAGGGGAACTGCTAGTTTAGCCCTTTAGGGGTATAAATAGAAGGGTGTCTCGGCCATGGCTGAGGTTAAGCACCTTAGGGGACTTTGTGTCCATGCTTGAGAGTGCTTTGGAGCCCTCTAACTCACTTGTACTTGCTAGATTGTGAATCAATAGCGAGTGAGTGATTCTAGTGCGATTGCATTGAAAGATTTCATAGAGTAGCACTAGGTGTTCATGTTGCAAGCAAGTGGTGCTTATTACTCTTGGAGGTTGTCTCCTTCTAGATGGCTTGGTGGCTTGTGACTCCATTGAAGCACGTGAGAAGATTGTGCAATGCTTCGGAAGAGGATTTTTGAGGGAGACGGTGCTCACCCCGCGGGGATTGTGAAGAGCAACTCTAGTAGAACGAGACACGCAGAGCGTTAAGTGGTCCAACCGGATCGAGTGCTAGAGCTTGTGGTAAACACTTTATGTGGGAGAATGCAGGTCACCACTAGCAAGAGAATCGACGACAACCTTGAGCTTTTAGCTTGGTGTCAACCAAGTGAACCTCAGTAATCACTGTGTCAACATTATCTACTATTTTCGGTGGTTTGCATTTGCCATACAGAAGCTTGTTTTTACATTCTCTACTTTGTGCTTGTGTAGTTGCTCTTATAACTAGTTAGCTTGTGTAGCTTGCTAGTTGCCTTCTTGTTTGTGTAGCTAGAAGTAGCTCCCATTGTGTGACTAATTTGATTTGTGTAACCTTGTTAGTCACATTGCTTAGTTTTTGTAGCTAAGTAAGTTGTGCTCTCTAATTCAGCATTGGTTGCCAGTTATTGAGCTTTGCTAGTGAGCTTAGGCTTTGTGCGCTTTGCATCACTAGTTTGTATAGGTGCTCCCCGATTTGCAAAGTACTAGTGACATAGGTTTGTATGACTTTGCTTCTAGAATTGGTTAGGTGAGATCTTGCTAAGACGTCATCTTGTTTGCTTGTTTAGGATCTTTTACAAGGTGCTAGAGAATTTAGATAGAGGGGTGAAGTCTTGGCTAGACTGATAGTTTTAATTCCGCATAAGTCTCGATTAGCCAGTGCGATAAGATCTTAGAAAGGACTATTCACCCCCTGTAGTCTGTCATCTCGACCCTTCAACATATGCCCCTATTTTTAGATAAATGAAGCATGAACACAAAAACATAAAAGCACTACTTAAATAGAGGTGATGCTATCTAGAGCAATGTATACATTGGCCATATAAGGACGATACTTGTATCGACCATTGTTTGGAGACATCTTTGAACTTCTTGGCAAACACTTGGAAATACTTTTTAAATATGTTCAGTTGATTGCTCTTGGGAGACTCTCACTTTGCAATGTCTCTAGCGGATATGAATTCACAAATATCGCTTTTATCACTCTATAAAGATCCGGTGGCACAGGTTGTCTGTGGTGGTGCAACAACCTCATGCCCGCTGCTTTGGGCCATGGTATGTAGAGGTGGTAGGCCTATCAGGTGCCCCATGTGCTTCTCCATGTAAGCTTGTCCATGACTTCCCCGCCTTAGAGCTCCTGGTCATGCTCTCCTCTAGCTCTTGGTCATGCAATGAACAGATCTAGGCGAGCCTGTCGCTAGGCTTCATCTGGGGCCTTAGCATTAGTGCCCATCTAGCATGGAGTGCACCTCCATGGTGCTTCATCTGGGGCCCTCAACGCACTGTTGCCTAAAGGGCACTGAGGACCTCTATGTGGTGTCTACATGTGTGGATCTAGCATCACACTTGAGTAGGCCTTAGACCCCCTCCATGATGTGTCGATGTCATGCTCACAGTGTCCTAGATGTTGTGCCCACATCGGGGGCCGTGCAAGGTGCTGCACAGTCTTGACTATGCATGGGGCAGCTCCCTTTCCATCCATTGTCAAATAGTTCCTAGGTGAAAATCCTGTGTGGCTTCTTGTTATGGATCAATGGCGGTGGCGTGGCCTGCATAATATACCTTTTTAGAGGTGTTGCCGAAGTTTCTGTTTGTTGCGCAAGTCAATGAGGGAGGTTTTAGGATGAAAGTCCTTGTGCACTTCTCCCAACATTGTTGAAGTATGCGGATGTTATCCCCTTCTTGAGGTTGGAGCACATCTTTGCTAACCATCCCACTCCTCTTGCCGTAGTGCCTCCTTGTTGTGTTGTGCTTCCTTTGTTGCTTCAACTTACCCTTTTTGCATTGGCGTGTCCAACCCTGGTGTTTGGTGTTGTCATAATCATTTGGTTCTTCGTAGCTGCTGCTATGGTGGATATTTTAATTTGCCACTAATGTCGCTACGGTCTACCCTCTTAGGCAAATGCTTTGTCGCTGATTGCGTGATGGCTCTCCTTCTTTGCGGATACTTTGCCGCTGCTCGTGTCTCTTGCGGATAATTTGTCACTCTATGTCATCTTTGGCGGATGCTTGTCTCGTCTACTCTCGGTGGAGATGCTTTGCTGCCACGGCTTCATCGTCTTTGTTGACAACCTTGCGTTAATGTATTTGTCCTTATGCAGGCCGAGTCGATCAGGTTTGAGGCGGAGGGTCCTCTTCTATTGTCTTTTCTTTCTCTTGTTATGTTGGGTTCATTGGTTGGGTTGCTTGGCCACTTCCCTAGTAATGCTTTGTAAAACTCTACGCTACGAAGGTTCTCTCATAGTTGCGTCATTGTAACTCTATTCCTCTTAACGAGAAATATGTATAGGCATGCATGAGTACAAAAAAAGGTCTTATTGACATGATATCGAGGTGAGGTCAGATTATTTTTGAAATAATATCATACAGAGGCCGATCAAACCGAACTTCCAAGTAGATAGATTCCATCACATAAAACCTACAACAAATTTGAAACAAAATATATCCATCTTTTACTTAAACACACACCACGCCCTATATATACGGGTCTATAACGACCAAATAAACCGAAGCCGAAACCGAGGTGGACAGACCGATGAAGAATGAGCTAGTGACCAATCGAGTTGGAGCCGCTAGTGGTCGGTCAGATGACCCGTCCTTGTCGCTTATATTATCACGTCCACAGCACGTCGCCTCCATTCCACCACATATATATGTATGTACAAGTATACACGCGTAGATCCCTTTTGGTCTCCTTTTCTCTGTGATGCACGCATACACGCACAATGTAATGCACATACGTGTGGGATGAACTAGCTAGCTAAGCTACCTTCCAAAGTTGGCTATAGATAGCAAGCTACACCGTACCTACCATGCATGCTGCTCCGGGCGTTAGTCAGTTGTGGCCTTGTTGTGTTTAGATGCACCCAGAAATCCAAAACTTTACAAAATTTTCCATCACATCGAATCTTGCGGCACTTGTATGGAACATTAAATATCGATTAAAAAGATAACTAATTGCACAGTTTACTTGTAAATCACGATACAAATCTTTTAAACCTAGTTACTCCATGATTGGACAATGTTGTCAAATAAAAACGAAAATGCTACAGTGTCAAAATCTAAAAAGTTTTTGAATCTAAACAAGGCCCGTGTGTAACTGTGTATATGTACGTATGCTATAGCTGCAGTGTATGGTCGGCAAGAAGACCGACGATAGAGATCAGGACACTCCACCGGCAAAGCGGGGCCGCCATGCCATGCCATATGCCCATGCATGCAGCAAGATAGGGAGAATATTACAGTGCAGTGGACGCGAAGCAACGAACCCACACACACCTCACCATACGGCAATAAGCCCAGCATGCATGCAGCAGCCAACACCACAATACCACATGCATGCGGCTGGCTGATACATCGATCTTACCATCCAACTAGGCAACTACTCATCCACCGCACACATACATACATATATACATATATATCACCATCCAAGATATATCATTTTAACTTTGTGCAACATCTAGTATATATCTCCTAAGCTAGCTATAGCTATATATAGCTATAGCGTCTCTATACATACTACATGCATGCTGTCTCTCTCAATGCAACCTCTCTCTGTCTAGCGGTCTATTAGATAGCTCCAACGACGACGACGACGTCGTCCATTGCAACTACATTCCCACTACGAGTACGATCCATCATACCCATCGATCCATCGGTTGTTTTGTCTTGTCTTGTCCTATAGTTTGCTCTGCTGGTTGGCCTTACTCGCATATATACATACACATATATAAATATCATCTCCAGCGGCTGATCGGTCGATTCAGTTGGACCGGGGTAGCTACTACAGCTAGACAGACTCCAGCTGCACCAACATGGTAGGAGGAGGAGGAAGAAGAGGAGAAGTCATCGGCGGCCGCGGTGGTGGCCATGGCGAGGTGGTGGTAGTCGGCCGGGCGGAGATCGACACCAGGGCGCCGTTCCGGTCCGTCAAGGAGGCCGTCGTTCTCTTCGGCGAGAGGGTCCTCGCCGGGGAGCTCTCAGCTGGACGACGACCACTCTCCGTCAGCGAGGTAACGACAATATTTATATATCTAGACATGAGCACATTCTCTTCCATCACTCAGTTCAGTGGTTATATATATTTCTCCATCAGAGACGATCACGCGACGATCCGTCTATATTTCTTGATTTCTTCATCACTAATTATTAGCACATGACAACTTTAATTAGCTCCAACTATTAGTGGTTAATTAGTACGGCGCTAAGACAGGTTAAATATATTTCTTCCTTCCTTAAAATTAAATTGGTTCGATCAGGCAATCCACACAGTAAAACTTCCTATCAAGTCTCTTGCATTATCGACCAATATGCATGCAGGATATCATAGACTGCTGTGTGGCATGTATACAGAGTCATTAAGTCATATGATACGACTAGCTAGTTACTTGCTAGCTAACCTCTATGCTACTATGCTAGTACCGTTTCTTGTAGGCGAGTCTGAAATGGTAATGTGCTATATATATTCTATAAACTCTATCAAAGCTTAAGTTCGTTTCACTTGACTATATGACCGAACCTAGAATTGCATGTATCAAACACTTAAGTTATATATGTCTGGTATATATATCTTAGTCAGAATCCATAGGATTAATATTTGTACACATAGAAGAATATATATTTGGAAACAAATAGTTTTCATGTCTGTCTTGACTTGGTAGTAATCTCCTTTATTTAGTTGATAGATAGATAAATATAAAAAAGGTGGGATAGCTGGCTACGAAAGATGTCAAAATAAGTGCATCATCACTATCTATTCCTTTCTTCAGGGCCAAGAAATAAAGGTGCAACAAAAGCATTACATGTTCCTTGCTGTAAGCATGCATCTCCTTCTTCTAATCAGCAAAGATACATGCATGCATATTGATACCTTCTTCCAGAACCCTGCTTTCTATTTCACAGCACTTGGAAATCACTTTTGGTCACAGTAAAGTAGTACTGGCGGCTAGTGGCAGCCCTATATATGTAGATTGAAAATTTTAAAGTGCATGCATGCGTGAAGACTGTTAAGATATGTTCCTAGCTTGCACCTGAATTAAGGAAGCTATAAAAGGTGTACACCATCTCTGCCTACAACCTCCATTACTTTTAATGATGGCAATTGTGTACTGTGAGTAGGTGCCCTAATCATCAATAGCATATAAAGTTAGCCTTTTAATTAGTCGCTTATCTATATATTCTAATAGTAACATTATTTATCATGGTCATGGAATCATGGATATGGGACCTGGTAGCGTTATTCAGTTACCTTATATGAATTTCCACAAAAAGTGATATATATAGTATGCTCGACTTTATAGAGTAGGAAAAACATGGAAACTTAACATATTGATGACTCACTTTTCATAGAATTCATATCTGATATTCGTCCCTTATAAAAATTTTCACTACCAGTTCTTATGCATTAATTATTTGCTTATGTTCAGTTAAAATTAAAAAAAAAACTACCTGTCACTGATAATTAAGTTCATTTTGTTCTGTTTTAATATATATGCTCCCACGCATTTCCATTCCCTAGCATACTCGATCGACTGCACAGAATCGAGTGGCAGCAACAAGACCCAACCACCACGCCGTGAGCGTCGCCGCCGCCGCCGCTGCCGGTGCCGTCACCACCGCTACGCCGCGCGCCGTGCCAGTGCCAGTGCCACCAGTAGCCGTCACATCAGAGCTGGAGGAGGCGAAGCAGAAGCTGGAGAAGGAGCGAGAGGAGAAGCAGAAGATGGCCGGGTGCATCCAGACGCTGCAGGAGGAGCTCAGCCACGCCATGATGGAACTCAAGAGGCTCAAGGCACGCGACGACGAGGAGGCCGCCGCCGGAGCCAAGGTCATCGACCTGGAGGTCGACGACGGCCTCCACTTCACCGAGGCCGCCGAGAAGCAGCAGCTGGCGCTGGCGGCGCCGCCACGGGGCTCAGCCGACGACGGCATCGCAGCTGCCGGTGGAGGAGGGGAGCTCCAGAAGAAGAGGTACGTGACGTTCGCCGACCCGCCGACGGTCGCCGCCGCCGCGTGCCGCGCGCCGCCGTTGCCGGACGTGGTGATGGAGCTGCACCGCGCGCCGCCGTCCCATCATCATCAGCCACACCAGCCGCAGCCGCAGCCGCATTACTACAGGGAGCCGCGGTTCCAGAGGCAGATGTCGGCCGGGCACGAGGCCGCCAAGGCGATGGCGGAGGAGGGGAGGAAGAAGAAGAAGAAGCCGCTCATCCCGCTGGTGGGCGCGCTCTTCATGCGGAGGAAGAAGAACAGCAGTAGCTGCCACGATGACGCCGCGTTTTGATCCGATATTCAATAGTACATGCATATATATATGCATCCATGCATGTCAGAACCTGCTTTCATGTTAATTTTTTTAAATATATATACATGCCTAGTTAATGGAATGCACACTGCTTTATGTGTACCTTTGAATAAAAATATATATACACATAAATATATAGCAAATTTTGATGATGTTGACACGTGGCTAGCTAGTCAATTTTAAATCTCACGTTCAGACTCAATGGATCGGAGGAGCCTCTTCTCGCAGCCGTTTGATTATGAGAGAATGTGCACGGACGGGGCTTTGGACCCATCGCCCACAGATTTTTAGCCCCGAAATATGAGAGCAAGAGCCATCGCTGTTTCAAAGTTTAGAGGTTGTTGTAGCTCAATATCTAGTTATAGATAGTGCCTGTATGGCACTATCCGTTCGTGTGTTTCGGACCATGTCGATCAAAGCATCTTAGGCATGCTCGGCACATCGGGCCGTGCCGAATGGCACGACAAAATTTTCTCTAGGCCCAAGCATGGTCCATAGCCCGGTGGCCTGCCTCCTGTCATCCTAGCCTAAGCACAACTCTCATTATGTTTTTACTTATTTTCTCCGACTATTAGTAATAGAAAAACATATATCCTAATGGATAGACCTTCCACAGTTATATACCTTTTAATTTCCTGGCGAGTGAATGAAGGAGGCATCCGGCATGGTGACGAGGTTCAAGCTCATGATGTTCAGTACACAAGTATACATGCAGGTTTGTTTGGTTTGTAAATAGACTGAACCGGGATGAAGTGAGTTGTTGATTGGTTGAGTGTATGAAGAATTTTTTTTGTGTGGCTGCAAGTATACGTGCAGGTTTGTTCAATTTCTGCGTACGCATTGTCTGCATCAAGTCAGCCTAAAGTGTATGGTCCCGTGCATCGTTTTCATTCAGTAGAAGAAACCAAACACAACGCTCGAACGAGACCACCCAGGTAAAGCATGCGAGGACAGACTGATCCAGCCTACCAATCAGCCCCTAAGGCGCTCCCTAAGGCTGCGGGTGCTGGGCCTTGCGTCTTTGATGCAGACGATCGCAAGGCAGCGCTCTCGGGTTCTCTTCCTCAAGGAAGGGGACGCGAACACACGCTTCTTCCATCTTCAGGCCTGTCACCGTCGCAGGCAAAATTTGATTCGGTCGCTGGCGGTCAATGAGCAGCAGATGACTGATCCTGGTCTAATGGCATCGGCGGCGTTCGATTACTTTGATGGTATTTTCGGCACTGGCTACTCAAGAACCAGGTGCTTTGATCTCTCTCGCCTGGGATTGCCACAGCTACAACTCCACACTTTAGAGACTCTGTTCTCCGAAGATGAGGTTTGGGCTGTCATTCGCGACTTGCCGTGCGACAAAGCACCTGGGCCGGATGGGCTGACAGGGGACTTTTACAAGAAGGCTTGGCCGATTATCAAAGGTGACCTACTGAATGCGTTTAACGCTTTTTGGGCTCAGGATGCGAGAAGCTTCCATCTGCTTAATGATGCATACCTGGTGCTATTGGTTAAGAAAGAGCAACCTGAAGGGATAGGTGATTACCACCCAATTAGCCTCATCCATAGTTTTGGGAAGTTGATTACCAAGTGTTTGCCCAATCGCCTAGCTCCGGTCCTGGGCCGCCTCGTCCTTCCAAACCAAAGCGCCTTCATCAAGGGAAGATGTTTGCATGACAATGTAAGGGACGTTCAACTGGCGTGCAGGGCCATTCATAAAGGAAAAACTCCCTGTGTCTTGCTCAAGATAGATATTGCTAAGGCATTCGACTCCGTGTCTTGGCCTTTTTTGTTGGAGGTGCTCCAACATCTCGGCTTTGGACGCCGATGGAGGAATTGGATCTCCATCGTTCTTTCCTCGGCAAGCACCAGGATTTTGCTCAATGGACACCCAGGAAAGAGGATCTGTCATGCACGCGGGCTCAGACAGGGTGACCCGCTCTCGCCGATGCTGTTCGTGATGGTGATGGAGGTGCTTAACCACCTGGTGGCTTGGCTGTCTGACCAAAGCCAACTCTCGGAGGTGCACGGACTGCTCGGTCCGCGGGTAAGCCTGTACGCGGATGACTTGGTTATCTTCGTGGTGCCCTCTTGTGACGACCTGCAGCTGATCCAGGCGGCGTTGGACTTGTTTGGCCTCGCTTCCGGCCTTTTCTCCAACTTGGCAAAAAGCGTCGCCTTCCCGTTGCACTGCACGGATGATCAAATTGCGGCAGTCCACCTAATCCTGGCGTGTCGGATTGACACCTTCCCTTGCCACTACCTGGGCGTCTTGCTGGCTAAAGAGGGTGGACGAACAGCCGCTAATTGACAAGATCGCTACCCGCATCCCAAGCTGGAAGGGCAGGCTGTTGAACGAGGCGGGACGCACGGTTCTGGTGCGTGCGGCACTGTCTGCGATACCCATCCACACATCCATTGCCCTTTGCCTACCCCATGGGCGTTGCAGCAGATCGACAAGTTGAGGAGGGCTTTCATCTGGGCTGGGGATGTTAGCGTGGCTGGGGGTCGGTGCCGGGTCGCCTGGACGATCGCGTGCCGCCCAAAGGAGCTCGGAGGGCTGGGCATCTCTGATCTGCGGAGAACCAAAATAGCACTTAGGGCGCGATGGCTTTGGTGTGAGAGGCGCAGGGGGATGCTAGTTCCACCAGCCGAGCCGTCGGTACTCGCTCTGTTTCATGCGGCAACATTGGTCATGATAGGCAACGGAGAATCTGTGCTCTTCTGGACCGACAGATGGATACGGGGGAAATCTATCCAATTCTTGGCCCCATTGGTGTTTGCGGCGGCGACGCCAAGGAGGAGAAGAGCAACGGTGGCGGAGGCATTGCCAGCTAATGCTTGGCTCGGCCACTTGACTGGGGCCGCCTCGCTTCGGATGATGGTGGAGATAGTGGCTCTCTGCGATCTGCTTGATCAGGTGGTTCTCTCGGTAGAACCGGACACGTTCTCCTGGTCCCTCTCTGAGAGTGATGAGTACTCTGCTGCCTCGGCTTATGGGGCCATGTTCTTTGGCTCGGTGGCGTTGCCTGGGGCGAAGTTGGTTTGGAAGACCGCAGCGCCGCCGAGAGTACGCTACTTTTTTTGGCTCACGCTGCATGGGAGGTGCTGGACTGGGCATCGGAGGTTCAGGCATGGGCTGCAGGACTCCGATATCTGCATTGTTTGTGATGAGCACTCGGAGACTATGGACCACATTCTTTCGGATTGTCCTTTCAGTCGAGAGGTCTGGCACCGGTGCCTTGACAGGCTTCACCTTGCGCACCCGCTTCAGCTGCCTCATGGCCGCGCCCTGGATTGGTGGACGACTTCCAGGAAGCTTGTGCCGAGGACTCTGCGCAAGGGTTTAGACTCCTTCGTTCTTCTCGTCGGTTGGTCCCTGTGGAAGGAACGGAACGCGCGCACTTTTCGGGGGGAGTCATCCTCGGCTTCAGTTCTGTTCCTACGAATTTGGGACGACGCCTCTTTCTGGTCGGCGTCGGGTTTTAGAGGTTTAGGCGCCCTGCTTGCAGCTGCTGGCTGAGGCATTTGTGGTCGCTGGTCTGTTCTCGGCTTTTGTCTGCCGAGTTTTTCTTTTGGTGCCTTTACGCTATTTCAAACTCTTTCTGCTTAATGAAATACACGCTAAGCGTGATCTAAAAAAAAAGTTTGCACTCTTCCACCTTGTTCTTTCATGGCATACTTTTTCAAGCAATGCCACGTAATGCCAATTAAGATGCCGAGTACCACCACGCTATCTCGCAGAGAAGTCTTTCTTGCAATAATTACAAGTTACATAAACTAAAACCTTATTACCATCAAAGATCTTGGTGTAATGTTTCCAACATGTTGCGCCCCCGTTCTCGGATGGCCCAGCACAGTCGTTGCTGTTGCCGTTGCCGTTACTGGTGGCCAGAGTCTCCGGGATGGAGAAATTGCTTGGCTTTGTATCTGTCGGGGTCAAACAATTTTCAGGTTGCTCGTCCTCCTCATTGCCTTTAGGACCATCAATATCATGGTCGTCCATGCCATAGTCTCTCATGCTTGCGGAGAGCTGGCGTGGATCGAGATCGATGACCGTCTCACACAATGGAGGACTAGGAGAGCATCGGCGTCACTTGTGTGCTATTATTTTTGTTCTCTTTCTACTGCTCTCTTGTGACATATTTTTCTTCATTTTGATGGTGATTTGGTGATGCCGTGATGGACCAGACTGGAGTGATGAGAGAAAATACAGGCACCGTATAGGTGAAAGGACGTTATTTTTGCTGTGTCATATGGAAAGTATTATATGTAAATTGTAATCGATCTTGACAGCAACATTGCCAATTTGTCATTGCTCATGCATGAAAGGTAGATTTCGTAATTGATTGATTGTTTCCTTGGAACGTATATGTAAGACAAAAGGCAAGAACTTAGAGACGGGCCAAAATCATGCTTGTGTGCTACTTTCGTGCCATGCCGGCCCAAGCACGTCCCAAAATGTGGGCCGGGTTGTATAGCCCATCGTGCTGAGATCCTAGGCACGGCATGATCCTCACATTTTTTTTATGAAACAGGAGAAGTTTAACCCCTTACAACGCGGCACTCACATTCGTGTCGTGCTGGCACGGCCCAAAATATTTCATATCATGCCGTGTTTCGGGTCGTGCCAAAAGATCGTGCCACGGCCCGTCCTCAAATGGCACGGCCCAAGTCCCAGCTCTTCCAAAGAGTAGATGTATATTATTACTTGTTGAGTGGCAGAGAGGGTTGCCACCTTTGTTAGATTGAGGAGAAACTGAACGGTGTATTCATCCAATTATTCTATCTATCGTATGCTTCACAGTTGGTCCAAGTGGTTGTGATTGTGATCAGAGTGTGGACCAAAGCGTTTACTAATGGTCGTAGCAAATTGTGACCATGATGGTGTGTTGGGTTCCTGTTCTAATCTAATGAACCAGTAAGAGCTTGCCCTTGCAAGTGGAATGCTGTGTTTGATTCTCCTCTGTCGTCTCTAGTATTTTGAGTTAAAATTTTTTCTGCATCTATATATATAGACACCTGATGGGTCCTTGTTCCCGTTGTACTTGGGAAAGTCAATTTGTGGATACTCTGTTGTTGTTTTTGTTGATGATATTGATCTGGTTTTTGAACCTCTTTGTCGATGCGGTGGTCGAACTGTTGTAGCAGGTTGGGTTATTGGTGACGGTTTCACTGCTTCGGTTAAGATCCAATTTGGTGATGGTGTCGGTAGCAATCCCCCCTTCTTCTTAGTGGTGGCACGTAGATTGGAGTCTCTAGAGTTATGTCCTCTACTGAAGGTGGACACTTTTGGCGTCTCTAATTTTTTTTCATCTCCTTCATCTACTGATCGATGACACTGCAAATATCCTCCATAGAGATGGATCACAATGTGGTTCTAAATACTAAGTTGTCACGTGCATTTTTCCTAGGCTGCTAGGCCCGACTAGAACCTGGCTGAGGTGGCTACGACAGGCTGGCAGCTAGCAGGGACGGCTGAGGGCATGGGGAGCAGTGGCGGCGGCAGCAGGGAGGCGGTGGCCACAACTGGTGGGCACAGCTACGAGAGAGGGAGATCGAGGGAGTCAGCATTAGGGATGGAGCAGAGAGAGATGGTGACTGACAGTGGCGGACCCAGGATTTACCAATGACTAGGGCCAATTTGCAATGACGAAACTTCGATAGATAGTTTGATACACCATAGTGTATATGACTATATACATAATAGATATTCTTAAGAAAACTTTGCAAATAAAGTATGGTATAATATAGTACATGATTCTAATGGGAATAACATGGAACATTACAAAAAAAAAACTAGTTTGGACAAGATGTAAGAGCAGCGCGTGAGTTCGTGAGAGTGACTCTACACTGCTTTCCTTCAGTCCTTTTTACTAAGCTGTTCTTTGTTGGGCCAAAACTAAAGACCTGCTTCTAAAATATTTGGGCCATGACTAGGGCCATGGCCCTATTGGCCTTAGGCCTAGGCCCGCCCCTGGTGACTGAAGAGGAGAAGCGAGAGGAGAAGAGATAAGGAATTAATCCTAAACTTGGTTTCTATTCATCGATCTTCATAGAGCCCGTAGCCCCTACTACTACTTTTAGATCTAATCTATAACGGTTAGGCCTAGGCTCCTCCCTAATAAATTAGCCCACTAACATGTCTAGACATCTGCATCTATTACATATATCTTACCCTGTCCATGACAACTATTTTATCTACTTTCTAAAATAAAATAATACATAATAAAATATATTTATTCTATTACCTTCTAAAACATAATATGCAGTGTAGATGAGCAATCATAATTATTCGGGAAAGCACCTAGCAACCCCTATTATATTTGATAAGAAATAGTAAATCCACATATATAATCGGTGTTGCACTAAATAAATACTTTCTCCGTTTTAAATTGGTCGATTTTACTTTTTTTCTCATCCATTTTGATATATAGACATATTATTATATCACGATACATAGCAAAATAGATGTATAAAAAAAGTCAAAGCAACTTATAATTTAGAATGGAGAGAGTAGAATAGAAAATACATCTCTATGGGCGCCGCCCGTAGCAAGCGTGGGCATATTTTCAATCATCAAAAAGTGATATAAAGAGAAGATAACATGCAGCGACCATGATCTGATTATTAATCTTGAGCAGACGTACACAGAGTGAAAATATATACACACACATCGATGCACATGCACAACGTCGTCTACATACATAACCTGTTTGGTATACCTTAGATCATTCGGATTGGACTACGACGAACTTAATGGATCCAAAATTGATCTTTTACTTTAGAAGAAGATCAATGAAGTGTAGCAGAGACGACGATGGTATAAGATGGAACTACCTAACCATCGATCACTAGATTAATCAGATCGGCAGATCACGATATATAATTGGCAGCAACCGGCCGGCGGCCGGATTATCAAAAGTGTGGCCTCGACCTGAGGTCGACCCTGGCGGATTTGTTGAAGAACTCGACGCAGTCGGCAATGGCCTCGTCGTAGTGCGCGTTCAGCGGGTGCAGGTTCGAGCTGCTCCACGACGACCTCTTGGACGCGTCGCCGCCGCCGCCTCCTCCTCCGGCAACCCCTGCACCGCCGGCACGGTGGTCGTCGACGGAGGAGAAGGTCACCTTGGGCGGCCGCGGCGGGAAGGAGAAGAGCCCCACCAGCATCCTCCTGAAGCCGTCCACCAGCCTTGTCGGCCACCGCCGTGCCGCCCTGCTGCTGCTGCTGCTGCTGTTGTGGCTGTGAGATGATTTCCTCCTGAAGCTCTTGGCTTGCAGCCTGGACATTGTTGTTGGTGATGATACTAGCTAGCAGCCTCAAATGTTAATAGCATGCGTTTGGTACTAAACCAAGCTAAGTGAAGGGTGATTTGGCCTAGCTAATGGTGGTGATCTGGTCTGATTGAGTTGCAAGCTAAGGTTGCTAAGCTAGCTTATAGGTACACACACAGGTGTCCACTGATCCATGGTCTCTGGCCTATATATGTACAAGTGCCCAAATGGTGCGTGTAATAATCTATAATTAGTGACAAAAAAATGTAGTGCTGTTTTGTGTAGTACTTTGAGTTGTTGGAGCTGTGTGATGGCCTGATGGGGATGGGCCAGAACAAATTTTCATGAGGACTGGTGTGTGTGGCTTTTGAAATACAAAGGTTTTAAGGTACAAGGTTCCATGTGCAGTAATCATCACCAATTAGTTAGGGGCCCTTCGTAATAAGTAATTAACACACGCTTGCTTTTTCGTTCCATAATTTTTTTTGAGTTTTTTACCAACTGAATCCATCCATTTGAAATCATACCATACCAGAAAACCTGCAACTTTTACTCTAGTCCTTTTTGCTGACAAATTACAAACATTGTTACCATGATTATGTGCAATTTTCATATAAGTAGTGCAGATCTAAAATAAACGAAACCGCATCCTGACTGCTGCCCGTCTGAAAGGTGGATCAGTCATAGGTAATGCACGTGGTAGCTGAAAATAATCTGAATCTAGCTAGGTGGATAATTGTAACTGTATCGTCAATGGATAGTCCTACAGCAATGAAATTTTCTGAAAGAAGACGAATGGTCTATACTGGTACTACTTGTCTTTTTCATAGGTGCAAATTGTTCAGTAGTAGTATGCTATAATTATTACCACTTTGATCATGGAGCAGGTGGTCACGTCGCTACTACTAATTGACATCGTCGACGATCCATTGCTCTTGTTGGGATCTTTAGAAACATCTAACATGTAGATGAACTAAAGAAACATGCTTGAAGATAAAATCCTACTGTGGATGTATGTTAATTTAGTTAAAGTAGCGCAACTTGCGGTTGGATGTGGGGAAGTAACTTTATTTTGTGGATACTGGTTTTTAATCCATCCCTTTATGAACCTTTTTGCTAGAATAATAATATATGCTAGTTAATCTTTGCTATACTATCCTTTGGTTAGCAACAGATGTCAGGCGTTGCTTGATCTGAAAAATCCGCGCCAAGGCACCAACATCATCTCATACAAATTAAATGTTTTAAGTCCACTAACCCAATATCTGTTTAGAATGCATGGTCTTGTATTCTGAACAGAACCTTTACCACTATAAGTTGGGACTGAACCCATCGATTCCTCTGTTCCTGTGTTAGCTTACGTGCTACAAAAATAGTTCGATCACCAGGTGTTTGGTGAAAAGGATTGGGGAAAATTAAACAAAAAGAGGTATACATGCAAAGGTCTTCAAGGTCATAAACACAAATGATTCTTTTTAGACGAGGAACACATATGATTAGTACGAGTCATCACCGGCATGGCAGCCACTTATTTTACTTGTCTTTGGTTTTCTGTTAAGTAAGTACCCTTAGAACATACATACTATATACTAGCTTTAAGTACTAGATTGAAATTAAGCTGACGCACTCTTTGTCAAGTACTTAGTAGTTAACAGCTTGCGCAGCGCAGATTCATGGAAATGGAGTGTGTCATGATTTTCTCTTCTGTATTAAACTTTCAGATACTCATAACCACCAGCAGCACACATAAAAAAGCATCAGGGAATTAAGGGAAGCCGAACATCTGTATATACAGGGGGACAAGATAGCATCGTAGTCTAACGGAGAGCAATTTCTATTACGCCCTGAAGACACGGTGCAACGTATTTTGCCCTTCTCTGTCATTTGCATGTGTGGGGAACAACTCTGTATCCATCTAGAAGTTTTGGTAGTATCGAAAAAGACGAACTAGTATAACACTATTCCCATGAATAAATACTAAACACTATATATATAGAAGAAGATCCAAAAGCCATATAGGAGATCTGATGAAGCTTTTTATTGGGCTTTCGTGGGCCAAGTTCGGCTTACCCATGCAGCTGCCCACGAACAGATGCGATTCAGTCCACTACGTCAAGCAGTGCAGATGTTGCTAGCATTTTAATGTTGGCCAGAACTACATGTTCTTCAACTAAAATAAACAAGGCATACATAAATACAAACATTGTGATCAGCTGATTAAAGTTTGATGGTATGTAACATATGCTCGCCACAGTTTATATTTTCAGTTAATTATTCTTTTAGCAGTGGGTGAGCAGTGGGTGAGATATCCATTGATATTGAGGCGTAAAAAGATCTGTTGGCCTAGTAAGTGTAAAGGGTTTATATGGCATTTGCATGTGTGTGGAGAACAACTCTATATCCATCTAAAAGTTTTGGTAGTATACAAGACAAGATGTCAATGAATAAATATGAAATTTATACAGTTATAACACTTGTATAGTACAGCTATCTATTTTAAACCTGACGAGTCACTTCTGTATGCTTTTTTAGATAGGCAAGTGAAAGCAAAACCTATGCATTGTTCTTATTGAGGCACAAGAAGATCTGTTGGCTTGGTAAGTGTAGTCGACTGGAGCATGACTCTTAGGCCACCAGACCTGGGGTCCCAGTGTTGGGAAATGGCCGCATCCTCCCCCCTGGTAGCGTCTAAGGATATCCTTCACCCGAGGAACCTCCGACGCGGAAGCGTC
Source organism: Sorghum bicolor (assembly GCF_000003195.3). NCBI lineage: Eukaryota > Viridiplantae > Streptophyta > Magnoliopsida > Poales > Poaceae > Sorghum > Sorghum bicolor. The sequence continues at coordinate 1,426,035 of NC_012875.2, read as the reverse complement.
GAAGGCTATCCTCCATCCAAGGAACCTCCGTGCAGATGCATGCGGAGGACCCTGAAAAAGGCTAACGTTGACATGCCTCTTGTGACGTTGAGCATATGCAGGGACCGGGACACCGGCGGAGATCTGCAGGCGAAGAAAGAGGGAACCTTTGAGCCTTCCTGTGACGAAGGATGTCCAAAGGATGCGTCCGAGGAGGTAAACCTCCGGCGCATCTGAGCAGGCGTGTTCGGGCCACGGAACCTCCGACGAAGAAGTGTCGAAGGATCGACTGCTGGGCGGAGGATACGAGCGTTCGACAGTCTGAAGCCCCAGACAAGGAGCGCGTGGAGAGCCCGTGATGTGAAATTACACAAGTGACTTAGAGTCAGTAGACTGTGATATAAGGATATGCTGGAATATTTCCCCACCGTCACGGGGCAAATCTGTAATTGTCTTAGGTCGGTTTCCGAGCCCTATATAAGGGGTGAGATACCGTCATTAATACAGAGAGCATTCATTGTATTCACCTACTGTTGAGCCCACTGTTCGTTTCTGTTCAGCCTCTCACGGCACCGAGTGAGAAGGTTCTCGTTTCACTGTGTTGCTGGAGGGTGCAGTGAGCATTTTCCCAACACCCAGCAGCCTCCCTATGGTCTTTAGCCTTCTTCGGGATCTTTCCGCGTGCTTGATCAGATCCTGAATGGCATCCATCGTGGTCTTTTCCACCGGCCTTGCAAAGTGCTGCGCATATAGATCAAAATCATCAGGGTTGGGAACTGTGTCGGTGTTATCTATGTGCGCTAGCTCCCCCAACTTCTTAACTAACAAGTCTTGCGCGATCTCAATTGCCCATCTCCAAGGGTTTTGCATTTGGACTTTGCATTCTTATAATTTTCCAAAAATCGCAAAAAAAGGTATTCAATGGTTTTGCATTTGGAGTTTGCATTTTGGGCAACTTGGCAAATGAGAGCAAACTTGGCATATATGTCAAACCGCGCACGGCTTGGCATAAGGCCGATCGCGCGCGTCTCCCGATCCCCCGCGCGACCTGGACTTTCTTCGCGCCATATATGGTCCATCGATCGCGACAGAAACCCCATGCCGTCCACTGCCGATCGCGAGCAACACCATCGCCGCCGTCCGCTATAGAACCTGATACGAGTCTGATACGAGTCGTCGCGGCAGCACCTGCAACGAGCGGTGGGGAGCATGAAGAACTGGCGGCGCGACCTGTGACGAAAACGCGAGAACTGGCGGCGACTTTACGCGCGCAAAGCAAAGTCGCGCGAGAAGACGATCGTGCAAAGGAAAAAAAATCGCGCCCAGGTCCACTTTGGCTAATTGCCAACTCAATTATGCAAAAACCTTTGGAGATGACCTATTTTTAGACTTTGCATTTTGTTTGGAAGTTTGCAAACAACAACAAATGCCAACTTAATTATGCAAAAGCTTTGGAGATGCTTGGCTATCGCTTTTTTTTGCAAGCCTAGAGCTCTGCCGCTTATTGGTGCGGGCTACTTCTCTGGTTGAACCGTGTCTGTTGCGGTCTAGGTGTTAACAGTGGCTGGGGAATAGGAGTGGAAATTGAATCCAGAAAAGCATCTATGGGTTCTATTTGTTGTATCATCATTTAAAATTTGGTCCAAGTCCGCCCCACCCGAAAAAACTTGCACTACCGGTTCAGACTCATCTAGCCTAGGGTTGATATTTTGAACTAGGCTAGGTCATTATATTGTCAATCATCTCAAATCTGACTCAAGAATCTATATTGAATATTTGGAGATATAAACCATTTCAAATTAAAATGTTATCAACTATGAAGTTTTAGATCTCTTTGAACTCTACAATTGTGGTAAAAAGTTTATCTTGATCCCACTTCATATGAAAAAGTTATGAATTTTGTTGTACAAAATAAGTGAAAACACACTATTGCTCTGTAGTAGTAGTAAATTAATGTCAATTTAGTGATCATGTTGTTTATGTGCAACTTTCACAAAAGAACTACTTAGAACAACCAAGCTGCCATGTTATATATGCTCTTCACAAGGTGTGGGACAAACCAGATGATAAAAAAAAAAGACATAAGCTACGGTTCTGCGTTCTAAGGTGGTCTTGTGAAAAATGTTATTGAACCCATGGTTCTATGTTAAATTGGCATATATAGGTACTTGTAGTTCTCTGAAATTTGCTCAATAATCGTCTATGACTACCACCTAAACATACAAAATCACACAAAGACAACTCGCTTCTGCCAACCTTAATTAAATTAAGGGACATATTGTACTGTTAGACCAATCTCTACTAACACTAGAGAGTTTCATAACGTTGTTTGTAAAAAAAATGTCAAGTCAGATGTAGAATGCAATGTAATGAAACATAGATAACAATCCCCAATGCACTGTTTCATTCTATCTTGAATAGACATTTAAATTCACAGATCATCTGGAGTTGGAAACCAACATGCCAAGAAAGTTTCCTCTACGTGCTTCTTCTAGATTCGGTGCGCCGATAGCGATCGTGTGGATACCAGCGGTGATCTACGGCTCGTCGGCACGGCCGCCGCTCAGCCGCCGGAGCAGTTGTCGCCGGGGAGTTCACGCCACGGCTACCCACCCTGTTGAGCTTGTATGTCTTCCTCCCCTCACCCCACTCCACTTCTGCCCAGCCCTCCAAGCGTGGGAGCCTACCTGCGTAGGAATTCATGGCCGTGCACTCTACCGAGCTAGTGTGTCTCCCTCCGCTTGCCTCCTGCACATGGTTCATGGCACAGAGGACTCGAGTACAGGAGAGAAGATGAATGGTTGGATTTTTATTTTGACTCTGGGTAGAAAAGTTGCATCGAGAAGAATAGTTTTTTTTAAGATATAATGTCCTAGGCTATAAAAATTACTTATGATTTCTACATTGTAAGTAAGTGTCCTAATGAAGCTGTATCCTTACTAGCCTAGCAATCGGATGTAGTCTCAGGCTCTCAGCATGTGGTTCAAACTTTGAAGAGTCAAAGCATCTACGATTTGCTATTCGATCCTTGGCTTGCTCATGTGTGCTGCGTCGCCGTCCATGGCGAGGTCAGGGGAGGAGCAGAGCCTCGGTCCATGGCAAGGACGAAGGAGCAAGGCTCGTGTGTTTTCCAACCGTCCACCACCTGTTCGACCCTGTGTCTAACAGAGGTAAACTTACCAAGATAAAGAAGAGAAGCACCTATGCAAAATAAACCAGCCAACAAGCACACCAGCTGCCAGGCTTAAACAATACAATGCAAGCAACTAAACAACTAAGGACTGGCTGATTAGGAATAGGCTAAAGCTGCCCAGACTAGAAAGCTAGCCAAGTTAAAAATAGATGAGAAAACCAAACACACCCTATATCTGCTATCACACTCTCTTCCCTGCACATCTCTCTCCCGTTCTCCTCTCCCCTGCATATAGCACCTGAAGACTGAAGTGGTGAGCGCTGGCAGCAGCAAACACGTGCATGCGGCGTGTCCTGGGTCGGGTAAGATAAAAATTTCTCACTTTAACTAATGATGACTATATAATATAATCCAGGAATCATAACTATTATAATCCCATGTATAATCGAGATTATAATAATCTGGCTACGATCGAAACAAATATGATGTTAGAAACAACTCTAAATTTTCACATCTAAATAAAACATAGGTTCACACCATACACACTCCTCTAGTCTAGTGTAGAGAAAATTAATTATCTTCTTATAACTAAGCTACCTATGATCGGAAGTTATCTATACTTCTTTTATTAAAATTATAAGTATGTCTCTCTTAGTTGTAGGATCGTAGACAAGGTTCATTGTTGCTGAGGGTGGGGGGTTTGAAAAATGACAATTTTAACCTATATTTATAGATGAGTATTCGGGCCACCTGGCCCGACACGACACAGTACAACCTATTGTGCCACCAGGCTATGTCGCAACAGCCCTTCACGCTAAGTCGACAGCCAATGAGCCATTTTCCGAGCCATGCTAGCCCGAAAAAGCATGGCCTGTGGGCTGCATGTGTGCTCGCTCGCGAGGTGGATCTGGCCGTAGGCAGCGGCCATGCACCCGAGGAGGGAAGAGGAGGGCCACGCGAGCATCTCTGTCTCTAGAACGGGGAGCAGAGGGCAGCATCAGATGCACGCACTAGGGAAAGAGGACACTAGGAAGGAGGGCGGAGCGAATGGAGGCTGAGCTTCGTGACTCGTCAAGTGCGGACAACGTTGGGAAAAAGAGGGTGTGGAGTAGAAGACGGCTGCTATTGCATTGAGAGGACTGAGCCTGTCGCTGCCTGCCTGCATCGTGCGTGGAGAGTGCAGCACGGAGAAGGGGTGGAGTGGGGAAAGCATGCAAGTTAGAGTGTGGTTGGTGAGCTCTTTTTTTGAAGAGGCTAGTGGGCTCTTAGTAGGTCAGGATAGCCATCGGGCCGTCACCGGGCTTGCCACAAAAATGCGGGTCGTGCTATGCCAGCCTGCGGGCGTAGGGTGCGACCCAAGCACAACCTAATGTATTGGGTCATGCCAGCCCAGGCCCGCACAATACCGAGCCGTGCCGTGCTTGGGCCGGGCAAAAAAAAGTGCTTCGGCCTAGGGCCCCAGGCTATAGGCTGTATGCTCATCTTTATCTATACTAGAACTCTTTTAAGTTGTTATATGCCCTTTAGTTATTTACACATCGCATGGCCTATGGGTACCACGCCTTCCAATGAGGATCATATGTTTCTTCTGTAATGAGAAAATAATGTTTTTTTCTTTGGAATATAATTAAATGGCTTTTCTACTCGCTGAATCTCCCCTGCTTTTCAGATTTGGGGAATCTAATCTCTAACAACCGCCTAGGCAGTAGAATAAGATCAAGATAGCTCGTCTTATCTTCTAAGGTTGATGGCTTAGTTAATTGGGTGGTCGGCCTGATAATTGGGGGTCAAATTGCTGAATGTGAGGAATCAAATCCTGCAAATAGGGCTGTCGTGGCTCACTGCTTTGGCAGCTTCCATCAGATGGTCATGCATAAGACAGTTGTTGTTGAAAACAAACTTCACACACTAGTGTTGTATAAGTATCTTGTAACTAGGGTGGTCTTGATCTTCCTTTGAATGATTGTAGATCGAACCATATCTTCTAGAAAGGCACTAGCTAACCAGCCTATGCAAGGTTATTTCGTGTTGCATAAAATCCAGGGAATCCGGCATGTTTATTCAGAATAGATACCGTCAAATATAATATTCAGTTTGGTTAAACAGCAATATCCCTATCATAAGAAAGATGTCCTTGTGTGTGTGGGTGGCACTACTACGTAAAAGACTCCGCGACCTTTTAAAAACAAGCACGGAGGCAGGCAGAATTTTGAACCGCCTCGGTTAATATCCCGGATTAACCGAGATGGTCATTTTTTATTAATTGAGGCGGTTACAAATCCATTAACCGAGGCGGGGAATGTAACATAATCGTCTCGATTAATGTCTATTAACCGAGATGGGCATTATAATATAAACGTCATGGTAAATCATTAACCGAGGCGGTCATTTTATAAGACCCGCCTCCTAAAATCTGGCCCAGCCCGCTCAGTTCTAGCAAAAGCCCAAATCCCCAACACATCGCGGGCTTATATAAATAGCATAGTTAGGGTTTCACTCTCATTCTCTCTCACTCACTCTCCCATCCCAAGCGCCGCACCTTGGAATCCCTCTCGCACGCGCGGTCGTCCCTTCCCTCTCACGTGCGTGTGCTCTCCCAACCCTTCTCTCCTCAGAGAAGTAGAGCCCCACTCCTCTCCTCAGATGCTCTTCTCCATCTCCCTCCCTGGTCGTGCCCCTAGTCGACGGCGCAGAGGCGCTTGCGCCCCTGGCAGCGTCGAGGAGCTCGCGCAGAGCCAGGCGCCCTCCCTCGCGTGTGGAGCACAGAAGCAGGCGGCTCCTGTGCGGACCACAAGAGCCAGCGGTGGGCACGACGAGCTATTGCAGTCGGAGCTATGCCGGATCCATCCTCTCGGGTGCTCCTCCGACCTCCCCGGTGGTGGATCCATCCTCCCTGGTGCTCCTCCGAGCTCCTTTGACCTCCATGGTAGCGGATCTGGCCTCCCCTGTGGCGGATTCGACCTCCCCAGCAGCGGATCCGGCCTCCCTGGTGACGGCGATGGATCCAAGTGGGGGCGTACAACGGCAGCGTGGCTGGGCTCAATGTTGGGCCCGTATGGGCTGGCGTTGGGCTTGTATTTTTATTATTTTATTTTGATTTACAGAGATTGGCAAAAGGAACCACCTCCTTTAATCACGGATTAACTGTGACCTTTGCATGGAGGCGGTTGCTTGTGCCCGCCTCCATTAATCTAAAGTGGCCGCCACTAAAAAGATTATGTAGTAGTGTGGGTGGGTGTATTTTACATCATATATGAAATGGTATCTTTTGTAAAGGTGTTTGTTTTGCCTGTCCAATAATTTGGGCAGTTTAATATTATTACCATGCTTAATATTTTAAGTAACCAAATTTATGTTAAGTTTGCTAAACCCTATAAGAGCATCTCCAAGAGTCTCTCCATATCCTTATTAAATGTTAGAAATAGAAATCTTGGTGAAATACTATCCTCCAATAGGTTATCTAAATGGTCATTCAAATATAACCATCATCTATTCTGGATTTTTCGCTAGCTACAAGTCTAACATATTTTTTTGATAGTTTCTACCCAAGTAGCAATATTCTATAATACTTTTCGTTATATATAGATCTAGAGTTCCATAGCTTTGGGTAATTGTTTTGTTAGGGATGACTTTGTTGTTTGTTTATTAAAACTGACATGAAAGATAGAAACTATACTAGAAAAAAGACAGCCGCTCTAAAATTTACTAAAGAACACTAAAAATATGGTTCACACTATATCATATTACTGCATCACTGCTAAGTAGGCAATCGGCATGGTTCTAGATCCGGTAGTAATAAGTGAAGAAAATGTGTTTCTAAGATTCAAACTCAAGACCTTAATTAACATTCTCTCGAATGTCCATATACTAGCTGAGTTACACAACACTTGTAACTATACAACTACTGCTATACTTTGTATTACACACTTACGAATTTTTATATAGTATATTTAACTCTGAATTTTCTCAAATGAATTTTTTTTTGTTAATTACAAAGTTGTAGCTAGATCCCAGGAGTACTACAACTTTGTTGACTTTGTCTCCATTCGATATTGTTAACCATCTTAAATTAAAAGGTTGTCATCTATAAAGCTTTAGATTATGTTGAACTTTACAATTTTAGTATAAACTTATCTTGATCTGACCTCATTTGGAAAAGTTATGATTTTTTTTGTATAAAGCAACCTATCACTAATGATTAAGCTACCAACCGTCAGTAATAGATAAACTTTCACTGCCGACTCATGCCTACATCCAACAATGGTAGTACATTGCTTATCACACTACAAGATGAAAGTCGACCTATCACTGTCAATTGAAGCCACAGACCGATACACTAACGCTATCGGCTCCAAAAGTAATTACCAACAGTGATTCAAGGTACATGGTTCTCACTAATTAAGTGCCCAAGTGGTAGAATGTTATTTCTCCGTGGACCAAAATTTGAATAGTAGAATGTCTTGTTTTTGGGATGGATGTAACATTTTCTATTATATATATGGTGCAAATACAGACAAGCCTAGTTGTCGGTACAATCAATCAATCATGCAACTGAAAGATATGCAAACAGTGCTGGCAGTTGTTCTGCTGCCCTTGCTCTGCATGCAACATGCATGTGAATCACCAATAAGTTGGCTAGCTTCGACATGTTCTTTAATTTCTTGCTAAAATCCAGTGCTGACTGGTACAGGAACAATGACCAAGAACCAAATGGCTGTCTTCCTAGCTTGTTGTATATATATAAAGCCCATGAATCTTGGCAGAGGGCAGTTCAGTTCAGCATCAAGAGCCAAACAAAGCTACTAGTGTGTGTGTGTGTGACCAAGAAAATAAGAAGGGAGGCAGGCATCGTCACAAAGTTTAGGGAGACCAATCCAACATGAACCTACAGGCCGAGCCCCTGAACCTGAAGGAGACGACAGTCACGTGCATCCCGAGGCTGCGCGGCGGCGGCGGCGGCGGTGCCCGGCGATCTCGCCGGGGAACCGCCGCTGCGGCGACGCAGGTGTCTATGCTGGACCGTGTCCGGGACGTCGTGTTGCGTCTCGCGATGCTGTCGGCTGCGTCTACGGCGACAACGACCAAAGGCACCCCAGTGACGACGACGACGACGACGATGCGACGACGGCCGTTGGCGGCGGTGGCGGTGGCGACGCCGTCTAGAGCGGCCGCCCGCGTGAGCCCGACGACGGCATCATCAGTGGCGTACACGGACTCGTATCGGAGCGAGGCCGTGGACGACTGCATCGAGTTCCTCAAACGGTCGGCGGCCGGCGGCGTTGTTGCCCCGGTGGCCATCGCCGTGGAAGCGACCACGTGCCATGTGAATCAGAATTAGGTGAAATCATGTCCAGGTTGGTGTATGTATGTATGTATGTATGTATGTATGTGACAAGAGTTGGTAGCTAGCTAGCTAGGTGTAGTGGGTGGAATATGCATCGATGATCACGCATGCTTGCATGTGCTTCGTGTCGTGGTGTCGTGTGAAAATAATCTCAACTTGTCATGAACAAAGTTGCGATGTAAAACTTTACAGAGGTACATCTCATGTGTGGTGGTTACGTGGAATATATATGATATTGCTAGCTTGATCCGTAAAAACACATGTCTTCTGAAAATTGCACAAAAGTCTAAATATATTGGCGGCGTACGTGGTGAAGAACGCTCCATTATGTTTTGAGGGATTTTAGGATCACACCGTTGCTCTTAGCAATGCGCTAGAATATAGAAGATAGAATACGGATCGGAAGGCCCCTATCTCTCCTTATATAGTCCGGGGTAGGATTACAGTAGATCTGATCAGATAACATATGAGTTTCCTAGTTTGTTAGATGAAAAGCATAAACAAAATAATTTTATCCTATCACCTATATATGATGGCGCCAAATATCTTTAGAATGACTTGATCTTCAGGTTCACAGATTCGCCTAGGCCTATGTGGTCCCTCGTCGTCTCTAGCCCAGTAGACAGACATGGATCAGGTATTAGGGGGTGGGGTGGGAGGGGGGAGTAGGGAGTAATTAAGAGACCCTGAACCCATAATATCCAACACACGCTCGCCATCGTCACTTGGCAAGGTGTAGCAGTGATCGATGAAGCCTGTTATTTGAGCTTATCTACCGAATCTGTCAACCATTTAGCAGTTATTTTCTCTCTTAACAAATCAACGGACAGTACTTTCAGTCTGTTCACTTGGCTAAAAAGCTATGGCTAAAAGTACTCTTTGCTGATTTATTGAGAGAGAGAAACACAGCCATAGAGTGATACATTTTGTTTACACAGCCCACAGAGGGTAAAAGGATTCCTCAACTGAACATATATTGCCCACACCTGAGACTGGAGAGGCAATTCAAATCACCACTGATAATTTAAAGAGTTTCAGAGTTTAAGCCGTGGGAGACAGAGACAGAGCATTACACCGATGTGTTACAACAAAACAGAGATTAGAACATCAAGTAGCAAAAGAACATTATCTTTATAATTCTCTGAAAACGAACTAAAAACGATGTCCATACTCTATATCCACCCTCCTAAAATTCACATAGAAATTAACTATACACTGCTGAAAAACATATTACAGTTGATATATAATGGTAAAACCATTTCTGCATAATGGAGAGAACCACGCGGCACCATAAGAAACTAGAAACAAGTTATGAGCTCAACATATAGTACTTGTAAATTGTCAGACTAGCAGAATACAGACTGTTGATATGTAAGTTGCGATCTACAAAGCTAAGGCTTTGCTTCTCATGCCTCTGTATTCGAAGCATTTATGTTTTCGCCATATTATGCTCAGCTATGAAAAACAGCTCCCAATATTTCATTTGCTCCCTTGAACAACCCATTTCCAGTCTTGTGTTTCTCAGTTCCCTCATCCATCCATGTTACATGAGTTTCTGATGCAGCTACGGTGCCGCTAACTGACTTTCCTTTTCTTTCTGAATCCAGTCGACAATTGTGCCCTGCAGCTGGACGGGCGCATGTGTAACCCACAGGCTGAGGAATTGAAAGATCGTGCTTGTTTGTCTCCCTATCATCTCCTGATCATGCCATTGCAACATCTTTCCTTTCCTAGGTCCCTGAAAATTTCTCATGCTTGTTCTCTGTGTGCTCATCCTTGCCTTCTCAACCAGAAAGTATGCAGCGCCATGTTTTAATTTCCAGAGCAGTTGGTAAACTGCCGCTTCATCATTCTTGCAGAAGTAATCTATTGCCTTTGGCAGCATGATCTCTTCCAGCTGTCCCAAGGTAAAGTCTGTATGCAAGAAATGCTGCTCCTCGCTGCAGATTGCCGGTATTGCAGGTGTTCGATCCACAAGTTGGATGTCTTCTAAACATCCATGGGGGGTAAATAGGAGTCCAACTTTCAGATATGGAGAATCTTGTAGAGAATTTTTAGTTTCAGACAGTGAGGACCTATGTTGGTTGCAGTCCAAGAGTGAGACATGACACTCCAGATGTACTTCAATAACTGGTTCCAGACAAATATGAGGTAATCTTGACTTGTTTAACTTTCTACTACCATGACAGAGCTTGCGCTGATAATGCTGCTTGCAACATAGTGGGTTTGGGCGAAACCAATCTGTGCCAAACCTGTGAAGATTATCCCAATGTTCTTTGTAATGTGTATCAACATTTGGCACCCATGAGAAATCTTCTGTAGGTAGTTGCACAAGTTTACTCTTAATGGTTTCAACTGTAGATTTGAAATTGAAAAGAGGGGCATACAGCTGTAGGCATTTGATTGCGATCCCTAATATGTCGGTACTCTCTGAAAGTTGTATCATTAAAGAAAAGAAAAAGTCATCCTCTGATGCATTACCATCTGTCTGCATAAAGATGAATCTAGCCTCTACTCCATACTCTGCTGTAATATATGGCACCAATTGTAGAAACAAAGGACGCCTGTTTGCCTGAATGATTCTGTGCTGTAGTTTCTTGCCATTCAGAAGATGCCTGACAAGAGGGTCAAAGGGCATGTGGCGGCATGGCCTGCCACCAAGCTCTAATAATCTGAGAAACTCGCTAGCACCATCTGCAAACCACTCAAATCTTCGAACAGTGGAGCTGTTCGACTCGTCTTTGTTGGGGCTGAAGATGGAGAAAACAAACGATTTGGTAGTATGAGCTATACGTACAGGAAATGAGGACTTTCTCACCTCCTTTTCTGTCTCTTCGTCTTCTAGGATCCTCTGCTTGAATTTATGCAGCGTGTCATCACACTCCTGAGCAGCACGCTTCAACTTCCCACGCCAGCGCAGCAAGGATGCATCAGTGATCTGCCACTTCTGTGACGTCTCAAGAGCAGCCTCCAGCCTGATGTGTGCCATCTCTAGCCTCTCCAGGTTTCTGTTCGCACCCTCTTTGTCCTCATATTTCTGAACCAGATTGGATAGGAGTTGGCTGGCTGTCTCATGGACAAGTGCCGAGCTGACAATCTCCGCCATCAAGATTCAAGGACCTGCAGTATCCCGTCCCTCTTAAAAAAAAATTTAACATACAACAGCATACATGAGAGAGTAAACAAATGAACTTTGGAGCAGAAGCAAAGATTTAGCTTAGGAACTGTAGGATCATACCTCAGACTTGATCACATGGACAGCTATCCTTTGTATGCATAGACACCTCGAGTCAAGATCATACAATTAGGCAACATGAGCACTTGAAGAGAATCCAGTGATTATCAGAGACTTTGAAGGGGGAAACGAGGTAGGCAAGTCCAATAATAGGTCTCCGCAAGGGAAAAAGAGGTTGGAAAGTCCATCAAAAGTCAAGGATGAATTTGGATATATAATAGGACAACAGGCACCGAGTTGAAAAGTAGGAGAGGTCCATTCAAAGCTGTGAAAAATCAAAGAATGAAGGTTGGTGTGAGTGACTGAGTGTGATAACCAACGGCAGGGAATGAGGAGAATATTTTAGAAGGCCTTGGCCTCGCAGATACTTCAAATAATATGCAATTTGAAATTCCTTTTTAAGTGTCTTGGTTAGCACTTAGCAGTGGACAGTGAACTTGCAACTTCATTTTAGGAGTTTTGGTTAGCAGTGGCGGCAAACTTATTTTCTAGCCATGCACTAGCTCACTGATGTCTGATTAACTCACTGCATTTCTCCTGCGCTCCATTTTTCCACGTCTCCACCTCATTTGCGTTTATGTTTAGTATATGTGATCTCCGTTGAGTTGGTGTTAAGATGAAGAACTTCTGAGTCAGAGCTGCCTTGTTTCCTTAAAACACTAAAAGGAAGAGTAGTAAGCAAGAGGCTGAAACTGAGGAGAAAGAGAAACACCTATCATAACGGCCTTACCTGAAGGCAATCACCAAGATAACATTTCCATTGGCCACTTGTATTGTAATGTCGACGATATATGAAGATGATCTAAACAAGCCTAATAAAATTATTTATAGCAGTCAAGAAAGAAATAATTTTTACTTTGTAACCATCACTAAATTGGCATTGATGCTGTGTAAATAAGTAAAAACAGACTGTCAGTGAAATGGACTGTGTTGGATGCAAGAAACTGCAGTAGACAACGAAAAAGAAACATAAAGAAAAAGAAACCACCTATCTGTATATTTGTTTTTCTAACAGTATACTGCACTGATAACAACATAGTTTCATACTACAGCTCTACAAGGACTGATCCCAGTCCCTCCCACATAGCCAGATAGATGCCCAGATCTAGAGGCCAGGTAAAAGATTGAAGCGCCATGTAGCAGAGCCGAGCTAGAGGCTAGCAGATAGTCTGGTTTCTGAAAGCAGAGCAGCCCTGTGAATTGGGGAGCAAATGGCGAGTACCTGGAGGAGGATGGAGTACGCTTTTCTATTTTCAATCAAAATAGAAAAGCAAATTTTTTAGTGCCTCAAATATTGAAACCATTTTTTTTTGCTTACTGGTTTTTAAAGCGGTTTAAGGTCTGTCACACCATGTTAGGTCTTGTTTGGATGTTGTCGTATTCACTTTAATCCATGTGTGTTAGTGTGGATTGGGGTAGAATTTAGTTCAAGTTTCACTCTAATCCACCTTAACACATGTGGATTGATATGAATACGACTACATCCAAACAAGACCTTAGGGATATTTGGTTGTGGGTATTGTAGATTTTTGTTTTATTTGATAATTCGTGTCTAATCATGGACTAACTAGGCTCAAAAGATTTGTCTCATAATTATTCTCTAGTTGTGTTTTTAGTTTTATGAATAGTATACATTTACTACTTCATGCATGTGTCTAGATATTAAAAATTGAGAGAAACCAATAGGGCCTTAGAACAAACTACGGCCTTGTTTGGTTCCACTCAGACTTAAAAACTTTTCAAGATTCCTTATCATATTGAATCTTACGACACATACATAAAGCACTAAATATAGATTAAAAATAATAACTAGTTGCACAGTTTATCTGTAATTTGCGAGACGAATCTTTTGAACCTAGTTAGTCTATAATTAGACAATAATTACCAAATACAAACGAAAGTACTACAGTATCCAAAAACTTTTCACCTAGATAACTAAACAAGACTTACCTTAAAAACCATCCAAGAGAAACACAATCGATTTTAATTATTGAAGACCCAAAAAAATCTTATAAATCAAACCACGACAATAATTGTGGTTGGAAAAGGTGGACCTTATTTAGGCCCCGTTTGGTATGAGCTTCACTTCACCAATGAAACCATTTTTGGGAGATTTAGCTCCTTGAATAATTCTATCAGTGGAACTAGAGTCGTTTTGGTAAATCGAAGGCAAAATAGCTCCACATATAGAGTTCCTTAAAATATACTCTCACACGATGCCATGTAGGATGAGATGAAGCCGAGATAGGCCACTATTTTTGGCTTTTTCTCACCTCAAATCTCTGTAAGAGCACATTTTTAGGGACTTCATCAATGCTCCAAATGGCTTCTGAAGCCGCTGGAGAAGTCCTGCCAAACAGGACCTTAGTTCGTTCTCCAAAAGTTTACACACTATCTCACCAAATGGCTTCTGGAGCCGCTGGAGAAATCCTGCCAAACAGAACCTTAGTTCCTTCTCCAAAAGTTTACACACTATCTCATCCATCGAATGTATGAGTATATGCATAGAGTATTAAAATAGATTAAAAAATAACTTGTGTTTTACGTGATAAGGGAGTTTTTAAAAGTACGTATGTATTCAGTCTGAGTATATGCATATATGCGTTACGTGATAAGGGAGTATATGTATATACTATTTTATTACTTTGACAAATACATGTTAGCCTCGCGCCAGTTCTTTTGCATGAATCTGAAACAATTCGTCCCTCGTAATTCAGTACGCCTGCTGGCTGTGGTTATAAATTTCGGCCCAGACATTCGCAAAAAAAAAAAAAAACCCGGCCCAGACAGGTAGAGAAAGGGCAGTGGCCCAGTGCTATATAAATGAGACGCAAACGCAATGCCCAGTAGCTTCCATACCTTTCTAAGCGTTTAGGCTAAGATCAAATACAGTATCTATTTTTATTAATTAATTCACTAATATATTCATACGTGGGCATATATCAAAAAAGAAAAACTTTTGGACCTGGTCACCATGGCTTCGCCAGTGGAGCCCTAACGTGTCACTTAATTAGTCGTTGCACACTTGCACTGCAGGGTCACCAAATTAAATCAATTTGAGTGCCGGTTGTTGTGCTAATTTGTTATTTGTCTAAAGTGACCCTAACGACACTGGAAAGTGTATGCAGTTTTTAATGATTTACATGGTCCACAAAAAGGGTTAAAGCACACAAACAGAACTCAGACTACAAGCAACTTTCCCTGTCATTCAACCACCAACCAGCAAGCAGCAAAGTAACCAAAACAACTTGCAGAACAAGAGAACCTCCAAATAAATGACCATACTACACAACTGAATGCATAATGCTTTTCTTTAATCCAAATAGAGGTCTTTTTGAAATTGACCAAATCATTCTTTGTGTACATACTTCCTTTCAGAAAGTACCCCCTTCTTTCTCCAAAAATTTAGAATTTTCAATTAAAAAGATCCATGACCTATTTACTGAAAGAAATTAATTAGCAACGACTGACCAACAATGCAGTCAGGGATTCTTCCAAGCAACAATACTTTATCCTCACCCAAAGTGTCCCCCAAAAGATAAAGAATCCAAGGGATTCTTCCAAGTAATGCAGCCAGGAACATGGTGTCAGTACAAGCCTCGATCCAACTCGATCAGCTTCCTGTTGCCAGGCAACATGGATCTACGGGGGGCATTATTCTGCAATCACGAAGTCAAGGCATTGGAACAAGTGGCAAAACATATACTGTCATATAGTAGTGCTGAAGATACTATACTGAATTGTACAGTTATTGGACAAGATTGTGATTACGAGAGAAATTGTTAATCCCCCATGCATGAGCAGTAATCAGTTGACCCTACATGGATCTCCAACCGACAACCTAGATCGAAAATCTGTATAGGAGTTAGTAGTTGATGTAGCCATACCATGTTTCCTGCATCCCCATTTTTTATTTTTTTTCATGCCATTAGTCTATGTGCCATTTATGGTGGATTCATTGCATCTCATGCAGGGTTTGTGGTGCCAAAAGTTGCACTGCACATTCACAGGCAGACATGATCGATACACGTACTGCTGTGACACTATGGAGGACCATTTGGATCTGCAGATACCTCTCTCCACGACAACACGATCGAGTTTTACGCTGATGTGCCGGACCATATGCATGGGGCAGAGGACCCCGAGTAGTTAATGAGTTCGACAAGGAGAACTTATAAAATATTAGGCGTATTTTATTTTTACAGGAAACAAAATTTATATGTTTTAGAAATTGTTGACGCTGATTTAGATTACATATCAGTAAGGACTATCATGCCTGAGGTTCCAAACAACCTTGATCGATAGTTTGACACAAACAATGGTTTGCGGGAAGTTTAACCCTTCGATGTATATATCAGTTTGATTTAGCTTTGTGTCTGAAATTCCCATCGATACGTAGTCCAGTCAACGGTACCATATTTTTGGTTGCATTATCATCAAATGAAGATACTGCACATGTGGTATGTGTTCGATCTGGGTGTTTTGGAAATGCAGCCTAATTCAGCCTACATTGACATTATAACTGTCGGTTTGGTTGTCAACTACAGCACTATGGACAGATTCCTTATATGCTTGCAGGACATATATATATAAGTATTTGGGCAGTCACATCTCCTAACATTAGTCTGACATGTCTCATATAAGTAAGCCAATATATTAGTTATTTTTATTGTCTAGCACACTAATATATGCCTAAATGTACAATTAGGAGTTAACAAACAAAGGTTGGACACAACAACAACCTCACATGACCAACAAATAGTCTCGAAAAACACCCACTAGTTATTTCCAGGGCTCAAGGTTTGTCTTAGCTCTTGCACTTCCTTAAACCAATGCTAACACCAGGCTAGAAGACAAATAAAGTGTGTCATTTTCCTGTCAGATTTTCCATCCTAGATTTTTTTCCCTTTTTGAAAAAATATGACGGCTCAGTGTTTTCTAGCTTGATATCCAGCGCATGTGGTCGACATTGTCAATGACAGGTAATAATAATGATTTCGAAAAAAACAGCCATTAAAATCCATCAAAATGGCTATAGTGACATTCTGCCATTCTATTTATGGATCTGAAACCATATATGTTATGGGATTGATAGGCTAAGGACATGTACAATAGAGAGACAGACAGTAAAATTTATAATATAAACAGCTAAACAGACAACTCATACAACCCAAAGACAACTCTTATCTGTTTGGCTATCTACCAATTATTCTAATGCTTGCATTTAAGCATGATCAATTATGGATATCATTTCTATATACTATTGTGTGGCTAACCGATGAAAAACAAATCCTTCAAAGCAAATCATTTATTAAGCAAACGATTTCATACAAAAATTAACAAAATGTTTCACAAAATAAAATTTACAGCAAACATTCAAGGTGTAACATATGTTTTTATCACTTGCAGGTTATAGTTTTGGTCGCAGGGAACCTAACAAAGTTCGAATCATAATTTTTAGATTTAATTTTGTTTTTATATGAGTTTTATAAGTTTTAGTAGATTTGCTTCCTTATTGAAATAAGAGAAGAAGCTAGTAAAGCCTTTTGACGCAGGAATGCGCAGCAGATCTGTGGTGCCGGAGTATAATACGCAGATACACATGGGAGCACGAGCCAAGGCCGTCCTTTCATCAGACGACGGCTTAGCTGTCTCCAGTATCGGACGGGGTTCTTTCCGAAACGACCTAGATTTTTCCACAAAGGAAAAAATTCACAGATTCGAATTATAATGTGATAATTCAAAAATTAAGCCATCACATTATCATATATCAGCTGTCATCATAGTCATACATCGTGAAAAACAAGATTACAACACATTTACTTTACAACTCTTGGTATTACATCATTTTTCTAGCGGAAACACACACGAGTCTTTATCAGAGTCGATGTAGCGCGTCAGCAGTGAAGGCTCCTCCTTCACGAGCAATCATCAGAGTCGGCGTAGTTTATCAGCGGGCGTAGCCTTCATCTTTGAACCAAACTTGAGCGCAGGAACGAGACCACCTAATCCTTCTATTCTCCGTAGTTATCGTCATGGGCCACGTTCAAAACCTGCTAAACAACTTTCAGTACGATTTGTACTGGCCACTGGCTCCCACCCTATGCTTTTGCGTAAGCTTTGTGGTAAGTGGAATGCAAAGGGTAGATCAGGAGACCTATATATATGGCTGTAGTCTTTCCTATGCAAGTTCATCAATATTTAATAATAATAATTCATCAAGTTTTAATCCATCTCAACCACTCGTCCATCCATCCACCCATCCATCCCATCACACACATCTCACCACACTCTCACTCTCTAGGCGGCAAGTACGACTCCCGCTCGTGCCTTGCCTCAACGGCCAACGCCGGATCCAACACAAACCCAGGGAAAGGTAGAAAGGACTCCTCTCACTAGTCAAGTGAAGCGGAACATAGGAAAGGTCCATAGCCGAGAAGACAGCATATGTATCGATCGATCAACCAAACTCTGCAGAGGTTTACACTAACCACAAGATCACCATCATCGACGATCCCGCTCGTCTAGGCTGATACCGGGCTGCCTTCCAACTAAATACAATGCCACCCTACCACTCAGGACTGGGGCCATACCGGAGTACCACCGGCATGCTGAGACTGTGAGGCGTAGTACCGGGCCCTCAAAGGTCACTACGCTGTCTTAGGAGGGTGTGGGTCCTCATGCCCGTACCTCCCTACACTATCCGCTATCAACCTAGTAGTAGTGGCACCGCACTAGCTGGTCGTACATCCGTCCCGCACCATAATAAGGCGAGTGGCGTGTAAGGCTTCCTACGAACCGGTTCTCAGAACATCTCAGTCCTTAGGGTGACCGAACAGGACATCTTCACGAGGGGCCAGCCGATGCCCCTCTCGACGGGACACCCGGCTACCCCGTGCTAAACAGCACCTCCCATCCCGGTGCTTCGTCCCACGAAGACACTCCACTCCGGGACCTCTCCCTGTCACATGTACCCGCCACAGGTATCTCTCGTGGAGAACGTCCAGGTAGCGTTCCCCGGCAAGACTTGTCCCAAGACTCGTCGTAGATCCTGCTCGGTTGACTCGACCCTCACCACACACCCAAGACGCACGCCAAGATCTCCCCAAGTCCATTATCCGTTTCTTATCCAGTTAATCAGCACCACGTGCCTTATCCACTCACATCCAATCCTCCACAATGCATCACATCACAGATATAATGCGTAGTAGAAGCAGTAGCAAGTAGTATGCAAGCGTCTAACCTAACAGCGGGTGTACGAGGGTTATAGGTTGCAACAAGGCAATGGCTCACAAGCATTTCTATCATGCAACCTATCTCAATTCATTTGCATAAAAGTAAAGCACTAGCATCTACATTATTGCATGTCTAATAGGATTCTACGAGGTTGGGTGGGACGTGGCACCTGTCGAGTGACATTTCCAAGATCCTCAGTTCACTTGTAGTTGTACTCATCCAAGGTCTTTCTCCTATCTGCATGTCCTTCCTTCGACTGGTTCCGATTCGATCATCGCTAACCGAAGCAACTACCTTGTAAACAACAATCAAGGCGAAACAATCAAACCACTAGACCTCGAAAGACTGCGAAAAGAGACGAAGAACACTAAAGAACAACTACACTAAAAGAGCACCGAAAGGATAATGACTTAGCCCTCTCGGTGGAGGTCCGATCCCTGGGCTAAAAGAAACGGGAATGACTGTTCACTAAGTACAAGTCAGAGTCTTAGCCTAGCCAGTACCTCCCGGGTCAACTGAGTCAACCTGTACGGCTTTAATAAATGGCTTAGACTCTAACTCATTCTAAGTGAACTCCACAGCTTACGGTCTTTCGATCCAAATGTCATAGAGATCGACAGGAATCGAAAAGACTATGAGCACGAGAAGTTCCGGTCTCCCTCAATCCATACGCCATTGTAGTTAGCGAGAGCCAAGAGAGGTGGAACAAAGGGAGAAGAAAAGGGGAGTGGTCTACTCCTTCCAATCCACTCGCCATGGTAAGAGACGAGGAATTAGAAAGAGTGACACACAAAGAACACGGGTGCTCAAGCTACTTGTAGGGTACCATGACCTAGGTACACTGAATGCACTAAGACATCACCAGGGTTCTTAGCGGTGCGGTTGTCACCACGAGAACCAAGGAAATGCTACGGTCGAATAGGTACAAGCATACAAGAGTTTAAACACAAAGAACCAAAAAGGCGGGAAAAGACACGGGTTTCACTTCCCATTGATCCACTTACCATAGCGACGGCAGGAATCACAGAATTGGAAACAAAACATTAAACAAGAAAAAGGGGCTCAATCCACATCTTACTGGATCGACGAGGATTGAGAACAAGAGAGAAGAAGAACGAAATCACACTCTTTCAACCAACTCGCCATGGAACAAACGAAAGTTGGAGAAATAAACACGACCCCATGAACTACACCAACTCATAACACTTCTCGACCTAGGTGCTTCTGAATTGGCACAGGGTCATTCCTATAGTTTCAGGCGATGCGGTTGTCACCGCGAAAACTAAGGGAAATGTCCGGGTCTAGGTGGCATAAGCATACGAGACGGAATAAATAAACACGCGAGAAAAATGGGATAAGCCCGATGGCCATGGCGAGGCGACTCGCGACCATGAGCCTCACCTAACGAGTTGGCTTCCGACTGTTCCACATAGGTTGTCCCCTAATTCTTATCCCACTAGACTAGGCCACATAGGTCTTGAGTGTGCGGGTAAGAACCGCGTCGATAAAGACATCGAGTCCACGATGACCACGTCTGCGAGACAAGAACAAAGCTAACGACTGTAGCGCGACAGAGTCAAACTGAACACGGGAAACGAGTTACGCTCGGCATCGCGATCACGGCGGGACGAACCCACGATCGAAATGGTCAAGTGCACTACCACTTCCCCGACCGGCTCGAGGGCTCAGTCCTCAGGCAAATAACAACAGAAAGAACAACGACTACACGAGAGAAGGGACATGCTTAGCATTACGACCATGGCAAGACGAACTCGCGATCGCAACACTCAAACATATCACTCTCTCAACCGGCTCGAAGGCACGGTCCACAGACGACGACAATCACACAAAGAATCACGACTCGACCGCTAACAATACAAAGACAACGATGACTCGGAGTAGCACATTTCCATAGCATACAAGACAGAAATGGATAGATAGATAAATAGACCGGCACGAAGGCACGACACAGGCATGGATATAGATCATATAACAAGTATAGATAAATCCTGAATCGAACAAGACAGAAGATGTATGACATGGATAGATGACTATGATCATGAATCATCAACATACAAGGGTATGAGAAAATAACAAGGGTTTCGTCGACGTCGCGAAGGGCGTCGACTAGGTGCAAAAAGGTCGACCTTGACGAACGCGAGGAAGGTGGCGGACGCCTGCTGCTGTACAGATGGTGATCGAGGCGATGGTGCCCCCAGGTCACGCTCGGCGAAGGGTGAGACAGGGCTCCGACGTGTGCACAGCAAGGCTCCAGCTTCCCTGCGACAGTGGAAATCTCAGCGCGAAGGCCGAACTCAGGCGAGGACGTGACAGGAAAGGAGAGTTAGGGGGGGTTCTGGTGGTGGCAGCTCACCGGTGGTGGTCGCGGCATGGACGGCTCCCTGCTCAGTGGTGCTTAGTGACGGGGCTCGGCGCGGCCACGATAGGGTCCGTGCGCGACGTCGTGGCAGACGGGGCCGGGGTCGCGGTCACCACGACCTGCGTTGCAGACAACGATGTTGTGGTGGAGGGCTCGGAGCAGCACACGGTGAGGACGCAACGTCGCGGCTCGACGGAGAACTCGTTCTGCTGGCCGCGACGCGGCCACGGCGAGGTCCAAGACGCGGGGGCGGCCTGCTGCTGCCCGCGGGTGTCGTCGTGGGCAGCACGGTGTCGTAGACGAGGAGCTCGCGGTGCAGGGGGGGTTGGCGCGCGGCGTCGGTGGCTTGGAGCAGGGCACGTTCAGGTGCTGGTCGCGGGGCGAGGTTGGGGATGGGGCTCGGCACGGCCGGTGGCTCTCCATGGTCGGCTCGATGGTGACGGGTGCGCGGGGGCGATGGGGCACGAGCTCGACGTCGGGGTCGCGGGTGCGGCTCGGCGGCTGCGGCGCTGCCCGGAAGCAGAGGAGTGGCGGCGCTAGGTGGTGGAGCAGAGCGGCGTCGGCGTTTGGGGACTCCAGGAGAAAGGAGGCGCTGCTCACGACTTTTATAGGGGCGGGGCCTAGGGTTTCGAGGTGGTCGTCCATCCTCGGCGTCCGTGCCATGGGCGGGCCGCGTGGCGCGAATCCAGGAGGGGCACGGGCATCGGGGCGCTGGGGGCGCGGGTGCGGCCTTGCCCACCCTGGGCGGCGGCGGCGGCTCTTCTAGGAGGAGGCACCAGGGGCGCGCGCTAGGGTTTCCTGGCTGGGGCGTCGTGGGCCAGGTGGGCCTTGGCGACTGCGCGGGCCGGGGCAGGTAGCTGGGCCGCGCGTGGTGCTGGTCTGCGCGCAGGGGGCAGAGGGAGAAGGTGGGCCGGCGCTGCGAGTTGGGCCAGGGCAAGGTCAGGCTGGGCCAGCAGGAAGAGAAAGGAAAGGAGAGAAGAAGAGAGATTTGGCCCAAGGAGAATAGAAAAGGGGAGGAGTTTTCTCTATTTGCTAAAATGGTTGAGAGGAAAAAGAAAAAAGAGATTAAGATGAGTTGCCAAGATGGATTTATCGGAGGAGATTTGAGATGAGATCAAGGAGGGAGGAGAATTGAGAAGGGAATTCCGAGAAGGGTTCAAAAGGATTCAAAGGAGTTTGAGACGTACTCCAATGGAAAGATCGAGAAGGGATTCGCTTCGCCTTTGAGATAGGCTCAACGGAGATTCGGGAAAACTTTGCTACGGATTTGTGCACTCTAAAAGAAACTCAAAACCCTAAACATGACCCATCTCAAGACGACTTACGAACGAAAGCACTCGCCTACAAACAAATCTACATATATGCTACGATTTGTTAGCAGGTTAGGATCGAATTAAACCTAAAAACTATACGCTTCACACGATTACAGGAAAAATTTTAAAAATCTCGTATTTTTGGTTTACGTAAAAAATCTGGGATGTTACACTTTCTATAAAATTTACCGTATAAAGACAACGTCGAAACCACCGTTGTAGTTCAGATACTTTTTTAGTTGGATTTATATCCGTGTATTACATTTTTTGCATTTATAGTTTGAATGCCAAATTTTCAAAGTAAACTATGCAAACTGAAACGCAGCTCAGGGATTAATATATATTCTGGTGTTACTACATGCATATGGCAATAAAGTTGAGTCCGGTTTAGTTACTATACAAATCTTTTTATGAACATTTATAAACATACTCTTTTCAAACACCAATAAATTGAAAATACTTTGTGTAGCCATGTTTTCTTCAATTTTGTAGTTTGATTTTTTCGACAACAAAAAGTGCACATGGTCAACGCTTTGTATTCACATATTACTCTTGTATTTGTTTCTCAAATCTCAACCACCCACTGTATTGTTGGGTCGTTAAGATAAAATTGATAACTACTCCATTCCCTGCAATATCAACCTTGCATACAGTTTAAGAGGTAAATTCAGAAAACTATAAAAATCTTTCATTTGAAGCAATATTGAAGACATGATAGCTTCTCCATACCCCAGATGAAATGAATGTCAAACTACTTATACTACCATCTGGAGAGGCCAAAAAAGAACAACCACATTAGTCCAGGAGGGAGAAAAATATCTATGTTTTGCAAATGCAACCAAAGTAAAGATTGAACATAGACATACTGATTTAGCAATATGTCTAAAATATGCAGAGAGTTGATTATTTAACTATATAGATCATGCCAAGGACCATTATTATTTCAGTAAACATGTTACAATTAACATGATATATATATAACCACAATCAAGTGGAGTTGCTGCACATGACACAATCCTTTTGTACATGCGTGGTGGATCTGGTAGTGTATTTACCCTCTTGTATTCATGTTTAGGGCATGCTAACTGAATGAATGAGTAGGGTAATAGTTAAGGCGTTTGAACTTTTGACTGCCGGTTTGGTTAACTACTACTTAATTAGCATTATTGTACACATTGAGTACATGATTCTCCGACATATATATTTGAGCATTCCTAATATTGGGCTGACATGTCTCATCTAAGAAGTCCAACAAATATGATTCTTATTTGTCAAACACATGGTTATACTTTCACTGCTCTTTTTTGTTAAAAAAATATTTGGAATACAAGAAAACAGCACGCGGTCCCAATGTAAGTGCATACTAATTATTATGTCTTTTGCGCCTCAATGTTGTTAATATTCAGCTGTTGAGATGATATTACATATGGCTTTTCGTAATAAGTTATACAAAATCTTGACATAGGACAAATAAATATCCATTATTTACTTACAAAACAAAAAACACAACAGTTTCTCTGAACTAGTGAACTATTTAAGTTATACCATCCAAATGGAAAACCCCATTAGTTCTATGTGCAAAATGGACAATGGAACAATGATTTACTAGTGAAGTGAATATATACTACAGTTTGAATCCACAATAATATGTATGAAGTATCTAGCTAGAGATACCTTGCTTAGTCAATTGATATAGGCTTCATGTGCGCAGCATGACCATTTGACCAAATAAACTTGCTACTACAGTCAACATGACAAGTGCATATCAAGTGGAGATACTGCACATGACAGATGACAACACCCATTGATCTAGACCTTGAGCTTTATTTTGACCTCTCAATGAACTGTCCATTTGGTTGCATTATTGGTAGTTACCCACTGCTTAGTGTTATCTAGAGAGATTCTATATATGCTCCTAGGACTTATTTGTGCATCTCCTAACTTTAGGCTGCTATGTCTCATCTAACAAAAAAAACATCAAACTTGCTTGTTGTTGTCAAACACACTATTTAAAAGCAGATGCCCATGTATAAAAACAATTTCTAGCAAACAAGCAAGGGTTTGTCATATCATCAACTAGCTAGCTTGCATGATAAATATATAGCCTTCTTATCAGATCCACCATTTCAGTGGCTCAAGGTTTGTCTCAACCAAATAGGCTAGATGAACATCAGAACAGAGCAGACAAACAAAGTGTGTCTTGTTCCTGTCAGATTTTCTTTTCCTTGATAGAAAATGAGAGGGGGATTGAAGATGAGGGATGATGCCGTGTAGATATTTCTTGAGATTGAGATCTACTAGCACACATGTGCATGGTTGACCAGCTCGTGGATAAACAAATGATGAAATTTGAGTACAGCAACAACACCAGCCACATCAACATCAGCAGCACTTTCCAAAGAGGCCAGTGAGATTCTGCCTGTCTGTGGATAGATCTGAAATTGACCTGATCATGCATGCAATGAACCAACAGTAGTAGACTAGTAGTACAGTTGATGGCCAGCAGCTCCAGAGGATGACAGAAGAAGGTCCACTGCAGCCATTGACTTGAGCACTTCGCCAACTACCTACTACTCAATCACAACAACACCATCATGTCGAATTGTCCATATAATCGACTCTACTACAAAACAAAAATGTTACAAACATATAATATATATGGCATACTTATATATATGAGTATTAATTAGTTGTTTGACAATGACAACAAATTTAAAGAAGAAGAAGAAAAATAACAGCATGATCTTTCTCCACATTCATTCGTTTATACAGATACAGATGGACGAAATTAGGAAGAAGCTAAGCATGCATTGGGCGAACGTGATGTTTGATTCAAGCATCAAGAATCAAGGACACGATAGATGACGACGAAGCATGGCAAGATGGCCCTGGGGTTGGCGACGAAGAGCTCCTCGAGGTTCCCGTACACGCTGCTACTGGCGGCGTCCTCGCCGGCGACCGAGTCGAAGGGCCCGTCTTCCTCGGCAGCAGCGGACGACGACGTGTCGCCGCCATCACGGCGGACGCGGCCGGCGATGACGCGGCACACCAGCATGGCGCGGCAGCCGGCAGCCGCAGGGCCGTTAACGTCGCTCGCCGCCGGCACCGACGACGACGACGACGGTGAAGCCGATGATGAGCCGCAGTCGTGCGCGCGGCCGCTGCTGGCCGTGGTACGGACGCCGAGCGGGTGCGCGCCGACCCACGGCGCGAACCCATGCCGTATAGCCGTGCACACGCCGCAGGGCGACGAGGCGGCGGCGTCGGCGTCGTCGTCGGCGGCTGCACCAGCAGCAGCGGCACCGGAGGAGCAGCAGAGAGCGGTGGCGCCGCTGAGGCCGAGGGAGCAGGCGAGGGGAGCGGAGTGGAACCTGAGCAGCTCGTTGCCGTCGGCGGCGGCCCGTGCGGCGACGACGGCGCGGCAGCGTGATCGGACGGCGTCGCGGTAGGCCTCGAAGCGGGCGACGGTGCGCGGCGCGTTGTGGACCTTGAGGATGCGGTCGATGTGGCAGATGGAGCGGCGGCGGTCTCGCTTCTGCCAGCTCGACTTGAAGATGATCTCCACGATGTTGCGACCGGAGTCCTCCGGACCAAGCTCAGACACTGCACCACAGATAGTAGTAGTACGTTGCATGCCACTTATTGGTTATTATTAGATTCAATTAACAGTGTTTTTCTTTCTAATAATTTGGTGGACAATATATATTTTCTGTCATAGCTTATCAACAAAAACGATGATGAAGAATACTCTACAACGTACGTACTATACTACTACTAGGATTAGGAATGGCTAAATAATAATCGATCTGCATGTTGCATGCCCTTGACAGTGGACGACAGACAGACAGACAGACAGACAGACAGACAGAGTGTGATGAATGCTCCCTGAAATCTATGAAGGTATACGGGTACGGTACTGGCGACGGCAAGCCGAGATGGACGGACGGCATCGGCATCGGCATCGGCATCTTTTTGGACGTAGTACGACAAGGCAAGGCATGGCATGGCATGGCATTCATGGCGTTTGAGCGAAATGCATGGCTTTCATTCATTCAATCGTCCTGTGCTGTGATTTCAGGACGACTTTTTCGTGACCTAAAGCGCATCTCAAAAGCATGTACAGGGGTACAGTACACTACACACACATATATGCATGACACATGCATGCAAATGCAATGCAGCTCATCACTCTGCATGCGGCCTACAGTGCTCTACACCAACCATTATAAGGTCTTGTTTAGTTCCCACCCAAATTTTTTTCACCCCCAATCATCACATCAAACACATGCATGCATGGAGCATTAAATATAGATTAGAAAATTAACTAATTGTACAGTTTGCAAGTATTTTGCGAGATGAATCTTTCTAATCGGCCTATGATTGAACACTAATTGCTATAGTTATAAATATGCTGCAGTACCAAAAGCTTTTTCTTTTTACGAACTAAACAAGGCCTCACTTGAGACAATGGATGCATGGATACTATGTCAACTACTGTACCACATAGCTGTTGATTCCCAATTACTATATGTGTGGTTAGTCATGTCATGTGGTCATGTGGAGCCAATATCTTTCATGTGATTATTGCTGTTCATACAAGCCCAAAGGCATGCTGCATGATTAATGCACTGAGAGAGAGATAGCCTCAGCTCAGCTCATCTGCCACGCACTACCTTGTGCTTGTGCATGTAAGCAACTTTTGTTTGTGCTGGACCATGAATTGTTGTTTTTTTTGTTTGTTAATTTGATGTCATGCAGTTACATATGCATGCATAAACAAGTGTGTAGATGCTTTGGGGAGAATACACACACAACACAACATGCTTGCTTGTAAACCACAAAAGACAAAGAAAAAGATGAAAAAGGAAGCACAGGCCGGGCAGTGGTATGGTATGGTATGGCATGTATAACTTTGATGAGCAGAGCAGCTTCTTCCCTGGCCTTTCCTGTTTGTCTCCTCCCCCTGCTTCTAAGTACCTCCACTACACCACTCCCACATGGATAGATGTGCCAAGAGAGATTATATATAATCCCCTCATAATAAACTATTTAACCTTGCACTAGCTAGTAGACTAGTAGTGGAGTGGTAACTATTTTTGTTTATCTATATGGTGACAATGAAGTAGTAGTAACCTTGGCAGAACAACTTAACCATGGTTAACAATTAACAAGCCGTATTAACTAACCAGAGGCGCCGACACTAGCTAGCTATTCTATACCTCACAGATCTCTGACTAGCTACCCAATGCAAGTCTTTCGTCCCCCATGAACAGCATTAATCCTAGCTAGCAAGCTTCATGTTAAAGAAAAGGTCCACACGTATCGCTTTTACTTTACCTTTTGGGTGAAATTCCCGTGTTGCATGCGTTGCAAAACAGGCCTTTATATATATCTTGCAATAATTTAAAGTTAATCCTATGTGGGAATGCAGATCGATATTCAAGCCACTATACTTGTTAACTTATACTAACACTGTAAGTAATCACCACATACATGAAGAAAAAACAGGAAATACTACTATTACACAAAAATCGATGGCAAACTATACATATGCACAAAATAAAAACAGAGAAACCGATTCCATTGGCAAAGGAAAACAGAGAAATCGATCCCGTAGTTTCGTCTAATATAAATCACGGCAAAACTTTTGCCGTCTCTTCTAATTAAAAGAATATTCGATCGGTTCGCTTATCTTACAATAACTCATACTTTTTTGTCAACCAACTATGTTTTTCTCCCATAATAAATCAACGAATAATTATATATTTCAGTCATAGCTTTTCAGACCCACGAACAGTATTTTCACTTCATCAAGTAGAGCACTAGAACAATGGGTACCTGCATGGCGAATGGCCTGGTGGTGCTCCAAGGTGTCGGCCTTGGTGAACACCTCGCCGCACTGCGGGCATGCGCACACCTCCCTCGGCCTCGGGTACCTCCTGCATGCTCATCATCATTAACATATATATAATCACCCATTAATCGATCACCATAATCATCTCATCATTACCTTAATCATCATCTTCCAGCTTAAAAGCTTACTACTACTACTAATCAATTAATCGATGAATCACAAAATTAATTAAAAGCAAGTACTAGTATACGTAGCTAGCTGGCCGGACCGGACGGACCTTGACATGGGTTCCACGTTGATGGCGCGGCACTCGTAGCAGCCGGAGAGGCCACGCGGCCGCAGGGACGACGAGTGGTGGCTGCTGCTGGTACCGCTGTTGCCGGCGGTGGAGGACGACGAGGCGCCGCCGCGGTGCGCGCGGCGGCGGTTCAGCGGGGCCGTGTCGGAGGCGGACGCGGCGGCGGACGACGAGGCCGCGGAGGAGGCGGCGTCGACCACGACGTCGCGCATGGCGCAGAGCGAGGCGCCGCACGTGCCCGCGCCGCCGGCGCCACGGAGCCGCGCCAGCGCCGAGGGCGCCGATGGGTCGTGCACCCGCGCCGCCGCCGTCGCGCTCCGGCAGCTCAGCAGGCTCTTCACCTGCTCCCAGGACGAGGAGGAGGATGACGCCGCGGTGGAGGCCTTCTTCGTCGTCGCCTGGTGGCCTCGGCGCTGCTGGTACTGGTACTGGGCGTGGTTGTTGTTCTTGCCCGCCGCCGCGGGGACCATGGACATGGCGGGGCTCTTCCTAGACGACGACGACGACGACGACGCGGCCATGACGACGCGGTGGCTTCGTGCGCCTGCTGGCGGTGTTCTTGGCGCCGACGACGACGGGAGCGACGGTTGCGGTGATGGTGGTGCCTTCTTCTTGCGCTTGCTCCCGTGGTGGTGGTGGTGGTGGTCATGCTGCCGCCGGCTGTCGGTGCGGTGGTCGCCGGTGCCAGCCTTGGTGGCCGTAGAGCCGCCTGAGGAGGGGAGCAGCAGGGTGGCGAGAGCCATATCGATCGCCTGAAATCTCTGTGACTAACTACTAGTTTCCTTTGCACTCTTACCAGTATCTATCTATCTATCTATCTATCTATATATGCCAAATAGCCTTGTGTTTGTGGTTTATATGGTCTATGTGTGCTTGGAATGGAGATGAGATGGAACAAGGTTGGACTTGGTAGAGGTAGCTAGCTCAAACTAATCAAAGTCCAAGTCCCCAGCATATGAGTAGTTATGACCCCCTCCTAGGAGGCTAGGATATACAAGGATATATAGGAGAGAGGGGGAGTGCCATATATGATATGAAGAGGGCTCAAAAGGCTCAATTCGACTAAAATCATGTTATTAGGCCTTGTTTAGTTCCGAAAAATTTTGGGAAATCGACACTGTAGTATTTTTGTTTGTATTTGATAAATATTATCTAATTATGGACTAGCTAGGCTCAAAAGATTTGTCTCGTCAATTCTGATCAAACTGTGCAATTAGTTTTTGTTTTCGTCTATATTTAATACTTCATGCATGCGTCTAAAGATTTGACATGACGGGGAATGTGAAAAATCTTGCAAAATTTTCTGGGAACTAAACAAGGCCTTAGTTATATGGGCAAAAAACAAATGGAGAAAAGATGCTACATATACAGTGTTTTGGATCTGAATAAGTCATCACAGTAAATAAAATGGAGAAAAGCCTTAAATGCAACATATTTTGGATCTACATCCTGTCTCGTAATAATGTAGTCTCCCGGTCTATAAATAAGTCAACTTTTAGAGTTGTCTAAATCAATTCTTTCTTTTTTTACTTTGGCTGAATTTATAAAAAAACAATGTTTATGATAAAAAAAAATAGTATAGTCAGATATGATATGAAATGTATTTTTATAGTATATGTTTTGGTAGTTTGTAGTTACATATATATAACATATAAAGTATGTTTCTATATTATATAATTGGGAAAATTTGAAGACTGCCATTATAATTTTGCTAAATTGGAGATTCTGTCCCACATGTATTTTTATGCCATAGATGTTTGTTCTATTTTGTATAGTCAAACTTAAAAAAAAAAATCACTTAGGACAACTCTTTAGAAGTTAATTTATTTAGGATGAAGTGAATAGATAGCATTGTGGAATTTGAAAGGAAAAGGCTCTAGAAGTATTTTTGTCAATAATTAATTAAATTATATGTATGTTTACTGTCTGAAACAAGTTAATCCAGCATAGGTTCCTGTTCCACATATATCTTTTAATATGGTATTAAGGTGGTTTTAATTTACAGCAATTGATAAGGTATTAAGAGAAATTAATGGCCAAAGTTTACTTAGAAAAGTACTTCAAATACAAATACACTGTACATGTAGAAAAAGAGGAGTGAAATCTCAGCTTTTGCACCTAATTGCTAACTGATGGCCAAAGTTTACACCATTGTTATTGATAAAATTGGATACAACTCATGTTTGTGTGTGGAAACTAGCTTATGGAAGGAGCTGGTACAACAGAACTTTTGGGTATCTCATCTCAGCTTAACTTATCTTTGTTTGTGCCTCCTTATAGGTAAGTACTAGAAAAAAAAACCTTCCATTTAGAACCACGTACCCATACCCTTTTCAAATGGAAAAGCTTTAGCACAAGTCATACTAAATGGTCCTTCCTAGTGTGCTAATGGGTCGGATAAGCAAGCCAATTTGGCTCTCTTAAGAAAGCAAAAAAATATCTTGGACGCAACATGAAGTGAGGTAACAGAACAAATTTCTGAATCCACCTCGCTCGGAAAATTATTGGAAAGGTCATCTAACTAGAAAAAAAAACACTATGATCCTATATGGGCAATCATGAATCATGGGGCAGAACACAAAATAATACTGCAAATATAAGACATTTATGTTTTCACCTGGAAGAAGTTGTGATTCATCAGCATCATATATTCCACATTCATGCCTACCTAGGCAATCATGGCCCCAACCTGTCAGTAAATGCTGGACCTACACTACCCCGTTGCTATGAAAAAAATTATACACTAACAAATATAATGTTGATGAGACAGTGGTGGTCAGTAGTTAGAAATCAAATTTCTACTTCTGATTGTAAATATAAGTTCATCTAGGTTTTTCTAGTTCAAACTTTTGAACTGATTTCTAAAATTTTGTATAGTTTGACATTTTTTAGATTCACTAATAAAAATATATTTTTTGAGGGAACACTAATAAAAATATTTTCATAAGATAGCTAGGATAGATTCTTTTGATTTAGAATAATATGGTTTTTGTTCATATTGCTAATTGAAGTTACAAAAGGGGTGTTTGATTGGTGGAATGATGTGGTCCATCATCGTCTCACTCTCTAGTTTTTTGTTTGGTTTGTGAAATAAATGAGTTGATCCATGACCACCTCGTTCCTCACAAACTAGTAATAATTAGTACCAGTCATATGAGCAACCGAGCCATTTCACTAAATTTGAAGAATAGACTCATGATGCATCACTCCATCTAGGGTAAGTTGATTCCTCCAAACACACCATAAGTTATTGGAGGACAGAATGATAAGTTTGTGCAGCACATTAGTCATATGCAGAACGAACTTTGGATGGAGCCAATTTGTGGTACGTCAGATGTGCTTGTGTCTTACGATGATCATATAGATCCAAGTCCAGCTCAATTAATATTCATCATAATGCTGTTTTCTTGCATTAACAATTGTTATGTAATGCAGACGTCTCATCAAAAAAGGGTAGGATGTCCTTTCAAAAGAGAATACAAAACCTTCCTTAATGTCAGCCCTCTCTAATAAAGATTATGCATGTATGTTATATTATACCTACGTGTCATGTAGTAGGTAGTAGAACGAGACATCAACTTAACCTAAGAAAAATTAACTCTACAGTAGATGAAAAGAAACATGACTGATTCCTGCTGAAAGAAAGTACTTTCTTGTGGAAATAGCAAACTTCTTTGTAAATGCAGAATTGTCTAACATCTTTGTCCCTCCTTTTATATTACATTTTACAAGTTTGTCTAATATCAATGAGCATGTCAATGTCTGCATTGCTGATGTTGCTGGACAAGGTCACAAGAACTACCAATCTGTCGTCATGTGGCCTGGCACCATCCAACTTTTCCATCCAAAATTATTGGTAAGAAATAGAAACCACATTAGTGTCTCCCTGCAGATGCAGAGAGATATTCCCTTAATTCAATGATTTGATAATAAGAGGTCAGGACAGGTAGCTGAATCTGACATCAACATTGTAAAAAAAAATGAAGATGGAGGTGGAAGAGACCAAGAAAGAGACAACAATGAATTGAGAGGGCAGTTAAGCAACTGGAGGCAGGTAAGCAACTGAGAACAGCATATCTTTTTAGTACAGAATTAGCAACTCCCTCATGCTGCGCTGGAGGAAGCTCAACCAGATTATCCAATAATATATGAGCTATGCCAATCCTACTCCTAGCTAGCTACTCCAGGGTCCAGAGAGCACACAACACTAGCTAGAGCTAGGCAGATGCTGCCATGCATGTCCAAGTCCAACCACTGCCCTGCTTCACTGTCCCACCACCACTTGCTACAATTTTGGATCAACGAGAGATCCACAGCAATGAATAAATTCGTCATCATGAAAATTTGGCAATTTCTTGTCCATATATAGGCCTTGTTTAGTTCCAAAAATATTTGCAAAATTTTTCAAATTCCGTATCACATCGAATCTTGCGGTACATGCATGGAGCATTAAATATAGATAAAGAAATAACTAATTGCACAGTTTACCTGTAATTTGTGAGACGAATCTTTTGAGCCTAGTTACTTCATGATTGGACAATATTTGTCAAATACAAACGAAAATGCAACAGTGTCCATTTTGTAAATTCTTTTGGAACTAAACAAGGACGCCTGGATCAAGCCCTCAAGCAATGTGATTTGTTTTGCAGATTTGCTTTTTTCTACAAAAGTTTTTGGCTGTCTGGACGGCCATGCATTCTTTTATACCCACACTACTGATGAAGGACCATGCATGCATGCAACTAGAGATGAAATGGTTTGTCTTGTAACAAAGAGAATAAACGAAGAAGATGGTACAGTTTTTCTGGGCCACGCGCACGGAGAGATTTGTATTTGGAAGTTCTCTCTTGTGTAAGGACAGCATTGCACACATGGTCACCAAAGACCATGCAATGCAATGATATAATGTTGCACAAATAGCGCAAGTGTTGTGAAAACATAAACAAAAGATGCCTCTAAGTCTGAATAATAGCAATAAGGTGAAAAATGATCATATATCATGACTATCAATCAAATTTTAGTCTTTATTAGTCCATACCACATTGCAAGCTATCAATTGAACTACAGTAATCATCTTCATCTCCCTGTAGCTATCTATCTATATGGTTGCCTGAAAAGACTATATTGCGGATTAATGCTAAAATGTTGACATGCTATCATGCCAAATTGTGCTTGACTAACCATGGCATGGTTTGTCAGATCAGATCTTGCATCATCACATATACATGTTAATGGAACTGAAAGCAACAGTGAAGAGACTACGTGGTAGGTATGCGGCATCTTCAGGATGAGCTAGCAGCTGGTTAGCATGGCCCCATATTCCACAACAGACCCCAACCAAACATTGTGCAATACAGGTCCAGCTCTCCCTCTGCGTGTCTGAATACAAACAGAAACAGACACACAGAAGATAAAAACGGAGGAGAAAATGTGACACAGGGACCAATCCATCAGATGAGATCAATCTGCTAAACTCTTCTAAACCGTACTTGTCAAAGGAAGCAAACAATATAGCAGCAAGCAACAATACCAATAATTGGATCTTGGATTGGACTATCATCGATCTTTGGATGATGTACCCCTACCTGATTGCATTGGTTCTGACATGACATGCTTGCAATGCACGCACTGACTTGCATGCTGCTGCATGCAAATGGCTATGCCACAGATCTGTGCTGTGCAATAACTTGTTGTCGAGGTGTGAGGAGTAAAGGTGCATGATGCAGGCCATCCACATGTACGCGAGCAACTCTCTTATCTGAAGAAGCATGGTTACCTGTAAATGCATCGGCTTCCCATGGACCACAAGACCACAGATCCAGCCGGCCAACTGCTCCCTCATGGGCTCCATAGACCATAGTGCATCAATTTGCACTTTTGATTGCCTTCCACTTTATTCTTCAAAAAAACAATGTGATATTTGTAACAGGTGACTCATGGTAGTCTTACTGAAAGTGCAAGTTTTATGCAACTCATCTCAGACCAAAGCATAATCACATGATTTTGTTCAAAAGGAACTTAAACTGAAGCAGTGACCCTCTATCCACAAATGAGAAGGGCAACCAACAAAAGCTCCCCAGCAAACCTCCAACTTTGGCAGACAAAATGTGACTCAACAGTAGCATCTAATACAAAGGTGTTACATTAAAAGCCAACAATGATAGTACAGACTACAAAGGTGTGTCCCAAATTGAAGGGCATTGTCTGCCTACAAGGACGAATGGCTATAAATAGCTTTCAAAATACAGCAAGAACGATACAGATTTCCTTGTACGATGTACCCTCAAAAGTTCATACAATTCATGATGCTGTTTTCAAGTCCCAGTTTGTTCGCATGAGGCTGTTGAGATGACACCAGGATCTGTAGAGGGGGCCAAGCCAGTGGCACAACAGAAGGTGATACATACATGGCACCTCACTTCTCATGGGCCTTTGATGTTTTTTTCCTTGGAAGCACTACCACCCTCTGGCAAAGATCACGAGTCCTCGTCACTCTCATTGCCGAAGACCGAAGAAACTTTTGTAGCCACCTTTGGCTTCTTGCTGGCATTGCCAACTTGAACCTGTACTTGCAATGAAAATGTGGTCAACTTAACAATTTATGGGTCATGGGACCATATATTAGTGCTAATATTTGGAGGAAAGTCCTAAAATGCAAACAAATTGAACGGTATCAAGATATCCACCTTGGAAGGAGCCATTTTGGAGAATCC
The DNA here is from genome assembly GCF_000003195.3 of Sorghum bicolor. Taxonomy (NCBI): domain Eukaryota; kingdom Viridiplantae; phylum Streptophyta; class Magnoliopsida; order Poales; family Poaceae; genus Sorghum; species Sorghum bicolor. Next base: position 1,390,550 of record NC_012875.2, on the reverse strand, counting down.
AAACTTCAAGGTTCCTCGCTGATCCTGGTTTCTAGGGGCTGCCATGTTTTTTGGTGCAACAACTTCTGTCTCTGACTTTTCTTGTTTCTCCTGATGCTGCTGCTGCTGCTGCTTCCTATGAGCATCCGCACTGAAGCTTCGTTAAGGAAATCGCAAGCTCCACATACAACCTAAAATTCCTAATAAATATCTTAAGAATAACAACATAGAATAGTCTTGTGCAATCCTTAAATTAATTGTGAATGGATACAGTTGCGCAATTTTTGCCAGCTCCTTCTCTTCTCGCTGTTGTTCACGTTTCTGCCTGTCATCACGGCTACCACTGCTGCTCTGCATTTCTCTCATTTCTTTGAACCTCTGTGCAACAAAGGTATTCAGAACGGTGCAGATGAACAGATATTAAAAATATCAATAAAATGCATTAAGAAAGTCAGAAGGGTGCACAAAACGGATTACCTTCCTATGATTGTGGTCATATGAGCTCAAGTGACTCTCAAATTCATGAGCCAGCTTGTACTGCTTATTGCAGAGGTTGCAAAAGAACACCTTCTGTATCTCCTTGACTTCACTGCGGATTTTGTGCTCACGCTCTGCTATGACCTGGATTGTCATGATTTGCACGAAGCAGGGAAAAGAAACCACCAAATAAAAAGCGTACGAGATGCTCAAGACTCTTAAACGGTTGATGCTAGCCATTCTCGCATCACAAAATTACAGCTACCTTAGGCTATAGAGGTCTTACAACTAGATCTAGGTTTCCAGCATATCAAGCATCAACCCAGGGAAAACAAAAAAAACCTTGAAGAATGTACAGAAACTAGCACCAGGTGTTAGATTGCATACCTCACGTTTCTTTATATGTTCCTCAGTCTCCTCAAGTTCAATATTCAATTTCTTTCGTTGCACGTTCTCTTCAGATGTGAAGAAGTCATCTTCCTCTTGCTTCCCAACACCTAATTTTGCATCTCTGATGTCAGCTCTTATTGGCTCTAGTATACCTGCATCACAACAAAGAAAGGTATCCTCAGAAGGTGTAGAAGCATCATCACATTTAGTTAGCTGAACAATAAGAGGTGAATATTTGGTGATCAACTCTGCTCCAGGTGTAGAAAATGACATATCTCAAATGGAATTTCTATGCACCTAAACCTGTTAAGTTAACGCAAAGTGAAGCAGAACATTGGTAAAGGAAAAGCTACATTAGCATTTATGTCTTTCCAGAGGGTCCAAATTTTTAAAAAAAAATGTGTAAAATGCCCAGATGAAAATATTACTGTGCCATGAATTATAAGGGAAATGTAAGGCGTAATAAGGTTATTGCTGAATCAAAATAGACAACAACAGGCATCCATTCTTTACCTGGTAAAGGAACTTTGGGAAAAAAAAAAGAGAGTGAATGGCTATTGATAGAGTATTTGTATCAATTAAACTATGAGTAAGGTGAGCTGACAAGATCATTGAGGGCCAAGAAGTTTATTTACAACTAACGTTAGACATATAAGCAAACTGACTGACTGTAAACCATCCTAGCCCATAATAAGTTACTCCCTCCGTCCATTCCCTCCGTCCATGAAAGAATAAATTCCTAGCACCATGACAATTTAATAATTCTTCCATCTTTTTTTTTTTAAAAAAAAAAAACAAAGGATCATACAAGCTCCTAGTCGTGAATTCCCAATTGCTATAGCAAGTGACAAGCAATCATCATAAGAGAAGTAAGCATATATATAGCAGCAAAAGGAAGATACTGTACCTTGTTCGTTCTTGCCGAGCCCCTTGCCGGTCTTCCAGCCCATCTTCTGCAGGAGCCTAAAGCCGACGTTGGACGCGGTGAGCTGGGTGTGGACAGAGGCCTGCTCAAGCCCCTCCGTGTCGAGGTTCTCAGTAGGGCGGTGGCTCATGGGCAGCCGGAACTCCTCCAGGTCATCCTCTTCATCTAGATCCACTCGGTGACCGCCGCCTCCGCCTCCGCCCACCGCCTCCTGGTGCGCCTTCCCCCACTGCCTTCTGCTCTCCTGCGCACAGCAACGAGGACACGAGGTAAGACACGCGCGAATTCGAAGCCGGAGCAAGCACGCAAGCGGCCGCGCGAGAAATCGAGACGGGCGGAGTGGCCGTGCTGTACTGACCATGTCTGGTCCCCCAGTAAAAGGGGAGGAGAAGGGGGGTGAGGGTGCCCCTGGGGTTTCGTTGGGGTTGGAGAGGGAGCGGAACGCGCGGCGGGCGGCGGGCTGGGGCGGCGATCCGGGCAGCCGGCGGCCGGCGGCGGGGACGGGAGGAGGATTGCGGCGGCTCCCAGAATTCGTGGTGGGGTATGATTGGACTGATAATTTTCCCATAATTGAGTTGGAAGAAAGAAGGTGGTGGTGAGTTGGGCTGAGAATTCTTGGGCTGGGCCGCACGAGGGCTACTGGTGGGTTTTGGAAAATGTCCATTTTATCTTGTGGGTTGGGGTTGGGGCACATGTGGGCTTATCAAGAACACGCCGATACTTCCTTTGGTAAAAGTCAAAAAAAGTCTACTTACTTTTTCTTTTCACCAACTTTAGCGAAAGTTCGCTTTTTCTCCTTCGACTGTAAAATCGTATAAATTACCTCTCTTAATTTTTAAATCGTGCATTTTACCTCTCTAGAGCGGTTTCGAAGGCGGTTTTTGCTACAATGAATGGTAGTTTTGCTACGGTGACGATGATTTTGTCTTTTCTTTTTAAATTATTTCAGCTAAATTTTTGAAAAATCATAGTGAATCACAAAAAAAATCATAAAATAGAAAATCTATTTTTTTTAGACTCCATATAAGTAGATTTATACACTAAATATATAATATGGTATGATTTAGTATAAAGTTTTTGCTATAAAGGTATTATCTTTTTCTTTTTTTTAATTATTTGGCTGAATCTTTAAAAAATCATAGTAAATCATAGAAAAATCATAAAATAGAAATCTAATTTTGTTGGACTCCACATGAGTATACATACACAATTAGGGAATAAGTAATATTGTCAGTGTTGGTTAATAAGAGAGTTGATAATAAAAAATGCGCTATATATATAGCTCATTTTTAGACCGGATCAGAAACCATAAGGTTTAGTTAGACAATGCATGTAGATTCCATATATTTGGGCGGTACAAGAAGTTTTCTTGAAAAGACATATATATAGCTCATTTAGACCAAACCATAAGGTTTAGTTAGACCAAACTAATGTTGATTACATATATTTGCATTGGATGATAATAAGAAGTTTTCTTGTAATTAAAAGACAACACACTGGAAAGTGGAAACATCTATCTAGAAACACATGGACGCAAAACCCTTAATTTGATTTTAGCTTTTGACGATGATCCCGTCAGAGAATACACCACATTTGCTGCGGACAAAAACGTCTCCCATCTTTTTTTGGCAAGAATCGGATAGAAAATACTAACTATTAGTATAAAACGCTGCCAATCTTTTTTTTTGTTGGCAAGATTGGGAGAGCAAAATAAGGCCTTGTTTACTTCCACCTAAAAATCAAAAAAATTTCAAGATTCTCCGTCACATCGAATCTTTAGACGCATGTATGAAGTATTAAACGAAAATAAAAACTAATTGCACTGTTTGGTCGGAATTGACGAGAGTAATCTTTTGAGCCTAGGTAGTCTATGTTTAGACAATAATTACCACAAGCAAACGAAAAATGCTACAGTGTCACGATTTTTTTTTTCTTGAAGAACTAAACAAGGCCTAACTAGGTGTATATTCCTAATCCTATGCCAATGTGGGCGTGCCCCAAAATTTCGGAAGCAAAGTCCTCCATCGTACTCCGATCCATGCCATGCATGCCTACGACGTGCATTTGACCCTTGTGAACTCGACATTCGCGGTCGCCGTCGTCGGGAACGAAAGCTTCAAAGGGCAGGTGGCGCTGACGACGCCGCTGCCGTGGTGTCGATCGTCGTCCTTGTTGACGACCTCCCCGCCGACGACAACGAGCTCGAGCTCGAACACCCCGGCGACGCTCTCCCTCACGAACTCGGCCACTGCGTCGCCGCCGACGAGCACGTTGAGCGCACCACTGTCCGGCGACGACGCCGTCACCCGGTACACCCCTTTCCCCCGCGCCTTGAACAGCCCCCACTCGGCGCTCTCCAGCTTGGCAGTGGCGCGCGCGAACGTCTGGCCGAGGAACCGGAGCTCGGCGTCCAGCGGCGCGGTGCTCCAGACGCCGCCGGGAGCGAAGTCGCGGTTGCGGACCGCGACGGCGAGCGAGACGTCGTACGCGAGCGCCGTGCTGCTGAAGTTGCCGAAGTTGTCATCGGCGAGCGCGAAGCGGCGCAGGTACGCGTCCTCGACGGTGACGCGGGCGGGGAAGACGACGGCGTAGGCTACGACGAGCACGGCGATGAGCGTGGCCACGGCGATGGCGACGAGCGCCGTGACGAAGATGCAGCAGCACTTGGGGTTGGGGTGGGAGGAGCAGCAGCAGGACCAGCAGTTGGTGCAGGGGCTGCTGCTGGCCCCGTACAAGCAGCAGCAGCAGCAGCAGTCGCCGGGGCAGCAGTTGCAGTCGCCGGGGCCGCAGACGACGCAGTCATAGCAATCCATGACGGCAGTCGCTGCCGGCGACGGCGAGTATTGGTGGCCAGCTTGTCTCGCATTGCATGTCAGGGGCGCGGTATATATATATATATATATATATATATATATATATATATATATATATATATATATATATATATACCCATCGATCGCGACGCCATGCCCGAACTCGAATCGGCTTCGTGATTCAATTGTTTGATGCATGCAGAGGAGGAAAAAGGAAAAACAAGAAGTGGAAGAGACATGGAAACATCGGCAAATTCCTTGTCTAACGTTTGAAGGCCCAACAACTAAGGCAATTAGGGAATCTGAAAAACATATTACGTACCTTTTTTCTATACAGTAGCAACTCTTAAGGAAACATGTGTACCTCTTTGCAAATTACTTAAAATATTGAATGAAAGAAATAAAAGACTCGAGTTCAACCTTTAAATATTTAATTTACATTACTATATATATATGCAAAATAAAAAGTTTTACTTGACATGAGGGGTCTGTTTATATGGTTCTCCATAATAACCCAAATTTTGTAGTTTGAACTCAAAACTTTGGAATAATTCTTTATATGCATCGGGATAAACATTAAAACCATGATATATGCCATTTTTAGCGATTGTGCAGGGCTCCATGTGTCATATATAGACACAATGATGAAATAACATGGATTACTGTGAGTTTTCTTAGTGGAACTACAAGAAAATTTCCCAATGATTTTGGGTCTGATTAGTTGTACGCATTAACTTGCATAACATGTAGACTCTATGCAGCATACCCTTATCTAGAGCTGGGACTTGGGTTGTGCCATTTGTGGGTGGGCTATGACACGATCTTTTAGCATGACCCGATATATGGCACGACACAAAATATTTTGAATTGTGTCAGCACGACACGAAACACGAGGGCCGTGTCGTGCCTAGAATATCGGCACGACAGGCTACATGGCTCGGCTCGCATTTTGGGCCGTGCTTGGGCCGACATGACACAAAAATGACACTAGAAATTTCTACAACTATAATACACACATATATCTTGTATATATATATATATGATATCATGAGCGAAAAATAAAACTAGTAAAGATATTTTGAGAGTCGTGCTTGAACCAGCACGACCCAAGGACGTGCCGGCATTGCCATGGGTCGTGCTTGGGCCGAAGAAAAGATTCACCACACCATATGGACATGGCCCGACGTGTCTCCTGTGCCTAAAGGACATGATCTGAAACGGCACGAAGCACGAGAGAGTCAGGCCGTGCCGGCACGGCAGGGCTCAAGTCCCAGCTCTACCCTTATCCTGCATTAGCCAATACAACTTGCATTGGTTTGGCTGGATAGGTAGCTGTATCCTGATGTGCATGTGATTGATTTCCATGAGTAGACGCATAGGGGAGTACAAACGTTTGTGTTTGGTTGACCGCACAAGGCCTTGTTTACTTTCACCCTAAAAGTAAAAAATTTTCAAGATTCCTCATCACGTCGAATCTTTAGACACATGCATGGAGTATTAAATATAAACAAAAATAAAAACTAATTGCACAGTTTGGTCGAAATTCACGAGACAAATCTTTTGAGCCTAATTAGTCCATGGTTGGACAATAATTACCACAAACAAACGAAAGTGCTACAGTGTCACGAAATTTTTTCCTTCACCAACTAAACACGGCCCAAGTGGTGTTCATGGGCTTATTTCTACAATTGAAGATATTTTGGCCATGTTTAGTTGGTGAGGAGAAAAATTTCGCGACACTGTAGCACTTTTGTTTGTTTGTGGTAATTATTGTCCAACCATAGACTAACTAGGCTCAAAAGATTGGTCTCGTACATTTCGACCAAACAGTGCAATTAGTTTTTATTTTTGTCTACATTTAATACTTCATACATGCGTCTAAAGATTCGATGTGACGGAAAATCTTGAAAAATATTGGGTTTTTGGGTGGAAGTAAACAAGGCCTTTGTAAAATCGATGTAGCACGCAACCCTCAAACATTTTCTGGAGTACTTCATGAAGCTTAATACATGACAAAATGTGTCGTTCTCTGTAATGTACGCTACGGGCACGCATGAACTGGCATCCTCCCCAAGAAAGCTCAATTAACTAGTGATGATGGTTACTACTATTGAGCTACACTACTCTGGAGAAAAAAGCGGTAAGCAGCCACCTTGCAAGTTTATTGCGTTCTTGAACCCCTGAGCATCCAAGTGAGGATAGTGCTAGCCTGCATACGACTCTATACAGGTAACCAAACAATCTCAATTTGCATTATGGATTTATGGTGACCTAGAGAAGTAGCTATGCAGGCAACCAATCAGACCTTTTATAAATAGGAGGCATCCAATAGCCACTAATTGTATAAATATTTTTCTTAAAACAAACTATGATATTTCTGCAAGGGTAAACTAACTATGCTTTTTTGTGAGAGTAAAAACAAGCTATGATTTGCGAGTTAGTGTTGGTACACTTTAGAGGTTATTATGATCTTTATGTGGTTGCCTATTTTCCTTGCTCAAGGAGCATGCACATTGAGATGTGCATGTGACCAGCAAGTTCTCAAGAATTGCCCATTGAGAACCAACATCAATCGGTAGTCCTTAAGGACTACTGATCAGAACATATGCAATAGAGAACGCTTGCTTCCAACTTGTAGTTATGGCCATCCATGTCCATTATTACTTCGTTTGTTAATCAAGTGTGTGTTAATTTGCAGTTGTTAGCATGCAAACATGATACTTGATGCTTAACTATAAACTTAAAATAAAACATTGAAAGTTAAGAATAAACATTAGTAAGCTTTTTTGTTGGCAAAAAGTTGTGGTCGACTAGCCCCAATATAAATCCATACATGCCCTTCGAGAGTCTGTATATTATAAGTTACATGTAGTTGAGTTAGCCTTGTTGAGTACAATTGAATGCTTAGGATTTGTCATCGTTGTGGCAAGTTTGTCTTTCAAGATGATAAACCAGATTTGAAATCATTTAGGATCCCAAATATCTATTGTAAAATCTTGAAAAGTAAATCTAGGGGAATGGATACCCCAAATATTCATTTGTACTCGGCCTGATCTCCGGTGGAGGTTAAGCTAGAGGCCATGTCTCCTGGTGGGAGGTGGTCTGACGGTGGACTACGAGACATGGTTGAGGTGTTGAGTGGTACCATGGGTCCCCACGGATGGCGCCAACTGTTGGGGTTTTACATTGAGAAAGTGGAATACATTTAGGAGTAAATGGTCATTATTTTCAACATCTCTATAGTCACGCCAACCTGTATTTATATGTCATATACTAAAGATAGAGTAAATTACAAGTATAAGGTCATTACAAGAGAATATTCTTAGGATAAATGGGGGTAATCTAGACCTTTGGCTCCTTAGGGCACTCACAATACAAGAATCTATCACAGAGTCCAAGATAATTAATTACATATTATTTATGATATTTTGCTGATGTGGCAGCATATTTATTGAAGAAAGAGGTAGAAAAAATAAGACTCCAAGTCTTATTTAGACTCTAAGTCCCTATTGTTCGAGGTAATAAATAACTTTAGACTCTACATAGAGTCTGCATTGTGAGTGCCCTTACTCTCAACTGTCCTCTTGTCGCTGTGAATTGTGATGGACTCCATCTTTGGGGACCACTTCCAGTAATTCTTCTAGGGTGTGTGCGTTAGGCCATCCTCAATGGGAGTTTCATAGCCCAGTTTCCAACATATCTATATTTTGAAAACAGTGCATTGGAGTTTCATGGGGATAAAACTCTCTCTACTTCTATGAAACTCTTATCATCTCTCTCTTCATTACTATATCGTCACATCAGCATATTTAATGTGCATGAAACTCTCATGAAACTCCATTGAAGACTGGCCTTACGTCAACACTCCGGGGCAGCCAAGGTGCGGGCAGAAGCGCTTCGACGTCCTGTCCTTACCGTCGATCCAGAATCCTTTTGTGCATGGGCCGCACATGGGCCAGCCTGTCTACCTTGTTGTGCCATGCCTCTTTTTTGGAGCCAAAGATCTTTATCTTCGTCAACATCATCCAAAAATCACAATTGAGCCTCATATTTAGACGATAAGATTAATACCTATACTTGCCTCAGCTTTCTTTGAGCCAAAGATCTTTCCAAAACCTATTTACAATAGCAAAATCATGGCATCTAATTTTTCTTTAAGGTGTGACAGCAGGACATTGAAAGCAAATTTAGCAAGATGCTTTTCAGAAATATTAAGGGTGTAACATCAGTTTTTGGCTTCTCTGAACCTTCTAATGAATTCAGCAACAAACTCATCATGTCGCTGTGTTAACTAGTGTTAAATTGGAATTATCTCAATTTCATTAACACCACTATAAAAGTGCTAATGAAACATTTGCTCAAGCTGAGACCATGTATTGAATTAAGAGCTAAAGCCGTAAACCAAGAGAAAGTACTGCCAGTTAAAGATAGAGAAAACATCCTATCTTTATAAGAATAAATGCGAGTGTAGAGGCCTAATCGTGCAATACACTAGCTAATGTGCTCCCATGTAGTCATGTTGTCCTCCGCAAAGTATTTAATAAATTCAGGGCACATTAAAACCCTAGTGGTATAGTGTATTATCACAGTATTCAGGATACAATTTGGTATATGACTTAAACCCAATTTAATGCTCAATTCTCATCTCTTTTGCTATTTTAACCTGTTGGTCTTGCCAACTACTCAAAAGATTACATTTGCTCATGGCGCGTCCCAAACAGTTTGACACATTGGGCGTGAGGTCTATGTGGGTGCGCAAAAGATGAGAGTTTTGGGCCGATCCAAACAATGAATCTGGCCTTGTTGGTTGCATTGCATGGGTTGTTCACTATAGATAACATTATGAGAAGTTGACACATTAGATTTATTTCTAGTTCAAGTGGTCGACTTGGTTTCAGTGCTCGCTTTCATGTATTTATTTAAAAAACGGTGCTATTTCTTTAAGTAGTGGTGAAATGCCCGTCGATAAAGCGAGGCATCTTTAGTAACTTTCATAAATTTCGAGACCTGTCGGCCCATTGTGTTGTATAATTTTAACTCTCTAGACCCTAAATATGCTCTCATAGTCTCTAGAGAAATGGTTGCGTTATTACACTTGTTTATTAGTGTATGGTGATCATTTCATAATATTTTTTTCTTGAAATTAGTAGTACATCGTATATGCCAATGGTGTGATATAGACAAATATTGTGAATGAAGTGATTAATAATATCAAAAGCTGCCTTAGACTATAACTTTCAGGTTCATAGGGTTCACAGATTGAAATACAAGTTGCTTCCTCGTTTCGGCAAGATATATTCTAAGTTCCAATCCCTTAACTTGTAATAATAGCACGGTCCCGTATCATGCTTTTCTGCAAAAGGGAAAACTGCGGTACACCATTGGTTCCACTTCTCACGTAAGGTTGTCCTATGAATCTTACATCTTAGGCCTTGTTTAGTTTGTGAAAAATTTTGGATTTCGCTACTGTAGCACTTTCGTTTGTTTGTGGCAAATATTATCCAATCATAGACTAACTAGGATCAAAAGATTCGTCTCGCAATTTACAGATAAACTGCGTAATTAGTTTTTGTTTTTGTCTATATTTAATACTTCATGCATGTGCCGAAAGATTCGATGTGACGGGGAATCTTGAAAAATTTTGAAAACTAAACAAGGCCTTTCAACTGACTTCAGGACAGATTTGAACCAAAGTGACAGAAAATTCCTTTCTTCATAGGGTATGTCTCACATTTATAATTTGCAGCTTATCACGCAAGAATGCTCCCTTAATTCATGTCCTATATTAGCACTCTTTTTCTTGATATATTGTCGTAGAAATTACCAAAAAGATCAGGTCTTGAAGTCCCTTTAAGCTTCCATAGAAGGATATGGGTGAAGAACAACAGTTTTGCACCCCCTCCGTCCCATTAAAAGTGATATGTTTTGACTTTTGTGTACCGTGTTTGAGCACTTGTCTTATTTAAATTTTGTTGCAAAAATTCAGCCAGAACTTTATTTCAATAGAATAAGAAAATCATAAAGCCCATAAAAATGTTTGGTGATGAAATAAACGATTAGTTCTGTGTAGAAGATTGATTTAGTTTAAATGGGTGGTTATAGTGTGCACCACCTGTTGTATTGACAAAGATACAAGGTGTACCACATGTCAGCGCCAAGCCATGCTGAGAGGTGATCTGTTATAGAATATAGAGTGCCTTAGTTGTCACGGCAGCTACTTTTCTTTCGGACAATTGGGGTAACCTTCGGATTATATATATAATATGCACTAACAAAATACAATTAAGCTAACAAAGCTGAGGGTAATAACTTTTTATGTGGCTTATTGTCATCAATAGTAAGACACATAAAAAGTTATAATTAATTGGGAAACCCTACTTGAAGCTTTAAACTGATGAGACACACACCGGGTGGGGACGTACATTCACAACTGTTTGGCCATCATCACACACCCAGCTGCCTGAGACGCAATCGTGTCTTTAGATGCTGTCCTCAAACAACATTGTCCACTATAAATACGTTATGCCATCATCGAACTTATTAGCTTGACAGGGAGAAACCACACCACAAGTCCACAACCAGCTAGCAGCATTATTAGTAATAAACGCCTATAGCTAATAAAATTAAAGGCACAAATGGAGCATGCATCAATATCGTCAGCTGCTGCTGGCATGACAACCATGGTTGTGCCTGAAGAACGCCGGCTGCCAGAAGCAGGGCTGAATGGCATCATACTGCGGTGGGCTTTCATCGACAAGGCGATCAGCGGTTTCGGGGCCCTGGCGCTCGATCGCTTGGGCCACCATCGTTCTGCTTGGTGGATTCTCCACCCTGATAAAGCAGAAGGATTTTTTGTTCGTCACAATCATCTCCTTCCTCGAAGCCACGAGGTTAGGGATATGCGAAGTTAGTTAATTAACCTTGTATCACCACAGTTATACATTTTTTTTTACTAAGTATAAGCTTGGTCGTCCACATATAATAAACCTGTGCACTAGCACAAGCATACAATTTTAGAAAACGACTAAATTCGTGTGGAAAAACCATTAGCTATGTGAAAACTTTTCATATTGGGACTACATAAAGCATATAGAAATGTACAGGCATTACTCATGCACTACTACATAAAGCCTTTGTAGGGGCAGCTCAAGCGCATTTGTAGGGGCAGTTTGCCCAGCCGCCCTTACTCAGTCGTCACTACAAATCACTGATTTTGTAGAGGCGGTTCCAATCTACTCCTACAAATCGATTTGTAAAAACGAGTCATCCCTAAAACAAAAGGTACAAATCCTTTCTATAGTAATGATGAAAGTATTACCAATGTATTTACTCTGACGAACAATATAACTAATTAATTTTAAAAAGGACTATCTTTTCGCTTGTCATAGACGGATATAAATGCTTTCCACCTCTGAGAGATGGTCAGAGTTAATCCTATGTAGTTATCAAAGGTGGTCTTCATGTCTGCAGGTGGAAATAATGTTTTCTAAGGCAGAAGTTTGCCTTTGAAAATCAATTTGCATTTTTATAGATCCCATTGCAGCTTCTGCTATAGAATCCAGCTTCTGCTTGTGCCAGCACCATCGCTGCTCCTTGACGCCCCCAAAACAAGCCAGATCTAGCTAGTACCACCCTTGGCCTCGATCAAGGTCAAATGACTCAGTCGCCCTTGTCCGGATCGAGGCTAGGTGGTCCTCATCTATGTTGTTATCATAGGCAGACCTAGGAAGATGGAGCAGTCTAGGCAAGCAAACCGTGATATGCTAGTACACTGCTCCTAGCCCAGTCAATCCATGCTCAGCTAATGGGCCATCTACTGGGCTCCAAGGGACTACCAAGAAAGGAGCTTGGGCATGGGTCTAGGGTCATCGAGCCCTGGATCCGCCTATGGCTATCGTTATGGATACACCGTCATCATCCCGGTCCATGTTAAAATAAATATTTATGCCAATGTATACCCCTTTCATTCAATTCCTAGAATCTATATTAGTCAAACTTTTTTAAATTTAACTAACTTTATAGAAAAGAGTAACAATATCTATGACAAAATGTGCATCTTATAAAAATATATTCTATAGTAATTCAAATGATACTAATTTGAAACCATAAATCTTAATATTTTTTCTAGAAATTTGGTCAAAGTTTAAAAAGTTTGACTTAAGACAACTCTAGAAATTGATTCCTTTGTGAACAGAGGGAGTATATGTTTACTTGGCTTACATGATAGCAAAATACCATTATTCTTATTTTTAACATAACAGTTATATAATTGTACATTTTAGAAATTTATATAGCATACTTTATGTATATTGGATCATTTTTCATGATAGCTTATAATATTATTTACGTGTACATTCGAGACCTATTTATGTTCTTTTTTATGATGGGTGTGGTGGATAATTTAGATATGAATTAATATGTGTTTTGTTTATGAAAAAAAATTTATCTTATACTTTCTTCCATACCGGCATATATTGGTCAATTTGAATGCAAATGTAAGGATTAATTCACATTATCTACCATAAGAGTAAATGTGGGTAATTATAAAAAATATTGGTGAGTTGTTTTAAATTATCTTTCATAATGATAGTGATGGGTAATTTATATACAAAGTAAGTACATTTTTTAGTTATCTTTAATAATGGTAGAGGTGGGCAATTTAAATGCAAATTAGGTATTATTTTCAATTATCTTGGATAGAAATAGAGGTGGGTAATTCATATACAAAATAGAGGATTATTATTTTATTTTTCATAATAACAGAGGTAGGTAATTAAGATATAAAATTAGGGGATTATTTTGAATTATATTTGATAGAGGTATGTAATTTATATAAAAATTTTGGGGTTATTTTGAATTATCATTGATAATGGCAGGGGTGCGTAATTTAAATTCAAAATTAAGTTGTTACTTTATGTATTTTTCATATGGTGTAGGGATGGGTAGTTTTTTATGAAACAGAATAAAACCACTGGCTACTATAGATGATGATTATAGGTTTCTACCAAATTAAGAGATGTTTCTGATTATATTTTGAGAATTTATTTTTTAACACCTATGCTGAAAAATAACAAGAAAAGCATCTACTTAGTGATAGCAAGATAAGATACCTCAGAGGTCAGAGCTCACACGTTCGATTTCCTAGGTTCAGACAAAATATACCATGCAAAGCACAAGCATATATATCTATCTAGTAATGTAATAAAGTAATAAAGTTCCATATATATATATATATGCAACTGACATGGTATGCATATATATACCAAACTGTTTCCAAATGCAAATGGCAGGCTCTTCAGCAGTGCAGTGGATCCAGAGGATCAGTTCATCATCAACGCACCGGAAGTTGTGGCAGCAAAGACGGAGGAAATTGAGGCCAAGGAGCAAGGAAGCTGGCAAAGGCATCATCCAACCAACAACCAAACTGCTGCTGCTTCCGCACCACCAAGACGAGGAGGCCTGCTGGGATGGTCATGGCCGTCGTCCCTAACCTCCGGGCGGCGACGGCGGCGCTTCTGCACCTGCCGCCTCTTCTTCGCCAAGGCCCTCTCGACGGGGTTCACGTCCGCGCAGTTCGCCGCGGCCATCACCTCCGTCGTCCTGGCCGTGCTTCGCCTGAGCCGGCAGGACTACGTGGAGCCGGCGGACCAGAGCAGCAGCGACCACAAGAGCATCAAGGGGTCCCTGAACCTCTTCTACGGCCTGGTGCTGGCGCAGGGCGTCTCCAACTTCCTCGCCGACACCATGCTCCCCGTCGACGTCCGGCGGGTGCTGAAGCTCAGCATGACGTACCAGCTTGGCCACTCAGGGGTGCTCGTCATCAAGCGCTACATGCTCGACACCTACATGAAATGTTCCGGCGGAAGAGTGCGTGAAGCAATGGACATGGACCTCGTCAGCTTCGCCATGGAGATGGCGAGGTCCACCTCGGTGGCCGACCGGCTCGTCGGCGTCAGGGTTCTTGATCGCGTCCTCAGCGTGGACAAGTACAGAGGGCTGGCGCTGATGAGGCTCCGAGCCTCCATTGACACTGTCGGAAGCGTGATCGCTATGCTTGGACTGAAGAACAAGACCACGGAGGAAGAAGACACTCGAGGGCACGCCGCCAACGTCGTGTTGGAACTCTCTCCAGATCTTCAAGTGGAGAGCTTCCCAGAAGTGTTGCAGATGGTGTCTTCACTGCTTACTGCCACCAAGACGACAGCAGTGTCGTCGTCGACGTCGAGCAATGTCGGCGTCGAGCTTACATGGCTCGGTGTGAAAATCCTCAAGAAGATCATGGACAATCCGGACAACTGTAAGGAAGTAGTCAAGGATGCTGATGATCAGGTGATATCAAGCATTGTGGAACTTACAACTGTTAGCGATGACACCAACAGCTCGTCAATCTCATGGTCTCCAGTGACAGAAGAGATCATCGTGGAGGCAGTTCAAGTCTTGCACAGGATGGTCAGAACTACCGGCGATGCCGGTAAGGCGCTTAGGTGCAAAATCTCTGAGAACCTCCATGTTGTCAGGAACATCAGGAAGATCCTGGAACATCCAAGGAGCCATACAGAGCTACTCACTGAGGCAATTGGTGTTCTTGCCTGTTTAGCTTTGGATGAGACAGGAAAGGAAGACATTGGGGGTTCAGCTCGGATCATTAGGAGGCTTGTTCCATTCCTTGTTGTTGAAACTCCATCCCCATCCAACAGAGTCGAGCTAGCAAAATCTGCTGTTGAAGCATTGCTTATTCTTGCCGTGGACAGCCAAAGGATTGCCTTGAGGATCCTTGAGGAAATGAGGACTGAAGACATGCAGCAACTTGTTGATATGCTTTCTTCTGACTCAACAGAGCTCAGAATTATGGCTGCAAGACTCTTGGCGGTTTTACGTGCCAATTCTCTAGCAGAACATGCTCATTATAACAGGACAGTCGACAATGTGCTACCTCTGGTAAATTCATATATTGCACCATTGTTTATGTATTTTTGGGTGTAGTATAGTATGCTATTGCAGATTACTTGTTACCTTTCAACTATATAAATACTGTTAAGTTCTATGTTTTAATCCTTTTTCTCCTTGAATTGATTTCTTATTGTGGAATACTGCTTGAAATATTTTGGATCACATATAGTGCTCTTACAATTTGTCTTCACACGTACAGCTGCTGAAAGCAATCAAGTTAGAGGTGGAGAAACTAGATGCCCTGGTACCTGCTGCTGGAGAACTTCGTGCCCATGATGATGTATCAAATTTAGCCTTCTCCTCACACTGCACCTCTCTGCAAATACATTTATTTATATCATGTATCATTTTATATATAGCTGCACTTTAACTAATTTCATGGCTTTGAAAGGAACTAATCCAAATTATATGTATTATTTGTACACAGAATTTGGAGGAATGGAGGACCAAGCAGGGTGCACTACTGGAGAGCTTTATTGGCCTCAGTGTTCAGATCTGCACATTCATTCAGGAAAATGACTTCGGCGACGCGCTCCGGAATGCCAACCTTACAGTGGATTTGCTCATGCATAAGCTTACCAGGATCCTTGATCTGTACAAGTCACCAGACACTGAGTACCCAGGTATAAGGAGGGTTACAGTTGAGCTAATCATTTGGATGGTGCGGAGCAACAGAAGCTGCATTGAGTTTTTCTTTGAGCACCAAGTGGACAAGGTGAAAGAAGTCGCAGAAACAGAAGCAAGACTTGAAATGTTTAAGATGTTCTGCTGCGGAGTTGGCGTCGCTAAGCACAGAGAGACCATTTCTTCTCTCTGTGTTCTATACTGAACTGTTCCTGTCATTCTGTGTTCTAACTTTCTGTGTGTTGTAACTTTGTAATAAGTTTGGCCTGATTCCTCTAGTGAGGGCATGAAGCCGGGTGTTTAATTCCATTATGTAAAAAGTTATATGTATACATTTGGGTTGTCTGAATTCAATAACTAGTTGCCAACCATGCATTTTCACCACTAGCTAGAAATATGTGAGTCATTTTTGTTTCCCACATTTTATCCAACTTTTTAGTATTCCTGTTAACTCGATCATCAGGGGTAACATTTGGTACAGTATGATTCATATCAAGCCTTTGAAAATGTTATGTGTATTCAGTATGTCTTTGTTTTGTTAGCTTTTGTATTCATCACATACTAATTTCACATTTTATTTTGAAGGCTCCAAAACTTTTGGATCTGTGGATATGCAACTCAAGCATTTTGAGGGACTTGGAACCAGAGTGTTCTGAGAATTTCTATGTAGAAATCGCAGCCTTAGCACATTTGTGATAGTCCTATGTTTGGAAAGCTTGCACTCTTACACATTTGATTAGAGGGGGTTCGATGGAAGCCAATTAAAATTCTTCTCCTAGTCACAACATTGGCATATATCCCAAACAACACTTATAATAAGCAAAGGAAAGAGCTACTGTGCAACAGGTATGATGAACAGCATGTGTACTAAAATGCAACAATAGGTAATTTGATCAAGCAAGAATAGAGATTAACTACTACTCAATGGCGAGCTGAAAATTGAAGATTTGCCTAACTGCTGTGGCGGGTTGGTGAACTGCAGCTATCAATCAAGCCACAGTTTCTTCAGAAGAAAAAACAGAGGGCAGAACAAGGGAACAGAGCAGAGAAACAACAGAAGATTGCAGACTGCAAATCAAAAATGTCTGAATGAAGCACAACTGCAGAACAGAGACTAGTGCTACGCCTGAAGAAATTCCAATGAAGCCAAACTCAAAATAAAAGAAAAGGCGAAGCCTTCCTGATGTCGTAAAAGATTCTGATGACTTACTATTGCTGAACCTGAAAACTACAGTTTCAGAGACTGTATAGTACGCAGACAGTAACTAGCTGAACAGCACATAAATTCATCAAAATGGATTCCAAAGAACTGAAAAAATAAACCACAGCACCTGTATGTCAAGACTCAAGAGTAATCTATTCCATACAAAAAAAAAAGAACTCCCAAACAGATTAAGCTTTTCACACAAATTCCATAGCTTTATCATGTGCCCATATTTATTATTACTGACTCATGGATGATGAACAAATTAAAAAGGCAGGGAATAGCTGGTAGCTGGTGACGACTGACGACGACGAATCAAGGGATGCAATCGATCGAAATCCTGCAATCACAGAAATCAGCAGCACCTCCTGGGGATGCAGAGGTGTCCGGTCATGTGCCAGCTCTCGCCGCCGTCCGGGTACGCGTAGGGGCACGCCGGCGTGTACGAGTCCTTGTTCACCAGCATGTTCCACTGCGCGTTGGGGTCGTCCGTGGCGAACATGGTCCACGCCGGCGTCGAGTACTCGTACCGGCTGTGCGTCACCCGGTGGAACTTCTTCACGTCCTTGTTCTTCCTCGCGTCGTCCGGGTCGATGTCCACCACGAAGATGTCGCCGTAGGGCCTCACCGAGTGGATGAAGAGCGGCAGCGAGATGGGATCCGCCGACACGGCGGCGAGGTCCGCCGTCATGGCGATGCTCCGGCCGTCCGGGCTGAACACCGGGTGGTTCACGTGCCCGCCGAGGTCGTCGCCGCTCTGTACCACCCGGATCACCACCGTCGGGTCGCTCACCTTCACCATGAACACGGCGTAGTAGCCTGAGTCCAGGCCGTTGTCCAGCTCCGGCGCGTCCTTGGGCTTGTCCCTCGTCGACGAGAAGACGATCCAGTCCCCTCTCGGCGACCACTGGCAGTGCGTGTCCGTCCACTCCCCGTTGGTGAGCCTCGTCACCGTGCCGCCGCTGTACTCGCCGACCTCCGCGTCCTCGGCGATGTACAGGTTCTTGTGCTTCTTGTCGCCGCCGTCCCTCGTCGACCGGAACACGAACCTGCTCCCGTCGGGGCTGCTCGACGGGAACGCGTTGTTGAACTTGCCCTTGGTCAGCTGCCGCCGCTGCCGGGTGCCGCTGGACACGTTGGGGATGGCGCAGATCTCCAGCGGCTTGCCGGCGTTGAAGGAGGGGCCCATGCACACGTACAGGATGTCCTTGTCGGGGTTCTGGTTCCACATCGGCGCGAAGATGTTGTCGGGGCCCTTGGTCTCGTACACCACGCGCAGGCCTTGGCTGTCGGCGACCCACACCGCCTTGAACTCGTTGTCGACGAACGCCAGCTTCGACCCGTCGTTGGAGATGGTCGGGAACACGCCGGAGACCCGGAACGTCCCCACGTCCTTCACCGGCGACTCCATCTTGTGGAAGTTCCGGGGAACGTCGTCGCCGTGCTTCAGGAGGTCGCTCCTGGCGCGGTGGTACCCGACGCGGCCGCCGTCGTCGAGGACGAAAGGGTTGAAGTGGTCCGTCTTGGGCCTCGTCTTCTGGGTGATTTGCAGCGGCGGCTGCCCCGCCCCCGCCGCCGTGTCGAAGATCTCGATGTGGCGGTACTGCGCCTCCACGCGGACGTCGGTGAACTTGGATTTCTGACGGATCGTCGCCACCGCCACCTTGGTCTCGCTGATGGCCGCCGGCGTCACCGCGTCGAAGGCCTCCGGCGTCACTCGCACCGTCTCGTTCGTCCTCGTGTCGTGGCGGAACACGCCCCAGGTGTCGCCCACCTTCCGGTGGAAGAAGATGACGTCGTCGCTGGCCCACGACGGCCACCCGCCGTTCTTGATCAGCCGTTTCCTCATCGGCGGCCTCTCGACGTTCATCACGAAGATGTCCGTCTGAAGGTCCTCGATCTCGCCTTCCCAGCCTTCCGGCCGGAACGTCGCCATCGCCACCTTCTTCCCCGACGGCGACACGGCTGGGCTCAGGTCAAATTGACCTTTGGGAGTCAGGCGCTCGGTCTTGCCGGTCCTGAGGTTGGTCTTGTACACGACGGTCCATGGGCTCCGCCGCTCTTCCACCGGCTCCTTGGTGGAGACGTAGATGAGCGAGTGGTCGACGGAGCGAGAGCCCATCTTATAGCCGCCGCCGATGCAGCCGCTGTCCTCGAGGCGAGCGCCGGTGAAGTCGGCGGCGCCGAAGACGTCAGCAAGGGAGAACACCTTGCAGGTCTGCTTGCCGCCGGAGTCGTCGAAACGGAGGGCAACGCGGAGCGTCTCCAGCCCGCCGTCCCGCTCGGAGACGAAGAGCAGGCCGGAGACGCGGCCGCTGTCGACGTCGGCGTCGGTGGCGCCGCCCTCGGCGACGAGCTTCGGGCGCTTGAGCAGGGACTTGAGCGCGTCCTTGGGGATGGGGCGGCAGTTGTAGTTGTAGGAGACGCCGTCGGTGAGGTGTACCTCGTCGCGGATCGAAGACGGCGGGTTGGGCACGGAGAAGATGTCCAGCGGCATCGGCGGCCGGTACGTGGCGAAAAAGGCGATGCTGCCGCGGCTCTCTCCCATGGTCGACGACGACGACGACGACGGCGTCTAGCAGCAGAAGATTACTCTATTGCGCTTCTTGTCTCACTCAGTCTCTCTCTTGGATATGCTTCTGGCCTCAGCACATTTATAGATATATCTCAGGGTATAGAGCGATTTATTCATATATCTCATTCTTTCTTGGATATAGGTCTTGCTTAGGTCCTCCCTGTCAAGTTTACTTCCTATCCTATCAGATCAGATGATTGGACATCTACATAGAGTATTAAATATAGACTAAAAATAATTAATTACATATATTCTGACTATTTTGCGAGACGAATCTTTTAAATATAATTAGTTCACGATTTGATAATATGGTGCTAGCCTTAATAGATTTTTCTCGGAGTATTGAGGACTTTTGTTTTATTATTATTATTCGAACACTCAATGTGACACCCTAAAATTTTACACCCTAAATTTAAAGACCCTAGTTGCAGACTAATATTGCAGGCTCATTTTCATATATATTTGGTCTTTAAGGTTTATATTACTTTAGACATTTAAGTTGTATATAAATATTGTTGCTTTTTTTTTTACAAAAATGAGTTCAAATTATTCTTTTTACTTAAGATCATAATTATGTACACTCTCCCTCCCAAAGAGATGTATTTCTAACTATATATTTAGATAATTACTTGTTCACATAGTATATATATTGCATTTATTTGAGGACAGAAGGAGTATCAAAATTGCACATTGGCATTAGGCTTGGCTTTAAGGTCTATTTGGTTCAGCTATGAGCTATAGAAAAGTTTTTGTGAGCTGTGTAAAAGCTGTTATGAGTTACATGCTGAGAAAAAAAATTATAAGCTATTTGGTTGAAAAAACTATGAAGTGTACTCTCTTTTTTTTCCTAGAATACGTACGAGTGTGTGTATCATTGTATTAAGGAGGAATGATATGTACAAGAAAGTGGCACGTGGCTAGGCAAAAAAGAAGGATTACATCGTGAAAAGGCGAGAAAGCTATGGTTGAGGGAGTACTTGAAACTTGTTCGCTCCCGCTTCAATCCACCGTTTAGCCTCTGCACGGATGACTTGCAGGGCTTCAGATGTTGTTATCGCAGCCCCTTGGAAGCATCGCACATTTCACTTCTTCCAAATCTCTCATGAGACCTGGACGCTTGTTGCCGGTGAACAAATCATAAAGTCATGTTCACCAGCGTAGAGTGGATGTTGTGGGCAATGGACAATTAGTTTGGATTGCCGAGAGGATTAGGGACCAAACCTCATTTGTCACCGGGCACTCGCACAGGATATGATCGATTGTTTTCGAGCCTGATCACAAATTATCACGCTCTTGAAATAACTTTTAGTAGATATCTCTCTATTTTCATCTATTTAGAAAAGCCGAAACTCATATGAAGAGTCTAAGGTGCTATGAAATAGGGTGAGCATATTTTAACGCGAAAACCACCACTAAGGCCTTTGTTTAGTTTCCAAAAAAATTTATAAAACTTTTTAGATTCCTGTCACATCGAATCTTGCGGCACATGCATAGAACATTAAATATAGATAAAATAAATAACTAATTACACAATTTATCTGTAATTTGCGAGACGAATCTTTTGAGCCTGGTTAGTTTATGATTGGACAATATTTATCAAATACAAACAAAAATACTACAATGCTTATTTTTTAAAAAAATAGAACTAAACAAGGCCCCGACCGAACAAAAACTGAACTGATGTGTCGGTTTTTCAGTTTCTTAGTTCGGCTTCGGTTCCCTATTAGCTGTTATTAACCCAAACCGAAGTGAGAAACCGTTCAAAATGAACATCTAGCGATATGTTGATCCACCCAGTCCACAAGGCGATAAGTGTCGAGGCAAAGCCCACCTTGCTACCTTGGGCCTTGACTCTCCAGCAGGCTTATCTTATATTTAGGTAGTGAAGGTTAAAAAATACACTCCAACAGACTACCTATTAGCCTACCTAAATTTGTTAGGCCAACAAATTTCTCTTCCCACTATCTACATCTATTGGGCCAACAAATCTCTTTACATATTTTTCTCTCCCACACTCCTCTCTCCCGAAAGTGCTCATAGTCTCATACGCGCGACCCAACCCGCGCTCGTGCCTTCTCCCCGCCAGCCTTGCTTCAAGCACGGCGATCGGATCTCCCGCGACACCTCCTAGCACGGCAGCGTCGCTCCTCCGGCTCTCCTCCCCTCCAGCTCAATTTCCCTCGTGGGCATGCTTCCTCCCCAGTAGCTCCCAGGCACGACGGGCTCCTCTGGCTCCCCTCCCCTCCCGCCAGCCTCTCCCAGGCGTGGCAGACTCCTCCGGCTTCCCTCCGAGAACAACACCACTCCTTAGGCTCCCCTCCCGACGGCGCACAAGCGGCTCCCCTCCCCTGCCACCGGCGCGTGGGTTCCAAGTGTGGCGGCCCTTGCTAGCAACTACCCTCCGGATGGCTGAGTTCGTCAATGGTGATAAGGATGAAGATGACATGTTTTAGACTGCAATAATAAATTTAGGAGACATATTTTAGGTAGTACTGTTGGAGTTGAAGATAAAATATAGGTAGTATAAAAATAAGTGACTACTTAGACATTTAGTTAGTCTATTTTAGGTAGTAGTGCTGGAGATACTCTTAGGCTAGCTAATCAGCTGGCCATCAACCGAGTGCCCCTTCCTTCCCTCCCACTCTCTCACTCCACTAGCTCTAGATTAAGAAAAACATATCTAAATTAAAATTTCTAGTCGAGCACTTGTAGCTCCAGCAGCTCCACTAAAATCATAGATCTATCTTAGATTTACTAAATTAGTGGAGAACCTCAAGCTGTGTAAACGTTGCCTCTGACGGTTAAGAGGCCCTTCTCGGTCGGTATCTTGAGGACCAAGTACAAGTAGTGCGGAACTGCCATGAACTTGGTAAGTGAAGGACGGCCTAGAATTGCGTGGTAAGTCCCGTCGAAATCGGTGACCACAAAGTTGACAAACTTCGTGCGTGAAAGGATCAAGATGCCCAAGAGGGGGGGTGAATTGGGCTTCTCTAAAAATTTAAGCAACCTATAAGCTCCAATTCAACCCCTTGTGCCTAGTGTGACTTGGAGAGCTACCGGATAAAAGTTTTGCAACCTAGTTCCAATCCTACTCTAGCATGGCAATTCTAAGAATGTAAAAGCACAAAGTAAATGCTAGAAAGTAAAGGAGTAGTGGAAGAAAATGCTCGGCGATGTTTTGCCGAGGTATCGGAGAGTCGCCACTCTCCACTAGTCCTCGTTGGAGCACCCACGCAAGGGTCTTGCTCCCCCTTGGTCCGCGCAAGGACCAAGTGCTTTCTATGGGCTGATTCTTCGACACTCCGTCGCGGTGAATCGCCCAAAACCGCTCACAAGTTTGACACGAGTCGCCCACACGAACTTCGGGTGATCTTCGTGCCTCCAATCACCACCGAACCGTCTAGGTGATGGCGATCACCAAGAGTAACAAGCAAAGAACTCTCACTTGACCCAAACAAGGCACTAGAGAGTGGTGGATGCACACTTGACTCTTGGAACTCACTAGAGAAGGATTCTCTCAAGAAATCACTCCAATCTCAATCCTCTCTAGGCTCTTGCAACTCTCTTGCTCCACAACAAGTTTCTCTGATGTTCAAATGGGCAAAAGAGAGCTCTCATGGACGAGGTGGAGGAGTATAAATACTATCCACGAAGTCCAAAGGTCAGCCAACCGTTTTCCACTGAAAACGGGGTCACCGGACGCACATTATGTTGCACCGGACGTACTGCACCGAGCGTCCGGTGCTGCATAACGGCCAACTGTACTTCGCTCTGACAGGTCACCGGACGCTAACTCTCAGCGTCCGGTGCACCGTCCGGTGCTAAGGGAAAATTTACATGCTCCCTGCGCATGGGACCGGACGCTACCCGGTGCGTCCGGTGCTAGCGTCCGGTGCTCAGGGGAACTTTGCAAGCTCCCTGGGTAAGGGACCGGACGCTGCCCGGTGCGTCCGGTGCCAGCGTCCGGTGCCTAACCCTAAGCTCGGCACTGTTCTAACGGCTAAGGACCTCACCGGACGCACTCACAGAGCGTCCGGTGCAGCGTCCGGTGCCCCTTTGGGCACCCAGACTTCGTTGAAACGCGATCGCTTCAACACGAAGTTTGTTCCTCTCGATCTAAGGACTAACTCTGAGCTGCCTAGAGCTGGGTTTACCAAGTGTGCACCACACCTAAACCTAAAGCCTTGCCTAAGTCAGGCTACTAGATCAAGGCCCCTCTTAATAGTACGGTTAAAGGAAAACAAGGTCCTAAACTACTCTAAGTGCCCTTCTTCACCATGTGGCACTTAGACCTAGTCTAGTCTTGACGATGTCCATCCATCCTTTGAAAACCGAAACGATTTCCACTATTAAGTAGGCATGTACGTCCCTGTTCATCGAGTCCCTGTTTACCATGACCTTACCTATGACTTTGCCTCTGCAAAACACACGTTAGTCATAGTAATCAACAATGTCATTAATCACCGAAATCACTAGAGGCCTAGATGCTCTTTCAATCTCCCCCTTTTTGGTGATTGATGACAACCTCGTGTATAAAGAGAGTTGAGGTTTTTAAAGTGACTTGGTTTCAATAAGCATATTACAATAAGAACAAAGGATTAGTCATGCTTATATCAACCAAATCCAATACCCTGCATCCAAATATGTGAGTGATATATGACAGGATATAAACACTAGGCTCATAAGTACAACGGAGTAGAAACGCGGAAGCAAAGATAATGAGCCAAACACATGACATTAAGATATGACATAAAGCACAAATCATGTCTCATAACCATAGTATCTCACACAAGTGTAATGCATAAAAGTAAACATGATGCATGATGGAGAAGCACACATCGAAAAAAAAAATCTCAAAAGAATAAACTCCCTCTCTAGCTAGCTCCCCCTAACTCCCTAACTCTCTCATACGCACTCTCTCCCCCTTTGGCATCAAGCGCCAAAAGCCTAAGAAGACGGTGGAGGAGGCGGAGCTGTAGAGTCCCTCGGCGCGGCCACGAAACGAGCTGCATCATCTGAACTGTCGGTCGTCGAGGCGGAGGAGGTGGAGTGACCCTCTGAAACTGCAGGTGCTGGAGAAGCGGTCCGGGTCTGCTCTGGCGCTGTCACAGGCTGTGCTGGCTGCTCGAGTCCGGCTGACGAAGCTGGCACGGACTCGGTCGCTGTAGCTGTCGTCTCTGGGACGGTAGTAGACGGTGCAAGCTGCTCGGACGACGCTACAGACGACGACAGAAGCTCTGTAGTGGTAACTGGCGCCGTAAAGACTGCAGGGGCCTGCAGAGGAGGAGGCGTAGGGTCACCAGTCAGAGCACTGTAGGTGAAGCTGAGGTGCAGATCTGTCTGTGAGTCCCACACAAGCTGCGACGCTGAAGCTGACTGAGGGGTGAAGCCTGAGCGGAGAGGGGTAAACTGCGGTACCTGCTCAAAGCCTGAAGAGATAGCACCCTGAGAGACCTGGTGCTGTGGCGTCGAGAACGGCTGACTCTGAGCGGGTAGCTGGAGCGGCTGCTGAGACGGGCTCTGAGTCTGAGGCACAGGAGTAGGGGGTCTGACTGACGACGTGCCGGGAAGTTGTATCTGCGGTAGCTGAATCCCGGAGGCGGCCATGAGAGCGGCCATCATCGCTGTCTGCTGGGCCTGGAAAGCAAGCTGCTGCTCCTGAAAGGTGAGAAGCTGACGCTGGAGCTCATCCTGCCTGGCCTGCATGGCTGCTGATCCCTGTCGCGCCTCGCCTGCTCCTCAGCTGCACGGCGCTGATCTGCCCTCATACCCTCCAAGATAGCAAGCAGGGCAGGGTCTGAAGCACTCGAAGAACCGCCTGCCTCGTGATCATGAGCTCTGGGAGGAAGGTCAGTTACTGGCGGCTGATAGTCATCATCGGAACTGTCTGAGGCGAAGTCAAACTCGCCCTCTGCCTCTGCATCTGCAAATGCGCCAATAGCTGTATCCTGCTGCTCCTCTGTCTCCGCAACTGTCGCTGTACTGCGAGTGCCCCTAGGAGAAGGTGGGGGCACCGGTCTACGTGGAGCACGAGGAGGAGGAGCACCTCTGAGGTCGTGGTGCGCTCTCAGCATCTGTCGGGGGTCGTAGTGGGGGAAGACGGTGTCGGACTCTGTCAACTCCCTCTGCAAGTGAGCTGGCAGGGGCAGTGGCCTACCACGGAGTATAAGTAGGGTGATCCAATGTGCGTAGGGCAACTGACGCCGGCCCCTGAAGCTCTCTGAAATGGTGTCCTCTATCTCTGAGACAATAAGATCCCACAAGTCAAACTCTGTCTGCGAGATCAGATGAGCGACAAGCCACTGCTGCATACGAGTAAAACCGTCTCTGTAGCCTGTCCTGGGAAGAAGAGTCTTCCTCAACACAAAGTCGAGGATCCTGGCTGGGCGTGTCAAGTCTGCCACTGTCCTGCTGGAGCCCTCCCCAAAAGGTGCACGGAAGCATGGAGCCACGAAGTCAACTGGTGGTATCTCACCACCGTGAGGACGACGAGGAGGATCCACGTTCCCGTAGCACAGCTGGTGAATCCTGGTGGGAGAGGCTTGCAGTCCAAGCACCTCTCTAGCCCTCTGAGCTGTCACTCTGTAGTCTGTCCCGGCCAGTGCGTAGTGGATATAGGTGTGATCTGGAGAAATCCACACTGATGCATAGAACTCTCTGACCCACTGCTTGCAATAAGTACCTGGAAGCGCCAGCAGCTCTGGGAGACCGTGGAGGTAAGTAAAATACTGACGGATATCTGCCCCTACCACGTTCCCGAGAATCTCCAGGTCAATCACCCTGTGCTCCCTAAACTGTGACTGAGAGCGAACCAATGCCTCGTGAATGTCCTCCTGGACTACGGTGTAGAAGCGGGCACCGGCTCTGAGATCCCTGGCAGCTGGAAACCAAGTCGGAAATGGAACGAACCGCAGCTGCTGGATCTCTCTGGCTGACACAAGGGTGAGATCCCTGTGGATCCTGACTGGCCTCTGGCGGGAAGCTGGAGTGCCTCTAGCCGGAGTGGCTCGAGCTGTGGAGGCGGACTGACCCTGCGTACCAGTCCGGGGAGTGACCTGAGTACGAGCACGAGTCGACCTCCTCAGTGGCTGCTCCTGCACCTGTCCCTCTGCTGGACCCTCTGCCTGGGTCTCTGTCTCTGTGTCCGTACCTTCCTGAGCCGGATCCCTAACCACAAGTCTAACCCTCTGTCCTCCAATCGTCACGGTCCCTGGAGGGGATCCATGGAAAGCCTCTGCCTCAAGCACTGCACGCCTCTGACATGGCGTGAGATCATCCCCGATCCTCAGAGAACCAGAACGACCACCCCTCTCGGCTGCCTCAGCTGCTGCTGCAACTGCCTCTGCGACCTCTGCATCTCTGTCACTGGCCTTGCGCTTCTTGGTGGCCAGCTTCTTTCCCTTGCCTTTCTCTGCCGCTGAGAAACGACGAGGAGGATCACCTCCACCATCGCCTCCTGGGGAACCTCCTGAGCCAGCTGTCGGTCCACTGACGTTCTTGGTACGAGCCATAGCAAATCAAGCGTCCGACAAGCAACTGACTAGCAATGGAGAACAAAGAACTGCAGAGATTTGACAAGATAAGGTCTGTATAAGCAATCGTATCAACTAGAGATGAGATAAGCCTATGGATCGCAAGAATAGATAAGATATGGACGCGAACGGCTTACGATCGACAGACGAGACGCAATCCGGAGGAGATATTACGATTGGAAACTGCCGGAGAACGCGAACCTCCTCTTTAAGGTGCTGCACCAAATCTTCAAATCCACTCGAGATGAAACTGCGCGGAGGAGGAGAAGGATGGGGCAAAGTTCTCTGAGCAGATCTGGCCGCGGGGGGGGGGGGCAGGAAGAGATCGCCGGAGGAGGGAGGAACTGCGGCGGCGGCGGCGGCGGTTTCACGGAGTTAGGGCACGGGCGACTCAGGCGATGTCGGCGGAATAGAGAGAGGAACGCCCGCTCGAAGCCCCTGGGCGCGGGTTTTATCCGCCCGCCGCGGGGTCACCGGACGCTCTTAAAGTGGCACCGGACGCGTCCGGTGACCACCGGACTCATGCGCAGAGAGGTTTGCATTTTGGTTTTGCACCGGACGATGGGCACCGGACGCTGGCTTTAGCGTCCGGTGCTTCAGGTCACACCAGGTGAGCACCGGACGCACCGCACCGGACGCTACGGGGATACTGTTCCTGCGTCCGGTGAGTGCAGTCTGGCACACTCACCGCACCGGACGCTCAGAGGCAGCGTCCGGTGCATCGTCCGGTGCTCCTCTGAGCACTATTTTAACTAAGCACCACGTCCGACTTTGACCCAACCAAGTTCCATCTTCAAAAGCACACAACTAAACACCAAATGGAACTGGTATGAGTGACATCTCTCAAACCCTCAAGTTTTCACAAATAATTAGCCATAGGCTTAGTAGATTTTTAAGAAAATAGTTCGAGAAAATCACCAAGGAGCATCGTATGGCCATAAAGCTAGGGGTTTAATTCATAATGAGCTTGGAATGCTCTCCCTAACTATGGACGAACACAGCGGATGCTCAATGAATAACCGAAAAGAAAAGATCAACTAACAAGAATGCATATGAAATGAGTTGTAGTGCAATTCTTGAAAGTAAACTAATGCTTGTCAAGTTTGATCCAAGGTTAAGCTTTTTCACACACTCAAGGGGGTTATCTTAACCATGTTAGACAAGCCCTACATGCAAGTTGAATTTTTAGTTTTAGCATGCATGATATGCAAAGCAAAAAGCAAAAAAAAAATTTACAAGATTCAACACACAACTTTTATCTTTTAGTGAAGTTAGACATGTCAAGCACATTAAGTTCATTTCTCAACATACAAAACCTAGCTTCATCTAGGGGTTTTGTGAAGATATCCGCCAATTGATTTTCCGTTCCCACATTCTCTAGGGATATGTCACCTTTAGCAACGTGATCCCTAAGGAAGTGGTGGCGGATGTCAATATGTTTTGTGCGGGTGTGTTGAACCGGGTTGTTTGCAAGTTTTACGGCACTTTCGTTGTCACACAACAAAGGTACTTTGTCTAGTACTACTCCATAGTCTAGCAAAGTTTGTTTCATGTAGAGTATTTGTGCACAACAAGCACCGGCGGCTATG
The DNA here is from genome assembly GCF_000003195.3 of Sorghum bicolor. Lineage (NCBI taxonomy): Eukaryota > Viridiplantae > Streptophyta > Magnoliopsida > Poales > Poaceae > Sorghum > Sorghum bicolor. The sequence goes on along the minus strand of NC_012875.2, from coordinate 1,361,492 downwards.
TATTCCGCCTCGGCCGTTGACAAAGCAACACTATTTTGTTTCTTTGACATCCAAGAGACAAGTGATCTACCTAGGAAATGGCACCCTCCGGATGTGCTTTTTCTATCAATCCGGCACCCGGCATAATCCGAATCGGAATAGCCTACAAGTTGGAATCTTGCACCTTTGGGATACCACAAGCCTAGGCAAGGTGTGTATTTTAGATACCTAAGAATTCTCTTGACCGCAATCAAGTGAGATTCCATAGGCATTGCTTGATACCTAGCACACATACACACACTAAACATTATATCGGGCCTAGATGCGGTGAGGTAGAGTAGACTTCCTATCATGGAACGATAGAGAGTCTTGTCAATAGGGTTACCTCCCTCATCCAAGTCGAGATGCCCATTTGATGCCATGGGAGTCTTGATTTGCTTGCAATCCATCATCTTGAATCTCTTGAGAAGATCTTGAGTATACTTCTCTTGAGAGATAAAGACCCCTTCCTTCATTTGCTTGACTTGAAATCCTAGGAAAAAGGATAGCTCGCCAATCATGGACATCTCAAACTCCTTGGACATCAAATCACCAAATTCCTTGCAAAAATCTTCATTAGTAGAGCCAAAAATAATATCATCAACATAAACTTGGCAAATGAAGATTTCCCCATTCATTTTCTTGGTGAAGAGTGTTGTGTCAACTTTCCCAATCTTGAAGCCCTTCTCAGTGAGGAAGTCCCTAAGCCTCTCATACCAAGCTCTAGGAGCTTGCTTGAGACCATAGAGAGCCTTGGACAACCGGTAGACATGCTTGGGGTACCTAGGGTCTTCAAAACCGGGGGGTTGCTCAACATAGACAAGCTCATTAATATAACCATTTAAAAAGGCACTTTTCACATCCATTTGAAATAACTTGATATCATGACTAGATGCATATGCAAGTAGGATACGGATTGCTTCAAGTCTTGCCACCGGTGCAAAGGTTTCACCGAAGTCAAGACCTTCCACTTGTGAAAAGCCTTTTGCCACAAGTCTTGCCTTGTTGCGCACCACTTTGCCTTGATCATCCTTCTTGTTCCGGAAGACCCACTTTGTTCCAATCACTCTTGCATCTTTGGGTCGCTCTTCAAGTGTCCACACTTGGTTGCGAGTGAAGTTGTTCAACTCCTCTTGCATGGCCATGATCCAATCCACATCACGAAGAGCTTCCTCTATAGTCTTTGGTTCATCTTCAAGAGACACAAAAGCGTGATGTTCAATAAATAAAGCATGTCTAGAACGAGTAGTTACACCACGTGATGGACTCCCGATGATGAGATCTTGAGAGTGATCTTGGAGGAGATGTGATGTTCTTCTTGTTGCCGCTTGAGGGGTTGGTTGGGGAGCATCAACATCTTGTGCTTGTGCCACCACTTGCTCATGAGTAACTTGAGTGTCTTCATGAGCATCTCTCACATCCTTGTCTTCATCTTGTGGACCTTGTGAAGTGGATGGTGGCTCAATGACTTGCACATCATCATCATCTTCTTTAGGCTTGATGTCTCCCACCGGCATGTTCTTCATAGCATCCCTCAATGGTTCACCACCTACATCATCAAGATTATCACTTGCTCCTTGGGAGCCATTAGTTTCATCAAATTCGACATCAAATGTTTCTTCAACCATGTTTGTGGCATGGTTAAAGACCCTATATGCTTTGGACTTTGATGAATAGCCAACCAAGTAGCCAATGTCACATCTTCTTTGGAACTTTCCCAAATGTTGGCGCTTCTTGTAGATGTAGCACTTGCACCCAAACACTCTAAAGAATGAGACATCGGGCTTCTTCCCATTGAGCAACTCATATGGTGTCTTCTCTAGGAACTTGTGTGGAAAGAGCCGGTTTGAAGCATAGCATGCCGTGTTGATTGCCTCGGCCCACATCTTCTCCGAAGTGTTGTACTCATCTAGCATTGTTCTTGCCAAGGTGATCAATGTCCGGTTCTTTCTTTCTACAACCCCATTTTGTTGTGGTGTGTAAGTTGAGGAGAACTCATGCTTGATTCCCACTTCATCACAATATTCTTCAATGTTGGTGTTGTCAAACTCTTTGCCATTGTCACTTCTAATTTTCTTGATCTTCACATCAAATTGATTTTGGGCATTCTTTGCAAACTTCTTGAATATTGATGCAACTTCGGCCTTGTCTTGCAAGAAGAATGTCCAAGTGTACCGGGAGAAGTCATCAACTATGACCAGGCAATATTTGTTGCCTCCAAGACTAGCATATGTGGTTGGTCCAAACAAATCCATGTGAAGTAGCTCAAGCACTCTTGAAGTAGAGAGATAGGCTTTGGTTGGATGAGTGTTTGCAACTTGTTTGCCCGCTTGACATGCACTACAAAGCTTGTCCTTCTCAAATGTCACATCCTTCAAGCCTCTAATCAATTCTTTCTTCATCAACTTCTTGAGTGTGCCCATTCCAACATGTGCTAACCTTCTATGCCACAACCACCCAAGCGAAGTCTTGGTGAATAAGCAAGTCTTGACATCAACTTCATTTGATGAGAAATCAACTACATATAAGTTGTTGTGTCGGAAGCCTTTGAATATCACTTCATTGTCATCTTCCTTGGTCACAATTACTTCCTTCTTCTTGAATCTGCATTCAAATCCAAGATCACAAAGTTGTCCAACCGAGAGCAAGTTGAAACTCAAAGACTGCACATAGAGCACATTGGTGATGGAGTTGTCATTTGATATAGCAACCTTTCCTAGTCCCTTGACTTTCCCTTTTGAGTTGTCACCAAATGTGATCTTCTCTTGGTTGTCAACATCTTCATCAAGAGAGGTGAACATCCGAGGATCTCCGGTCATATGTTGAGTGCAACCACTATCAATTACCCAATGTGATCCACCGGTCTTGTAGTTCACCTACACACAAGAGATCAAGCTTGAGATTTAGGGACCCATATTTGCTTAGGGCCCTTGACCTTCTCTACTAGTTGCTTTGGCACCCAAATCTTCTTTGGCCTTTGCTTGTTGGCCGGCCCCATGAAGCTAACCTTGACCTTGCCACTCTTGTCTTTCCTTACAATGTAGTGAGCATTGAAGGCAAATGGTCTTGCATGCTTGGGCAAGGGTGGTGGTAGTGGTGCCTTACACTCATGAGCAAAGTGTCCCTCTTGACCACACTCAAAGCATCTCTTGGGCTTTGGCTTGCTTGGTTGATCATGAGTGGCTAGTGACTTGATGAGCTTTGATTGATGAGCCTTGTAGCCAATTCCACTCTTGTCCATCTTCATGACGGTGTTCATAAAAAGCTCACTTTGAAGGTCCTTCCCCTTTGTGAACTTTGCTAACCCCATGGTTAGGTGTTCCTTCTCTTTCTTGAGCTTGTTGTTCTCTTGAGTTAGCTTCTTGATGATTGGGTCATTGTTGCTATCTAACTTACCCAAGGTGAATGTCTCATCTTCTTCTTGCTTATCATACATCAAACCAAGCTTGAGATATTGATTTTCTTCCTTGAGTAACTTGTTCTCATATGCAAGCTTCTTGTCTTGATCAAGTGACTCAATCACATTGTTCTTGCGCTTGGCTTGTTCTTGCAACTCTTTCTTGAGCATGACAATCTCATCCTTGAGCTTGATAGTGTCCTCATAACTCTCGGCCACTACCACTTTCTTGCCCTTGCAATCAACACATTTGCTTGTGCTCTCCACAAGTAAGTCATCACAAGATGTGGCTACATCAAGCTTAGCAACATTGTTAGTAGCAACATGTGTTTCATCAATTGCAAGTTCATAAGCAATCTCAAGGTTGTCATAGTTTGCTTTTAGAGTTGTTAGCTCTTCTTTCATTGCTCTATATCTAGTGATAAGCTCATCATGAACACTCTCAAGTTTATCATGTTTTTCTTTGAGCTCTTTTAGAGAGAGTTTGAGCTCCTTGAGCTTAGTGGTCATGATCTCATTTTGATCTCTAAGCTCATCACTAGACTTAAGCTTTGCTAGAAGTGTCTCATTTTCAAGTTCAAGCTTTTCATTTTCACTTCTAGTCTTTCTTATGACTTTTGTGTATTTGTTAAGCAATTTTACAAGTTCATCATAAGAAGGTGATTCATATTCACTATCACTCTCACTACTCTCATCCTCACTTTGTACCTTTCGGTCACCCTTAGCCATAAGGCATAGATGTGTAGAGGATGTAGATGGTGGTGAAGATGATGGTGATGGAGCATCAATGGCAATGGCGGCAACCTTCTCATCATCACTTTCATTGCCGGATGAATCACCACTTGAGCTTTCAATGTCGGTGAGCCAATCACCAACAATATAAGCCTTGCCATTCTTTTTCTTGTAGTGCTCCTTCTTCTTGCCACCTTTCTTCTTGTATTGCTTCTTGTCATTCTTCTCGTCATCACTTGAGTCATCTTGCTCTTTGTTCTTCTTCTTGTACTTGTCCTTCTTGGGCTTTGGACATTGATGAGCAAGATGACCAAGCTCACCACAATTGTAGCAATCCATCTCGGAGATGGGCTTCCTCTTGCTACTTGTGAAGAACTTCTTCTTCTTGGAGTCAAAGTTGACTCCATTCTTGTTGAGCTTCTTCAACATTTTTATGGTTCTTCTCACCATGAGGGCAATAGATGCATCATCATCACTTGAAGTTGATGACTCAACTTCAATCTTCTTGGCTTTGCCCTTGTGAGAAGCTTTGAGAGCCAAGTCCTTCTTTTCTTTCTTGGCCGATGAGGAGCCATCTTGAGGATTCATGTGCATGTACATTTCATGAGCATTGATCTTCCCCAATATGGTGGTTGGTGTAGCGGTGGAAAGATCTCCTTGATGAAGCACGGTTACTATGTGCCCATATTTCTCAATGGGAAGCACACATAGTATCTTCCTTGCTACATCCGCCGTACTCATTTGTGTAAGCCCGAGTCCATTTAGCTCCTCTACAATGACATTCAAGCGAGAATACATTTCATTAGCATTTTCTTTAGGAAGCATTTCAAAAGTATTAAGCTTGTTCATCACTAGGTGATAGCGTTCCTCGCGTTCACTCTTAGTTCCCTCATAGAGCGCACAAAGTTCCTTCCAAAGTTCATTGGCGGTTTTGTGACTCCGAACACGGTTGAACACCTCTTTGCAAAGACCTCTAAAGATGTGGTTTTTGGCCTTTGCATTCCACTTCTCGTTTTCTTGCTCTTGTGGAGTAAGAGCGGTGGCTCTTTCCGGAGGGGCAAACCCTTCGGTCGCGGCTTTTAGGCACTTTATATCGCATGCCTCAAGGTATGACTCCATCCGTATTTTCCAATACGGGAAGTCATCCCCATCGAACATGGGTGGCGGTCCATCCCCGTTAGACATCTTTCTCTAGGCGGTGAAGCCTAAATAATGAGCACTAGGCTCCGATACCAATTGAAAGGATCAAGATGCCCAAGAGGGGGGGTGAATTGGGCTTCTCTAAAAATTTAAGCAACCTATAAGCTCCAATTCAACCCCTTGTGCCTAGTGTGACTTGGAGAGCTACCGGATAAAAGTTTTGCAACCTAGTTCCAATCCTACTCTAGCATGGCAATTCTAAGAATGTAAAAGCACAAAGTAAATGCTAGAAAGTAAAGGAGTAGTGGAAGAAAATGCTCGGCGATGTTTTGCCGAGGTATCGGAGAGTCGCCACTCTCCACTAGTCCTCGTTGGAGCACCCACGCAAGGGTCTTGCTCCCCCTTGGTCCGCGCAAGGACCAAGTGCTTTCTATGGGCTGATTCTTCGACACTCCGTCGCGGTGAATCGCCCAAAACCGCTCACAAGTTTGACACGAGTCGCCCACACGAACTTCGGGTGATCTTCGTGCCTCCAATCACCACCGAACCGTCTAGGTGATGGCGATCACCAAGAGTAACAAGCAAAGAACTCTCACTTGACCCAAACAAGGCACTAGAGAGTGGTGGATGCACACTTGACTCTTGGAACTCACTAGAGAAGGATTCTCTCAAGAAATCACTCCAATCTCAATCCTCTCTAGGCTCTTGCAACTCTCTTGCTCCACAACAAGTTTCTCTGATGTTCAAATGGGCAAAAGAGAGCTCTCATGGACGAGGTGGAGGAGTATAAATACTATCCACGAAGTCCAAAGGTCAGCCAACCGTTTTCCACTGAAAACGGGGTCACCGGACGCACATTATGTTGCACCGGACGTACTGCACCGAGCGTCCGGTGCTGCATAACGGCCAACTGTACTTCGCTCTGACAGGTCACCGGACGCTAACTCTCAGCGTCCGGTGCACCGTCCGGTGCTAAGGGAAAATTTACATGCTCCCTGCGCATGGGACCGGACGCTACCCGGTGCGTCCGGTGCTAGCGTCCGGTGCTCAGGGGAACTTTGCAAGCTCCCTGGGTAAGGGACCGGACGCTGCCCGGTGCGTCCGGTGCCAGCGTCCGGTGCCTAACCCTAAGCTCGGCACTGTTCTAACGGCTAAGGACCTCACCGGACGCACTCACAGAGCGTCCGGTGCAGCGTCCGGTGCCCCTTTGGGCACCCAGACTTCGTTGAAACGCGATCGCTTCAACACGAAGTTTGTTCCTCTCGATCTAAGGACTAACTCTGAGCTGCCTAGAGCTGGGTTTACCAAGTGTGCACCACACCTAAACCTAAAGCCTTGCCTAAGTCAGGCTACTAGATCAAGGCCCCTCTTAATAGTACTGTTAAAGGAAAACAAGGTCCTAAACTACTCTAAGTGCCCTTCTTCACCATGTGGCACTTAGACCTAGTCTAGTCTTGACGATGTCCATCCATCCTTTGAAAACCGAAACGATTTCCACTATTAAGTAGGCATGTACGTCCCTGTTCATCGAGTCCCTGTTTACCATGACCTTACCTATGACTTTGCCTCTGCAAAACACACGTTAGTCATAGTAATCAACAATGTCATTAATCACCGAAATCACTAGAGGCCTAGATGCTCTTTCAGTGCGGAAGTGGTCTGGCGTTCCGAACTGGACGGGTAGCGTTATCTGGCCAAGAGGTACTGAACTTTGACCCGGCAAGACGCCCCAGAACTGGGCGTCATATGGCTTCAACTATGCCGGAGTTAGCTTGAGAGCAGGCAAGCTGTTGTGGAAAAGGATATCAATGGAGCTACCCCGTCGACGAGCACTCACTCGAACCTGACGCTGTTGATGCATGGGTCCAGGATCAGAGGAAAACGCCCTGGTTCTGGGATGGCGGCCCACTGGTCCTGCCTATTGAAGGAAATCTTTTGGTGCGACCGGGGAGAGAATTTAGGATCGGCGATCGGACCATCGGTGATGTCCACATTAAGGCAAGCCCTTTTCAAGAGCTTTCTTTCATGTTTTGACTCGATGGAGACTTTTCCTCCAAAGATGGAGTGTACCACGTCGGTGGGACTGATGTATTAATGTCGTGGGTCCCTATCTTGGTCGCCGTCTTCGTCTTCGTGACTGTATCTGTCCTGCTTCTTGTTTTTCTTGGCGGTATTCCCCTGGGCGACCCGTTGTGTGTAGATGCTCTTGACGACACGGCATTCTTCCATCGTATGGTTAGACTTGGGATGGAGTTGGCATGGCCCTTTCAGCGTCTTGTTGTAGTCTTCCTGGTAGTTCCGCCGTCCATTGGGACGTTTGACTGTGTTTACCTCGTGATCGTTGTCGCGAGGTCGCTTGCCTCTGAACTCGTCGCGGTTATCGCGATGCCTGTCCCACCCTTCTCGGTGGTCGCGGTTATCGCCGCGGCGGGGTTCCGGTTATCAAAACGACCACGGCTATCGTCTCGTCGGGGAGGATGCTCGGCTCCTCTCACGTCTTCGCGGATGAGCTTTTCTGCGTCATCAGCATCGGCATAATTTTTGGCCGTGGCGAGGAGTTCAGCGACCGTGGTCGGCCTTTTGCGCAGTAGCTTGCTTCTCAAAGCTTCGTGGAAGCGTAGGCCCTTGATGAAGGCCGATATAGCCTCGTCGTGAGAAATCTTCGGAATCTTGAGGCGCATATCCGAGAAGCGTCGGATATAATCGCGCAAGGGTTCATTCTTCCTGTCTCTTATCCTTTCAAGATCGTATTTGTTTCTAGGCTGCTCGCACGTAGCAATGAAGTTATCAATGAATGCCTGGCGCAATTCTTCCTAAGAATCAAAAGAGTCCTTGGGTAGACCAAGGAGCCATTGGTGGCCAGCTTGATCGAGGACGACTGGAAAGTTGTTTGCCATGACGTGTTCGTCCCCTGCAGCTGATCAGACTGCGATCTCATAAAGGGTGATCCAGTTCTCAGGATTCTCCTTGCCATCGTACTTTTTAAGCTTCTCAAGCTTGAAGTTGCGAGGCCATACGACTTGGCGAAGGTGTGAAGAGAACTGTCTTAGGCCGGGGGGCCATGTGCTGCATCGTACTCAATGCGCCGCACATTTTCATATACTGCACGTTCCGTGATGCGCCTGTTGATGCGTTCACAGACATCCTTAGGAGGGATGTTGTATCGCAGGTCCTGGTCTTGGTTTACTTCCTGACCACGTCCGCGTCTCTGCTCGCGGTAACTGCCCGTGTCCCGACCACAGTTGTCGCGTCTAGTGTCCTTCCTACGATCGTTGGCGGGGGAGCGTCTATGATGGCGCCCGCTGGGTCGTGGTGAAGTCCGGCTGCGGTGAGTCTGGTCGAAGGAAACCTCCGTGTAGGAGACGGCTTGGACCCTTTTGAGCAAAGTAGTGGTCTGCCCCATCGCGGCGATCAAATGTGCTCGTATATTGGATCGGATGCCCTGGTACTCTGGAGTATCGAGGAGTCGGTCCAGGTTTGCCATGGCAATAGCTATGTTGGTGCTTGGCGTCTTGTAGACTTGCTGGTTCCCGACCATGTCGAAAGCATCGCTTAGGTTGTGTGGTGCGAGTTGCCGCTCCTCATCCGCTCGTCGCTGAGCGCGATCGGCGTTGCGCTGTTCACGTTGTTGTCTTTGTTCGTCGGTTTCGCCATCAATAACTGGTTCGTCATTGCTGACGTTGAAAATCAGATCTCCTCGCCGAGATGGAAAGACTGGAAAACAGGAAAAACCCGGGGGTAAGGTGGTAGATCTAGGTCGTAGTCTTCGTCCTCGGGGTGTAAAACCTCGGTAGGGACAGATCCTGTGCTAGAGTTCGTGCTGGTAGCCTTATCATCTGGTAGAATTTGGATGGATACCATGTTGATGAAGTGATGCGCTGGTCAGCGAGTTTGTCCTGGCGACAATCCCATCTTCCCGAACAGAGAATCGGTATGCCTCGAAAACTGATCGGACGCGTTGCTCAGACCGTGAGGGAAGTTATGGTCTGGGGAGGCTGACTTGAACTTGACAGTCCGTCCCGCGGTGGTCGATGTTATCGTCAGGGACGATTCCAGTCGTTCGTGCGTGGAGACACGAGTTGGTCGATGGGAGTCGAAAAAATTTGATGTTGTCGGCCGACCGTGGTTGCGTGAAATCGAATCCACCAGGTTGGAGGCTTCGAGAAGTTTGAGGTCGGCGCGATCGAGGGCTTGAAGAAGATCCGAGTTGTCGACTCGCTTTGCCCTGTAGCGAGGAAGCAGAGGTCGAGTGCTCGGAGTCGGCGTGATCGATGTCGACGCTTCTGTTATCCCAGATTGGATCTGGGTTTCTTCCAGAGTCGTGGTTGTAAGGACGTCGCCGCGAGTTGTCCAGGTGATCTGCCCGACGGTGAACGTGAGACTTTCAGCCACGGCCGCGGAAGCTGGGACGATGACCATCTTGTTCGTCTGGGAAGTTGTACGCACACCCCCTACCTGGCACGCCACTGTCGACGAAAGCTACTCGGCAGTCTACCTTGGGGTATACCCACGGTAGTAGTTTATCGGCAGACAGGTGCGCAAGCTACGAACTTGATGGTGACGCAAGACACATACAAGGTTTTTATCCAGGTTCGGCCGCCGTGTGGGCGTAATACCTACGTCCTGCGTCTGATTGTATTATTGTGGATTGTGTTGAGTTGAGATGAAATTGTCTAAGGTGGTCCCTTGCCTCTCCTTATATAGTCCAGAGGGCAGGGTGACAGATCTGGAAACTAGTCCTAGTCGGTTACAATTGCCATAGATAGTGCGATATCAATTTCTGTTCTAACCGACTAGAATCTGGCTTGATCTCCACGTCTTGTTTCTTTGTACGAAACTCCGAGCAGTTGGATCAAACCTCGAACTCGTCTCGTAATAGGCCAAGCCTCCTGGCCCAAGTCTAGCCGTAAGGGTATAGGGGTTTATACCCCCACAAGGGGTGTTCTGAGTTTGGTAAAATTACCCACCGTTATGCAACGTTTGGTTTGTTCTGTTTGGCTTCTTGGCGTGTCCTCTACCCAGGCCACTCCGCGATGCACCTCGCCGCCGGCGCCACCTCCATCGGAACCCCGGCCGCAAGCTCCGCCTTCTTCATCGGCCGTCCCATAGTCCACTCCCTGCTTGGGTCTTCCTCCTATCGACCCTATGGCTACGCCTAGCGTCTCGCGGTCTTGGCTCGTCCCCGCCGAACTCCTTCATTGGCTGGTCCTCCAATAGCGCCGACGATGGCGGCGCCTTTCGAAGAATCCAAACGCCGAGGAGTCTAACCAGCAGGTCGGCGAGCCCTCGCCATAGTTGACAATGAAGAATCTGAATGCTGAGGATACTAATCGGCAGGTCGGCGAGCCACCTGATATAGCTGACAATGAAGAATCCGAATGTCGTGGAGACCCACCGACAGGTCGGTGGGCCCCTGGCGTGTAGCTGATGATGAATCCCAAGCGACGAGGAATCTGACCAACAGGTTGGCGATGAAGCGAGCACCGAGCAGTCCAACCAGCTGGTCGGGGGTAAAATTGAGCCTAACAAAAACAGCCCACAAGCCCAATGCTTGTGCACCATTGATCTTGTCTTCAAATCAATGGTTGAGATTGCTTCTTGGGGATACACATAACCCAAACCCATAGTCTCCATTCTCTGTGAGAGAGAGCTGCTGCTGCTACTGCTGAGAGAGAGGAGAAAGCAGAACACACACCACAACGTGAGAAGAGAGAAAGAAGGAGAAGGAAAATTTGTCCAGATTTGGTGGCTGTAAATCGGTCATCTTCAAGCTGGTGATTGGAGGCTCAAACGTGGTTGGATTGGCACCAAACTTGGTGAGCTCGTTCCTCACTTAGAGTACTTCGATCTGTTAAGTTGGTTTGAGGATTGGTTGAGTATAGCACCAGATTTGAGAGGGGTTTTGTCAGTTCGGGTCTTTGCAGTTTCAGAACAGAGCAGTTTTGGTAGATAATTTGTTTGGGTGGTCAAACGGTGTCCAATTGTGCTGAAATTTGGTCAGTGGTTAGGGGACTCGTGGATCGACTTGCCTACCAAAATTTGTGCACAGTACAGCTGTAGTTTGGGAGATATGAACTGATTACCGAGGGAGACAGAATCTGTGACTTCTCTATTTGGCTGCTGTTATTCCTCTTGTTAGAAGGTTCTGGTTGTAGTTGATGTCAAGTTGTAACTTGATGAATGTGTTGCTGCTGGTTGTAATCCTCTAGATGCTCTAGAGAATACTCCTTGTACCCATTTGATTATAGTGGAAGTTTGGCTGGGAGTGGACCGATTGGTCGAAGTTTTTCCTTCTCACATTGAGAAGGTTTTCCGCGTTAATTGCTGTGTCTATTGTGCATTGTGATTGATTATTTCCGCTGCAATATGATGGTAGATGTTATCCTCATGATTCATCACATGTTGAGAAATTAGTTGTGCTTTGTTTGTGCCTTTTATCGCAACAAAGTGAACGATAAGTAGAAGTGAGCGCTGAACCATAGGACCAACTAGTCGGTGAAGAACTCCAAGTGCCAGGTGGTGCAACCACTCGGACGATAATCCTTTGTCCGTTAGCAAGAGTGGGAGGCTGTCATATTACTATTCACTAGTCTGCCAAAAATTCACAATCAAAACTAAAACTTAAACTAGCAAGTAGCATCAGCAAGCAGTTTAGAAATCACTCGAATTTAGCTTTAAAAAGCCTATCTGTTTGCATGAAGAACGTTTAGCTGTTAACAAACCACTCAAGTTTAGCTGTAAAAAGCCTATCTGTTTGCATGAAAATGATTTAGCCTATCTGTTTAAATGATTTAGCCTAAATCATTTTGTAAAGGTAAATTTGGCAATTGTTGAAGGAAAAACGTTTCCAACGAACTCTGTAAGTGACTCTCTAAATTTAGTAGCTCGCTATCTCACCTTATTCGCTTTCTACTTTTGGATAGTCTATCTCACTAGCCATCTTTATAGAGTCTGTTGGAGTACTTTAATATTTTTTGTCAAATCTATTTTAAAGAGTAGCTAAATCAGTAAATTTAACTAGTCTTTTTAGCTAATCACTTGGAGATGCTCTTACCCCTCTTCTTCTTATTCATCACTAACTGACGGTTTGAGCTTTTCTACAAATGGTTCAAGTGCTGCTCGGCATTCACTGTAAAGCTCATCAGCTTTACCTGATCACAATTGTATCCTCAGGACACCCGGCTAACATCAAGTTCAGGCACATAACTTTTGAGGATGTTGACAACATGCCCAGCCGTAGTCAGAGCTCCTTCGAGCTTGGTTTCTACATCTCTACAACGCTGTTCAGAGATATCAAACTTGCGCCACAACTCATCAAGGATGGGGATGGTGTGCTCCAAACAGGTACCCGCGGTTTTTCTCTAGTGTAACTAAATGAACTAAATAAAAGAATAAGAGAAGAAATTATCTATTTAGTTTATTAAATTACACTAGAGAAGAACTACATATATCCATTTGGAGGGTTATTCTCATTGAAAGGATCAAGATGCCCAAGAGGAGGGTTAATTGGGCTTCTATAAAAATTTAAGCAACCTATAAGCTCCAATTCAACCCCTTGTTCCTAGTGTGTTCTAGAGAGCTACCAGATAAAAGTTTTGCAACCTAATTCCAATCCTATTCTAGCATGACAATTCTAGGAATGTAAATACTCAAAGTAAATGCTAGAAAGTAAAGGAGGAGAGCAAGAAGAACGTGGCGATGTTTTGCCGAGGTATCGGAGAGTCGTCACTCCCCACTAGTCCTCACTAGTCCTCGTTGGAGCACCCGCGCAAGGGTCTTGCTCCCTCTTGGTCCGTACAAGGACCAAGTGCTCTCTACGGGCTGATTCTTCGACACTCCGTCACGGTGAATCGCCCAAAACCGCTCACAAGCTTGACACGAGCCACCCACAAGAACTCCGGGCGGTCTTTGTGCCTCCAATCACCACCGAACCGTCTAGGTGATGACGATCACCAAGAGTAATAAGCAAAGAACTCTCACTTGACCCAAACAAGACTCTAGAGAGTGGTGGATGCACACTTGAACTCTTGGAACTCAACTAGAGAAGGATTCACTCAAGAAATCACTCAATTCTCAATCCTCAATAGGCTCTTGCTTCTCTCTTGCACTACAAGGTGTTTCTCAGCTGATCAAATGGGCAAGAGACCTCTCATGGACGAGGTGGAGGAGTATAAATACTCCCCATCAAGTCCCAAGGGCCGGCCACCCGTTTTCCACAGAAAACGGGAGCACCGGACGCGCTTGATGTCACTACTGGAAACTCAAAATTTCCTATCGGTAAAAAACCGACACAAAAATGACAAAAACCGACAGAAAATATAGGAAACAAGTTTTTCTATCCGTGAACCGACATTCCGACCGGACTAGCTCGACAGTAAATTCTCTTTTTTTCTATCGGGTTTAGCGCACCGACATAATTATTACAATTATTCTGTCGGTAGCGTTTATACCGATATTCTGTCGGTACGTTTATACCTCTGACAGTAGTGTGTTGCACCGGATGCACTGCTCAAAGCGTCCGGTGCCCCCATTAACAGCTAACTGTACTACCTCTGACAGTACACTGGACGCACTCATAGTGGGTCCGGTGGCGTCCGGTGTGAGAGTAAACTGCAACCCTCTCTGGGTGGGACCGGATGCACCCTAGTTGGTCTGGTGCGTGCGTCCGGTGCCCTGTTCAACTTGCAGACCTCCCTGGGTAAGGGACCGGATACATCCCGACAAGTCTGGTGCGTGCGTCCGGTGCCTAACCTTAGGCACCCAGGCATGCTGACCCAAGTCAGCACCACTGGACGCACTCACAGAGCGTCCAATGCCTCTTTAGGCACCCAAACTTCGACGTCGAAACGTGATCTTTCCAAAACGAAGTTTGTTCCTCTCGATCTAAGGACTTTCTCAGAGCTGCCTAGTGCTAGGTTTACCAAGTGTGCACCACATCTAAACCTAAAGCCTTGCCTAGGTCAAGCTACCCATTCAATGCCCCCCTTAATTGTACGGTCAAAGGAAAAAACAAAGTCCTAAACTACTCTAAGTGCCCTTCTTCACCATATGTCACTTAGACCTAGTCTAGTCCCGACGATGTCCAACCATCCTTTAAAAACCAAAACGATTTCCACCATTAAGTCTACATGAATGATCTAGTCCATCGATCACCATTACTATGACCTAACATAAATGACTTTGTCTCTGCAAAACACAAGTTAGTTGTAGTAATCAATATTGTCATTAATCACCGAAACTCATTAGGGGCCTAGATGCTTTCACTCATCCTTACTCATCAACCTCCTGCTCCAAGGCTGCCTTTTCCCTTTCCAGACACATGGTGTAGGCAACATGATTTACACAACACAGCAAGGTTTGAAACAAATCCTACGTCAAAGGCACAGATCTATATAAGCAGTCATTTATATACCTTCGTTGGCATCCCGAAGAACTTTGATTCTTCTTCTAGTTGAGACACAACAACTTTATAATGTTTGACTTGATCTCGAGCCCCTTTCCAAAGGCTGTGACAAGTCTTTGTCCCCTCGATGAGTGGAATCATCTGAGAAGGGTCATCTTCTAGGGTGCCCTCCTTGCTCCCTAGAACCTTCACCTGGGTGGATAACTCTAGGCTTGGCCTATCCGGGGTCACGGTCTATTGACAGTATTTATTGCTCATCATAAACTATCAACATAATGCATACAATTTTCATAAGTTTTGGTGAATTATTATTTTTAGCAGGATTATTCTAGAAAATCAGAAAGGAGGATCAAAATGTCAAATAATACCAAACTTAACCGCGGCAAAATTTAACCCAGGAGCTTTCGAAGAACACCACAAGGCAACCCACGCAAGCAAGCCGAGCCCGAGTGGCTAGGGCTGGCCCCACCTGTAGGCCATTTGGCCTCCTGTGGACCCTACTATGAAGGTTCCTCCACCACCTCTTAGGATTGCATCTACGCCGTGCTTCAAGTCAGTTTGATCCAAGGGTTCACGTTTCAAGCTCAGGGCTATATAACTAGGCCTTGTCCTTCCCCCCTAAAGCATCCTCTGCCATAAGTCAAGAGTAGACAAAAAATTAGGGTTTTTAGATATTAGCATCCTCTGCCGTATTTAAAAAGTTACAAACTGGTATAACCGTAGTACTAGCATGTAGAATTCGCAAAGAGGAACCTAACAAAATTTGGATGGATTAAAGCTGAGTTAAAATGAGCATTTTATAAGCAAAGTAAAATCAGTGGCAAAACTATAAATAATGGAAAAGCATATTTTGATTTAAACCGACGTGAAATATGCTTTTAAAATGGGAAAACATAATCCTGCAGAGGCGCCACGGACCGCGGGTTGATTCCAAGAGTAGTTCAGGGACTCTTAAACAAAAATGTTGGCCGAACGATTATGTTCTAATCTCAGTCGTTCAATCTCAATCCGACGATTAGGAATCCATCCAGGGGACTTCGCCGGCCGGACGGCCACCGGAGTTGGGCACCGGCGCGGTGGCGCCATGGCCAAAGCTTAGAACCTCGCCAGAGTTTTCCCATATCGTGTTTTAAAGCGTTTTTCAACGAACCGAGGACATGAGGTTGCTGTGAACTCACCTAGGGATTACTTACGTCCGGAGAGAGCTCAAAAGAAGCTAGCTGTGTGGGATGGCAAAGAAGAACTCGGCGAGGTCCGAAACTCGTGAAAGAAAGGCTAAAACGGCTCGGTTAGGTACTCTGGTGAGAAAAAGGAGTGCCGGGAACGTATCTTGGAGCTTTATAAGCCCTCGGTTACTCTTTGGCAAGGAAATCACGGCGTCTTTAGGATTTGGCTGCTCCCGGTCGATTCCTACTTGACCACGTCGAGAGGAAGGAGGACTGACGCGTGGAGCCGGTCAACAGAGAGAGATTGGAGAGGGGAGTGCGTGCGAGCGGTTTTGGGCTGGCTGCTGGCTGCGCTACTGGGCCAAGAGCAAGAAGGGAAAGGAATGGGCCTTCGGGAGCGTTGGGCCGAAAGTGAAGTTCTTTCCCTTTTCTATTTTTCTATTTCAAAACTAGTTTACAAAGGAGATTTAATTTCACTTGAATATTAAGCAAGAACACACATCAGAGAAATAAATATGCTCCAGCATGAATACATAATCAAGTTACTAACCATATGATGGATTTTATTTTCAACAAAAATTATTTATGTGCTAAACTAAATGCCCACAAAAATACTTAAATAACTCCAATTTAATCCTATTTATATATTGAAAAGCAAAGTTGTAGGTGTTACAACTTCTAGGCGACTACCTGTTCTTTAGTTTTATCTTCCTTCTCTGCCTCCGAATAATTAAAGTCATAGTAGGTAGCAGATGCATGAAAGTTTTAAGCTGCCAACCACATGGGTACATGTGGGGCAACAAGTTGCACTATCTACTATGTACCGAGCTGGCTTGGCAATTGGCATTGCTATCTTAGCAATGCAGATCCTGTGCGGATGTGTTTCACGTGGACGCTGCATCATGCATGAAAGTCTACTGACCTAGCTAGGTCAAGGTCGTCCCCTTCGAATTGGATTGATGACGCAGTTAATAATACAGTAACAATCTTTAATTCTAGCTACGCTGGCCTGCAACATATACTACTATAGTAGTGCACATCAATTTCGTCTGTCGTTGCCGGTCTCTCTCACTGACTCGCATGTATACAGTCGACGCGTCACATTCTTATCTTATTTTTATTGATACACTTAGGCCTTGTTTAGATCTGAACTTTTTTAGATTTAGCTATCATAGCATTTTTTTTTTGTATTTGATAATTATTGTCCAATCATAGACTAACTAGACTCAAAAGATTCGTCTCTCAAATTACAGGCAAACTACGTAATTAGTTATTTTTTATCTATATTTAATGCTTCATGCACGTGCCGCAAGATTTGATGTGACGAGAAATCTTAAAAAGTTTTTGGATTTTGGGTGAAACTAAACAAGGCCTTACTGTAGACTGCTCTAAAATATGCATGGCACACTTAGGTCTTGTTTAGATCTAACCTTTTTTAGATTTGGTTACTGTAGTATTTTGTTTGTATTTGATAATCACTACTAAAGAGAGCCACTGTATTTATTACTTTGTATTTCTTGTTTCTCCATCCGAGGTCGTTTGAAAATTTTAAATTTTAAATATTAGAAATTTAGACGTAATTATCCTCAACTAGATGATTTGAAATAAAAAAGTTTATCAACTATAAAGTTTTATAACTGTTTGAGATCTACAACTTTTGTTTTAGTCGTTTCTCCATCCAAGGTCATTTGAAAAATTCGAATTTCAGCACTTATTTTTACTATTCGGTGTGTGTTTGTAATGGAGGCTCTAGATCTAGCGACCCCTAAAAATCCATTTGTCGGGGTAATAACACTAGCAACCCATGCAAATGGATTTTTTAGGAGTGGCTCGTGTACAGAACCATTTGTAGAGGCCCTTTTAGATTGAACAACTCTAAAAAAAAAGAGGTGTTACAACAGATCCTTTTTGCAGTAGTGTTTGTGACTTCTCTTTGTGCCATTATAACTGCTAAATTTCTTTGTCAGCCATTGAAAAAATATTAATCCCCTGTATGTCACTTTCGACGTGACCTTTTTTTTTTGACGTAAAGATCGTTAGTCTTTTGACCTTGCTGCCTTAATTATTATTTTTTTTTGACGAAACCTTGCTGCCTTAATTAGATTGACGAGCATCTTATCCTTTCATGGCAACACCAAAACAGCCATTTGGTCACGATCCAAGCATGTTCGTCTTCACTATGCATAGGTCGTAGCAGATAATTCTTCTCTATAATAACCAGCGTCGAAGTTCTAGGCGACTACCTCTTCTTTAATTTATCTTCGTTCTCTGCCTCCGAATAAGGCCCTTGTTTAGTTCCTAATTTTTTTTAAACTAGGGTACTGTAGTACTTTCGTTTTTATTTTACAAACATTATCCAATCATAGAGTAACTAGGCTTAAAAGATTCATCTCACAATTTTACAAACAAACTATGTAACTAGTTTTTATTTTTATCTGTATTTAATGCTCCATGCACGCGTGTCACAAGATTCGATGTGACAAAAAATCTTAAAAAGTACAGATACATGAAAGTTTTGACTTGCCAAACCACATGGGTACGTGTGGGGCAACAAGTTGCACTATCTACGTACTATATCTAGCGGTGTCTCCAGCAAAATGCAGACCCTGTGTTGTGCGGATGTGTTTCACGTGGACGTTGCATGCATGCATGTGTGTTGTGCTGTGCGCTCGACGACGTACGACCTGAAGTCTACTCCTAGCGAGGTCAAGGTCGTCCCTTCAGATTCAGATTGATCACGCAGTTAATAATACATGAAACAATCTTTAATTCTAGCTACGCTGGCCTGCAACATATACTACTGTAGTACTAACACATCAGTTTCGTTTGTTGTTGCCCGGTCTCTCTCACGGACTCGCATATATAGTCGACGCGTCACATTCTTATCTTATCTTTATTTATTGATATACTTATTGTACACTGCTCTAAAATATGCATGGTACACTTAGATCTTGTTTAGATTCAATTTTTTTTTAATTTAGCTATTGTAGCACTTTTGTTTGTATTTGACAAGCACTACTACGTAGAGCTACTGTAGGGCGGCTCTAGAGCTATGCATGGTACACTTAGACCTTGTTTAGATAAATTTTTTTAGATTTGACTACTGTAGCACTTTTGTTTGTATTTGACAATCACTACTACAGAGAGGCTAGGACAAAAATTACTTTTTAAATTTCTGTTTTTTAATTGATACATTTATTGTACACTGCTCTCAAATCTTGAACAAAAAATTACCAAACTAACCAATTAGTACGTTTTAAGTTAATCTTTTCTTAGACTCATTGTTTGGTCTTAAAATTACTAGGACACATTATATTTTAGGACAAATGGAGCAGCACTCAACCTTCCAGAGCTCAATCTTACTTAGTGTATATTTTTCTTTTTTATGTTTTGTTGTGCATTTGCAACATCATCTTCCCTATGTTTAGAGCATCTCCAAAAGTCCATAGAACACTCTCCCAATTCATGATTTTTGGCAAGATTTAAAAAACTCATCTCACACAACTTTCCACCCCAGCTCCCAATCTTTTGGCACTTGGAAAAAATTAGCTCCGTGCACAACCAGCTTTATAAACATATCCTAAACTCTATGTAAAAAAATACACACAGAAATAGAATGACAGAAAATAGTTTTAATTTCCTAGAGGGCCATCAGCTAGCGGCCAGCCTAGACCAGCTCACGGGAGGGGCCACGGCCACTAGCGGGATGGGGGCGGCGGCTGCCTTCCTGCGTCAAACAGGAGCCATGGCCCTCCTATGCAGATCTGGGGTAGCACACCTGGGTCGGCGACCAACAGCGACCCTGAGGGAAGCTAGAGGCAGAGCACTTGGGGGCGCTCGTCATCCATGGAGGTGTGGTGGCTTGCGGCGGGCAGTGGGCAGCGATGTGGAGATCGACCTGGAGTTGGGAGACCTGGGAGCAACGGGAGTGCGAGCAGCGCATTTGGGATTGGGAATGGCGGCGGGCAACGGGAGTAGGAGTCAACCTTCAAGAGCTCAATCTCAGTGTCTATTTTTCTTTTTATGTTTTGTTGTGCATTTGCAACATCAACTTCCTATGTTTAGAGCATCTCCAAGAGTCCCCAATGCACTCTCCCAATTCATGATTTTTGGACTTCGTAAACAACCACTCCTGTTTCTTAGTAAACAACCACTCATGTTCTTTGTATTTGGGACTCTAAACGAGTTTAAATGGAAAAATGATCTACTGTAAAATTGTATAACTTTTTAAGATTTATAACTTTTGTATTTCTTGTTTCTCCATCCGAGATCGTTTGAAAGTTTTGAATTTCAAATGTTGGAAATTTAGATGTAATTATCCTCAACTAGATGATTTAAAATAAAATAGTTGTCAAGTACAAAATTTTATAACTGTTCGAGATCTACAACTTTTATTTTCGTCGATTCTCCATCCAAGTCGTTTGAAAATTTCAAATTTCAATACTTATTTTTCTATTTGGTGTGTGTTTGTAATGGAGGCTCTAGATTTAGCTGCCTCTTAGGGGTAATAACACTAGAAACCCCTGCAAATGGATTTTTAGGAGTGGCTTGGGTATAAAACCTTTTGTAGAGGCGCTTTTAGATTGAACCACCCTAGAAAAAAAAAGGTGTTGCAATGGATCCTTTTGTAGTAGTGTTTGTGACTTCTTCATGTGCCATTAAAACTGCCAAATTTCTTTGTCAGCCATTGAAAAAAGTTAATCCCCTATATGTCACTTTCGACGCGTTGTGTTAGTCTTTTGACCTTTATTTTGACGTGATCGTTAGTCTTTTCACCTTGCTCCCTTTTTTTTTGACGAAAACCTTGCTGCTTTAATTAGATTGACGAGCGAGTATCTTATCCTTTCGACGTGTTCCGTATGTCTTCTAATGGACAAATGCACTATACGAGTATCGAAACTACTTGAAATGACCTTGCTGCCTTAATTTAGATTGACGAGTTCATGACAACACCAAAACAGCCAATATGGTCACGATCCAAGCTGGTTCGCCTTCGTGATGCGTGTTCTTTATAATAACCAGCGTCGAACTTCTAGGCGACTACCTCTTCTTTAATTTATCTTCCTTCTCTGCCTCTGAATAAGTAAGGCCTTATTTAGTTCAAAAAATGTTACAAATTTTTTTAGATTTTCTATCACATCGAATCTTACGGCACATGCATGTAACACTAAATATAGATTAAAAACGTAACTAATTATACAGTTTATATGTAATTTGCGAGACGAATCTTTTGAACCTAGTTAATCCATGATTGTATAATATTTGTCAAATACAAACGAAAGTGCTACAGTGTCGATTTAACGAACAATATTTGTTGTTCAGTTGGCAAAGTTTTTTGGTTCGGGTACTGTAGGACTTTTGTTTTTATTTGATAAATATTATCCAACCATCAACTAACTAGGCTTAACAGATTCGTCTCGCAAATTACAAGCAAACTGTGTAATTAGTTTTTGTTTTCGTCTATATTTAATGCTTCATGCATGTACCGTAAGATTCGATGTAACGGGAAATCTTGAAAATTTTTGAATACTTCTTGAGAACTAAACCTCCTAAACAAGGCCTAACGTCATATTAGTAGGTAGCAGATGCATGAAGTTTTGACCTGCCAACCACAAGGGTACATGTGGGGCAACAAGTTGCACTATCTAGCGGGGAGCTGCAGGCTTGGCATTGCTATATTCTGCTGTCTCCAGCAATGCAATGCAGACCCTGTGCTGTGCGGATGTGTTTCACGTGGACGCTGCATCATGCATGTGTATGTGTTGTGCTGTGTGCTCGACGACGACCTGAAGTCTACTGAACTAGCTAGGTCAAGGTCGTCCCCCTTCAGATTGGATTGATGATCACGCAGTTAATAATATATGAAACAATCTTTAATTCTAGCTACGCTGGCCTGCAACACATCAATTTCGTTTGTTGTTGCCCGGTCTCTCTCACGGACTCGTCGACGACTCGACGCATCACATTTTTATCTTATCTTTATTTATTGATACACTTATTGTACACTGCTCTAAAATATGCATGGTACACTTAGACCTTGTTTAGATCAAAAAATTTTTGGACTTAGCTACTAGCATTTTTGTTTGTATTTGACAATTACTACTACAGAGAGCTACTGTAGGGGCGGCTCTAGAGCTATGCATGGTACACTTAGACCTTGTTTAGATTATTTTTTTGGATTTGGCTACTGTGTAGCACTTTTATTTGTATTTTGACAATCACTACTTACAAAGAGCTACTGTAGGGGCAGCTGGGACAAAAATTACTGTTTAAATTTCTGTTTTTTGATTGATAATTGTACACTGCTCTCAAATCTGGGACAAAAAATTAGCAAAATTTCTGTTTTTAAATCTGCGGAGGCCTGTCAACTTACTTAGCTCTAAAATACTATATTAGTCATCCTATTGTATAGTACCATGAACCTCGAACAAAGTAAGGAGGATTAAAAAAACATTATTCCCTCATTAAGTACATCATATTTGTTGGCGTACCCTTTTTATTGTCTAGGACACATTTGACTATGGATGTGATCGGGCAGGCTACAATAATGAAAGGTAGCTAGTTAATGTTGCAACATTATATTTAATATTATCTTGCTGTGATAGAATATTCGATACACTTTTTGTCTTCAAGTACAATGTATGAAAGTAGCTAGTATTAAACTTTGACCTAAATATGGTATTCTGGACAGCTCAATGTCATTCATACATTGCTGTCTTGTAAACCTCATCCTTAGAAATATTTAAACACTATATTGCATAAAATGACTGCTATAGTTGATAAGCTAAAATCAGTGACATGCATGCATATCTTTTCAATCATTGCGTTACTTAAAAATTATATAAAGTGATAGCCAAACTAACTAATTAGTACGTTTTAAGTTAAACTTTTCTTCGACTCATTGTTTGGTCTTAAAATTACTAGGACACATTATATTTTAGGACAGATGGAGCAGCACTCAACCTTCCAGAGCTCAATCTTAGTGTATATTTTCTTTTTTATGTTTTGTTGTGCATTTGCAACATCATCTTCCCTATGTTTAGAGCATCTCCAAAAGTCCATAAAACACTCTCCCAATTCATGATTTTTGGCAAGATTAAAAAAACACATCTCAAACAACTTTCCACCCCAGCTCCCATTCTTTTGGCACTTGGAAAAAATTAGCCCCGTGCACAACCAGCTTTATAAACATATCCTAAACTCTATGTGAAAAAAATACACACAGAAATAGAATAACAGAAAATAGTTTTAGTTTCCTGGAGGGCCATCGGCTAGCGGCCAGCCTAGACCAGCTCACGGAAGGGGCCACGACCACTAGCAGGATGGGGGCGGCGGCTGCCTGCCTGCGTCAAACCGGGGCCGTGGCCCTCCCATGCAGATCTAGGGTAGCACACCTGAGTCGGCAACCAACATCGAACCTGAGGGAAGCTGGGGGCAGAGCACTTGGGGGCGCTCGTCATCCATGGAAATGTGGTGGCTAACGGCGGGCAATGGGCAGCGATGTGGAGATGGGGTGGCAGATCCTGCGAGACCTGGGAGCAACGGGAGTGCGAGCAGCGCGTTTGGGGTTGGGAGGATAGGTTTAGGTGCTTTTGTGTTTTTTTTTATTTTCTTTCATTTTCTTTTATATTCCACATCGCGCCAAAAGTGAAATCCATGCACAACTTTTTTTTGTGCGTATGTGAATTTTAATCTGTGTAAAATAAAAACTGACAAAATAATTATAATTTTGTTGGGCATGTATAAGTTTTTTTCTACGAGTTATAAATAAACCGACAAAATAATAGTATTTTTTTTGTGTGTGTATTATAACACATGGAAAAAAAATCATATAATTACACTGTGGGTTTTCATATTTTTCTCAGGATACTAAAAAATATAATTCTTCTATGTGTATCAGAAAAAACGCACAAAAAACTGCGTCACCCGTAGGGATATTCGAGTTTCCAGTAGTGTCATCTATACAAATATTTTAAAAACTATATTGCATAAAATGACTTCTATAATTGATAGCTAAAATGAGTGACATGCGTGCATATCTTTTCAAACCTTGCATTACTAGAAAATTATATAAATTGATAGCCCATCTAACTAATTTGTAAGGGTTAAGTTAGACTTTTCATAGACTCGTTATTTGGTCTTAAAATTGCTAGGACACATTATATTTCAGGAGAGATAGAGTAGGAGTCAACCTTCAAGAGCTCAATCTTAGTGTCTATTTTTCTTTTTTATGTTTTGTTGAGCATTTGGAACATCAACTTCCTATGTTTAGAGCATCTCCAAGAGTCCCCAAAACACTCTCCCAATTCATGATTTGGACTTAGTAAACAACCACTCTTGTTTCTTAGTAAACAACCACTCCTGTTCTTAGTATTTGGGACTCTAAATGAGTTTAAATGGAAAAAGTGATCTACTGTAAAGTTGTATAACTTTTTAAGATTTATAACTTTTGTATTTCTTGTTTCTCCATCTGAGGTCGTTTGAAAGTTTTAAATTTCAAATGTTGGAAATTAGATGTAATTATCCTCAACTAGAAGATTTTAAATAAAAAAGTTATCGACTACAAAGTTTTATAACTGTTCGAGATCTACAACTTTTATTTTTGTTGTTTCTCCATCCAAGTCGTTTGAAAAATTCGAATTTCAGTACTTATTTTTCTATTCGGTGTGTGTTTGTAATGGAGGCTCTAGATCTAGCGGCTTCTTAGGGGTAATAACCCTACAAGCCCCTGCAAACGGATTTTTAGGAGTGGCTCGTGTATAGAATCTTTCACTAGTAAAAAGAAGCACTATGCTAGTGGTGGAATATAATTTTTACAGGCGGTTTCAATTAAACAACGTTTGTAGAAAGAAATTAGCTTGCCTGACTAAAAAACCGCCTGTTAAAATCATTTTTCACAGACGGTTTTTCTAACAAAACTGCCTGTAGAAATCATGTATTTCTATAGGCAGTTCTCATAAGAAACCACCAGTGAAAATCATATTTCTACAGGCGGTTTCTTAAGAAAAAACCGCCTGTAGAAAAAATTTGAAATTGAATTTTTTGCGCTTTTCAAATGACCTCGTTTGAAAAAAATGTCAAAATAAAAGTTGTAGATCTCGAAAAGTTATGAAACTTTGTAGTTGATAGGTTTTTCATTTGAAATCATCTCGTCGTCGAAAACTACGTTTGAATTTCTCAAATTTGAAATTCAAATTTTGTAAATGACCTCGAATGGAGAAACTACCAATACAAAAGTTGTAGATCTTGAAAAGTTGTGAAACTTTATAGTTGACAATTTTTCTATTGGAATCTGTTTATAGCCTCAAATAATCGATATATGCTCGGTTTAGGATAATATGTGGGGAACCAAACTCTAATTTTGACATAACTAAGTGATAGGTGGAGTAGTTGAGGATGCTACACACGAGGGTGAGGTCTCAGGTTCAAATCCCACCAACCACGTAGCATGTGATTTTACGCGAAAAAATACACGACTTGCTGCGACTAGCCAGTGGGCCTCCCTAGGATTCAAATCTTTTTTTCCTATTTTTAAAAGCCGATTTTATAATTTCTGTAAAAAAATTCTAGAGGCGGGTGACATAACTGAACCGCTTGTATACCCGCCTATAGGCACGTAGCACATGCGGTTCGCCAATACGGCTGTGGAAAGAGGTTGAGAACCACATGTGTAGTAGTTCTGTGTACTAGTGTTTTGTAGGCGTCCCCTAGGATTCAAATCTTTTTTTTCCTAATTTTAAAAGCCGACTTTGTAATTTCTGTAAAAAGATTTCTAGAGGTGGGTGGCATAACTGAACCGCTTGTATACCCGTCTATAGGCACGTAGCATAGGCGGTTCGCCAATACGGCTGTGGAAAGAGGTTGAGAACCACATGTGTAGTAGTTCTGTGTACTAGTGTTTTGTAGGCCTCCCCTAGGATTCAAATCTTTTTTTTTCCTAATTTTAAAAGCCGACTTTGTAATTTCTGTAAAAAGATTTCTAGAGGTGGGTGGCATAACTGAACCGCCTGTATACCCGTCTATAGGCACGTAGCACAGGCGGTTCGTCAATCCGTCTGTGCAAAGAGGTTGAGAACCACATGTGTAGTAGTTCTGGTGTATAGTGTTTTGTAGAGGCGCTTATTGAACTGTCCTAGAAACAAAAAAAAAAGAGGTGTTGCAACGGATCCTTTTGTAGTAGTGTTTGTGACCTCTCTATTGTGCCATAAAAACTGCTAAATTTCTTTGTCAGCCATTGAAAAGAATTAATCCCATGTATGTCACTTTCGACGTGTTGTGTTAGTCTTTTGAACTTTTTTTTGACGTGATCGTGAGTCTTTTCACCTTGCTCCCTTTATTTTTTTTTTTTTGACGAAAACTTGCTGCCTTAATTAGATATGGACAAATGCACTATACGAGTAGGACCTACTTGAAATGACCTTGCTGCCTTAATTTAGATTGACGAGTTGATGACAACACCAAAACAGCCATATGGTCCCGATCCAAGCTGGTTCGTCTTCGTGATGCGTGGTCTTCTTTATAATAAAATAATAACCAGCGTCGAACTTCTAGGCGACTACCTCTTCTTTAATTTATCTTCCTTCTCTGAATCTCAATAAGTAAGGCCTTATTTAGTTCCAAAAAAATTTTGAAAATTTTTCAAATTTCTCATTACATCGAATCTTGCGGTACATGCATTTAACACTAAACATAGATTAAAAACATAACTAATTGCACAATTTGTCTATAATTTGCGAGACGAATCTTTTGAGCCTAACTAGTCTATGATTGAACAATATTTGTCAAATATAAACAAAAGTGCTACGATTTTAATGAACAATATTTGTTGTTCAGTTGGCAAAGTTTTCTAGTTTCGGATACTATAGGACTTTCGTTTGTATTTGATAAATACTGTCCAATCATGAACTAACTAGACTTAAAAGATTCGTCTCGTAAATTACAAGCAAACTGTGTAATAATTAGTTTTTGTTTTTGTCTATATTAAATACTTTATACATATGCCGTAAGATTCGATGTGACGATGAATCTTGAAAATTAGATACTTTTTTAAACTAAACCAGGCCTAAAACAAGGCAAAAAGTCATAGTAGGTAGCAGATGCATGAAGTTTTGACCTGCCAACCACATGGGTACGTGTGGGGCAACAAGTTGCACTATATACTTATATCTAGCGGTGTCTCCAGCAATGAAATGCAGACCCTGTGTTGTGCGGATGTGTTTCACGTGGACGCTGCATCATGCATGTGTGTTGTGCACTTGTGCTGTGTGCTCGATCGACGACTACCTGAAGTCTACTGATCTAGCTAGGTCAAGGTCGTCCCCTTCAGATTGGATTGATCACGCAGTTAATAATATAGTAACAATCTTTAATTATAGCTACGCTGGCCTACACATCAATTCCCGGTCTCTCACTCTCTCTCTATATATAGTATATAGTTGACGCGTCATCTTATCTTTATTTATTGATACACTTAGTACTTGTTTAAAGCAACAAAAAAAAATTCAAGTTTCCTGTAACATTATAAAAAATACTATTGGCTGATTTCTCGTGAAAGAAAAATATTATTGAATGGCTAACAGATTCGGCTGATAAGCTCAAACATTATTCGTGTGTTTAGAGAAGTGCATGAGAACAATCAATATATATGTGAGACACGTTTGGTCTGGGGTAAGCATGCCGCTTGGAGCCCTGAACCGGCAGCGATCACAGGAGCAACACTACCGGCTCCAACAAGCAGTGATCACAGGAATAACACTGGTAGCCTGTGTGACGAACCGGTAGTATTTGCCTCAACCGAACACTGCAGGCTTTGGTGATGAACCGGCCGTGTCGTTTTCCTCGATACTGTTGGTTAATTTGTGCCACGAACCAGCAGTGTTCGGCTTGGGTAATGAACCGGCAGTGAAGGCTATCATATTACTACAAAAATAATTTATAGCAACGTTTCATTTTTTTTTGGCTCGACTCTATATTGAGCCGTCTCTATAAATTATGCTCAATGAGCCGTTCCTACAAATTCATTTATGGAGAAAGCTTTGAACCGATGAACCCAACATTACTGCTAATTTGGTTATGCTGGTTTAAAATCTGACTGTGAAGTGAGGTTTGAACCGATAGTGATGTGCAGATATAAGGTAGCGATGTATATAACTACTCTAGGTCTCCAACCTATAATCAAATACGTCAGTACGTGTACGTTTGTGCATTCACGCTTGCACCGTGAGCTCATTGTTGTACGTCACTCTGCGAATATAACTGGTATCCAAATTGGCCAGCTTCCATTTCTCCGATCCATGCATCATTTTATATATTATCCTAGAATGTAAGACGTACAGTATATATGGTTGGGCGAATACCTGGAGTCGTGGACTATGGGCGTATTTGACTTGTAAGCTAAAATAGTTCGCGAATGCTTAAAGAGGATAGAAATATATAGGATCACTTAGCAAGAAATTCATCCTATGACATGAACTAGGACGAGTAACTAGAGAGAGAGACGTGTATGTGGAAGGTACTGACCATCCGCGGGCTTAGTGGAGAGCTCGAGTCCACGGCCATGGCGTCGGTGATGAAGTCGGTGTAGGAGACGATAAAGAAGTCACATTGAAGTTCGACGATGGCGTGGACATCATGGTGCAGAGGTGGCATAGTCTCAGCGGAGTAGTGCTTCCCCAGTGACGACCCTCTCAGATCAGATTAGGGTTTAGATGTCGGTGGAGAGTGGCAGCTCACAGGAACCTCATATCGTGAGCCCAGACCCCCATCTGCTCTATACAGCGCTGCATGATGTGGCCCACCAACCATGTATTGGACTGCGCGCCCTCGATCAGGGCATGAGGTCAAGTCCTAGGTGGTCGTTAGGCCAGCCTGGTTGAGATCAACCTAACATTCTCCCCCTTAATCTCAACTCATATTTTAAACTTAAACTTAACTCTTATATATTTCCCATTCCGTCATAGATTAGTGTATAGAGTGTACCTCATTGTCACGGTTTGCTACCATAGGCTTTCCACTAATCCAGGGATCATAGGCTTTCCTGTAAACCCATACCGGCTAAGTGTTCTCTAAACACGTCGGGTGAAAAGCCTTTTGCAAGTGGATCCACCAGCATGTTATCTGCTTATGTGCTCAAGACTAATTGCATGATCCCAGGCTTGTCTTTCACAATATAATACTTTATATTAGTGTATATGGCAACACCGCTTGACTTATTCTTGATCATACTGTACTTCTGAATTATCATCGCAATACAATTTGAGTAGCTTATGTATGTCATCTATCACTTTCAATTTGGGTATGTATTTCCTTAGCCAATTCACCTGCTGAAAGCCCAAGTTTGGTTTTGGTAATTAATGACACCAAGTTGCTAATGCTTTGTGTTTAAGTGATTTGAGCTAGGCATAGCAACACATGTGATGAAGGTGCATGGTGGCATAGAAAGGTGGCCACATGATCACAAAGAGATGAAGCATGAAGTGGAGATCATGGTGATAGACGAGGAGTAAAGTGATCAACGCAAAGGTATAAACATAGGGTTTTACTTTTGCCGGTCTAAGTTAAGTAGAGAAGTGATTGACCGGATTTTCGATAGATAGTCGACTATCAAGAGGGGAAATCACGGTCATCTCTCGAATCAAGTGCTACTAGGTCCATATCTTGAGCATATGCATTAGGATCTAGTGAAGTGCTAACTTAACTCCTTTGATGAAAATGTTTGTGAAAAGCTAAGACACATGCACTTTGGTGGTGAACACTTGTTCGTGTTAGCACATTTGCAAAGGAGGTGGAGTTCCTAGGGTTGAGATGGGTTTGGGTTCCTCTCTCCCTCTTGCCGAGCTTGCGAGGCGAGATTCGACGTTTTTGAGAAAATTAAGTGCATATATATTCTATTTTTATTGAAATTTTGTTATCACTGCCACATTCTAAATAAAGCCGGGACTATTTTTTTTTAAAAAAAACTAAGCACTCAGCATTTAAAAAGGCTGAGCCTATGTCAGATACATCACAGCCGGTTTCGGCTTGAGAACCGAAAGTGATTGGGGCCATGTTTAGTTTACCCTGAAAACCAAAAAGTTTTCAAGATTCTCCGTCACATCGAATCTTGTGGCACATGCATGAAATATTAAATATAGACGAAAACAAAAACTAATTACACAGTTTAGCTGTAAATCACGAGACGAATCTTTTGATCCTAGTTAGTCCATGATTGGATAATATTTGTCACAAACAAACGAAAGTACTACAGTATCGAAAACTTTTCGCAACTAAACAAGGCCTGGGCCATGTCACTGTCGGTTCACAAAACCGGCACATAAGGCAGCTTTCACTGTGGGTTTTTTAAACCCAAATCGACAGTGATGTGTAGATGCTCCTCACGGGCGCTATTTTTTTTACTTCTATTAATTATTACACGGGACCTCGACAAATGCTGTGGACTTTGTAAGTACCGTTCCAGTACAATACTATATATAATATATCACTTTAGCAACATTTGAACATATCCCATGCTTTATGCATGTGGTTAGCTGCATATTGCGCTGAGCAAAAGCTTTGGTACATTGAATTCTTGGACCAGTGATAGTAAATGAAAAAATATGCAGAGGCGATATAGGATATGACAAACATGTGGTGACCACGGCTGTCAAATACTTCGTTCAATAGAACAAAACAAGCATTTTTCTAGCCTACTATTGCGAGTATGTGTTCTCATCCTTTGATTTGGTCATCACAGCTGTTTTTTAAATATTTTGATTAACTAAGACTTTGTGATTGCAGGTTCCATTTCATCTTTGTCGTTATCAAACTTTAAGTCATGTATCGCGGTGTGGGACTCCAAGGCAAAACTACTTTCTTATGTCGCTCCCTTATGCGCAATGCTAAATGAGTAAATGAACCTAATAATATGTTTTTTAATCACATAGAAGATTCTTATATTTTTTTTATTTTACACATTATATGACAGTATCAACGCACGAGTGGATGCGCTCCTGACCCCACCATTCGAGGTTCACCGCATGAAAATGGCTATGCTAGATCAGCCGATGGCGAAGAACGAATGCAGGTTCTATGTAATGTGGGCAATGTACCATACCTCACATAAAAAAATAGTGTGTATGCTTCCCATCTCATGTATTTTGATAGAACAATCTATTGTTTTCTCTAACATTTGTTTATTCTGAGATAGCGGAAAGAACTAAAGTGCCACTAGCTTCTAGAAAGCAAGATCTAAGGATTCCAAGATGCGCTAGCAGCCTTTATCGTAGATAGGTGAAAGCCCAAGTTTGGTTTTGATAATTAATGACACCAAGTTGCTAATGTCTTGTGTTTAAGTGATTTGAGTTAAGCATAACAACACATGTGATGAAGGTGCAAGGTGGCATGGAAAGGTGGCCACATGATCACAAAGAGATGAAGCATGAAGTGGAGATCATGATGATAGATAAGGAGTAAAGTGATCAAGGCAAAGGTATAAATATAGGGTTTTGCTTTTGCCGGTCTAAGTTGAGTAGAGAAGTGATTGACCAGATTTAGGATAGATAGCCGACTATCAAGAGAGGAAATCACGGTCATCTCTTGAATCAAGTGCTACTAGGTCCATATCTTGAGCATATGCATTAGGATCTAGTAAAATGCTAACTTAACTCCTTTGATGAAAATGTTTGTGAAAAGCTAACACACATGCACTTTGGTGGTGGAAACTTGTTGGTGTTAGCACATTTACAAAGGAGGTGGAGTTCCTAGGGTTGAGAGGGGTGTGGGTTCCTCTCTCCCGCTTTTGAGAAAATTAAGTGTATATTTTCTATTGCGCCGATGGGAAATTTGAAGAAGTCGCGGGCACCGGACGCAGTGCGTGGAGGCACTGGACGCTGTCCTGAGCGTCCGGTGTGCTGTCAGTGCTTGGCCCTGTTAGGGTTGAGCACCGGACGCATTGCACCGGACGCAGGGTGTTCCCTCTTCTTGCGTCCGATGTGGCCTGACTTAAGCAGAGGGTGTTTGACTGAGAGCACCGGACGCTCTGAGTGTGTCCGGTGGTGTGTATCCTGTGTGAAGGGGTTTTGCAACCCTCTCTGCGCACAAGTCCGGTGAGCACCGGACGTGTCCGGTGCTTCGAGTCCGGTGAGATCTGAGTTTGACAAACTCTCTGCGTACGAGACCGGTGAGTACCGGACGCATCCGGTGCTCACTGGGTCATGTTCGATGGTCCGTAGGTGACTGTTGGAGTTCAACGCGCGAGATTCAAAGTTTGACATGTGGCTAACATCTGTGCACTGGACGCAGGGGGTTGAGCATCCAGTGGCTCCCTGCTGAGCGTCCGGTGCCCACGATTTCAATCCAGTGAAAGTGGCCAACGGCTCTTTTGTTGAGGGGGCTTATAAATAGGAGGTGGTCGGCTTTGGGAGGATCTCTCTTACACATTTGATTACTTGAGACATACATTGAGCTAGAGAACACTCCCTCCACTCATCTCTTTGCTTGATTGCTAATCCTAGTGAGATTGAGTGAGATTCAAGTGCATTGCTTTAAGAGTTGCGTAGCACTTGATCTTTGAGTTTGCTGTCGATTTTTTGTTACTTTTGGGTGTTTCTCGACGCCCTAGATGGCTTGGAGCAGCGGTGGTGTTGAGCTCGTGATTGGAGATTGTTTTCAGCCTCACAAGTGATTTGTGAGGGGTTCTTGAGCCTTCCTCGTGGGAGATCGCAATTGGCTACTCTAGTGGATTGCTCGTGGCTTGGAGGATCCCCATCTTGTGAGTGGATGTGCGGCACCCGCTGAGGGTTTGGCTTTGGATTGCCAATTAGCTCGTGATCCATCAAGTGGGTGTATCGCCACAACGAGGACTAGCTAGCCGGGAAGCAAGTGAACCTCGGTAAAAAAAACTTGTGTCATCTCTTGCCGAGGATTCTCTTGTGATTGTGATTGATTGATTGGTCATATATCTACTCTACAATGTTGGTATAACAATCACTCTCTACTCCTTTACATACTTGCTTATCTTGCTAGTTTTTTGCTTGTTTAACTTAGTTCTTGTTTAGAATAGAGTGGTTGTGTAGCCTTCTCTTGTTGTTGTGAATTAGTGTTTAGCCTTATACTAGTTTGTATAGGTGGCTTACATAGCTTAGTTGAGCTAGTGCTAGGATTGCTTAGCCATTTATTTTACTAATCAACTTATCTAGTTGAGTTTGTAGAGATTTTTTAAATAGGCTATTCACATCCCCCTCCTCTAGCCCAATTGGACCTTTCAATAGGTGTATAGTAAGAATGGGTTCATCTCCCTTTGTCGAGCCGAGACCGAAGATCGCAAGTAATATGCAAAAGTTGTCTGTGATAGATTACTATAGTAGGGAATATCAATGGACTTGTGATCCTGAAAATCACTTTATTTTTGTAAAGTCATTGTTATAGTATTTAATGTTGATGGATTTGTAATGTTTCATTTGTAATATAAATCGTGAATACCGATTCCACCAAAAAAATAAATTAAATTATTTAAAACAAAATATGAAAAATGGATCACTGCCCACTGGCACCGAGCCGACAATCATGGCTTCAACAACATTGCTGGCTTGAGCTTGAAGCCGGTAGTGTTGCTGAACCTCTCACTGTCAGCTCGAGCCATAAGCCGACAATGATGGCTTGAGCATCACTGTCGGTTCAGAGCACAAGCCGATAGTGATGTCTTGAGAATCGCTATCGGCTCAAGCCACAAGCCAACAGTGTTAGCTTGAGCACTGTCGGCTTGTGCTACGTTGTCTGGTGAAGACAGGATCGACACTCTTGGCTGCTCATAACTGGTGGTTTTCTAAATTGGTAGTAATATGAGCCTTCATCACTACTGGTTGTGTACCGTCGGTTTAAAATTCGGTAGTAAAGTAAGGTTTTGAACTGTTAGTATTATGCTGATGTAGGGTAGTGAATCTAAAAGGCTAGAAAGTTAGCTTTCGAGCCAAAAGTTGAAAAGCTACAATTCAAATAAAATGGCTATAAAAATCAAAAATTTTAGAGGTAACAGTAGCGGATATTTTCTAAAGGCAACCGGAAAGTCCAACCACCTCTAAGAAACGATTTCTTAGAGGGCCGACTCAGAAACCAATTTTTAAAGGTGGACGATACTAGAGCCATCTCTATTCAAAATGGGGGGATGCCTCTAAAAATGGTTTATGTAGTAGTAAATTGAGATGGACTTTAAATTAACAGAACACTTATATAGTTCGAATTCTGAACTCCTCTAAAGAAAATATGCCTCTCAATTTTTTTTAAAAAAAAAATATGCATGCTCAGACGGATACCAGCCACTTCGTGTCATCAGAATGGAAAATTAAAATAAAAATCATTGCGTGTGGAACCTATCCTACACTACCTAGAGGGAGAAATGACTTCGATCGCCAGCCCTTGTCTCTCTCTATATATATAACTGTTGTCTGAGGAGGAGCTTGTATTATCATAGGAGAAGCTGCAAGAGGCATCCCATTTCTACAGCAAATATTTGCAGCACTAATCTCTTTCTTCCATCTCGATCGCCATGTCCTTCAACGATGACGAGCCGATTATCCCTCCTTCAAACTCAGGTTGAACTAACTTATAAAACTGATCGAATGAATTTGGGTTAATTAGTGAGCATGTAATGGAGATTAATTAGAATGGTGCTGCGATGCGATGCAGGTCCGAGGCCGACGCCGATCGTGCCCGGGAGGGTGCAGCTGGTGAGCAAGAACAACAACATGGCTCCACTGGAGGAGAACACCCAGAAGGTGCTGCTGGAGCTCACCGGCGGCGACTCCACCAGCGACCGGTCGGGGCTGGACCTGGTGGCGGTGCTGGACGTGAGCGGCAGCATGCAGGGCGAGAAGATCGACAAGATGAAGACCGCCATGAAGTTCGTGGTGAAGAAGCTCAGCTCCATCGACCGCCTCTCCATCGTCACCTTCATGGACACCGCCACCAGGATCTGCCCGCTCCGCCAGGTCACCGACGCCTCCCAGCCGGAGCTCCTGGGGCTCATCGACGCGCTCAACCCCGGCGGCAACACCAACATCACCGACGGTCTCCAGACGGGGCTCAAGGTCCTCGCCGACCGGAACCTCAGCTCCGGCCGCGTCGTCGGGGTCATGCTCATGTCCGACGGACAGCAGAACAGAGGTGGGAACGCCGCCGACGTCAAGATCGGCAACGCGCCCGTGTACACCTTCGGGTTCGGCGCCGACTACGACCCCACGGTGCTCAACGCCGTCGCCAGGAACAGCATGGGAGGGACCTTCTCCGTCGTCAACGACGTCGACAAGCTCAGCATGGCCTTCTCCCAGTGCCTCGCCGGCCTGCTCACCGTGGTCGTGCAGGACCTCACCGTCACGGTGACACCCGTCGAGGACGAGTCCACCATACAGAAGGTGGCCGCCGGAAATTACCCGCAGACGCAGGACGCCGGCTCCGTCACCGTCGCCTTCGGCGACCTCTACAGCAAGGAGGTGAGGAAACTGATCGTGGACCTCCTCCTCCCAGCCATCGACACCGAGCGCGGCGCCGACATCCTGGAGGTGACCTACGCGTACAAGACGGCGGGGAAGCTGTTCGACGCGCCGCCGGCGACGGTCACCGTGCGGCGGAGCGGCAGTTCCTTCCCGGCGGATGACCCGCCGGTGGATGTGGTGAAGGAGGAGGCCCGGCTGCAGACGGCGACGATGATCAAGCAGGCGAGGACAATGGCGGACGGCAAGAAGCTGGGCGACGCGCTGGACAAACTAGTGGAGGCGCAGAACGCGCTGGGGGACGTGCCGGTGGCGGATCCGTACGACGACCCGCTGCTGGACGCGCTGAGGAAGGAGCTGCAGGAGCTGCAGAAGCTGATGAAGTCGCCGGCGGTGTACGAGCAGCAGGGCCGGCCGTACGCCATGTCGTCGGAGACGTCGCACGACCGGCAGCGGTTCGCAGCGAGGGGCGACATGGAGAAGAACAGGCTGTTCGCGACGCCGCGCATGGACAAGTACCTGGAGCAGGCCAAGAAGTTCGACGAGGACCCGGCGGCGCCGCTGCCGCCGGCGGATGTGGACGAGAAAGAGGAGGTCGCCGCCAACCCGCTCGCGCCGTTGGCTGGGCCCATCACCTTCTACATCCAGGCCGCCGTCCAGGCACTGCAGGCCATTGAGAAGCTCATCAACAATGGAGCCAAGGCAGTGTAGCTGTAACGGACACGCAGATGCAGTCGTGTCGTGTTTACTATAATTTTACAGACATCCATCGTCATCTCTTCTCTGCGTGTATTGTGGGTTTTTTTTTCAACATCACCTTGCTGCCATGTATGCAGTCGAATAATAATTTACTCTTCCTGGAAATTTCTGGACTCAGAAATAAAAGTTCTTGTTTATCTTGACTTTCTATTGCATTACATAGGTTGTTATATAGATATTTTTTATGGTATAATAGTATATTTAAGAAGAGATAAGAAATAAGTTTCGTCTAAATGAAACTCTGGTGATACGATTTCAACTCTGGTCTTGTTTAGATGTGAAAATTTTTTAGATTTCGCTACTGTAGCACTTTCGTTTGTTTGTGGTAAATATTGTCCAATCATAGACTAACAAGGGTCAAAAGATTTGTCTCGCGATTTACAGGCAAACTATGTAATTAGTTTTTGTTTTCGTCTATATTTAATGCTTCACCCATGTGCCGCAAGATTCGATGTGACGGAGAATCTTGAAAACTTTTTAGTTTTTTAGGTGAACTAAACAAGGCCTTTATGGGTCATCAAATTAAATAGCTATGAAACTATATAGGATGAAACTTTGTATTGAAAATGAGTGGTTCATCCAAATTTTATTTCATTCTATATAACATGGTAGTCTTAAAAATAACGTCGTAAAACTATACACTGGGACTGATCTAATAAATCTGGTGGCACAAACAAAGAGGTGTTGAAATTGTCAACTTCCATCTTTCAAAACAGAACAATAAATAAATATTTCCATCCCACGACTCCCCTTAATAAATTTGGTGCTCAAACAAAGAGGTGTTGAACTCTGAACTTCCATCTTTCGAAACTGAACCATAAATAAATTTATCATGCATCCCACAACTCCAGCTAGCGTCAGTTTTGTTTGTTTTTTTAAAAAAGACGTACTTATTATTTTGCATTTTAACATACATATGAATTTTGGGCAAAAGAAACTATTTATTTTTGCGACGCAAACTAAAATTATTTGTTCATACTTATGAACTCATAGAAACCTTAAAGATTCCTTTTGTCATGATAATTTATTAAGTACTCCATCAGTTTCAAGTCAAACAGTAAGGACTTGTTTGGTTTGAGAAGTACTCTCTTTGTCCCTAAATATATGTATTTTATAATCACTGAGGGAGTAAAACCAGTTTAGATAAGGTGATGTATTAGTCTATTCCTCAAATTTTGTGTAATAACTTCATTCCTCGTACCAGTACTAAGGCCAGTCTCAATGAATATTTCATGAGAGTGTCATACACATTAAATAACGGTACCAGATAAGCAAAATTGCTGACTTGGCATGGTCATTAAAGGAAGGAGTTTCATCAGATGAGAGAGGAGTTTCATCCCCATGAAACTCATGTGGCTCGGTTATTACCTAGTTTATATTGTTGGTAACTGTGTCATAAAACTATGCATTGAGACTGATCTAATTATTAGCCTGGTAAAGAATAGGATGATGATGTACAATCCATTCCATTCAACAAATCAAACAAAAAAATTAGGAGTGAGAAGATGATGGACTAAGCGCACTCACAATGCAGACTTTATCATAGAGTCTAAAGTTATTTATTACTTCAAACAATGTGGACTTAGAGTCTAAATAAGACTTGGAGTCTTATTTTTTCTACCTCTTTCTTCAATAAATATGTTGCCACATCAGCAAAATACCATAAATAATATGTAATTAATTGTCTTGGACTCTGTGATAGAGTCTTGCATTGTGAGTGCCCTAACTCATTCCTTAAACCAAACAGCCTGTAAGTCATTTTAGCTTTGTTCAAAGTTAAATTTCTCAAATTTTGACCAAGTTTATCGAAAAAAGGCACGATCATCTACAATATCAAATAACTATGTTCATAGATACATTATAAGATATATTTTGACAGTCCCATCTATTTATTTCATATTGTACATGATAATAGATATTTCTGTAAACTTCATCAAACTTAGACAAGTTTAAATTAGAACAAAGCAAAAATGGCTTTGCAATTTAGAATGGAGCGAGTACTAAGTAAACATGATATAATTTTATTTTTAAAATGTTAAGCATGCATTTTGCATATTAGTGCATATTTCAACTATATGTGTTTAAATATATATTAAAAATATGTGTCTTGTACATATCATGTAAGAACAAGATAAGGTATCGAAGTTAGGGGCACCGTTGAAAGTTTGGTCAAATTCGACGGCCCACACTACGTGGAACGTGTTTCATGGTTATAATAATGTTCGATAGAATTAATAAGAATGCAGCAAGGACGAGAAATGTCATGGTCGTGTTCACTATTCTATTGTGTACTATCGTGGCAGTTGATTTAAGGTACGCGGTAGTGCGTTAATTTATAGCTTATTTAAGGTACGCGGTAGCGCGTTAAATTGTGGCAGTTGATCAAAATAATGTCAGGGTATTTAAAGCAGGTTCACACCCTCTATTTCTCTACGGTTCTAAAATTTTTTAAAATTTGTCGTCAAATCTTACGGTACGGAGCGTTAAATATAGATAAAAAAAATTAATTATATAGTTTATCTATAATTTGTAAGACAAATTTTTAAATCTAATTAATCTATGGTTGGAC
This sequence comes from Sorghum bicolor, assembly GCF_000003195.3. Classification (NCBI taxonomy): domain Eukaryota; kingdom Viridiplantae; phylum Streptophyta; class Magnoliopsida; order Poales; family Poaceae; genus Sorghum; species Sorghum bicolor. Next base: position 1,322,845 of record NC_012875.2, on the reverse strand, counting down.
AATGATTACTAAATACAAATAAAAATACTATACAATACCCAAAACCAAAAAAATTTCACCAAACCTTATTTCAATTGTGAGCCGATAATTTCAAGGAACGGTGTCAACATGTGGCGTAGCAGATGGAAACCAAGGTCATGTGTTTTTTTTTTTGGCCATTTACATATTTTCCCGTTAAGAGCCTAGTTTTCTGAAAGTTGTGAATCATAAAACTATGGTTAATAAGCCAATAAGATACAAAACCGTGATTTAGGAAGAAAAAAGTCACACGTGGAGTTTTTTTACCATAATACGCACTAAAGCGCTCAATATAAAGTTGACACGTGGAGTTTTTTATCATAATACGCGCTCAATATATTATCAAGTAAAAGAACACCAAAATATTGAGCTTTTGTTGAACTAAAGCATAGCATATTATATGTTCATTGTGTATGTATACTCATGTGAAGTTTAACAAAATTAAATTTTTTTATTTTATGATTTTTCTGTGATTTACTGGGTAGATCTACTTGTGTGGAGTCCAAAAAAATTTGATTTTTTATTTTATGATTTTATTTTACTTACTATAGTCTTTAAAGATTCAATCGAAATAATTTAAAAAGAAAATGATAAAATCACTATCACAGTAGCGAAACAATTATTTACTATAGCAAAACCATCTTCAAAACTGCTCCATGAAAGTAAAATGAACGGTTTGAAAAGTTAAAAGAAGTGGTTTATCTGATTTTAGTATTGACAGAGAAAAAACAGACTTTCGTAGAAAAACTTAGGCCTCGTTTAGTTTCCAAAAAAATTTGCAAAATTTTTCAGATTTCCCGTCATATCGAATCTTTAGACGCATGCATTGAGTATTAATATAGACGAAAATAAAAACTAATTACACAGTTTGGTTGGAATTGACGAGACAAATCTTTTGAGCTTAGTTAGTCTATGATTGGATAATATTTGTCAAATACAAACAAAAATGTTACAGTATCGATTTTCTAAAAATTTTTGGAGACTTTTTTTTCGTTCGTGCAGCTGACCGGTGGTGGTCCTGGTTGGTCCGTGGCCCGGGCAGGCTCTCCACCGTGCGCGGCTTGTTGGGTGTGCAGGTGGCCCAGTTGGGCCGTGAGTAACCGAACATGGGCCCTGCGACTGGAAGGGAAGTGAGGCCTTTAACCCGATGTCCTATTTTTCCTATTTCTTTCACTTTATAGTCCAATACAATATACACATACATGTAGTACAAATAAACATTTTAGGAAATTATAATTTCTATGTGAGATGCGTTACTTAAGAATCACAAGAAGTAACTCATGTATTTCAATGGCATGCAAATATGTAGTCGAAGAGCCAATCCGTATTTAAATTGGGTTTCAATTACAGTTTAAGTCAAACTTGACCTCATTTCCTTAAATATGCACATCATCACACAATGTTTAGAATTTTTTTCAAAAAAAATGGATAGTTTTTCTACTTGGGTTTTTGGATACAATATATAGGGCACCATTGCATTGCTCTCTACACCTTTGGTGGGTCCTTGAACCCACTCAAAGGGGCAGCAACCGAAGGAGTAGGTCCTTTAGCACAGTGGCTCCTACAAAAAGCACCAAATCTCAGTGGTGACACTACCTAGAGAACTAGACGTCAATCTTAGACAACTAACTAGTAGTAAAACAACTTACAAGTAACATTTTACATTTTTTTTTCTATAGCCAAAAACAATGGCCAAATTATATGTTGCTTGAACAATAAAAAAAAAGCAACCACCTAACGGAAATATCAATGTGTTATTTTGTAAGACATAATACATGGATCAACAGGGATATATGTGCCTGACTATGGCTGTACTCCTATGTGATCCGTTTAGTAGCATTGTGATTTTTTTTTTGAGAAACAGGAGAGGCTCAGGGAGCCTCTACTGGAATATATTAAAAGATAAACAAGCAGAAGAGTTTACAAAGCAAGTTTACAATAAAAAGAAAAAGAAAATAAACTGGTATTGTGATTACCACAGCTAATCAAAGTCGGTTGGTAAATAAACTGGTATTTCACGAATCAAGGATGCATATAACTATAAGAGGTGAGCAGAGCTTGAATGCACAATCCAGAATGCATGGATCTGTCTTGAGACACATAAGGACAAAGTTACGACGACATCAAGGATGATAATCCATTTTCTAGGGCAAAGGTACTTTTTCTGTCTCTGCAGAACAATTCAAGGCAGTTCATCTTCCATTGTCTGTATTGAGGTGTTAGTCATGGTCGTGTTGGAGTTGTCGTTAGTCATGGTCATGTTGGAGTTGTCGTCTTGGCCTGTCTCCTGCAGCTGCAACGTGAATTCCTGCAGGTTCTGCTGTGAGGTTGCGTTATCCATGTGAATGTTGGAGTTTTCTTCCCCTGACTCCTGCAGCTGCAGCACGAATTCCAGGTTCCATAGTACATCTGCCATTGTAGGACGGTCCACTCCATAATCAGAGAGGCATTTACCAACCGTCTCACCATACTTGCTCAATGCTATGGGCATGATTTTCCCGACAAGATGTGGATCAATGATCTGATGAAGTTCTCCTCTCTTATGACACGCCATACCCCACTCTACAAGGTTAACCTTTTCTCTTGGAAGAGTTTGTACTATGGCTGGCCTTGCACAGATCACCTCAAGCAGAACTACACCAAATGAGTATACATCTGACTTGTCTGTCAGCTGCTGAGTCCTGAAGTACTCTGGATCAAGATAACCAAAGGTCCCTTTGACTGTCGTGCTTACGTGCGTTTGATCAGTATCAGCGCCAACCTTTGAGAGGCCGAAGTCAGAAACTTTGGCCAACAGATGGTCACCAAGAAGAATGTTTGTTGACTTGACATCACGATGGATGATTGTGTTTTTAGCACCGGTGTGAAGATAGTGGAGGCCTCTTGCAGCTCCTATGCATATTTCCAGTCTTTGCCTCCAGCTAAGAGGTGGCAGACTTGTGCCATAAAGATGGCACCTCAGAGTGCCGTTCTCCATGTACTCATACACCAAGATCATCTCGTTGTGCTCGTTGCAGTAACCCAGGAGCGCTACAAGATGGCGGTGTCGCAACTTCGATAGCACATCGATCTCTGTCCGGAACTCACTCAACCCTTGTCCAGACATCTGGTTAGCCTTGCCCTGCTTTACTGCGATTTTGGTGCCATCCTGCATCACTCCTCTGTAGACCTTTCCAAACCCTCCAACTCCAATGACCATCTTCTCATCGAAGTTATTTGTTGCCTCTTGTAGCACAACAAAAGGAATTCGATAGCCATGAGGTGCCAGCCTGGACATGGATTGATGCGCAGCACCTACAAGGAAACCAAGAGAATGTATTATTAATAATAATTACTTAAAATTAACTTGTCCAAAATAGTACAGTTCATCCTTCCGAACCGTCAGTCATAACAAAGTAGTTGAACCATGTGGTAGTAGAATATGGTTACTCATGTTTCAAAACCGTCAATAGCTAATACAATTAACAGTCCTGTTTAAAAACTCTCATTGACAATGATTATAAGTACTGAGGGTGGCTGACTGTTCTTTGTTTGGTTGAACCATGACTAATAGATAATTCTCATAAAACTAACCATTTTGGTAGCTATTAATGATTTCACATTGAATTACATCATCAAAAAAATGCTTATGTGACAGCTTATTAAATACAAATAAACTACGATAAAACTTCCACTAGGAATGACCTAACAGCACATTCAATTTGCAAACAGTATATAATATAAATAGAAATACACGCGAGAGAACTGCAAATACCTGTTGACGGCAGTTCCCCATATATGCTTAATGTTGTCCTGCATATTTTATTTTATTTTGTTATGAAGCATCGAATGAGATTGGCAACTCACAAAATGCAACTATATCAAAGCTGCTAATTAATGAATTCAAACATTTTACTAACCGCCATTGGTCAGAATTATTGCTCACGTCGTCGTGTTCCTCCTGCATAGTATACAGTACAATATTAGTGCATAGTATACAGTACAATATTAGTCGAGATAATTAGACTGACGCGGTGGGGAATAAATATGTGTACTAACCAAGTTTTTTTAAAAAAAAAGAAAACAAACTGACCTGGATATGCATGATAGCCCACTAGCTTAAAATTGGCACAACTAAGCGCAGCTCCAATGATGATTGATGGGCTAGTTCTAAACATATTATTTCATGTTTCAAAGAGATAAGAGCTAGTCTGATGCACTCATTTTAAGATTATGTGAGAGTATCATGTGGAGCTATTAATGTTATGACTTATGAGCTATGTGCCAAAAGTTAGCATTATTGGAGAAGTTGTCTTATATAGTAACTAGCTCATACTATTGAGGATGCCCTAAAACTAATATTCCAGCTGGCTCCATGTTCTAGCCTATGGTCAGGGTCAAAAGATTTTCTCTGTGCGTATAAATTTGGAATTCCAAATGAACATATTATTGCACTTTTTATTTTATTTATATGAAGTCTTAAGAAACTATCACTAAAATCCAATTCAAAATGATGTGAACATATTATTGCACTTTTTATTTTATTTATATGAAGTCTTAAGAAACTATCACTAAAATCCAATTCAAAATGATGCATATATAAAATTGATAGCTTTTTCATATAAAAATGAGACGGAAACAAATTGTCTTAAAGTTGTCATGAGATCTAGGACTATGTAGTTTAAACCTTTTTCATTTGGAATTAATCATTTAGGAGCATAAACATTTGTTAGTCTCCACCAATGAATGAAAAGGAATGATTCTCAAGCATATCGTTATTAAGATTTAAGAATCACTATATACTAGAATGGTAAGAAAGTTTCATGCAAGGACGAGGTTTTGGGTTGAAATCCTAGTAAACAAACAAATGTGTATTTTTGCACAAAAATTCGTGTGACTCGTTGAAGCAAGGTGTGGCTGTGGCATACTTTGGTGGGGTAGGTCTAGGTTTTGTTCCCTTTTTTCACACTGTTTTTTTAAATGGTATTTTTTTGTGGTTGATAAAGAGAACTGCCGGTACAAATCAATTTATATGTATGGTTGAATTATAGCAAAACTGCTAGGTGGTGCAGTCAAGTAGAATACACTATTTTCACCTCCGTTTTAGAGCATCTCCGAGAGACTAGGTAAAATTATATTCTAAACTACAAGATTTAGCTATTGTGTAAAATAAAAAAAAAAAACCCACCCAAAACATAGAGTTCCACAACCGCCTTTGTATAGGATAGCCAGTGAGGACGGCATGTTATCTATGGCAAGCGAAAGTTTAGGGATAGCAAACTTGCTATTTTAACAAACCAGAGAGCACACCTGTTGGACTTTAATTTTTGCTTTAAAAAACTAAAAATAGCCTAGATAACATGGATACCATACCTGTTGGAGTTGCTCTTATACTGGCAATAGAAAAACAGTTAAAATAGTTTGTGTACTAGTGAACCGTAGGGTTTAGCTATAGACCACAAATTAAGGTCAAAATGAGTAGGGGCAAAACCACTATTGAGACAACCCTGAAAAGAAGATGCGGGCAGTTTTGTTATCTTCAGATTAAGAGATGGACTTAATTAATAACTTAGAAAATGCATTGGATACCCAATTATATATGTGGAGTGTTGAATTATGGGAATGCCCTAATTGCTTTTGTAATAAATTAAGGTTTTTCTTTTTGTGACTCTAAAATCATATAGCATGATTGGTACACTCTCTAGCCAATTGTTGTTGCTACTATTGCTTTGTTGAGAGAAATTGTAGCACGTGCTGCTTTAGCTGAAGCGAATAGAGACATATATGGTTCCACCATTATATTAAAAGGACCTGCTATATTTTCTTTGTTGTGTACTGCTCCTTCATTTCAAATTATAAAATATTTTGGTTTTTGTAGATACATGATTTTTACTATGCACTTATATATACACTATGTCTAAATATAGAATAAAAGTAATATATTAAAAATAAAATATCTTATAATTTGGAATAGATGGAGCAATTAAAACAACTGCTCCAAATAAAATAAATCATCAGAAAAATCAAATGATGCTTAAATTTGATGAAATTAAGCAGAAGTCGCTTGTGTAGAACAGACCTGCTGGGCAGGAACACGGCTGGTGAGGTGGTAGATTTGACGGCCAATCTCCTGTTGCGCTAGCTGAAACACAGAGGCCACATCGGCTCCTGTGAACATGAGCTGGAGTTGGCTTCTGCTGTACTGGCTGCAGAAGCATATGAGCATGTATCCACGGAAGAGCAGGTCTTCCAGCTGCTCCAGCCGCAGCCTCTGTGGTGCCCCCAGCGGCCCCTGGAGCTGGTTGCTGACGATGAGGGCTTGACGAGCCAGCTGCTGGCACGGATCCCTGTTGTGGCGTGCGGTGTCTGCGCTTTGCACCATCATCGACACCAGCTCCGACAAACGATCTACATACACGAAATTTATGCAGTAACAAACTTGTAAGTTTAAATAGTATGAAACTAACTTCTCAAAGAAAAATGCAGCTTTATCATTTGATCAGTCGACCTCTCCTCAAATAGGTGAAGTAGAAAGGTCAACACACAGAGTACTCAAACGTTACCAATGATGAATAAGTCACAATGAAAAAATGATCAACATATACATATAAGGTATGTTTGGACGAGCTCAAAAGACTTCAAAAAACAAATAGTGAGCATCATATTCAGTTCGATCCGTCATGGAGCAGCTCTACAGTGAATTTGGCTTCCAGCAATGTGTTGAGTAGAGCTCCACCACGGATCTGAACTAATATTCCATTGTAAACAAATATTCAGGGGTGTCAGATACCTCGATCTGATGATTCTCACAACTTAAAATCTCGTACAATTTGGAAATCTAAGAAGGTTCTAGAAGGAAGTAGATACAGAGAATCAGTACGTGGGAGAAGCTACAAGAACAAAGGATAGAAATCTAGCCTAAGCTAGCCTCGAGCAGATGCTCGCCGTCGGGTTCCTATGTGTTCTTCGACACCTCCCCTTTGGCTGGGATGAAAACGGTACGTGGGAGAAGCCAAGATAAGTATAGTACGTCGGACAACTGATCAGCCCAATCGAGAGCCCATAAGGTTCCTGACAAGGGGACATAATGAAAAATGAAAAACGGTTTCTTCTTCCTATCGTAGAGGAGCCAGCGGCACAGCAGATCCGGGATGGCGTGCGTCGGTGGGTGCACGTTAGCAGGGGACAACGTGCAGCAGTTCTCAGTCACGACAGGGAAGAGGAAGAGAGGGAAAAGAAACGAACTGTTTTCTTTAATCATTGGCATGGTGGGTAATTTTCTCCAACTTCACGAATTTTGTGTTTTTTAGAGCACCCCTTGAGATGCTTTATGAAACTAGATATATGCCCATGCAACGTTTTGCACAGGAGTCACAGATTTTTCACTCTTTACGCGATGCATGTGGCTTGCGAGTGTTTCTTTTTGCACTGCTCCTGTCTGGTGGAGCGCAGCGTGCGAAGACGGATTCATGGCAAAGCAGACAGGAGGAGAGGAGTTTGTTCATCGGACTTCGCCTCTCTGAGTTTGAAAGAAGGGGAATGAAGGGAGTTTGTTTGAAATCAAAGGATGCAACACAGATGCACAGGTGGTAGAGAAGCTTTTTGCAGAGAAGCCTAGGCATGAGTATTTTTTTTTAGAAAGGCGGCAAGAGCTTTACCGATTTTTATTAGACGAGTAAAAAGAAAACAACAACGATTACAACTAGGCATGCGTATTGAATAGCTCAAACTCCAGGAATTGTCTGTTGCCCGATTGAAGGTACTACAATGTAGATCATCGACACTATCGACCACAAGATTTGGAAAACATCTTTATAGAAAGACGAGCACGGTCGAATTGCAGAAGTGTTGAGGACAGTGAACTTGATTGTGCAGCTAGCTTTGAGCCATCAGTGGCGGGAGGGTCTGGTTGCCGAATTCTTCCTTTTTAATATGTGCATGATCTCTTTCAGCATTGGTTTTGCCGAATTCCTTTGTTTGACTATGTGTGTGATTTGTTTCGTTGTCGTCAGCAAAGGTTTCATGTGTCCTTTGTTTGAATATGTGCTTGGTCTATTTCATTGATCTAATAAGTCCTTTATATGATTTTGGATGTGGAATAGTTTGTATGATTTTGGATTGGAACTCTCCAAACAGACCCACAATACTAAAAAAAGGTATAGATGGTCAAGGTTTGGGGCCCGTGTGCTTGGACCCTCGCCCTGTACACAGTGGCACAAACGTGTGGCCCTCTGCCCAGTGGCGGTGCGGGCCCTAGCGGATGCACGGAACCTAGCCAGCGCATGGTTTGATTTGTTTTTTATGATTTTTGAGTATGCTAAACAGGCCGGTACGTGCACGATGGGCTCGCCACGCCGTTGGCCTGGCCCGACTAAACCCATGTACAATCAGACCGTGTCTAGGCCACTGTCACAGCCTATGAACAGACATGACACGACCTGATCAGCAAAAAGCAGGGGCGGAGTCAGGATTGGAACATAGGGGGGCCGTGCTAATCAAGAACAATCATGTGTGTTAAAATATTACATGACAAAGGTGTACATAGCACCAAAATAAACATTTGCGTTGCGATACAAAAAAGCAGAAAAAAATAAAGAGAAATTAATTAGTCTCAAGCCTCTAACCTTTACCTGATCAATCTATTTCTTTGGCCAGGAAAAGAATCACAATAAAACATGTAGGTAAACAGGGGCAAAATTAATTAGTACTAGATCCTAACATCAAATGACAAACAATCAGTTACATATCGTTTAGCCTCAGACAAGGCGATCACTTAAACAGGTAAAATGGTCATTTAAATAGAAGCTTAAACCAAAACACCATACCACTGTTAGTGTTTAAAAGTTGAGTACACGTGCTAAATGACCGTTTAGAGTTTAGACGAATAATGATAGAAACATAGGAGATAAGAAAGATAATAGGAAGACTAATGCTAAATAATATAGATCCCATTGTTGGAGATCAATTCAAAAGGATTAAACAAGAAAAACGCTGATTTTCAATTAACTAGCTAATTAGAGTGTGTGGTATGGGCCAAACTAATGTTTGATAGGCAATAATAAAAATAAAAGATATAAAGAAAATATTAGAAAGATCTAGATTTTATTTATATAAGAAACTATTAGAGATTAATATGAAATAAGAATAAAAATCTTAGTACAGATAATATCATTAACTAGTTAATTAGACAATTAAGCACCTAATCTATAGGGTGTATTAAGGGAGTTATGAGAAGGTTGGGGGGTGTCAGGCCCCCCTCAGCCCCCCCCCCCCCCCCCCCCACTGGCTAATAGGGCTGTGCTGAGCTTGACCAAGTCGTCCATTTGGCTATCTATACTTTTCGGTAGGAAGACATGTTTGGTTTGTTGATTCTTCTGATGGAGTTTTGTACTAGTTATCCCGATGAATAAAGAAGGGTGACTCTGTTCAAAAAAAGTTGGCTATCTATACTTAAAACATAGCAATGATCAATAATTTCTGTTGATTACATGCAACCTGAAAACAAGATTCTTTTAGAGGTGTCGGTACGGTGAATACCTTGTTCCCAGTAGCTAACTGAGGCATGACTGGATTGACTCTGTGAGGGTTCGTCGTTTTGGGGAAAAACACCATTGGGCCATGACAGTTTCTCCTCAAGTTCACTCGAATGTGACACTTCTTGACTGGAAGATGAAGGAGAATAAGTAGCTTCTTGAATGGATAACTGAGGCCTGCAAGTTGTTATTATTGAAGCACCCAAGGAGTTCAAGACCATTCCAAAATAACTACACTATGCATGCAACGAGTATGTAATAATGAATTTATTAAACAGTTCATTAAAACCTTCTTCGGGCTGGGGCTGCCTCATTGATCTTGCTGTCCTGTTAAGAAAAACAAGATGCTCACATGCATGAATGAGGAAAACATATGTACTAGACCTTTTATATAATATATGTAAAAAGAAAAATCAGGTTCGCATGGCCTAGATTATTATATGCTCTCAAATAGATAAGAGTATACACTACTCCAGATACAAAGATGTAGAAGAGAGCGTACCCGTGCTCTGATGGAGGCAACGGTGGTTATCAAGGGGATGAGGATGATGTAGCTGTCGATCTCGTCTTTGGCCTGCCGAAGCATGGCTGCCATGTCGCCGGCCATGAACATCTGCCAGAACTGGCTCGCGCCCTGTTGTTGCTGGCTGCAGGACCACACGAGCACGTACCCACGGAAGAGCGCGGAGCGCAGCTCGTCCAGCGGCCGCCGCGTCTTGCGGTGCCGCCGCAGCTCCGGGATATTGAGCTCCTCGAGCAGGCCGCTGACGATCTCCACCTTCTTCGCCAGCTGCTGGCAAAGATCCCTGTTGCGCCGCGCGGTGCGTGCCGCCTGGATAATCATCGACACCATACCGAACGCATCAACGCCTGTCAGCTGCATCACGCTTGCCGCCTTCCCTAGCATATCCCAGAACGACGCCATCTTCTTGCCTCGATCCTATACCCTGGCGAATCAGTTAGCTGCATGCCACTATATATAATCAATGTAGGACTACGATGCAAGCTTATCAAATAAAATACAGGAGGCATGCAGAGCTCAACCGTCAGTTTGCAGTTGCAGCTGGTCTTGTTGAGCTCTTCTCCTCTTCCGACGCCGAGAGCTGAAATTTCCTGTCGTTCTTCTTGTTCTGAGAGGTATGATCTCAAACGATTCCGCAATAATAACCATAGTTAGAACGCGTTCCACACCCACCGGAAGCTGCAAGGAACATTTCTGAAAAAGCTAGTGCGCGTTTGAACAGGATAAAGCTACGACACGTTATTATATATAATTTCTAAATAAACAAACTTTCTTTTTCATACATATCAAACTCGTCCGGCTCCACAGAAAGCTAAAAGGAACATTTCTGCAAAAGTAAAAAATGATAGTGCGCGTTAGAACAGGGGAAGTGCCGCCAACAATTGGCATCATCAAGACTTCAAGAGTCAACATCAGAGAGTTAGACCGGATAATTCCTTGAGTCAGGTCATGAAAAAAAAAACCCACCAAAAAATACTCGGCCCGAGACCGCCCCCATGGGCCGATGCAAAAGATTTAACCTTGGCCCGAACCCGCCCGTGGCCCGAGCCGGCGGGCCACCGCCATTGCGAAGCCGCCGCGGCTCCACGAGCGCCACCGCCGTGGGCGCCCGCTGTCGCTCCGTCACCACCGTGGCCTCCTCCTGCTGCCCCTCCGCGCCGCCGCCATGGCCTCCAGCAAGCCGGCGGCGCAGTTGGGAGAGAGTAGGCTGAACTCGTGACAGGGGGGAGAAGGGCGAGACCACGAGAGGCCATGCTCGTGGCTTGGGGAGACGGGACGGGAGAGGGAGGTCGCGACTCGCTCCTGGGAGAGACACGGGAGAGAGCGGCTCGGTACTACTGTCGGGCGACAGCGGCGGCTGAGACTGAGACGAGGAGTCCGTGAGGTTTTTTTTTTTTTTTTTTTTTTTGAGAGGAAGGAGTCCGTGAGGTTGAGAGGGAGTAGGTTACAAAATTTCCCACTGGGCTTTTTATATGGGCCTCCAGTGTTGTTGGGCTTGGACGCCACACTGGGCATTTAACTATCTTTTTATTCCTTGCTTAGAATTATTTGATGACTCTAAAATGTCCCCTAAAACTTGAAGCTCGGCTACATATGAAATGGAGGATATAGAGTTCTTGTAGAATGCAACATGGTTCGCCATGCAACCTATTAGATATGTGTCAGATATTTATACAGTTTGGTTACGTTACGATTTAAGTTGTGTTACGAGCTAGAATAGAGTTAAAGTAGAACTCTATATCCTAGGAGGGGTATAAATATGAGGCAACTCTTGCCGTAATCATGAGACGATTTTGTTCCCGTTATAATTACAATTACAACGCATGGGCACGATCCTAATTTTTTCTACTATATTTTTTTCCGTAACGAAGGAATTAGCAGAGCTGCGGGCGCGTGGGCGGGAGCCACCACCACCCTGCGATCCCACGCTGGCTGGAGGGCCCATGTGACTTAGCCGTCCACACCGTCTGTGGGTTTGTTTAGTCTTGTTTAGATGGGAAAAGATTTTGGATTTTGTTATTGTAGTATTTTCGTTTGTTTGTGATAAATATTGTCTAATTATAGACTAACTATGATCAAAAGATTCATCTCGCGATTTACAGTTAAACTGTGCAACTAGTTTTTATTTTTATGTATATTTAATGCTTCATGCATGTGCCGAAATATTCGATGTGACAGGGAATCTTGAAAACTTTTTGGTTTTGGGGTGAACTAAACAAGGCATTACTTCATCCAAAAAACTAAAAACTTTTCAAGATTCCTTATCACATCGAATTTTGTGGCATATGTATAGAGTATTAAATATAGATAAAAATAAAAACTAATTACACAGTTTGCCTATAAATTACGAAATAAATCTTTTAAGCTTAATAAGTCATAATTGGACAATGTTTATCAAATAAAAACGAAAATACTATATAGTACCAAAATCTAAAAAATTTTCGGAACTAAACAAGGCCGTGTGTGACCATAGGGTCCGCACGCCCTACCCAAGTGGCCACGTGGACCTGTTCCGACTGGATCCCGGTTACTACTTTTACATGATTATGTACTGTAAAAATATATTCCATGATTATAATATAATAATATTTGTTGAGTATTGTAAATGTTACTATTTTTACAGATTTAATCAAATTTATGGTTCCAGTAAATAAAAAATTATTATTACTAAGAATTGTATTTTTTTTAGGAAAAGACTTGTATATTTTTATAAAAAAATACTAATATTCATAATATAAAATAAGTATCCTTATATTAGTTATAGAATGAGTACTTTTATAAAAAAATTTATTTAAATACATAGTAATACGGTCAAACTTATACCTATAACCGACATATATCCCATAATTATTTTCTTTGCTGCGTCTTTTTTTTTCCTCGGAACGGACAGAGCCGCGGCGGGACGGGAGGCACCGCCACGCTGCAATCCCGCGCTAGCTGGTGGGGCCCACGCGATTTGGCGCGCTGCAGACCGGCCGTTCGCGCGGTTTCGCTCGGAGCCTGACGAGTGGGGTCCGCGCGCGTGGACCCGACCCGACCCGACCGGATCCCGGTCGGTCCCGGCCAAACAAGCCCACGAGACAAGCACGTGCGTGGACCTCCCTCCCGCAAGCAGTCCCGCCACCCACCCGGCAGCCGGCACGAGACTCTCTCTGACTGACATGTGGGCCACGTTCCATCAGCGGCCGCCTTGTCAGAGGCAGAGACATGCGGGAAGTTGGCTTTTACTGGCGGCTCTTCCCGCTCCGCCGCTGGAACCTAGTACTACACGGACGGAGCGCACGTACACCGCGGGTCCGTGAAGCTGTCTGGGCCCCACGCGCCAGTAACTGAGGCCGCATGTTCCTCAACTGTGGTGCACCGTGCACCCGCACGCGGCGCAGGCGGGTATCAACGGATAGGAGGAGGAATCCGATGCCTAGCTGCGTGCGGCGCCCGTACGGTGATAGATAGGCCTGGCCTGCACCACGTTGCCCCGTCGTCAGCTCTGCGTGGAGCATCACATCGCATCGCAACAAATGACGACTCCATATTTTTATTTGTAAAAAATAATATAAAGCCTTATTTAGTTTCCAAAAACTCTGCAAAAAATTTTAGATTTTTCTTCGCATCGAATCTTGCTGCATGCATAGAATATTAAATATAGATAAAAATAATAACTAATTATACAGTTTGTCTGTAATTTACGAGACGAATTTTTTTGAGCCCAGTTAATCTATAATTGGACAATATTTGCCAAATACAAACGAAAATGCTACAATGTCTATTTTGTAAAATTTGTTGAAACTAAACAAGGCCTAAATACTCGCCTCTCTCCATGGATTTACAGAGCACCGCACACAGATTTGCATGTTACTTCGCAAAAAAAAAAGTCCCGTAGCATATTTATAACTATATTAATTAATGTCTAAGTATAAACTAATTAGACTTAAATTGTTATCTTGCAAAATGCATACAAACTGTACAGTTATACTTAATATTTCATACATTTGTACAATATATTTGATTGGATGGGTTGAATTTTTTTATGTAGGATCAGAGCCAATTTCATTAATTTTGGGTAATTATCAAAAAGATTATTAGCATTTATTACTTTAAATAGATAAATTCTAAAAAATATATCTTATAATTAATCTAACTATACTAATTTGAATCATCAACGTTAGCATTCTATATATCTGATAAAATCGAATTTGTTTGGCTCCTTAATATTTGCATATTTTGATATTATTATTAATGATTTTTTTTACTACTTCTCTAACTTTTGTCTGCACTTTTCAATAGGATTGCCAAACTGGTATGTGGTCAGACGATCTTTTTCTTTCCAAGTAGCTATTCATCATGAACTTGAAAATATATTGATGTTCGATGACTTCCCGTGTTAACATGGTTATACAAAACACAATACTCTACTCTATTCTCCTCGAGAACAAAGTTACGATTGTTCATTCCTGGGCATATCGATAAAAGTTTTTTTTATTACATTATGCTATTTTTATTTGCAATACTATGTGAACTAGCGCCTAGAAAATAACCTCTTAAAATCATGGAGTACTGGGGCTATCACCTAAAAAAAAGCGCAGCTACTATGAGGACGAGAGGGACAAAGCCACGACAGTTGCTGTGGTCGTGGCTTAGTATAGCACCGCTGCACCGGTGAGGTTGTGACTATTGCTGCTGGTAGTACTAGAGAAATACAAGCTCATAACTAAATAGTTTGAGTTTATTAGACGAATCTGTCAGCTATTCAGTAATGTTTTTCTCTCACAATAAATCAACCAACAATATTTTATACCATAAATTATCAACCAAACGAACAAGGCTATGTAGGCTAAATTATCACTAGCCCTTTTTACACGGTCGACTTAGAGCATATTCAAACATATTTCATATGCAAAAAAACCAGTTTCAACCACCAAAAAAAATTAACTAATTTCATATAAAAATCTATTACTGCTCTTAATAAAATGCTAAAAATAGCAATACACTAATAAAATCATCAATCAACAGGAAAACACAAAACCATGAGAAAGAAAGCCGAAGTCAGATGTTCTTCCGCTAGAAAATAAACCCATGATATACAAAAAAAAATCAGCAAGGTGGAGAGAAAATAATAATAAGCCTAATATATCCCGTAGAAAAAGCGAGACAAAAGAGTTGCCGAGTTGTCCACCCTTTTCCCTCGCGGCGTCGCCCCCCCGTTGCTTCTCCCCCCCCCCGTTCCGCGCCCACAAGCTTCCCTTCCCCCCGCGCCGCGTCCCGCGTCCCGCCCGCTCCCGCTTCCGCTTCCCTTCCCCTTCCCCACCAAGCAACTCGCAAATCAAAACCCTACTCCCCCCCCGCGCGCGCGCTCTCTCTCTCTCAGCCGCCCGTCTCCATGGACGGCGGCTCCTCCAGCCTCCCGCTTCCCCAACCGCCGCCGCCGCCGCCGCCGCAGGTCTACCTCCGCCGCGGCAGCTCAGTGCCGCCGCCCGGCACGCCGGTCCAGGCTCCTCCTAGGGTCCAACTGTTCCGCGCCCCTGCTACACCCATCCCCATCTTCTCCTCCAAGCCCCGCGCCGCCGTCAGGTCCCCGATTCCTCCTCCTCCTCCTCCTCCTCCTCCTCCTCCTCCTCCTGCCGCTGCTGCTCTTGCTGCTTCCGCTCCCGCTCCCGCTCCCGCGGCGGCGACAGCGCAGGCCCCACCTCTGCCTCCGCCTCCGACATCCGCTTCCACCGACCAGCCGCCGCCGCAGCAAGCTGGCACGATGGCTCCGCCTCCGGCTCCAGAACCGGCGGGGAAGCCCAACGCACAGGTGAGTCGATCAACCTCCCGCTGGGGTCCCCCCCCCCCCCTAGCGGTTGTTGTTCGAGTTTCCATGTAGCTAAGCTAGCTGCTGTTCGAGTTGATTTCTAGCTCGTGGTCTTTCCGTCTTTTGGTACCCTGCGATGCTCGTTGTCGTTGACGATTATAGTGCTTGATCATTCACTGGCTTGGATCATCCGATGCTCCTTGATGCTATGCATTTTTGGTAGATGCCACCAGTGAAATTGGGGAGCTAGTGTGTCCGCTAATTTCTCTGCTGCTTTAGCTTGGCTCCATAACGAATAGAGGTTGCATAATCGAGGGCAATGGCTTAAGTTAACCTATCAAATTCGTTGGCTGTGTAGTTGTCTGTTCCAATGGTTTACTGTGTGATGGTGATGCAGTATGTCAAATCGTTCAGAGTCATTCTGTGGTAGCAGCATTGTGTCATCATGGGTTGGCATATGTGTCTAGGGACTATGATCTGGGTTTGGGTGTCCACTGAAGCTTCAGTTTTCCTCAATGATGGGTACAGGCAGCATTTTCAGCATGTGAGAACTGAATCAGTCTGGTTCATTGGTGGCATCAGCAGGGCTACTTGTGAAGTTGGCTGTTTCAGGAATAGCATCCATGATGCGATTTATCAATTGATAGTTGCTTGTACATGATGAGTCGTGTATGGTTTGAATAAGACTTTCAGATTATGCTCTGTGGTGCTTCCCATGTTGGAAGAACTGCTCTGCAGACTGCACACATTTTCTTTTTCAGTTCTTTGCAAGGCATCGTCGTGTCGTTATCTTAGATCATGCCTTGGAACAGGTTCTGCAGGAGTAAATGCATAAACAATTACTGTCAGTTGTCTGTTAAAGTTTACTCCGTAGATTGTTATCTCCATATGTCAAGGGCTTTGGGTTTGAGACCTCATGCTATTTAGCATTATGAAAGTGTCCTGTTACTTATAGTGCAGGACTTAACCACGGATAGTATGCAAGATTTCATGAGTGTGTATGCATTGTCTTTTATCTGCCTAACCTAATATGATTGCCGCTTCTTGGAATTGTAGTTGAATGAGCAAAACAGTGGAGAATATTCTCAATCTGAAAACAACATGGTAGAGACTGCGCAAGGGCATGATAAGGAGACTACCCCTGGACCTGTAAAAGCTATCAAGAGGATAAAAAAAGTAAAGTCTTCTAAACACAACCTGGGCAACACAAATTCTGGAGCAATTGAAGGTATGCTGTTGCTAATTTTCTTATTTAACTTGCATGTTCTGCATCCATTTGATGGTAAAAGTTCCATGTTGTCATTTCTTCAGATTAGTTTTGTTCAATGGCCATTTATTGGCCTTTACTTGTAGCTGATGGACTCACATTTTTTTATTCAGGAGATGCTGATCCTTCTTTATCTTCATTAAACCACTGCCGCTATGACAACTCATTAAGTCAGTTTCTACCCTCCCCTTCTCCCCTCTACGAAATTTAAGATTTGCTTGTTTATTTATCATTAGCTTGTTACCAGGTCTGCTGACAAAAAAGTTCATCAACCTGCTTCAAGGAGCTGAAGATGGGACCCTTGATTTGAATAAAGCAGCTGAGACGTTGGAGGTCTGCTTTGTTATAAACACATACCCCCTCCTCTTTTTCCTATATTGCATTCCTAATCTGGGGGGGTCAAGCTCCTTGATGTACTGTAACTATTCTGCAGGTGCAAAAAAGGAGGATGTATGATATAACAAATGTTCTAGAAGGTGTTCATTTAATTGAAAAGGGACTTAAGAATATGATTCGTTGGAAGTGAGTGTCATCTGTTTCTGTTTTCCAGCATATTTTACAGTTATTTAGCTTCTACTGATGAAATATATATGTATTGAAAGGGGATTTGACATGTCAAAGCCTAAGGAAATAGAATGCCAAATTTCTTCACTGAAGGTACAGTATGCTACTTGATTATATAATCCCTACTTTTCATTTCTAGGCCTTTTTTTTGTCTTTGTATGTTGACTGTTTCCTTCTACCTAATAGTGATGTGCAAGTCTCTTGCCTATTTGAAAAATAAATATGTTAGTTGCTTGATTATTTTCAATCTTAACACTAATTTTTAACTATTTGAGGAAAATTGTGACCCTCATCTTTTGTCTCTGTTTTGTTCACAAATCTAAAATTTGGAAAACAGACATCAGACCACGAACAACCTCCCCTTTCTTACACGTGTTATGGGACGTGGGCCAGTGGCTCGCCCCAGGTAGCAAGCCAGCCACATGGTTATGCAAAGCGAAAGAGTATCAGGCGCAAGGGAATTAGGATGGTCTGTTGAGGATTGTTATATTCTAGACAGTTAGTAACTTATGAGTCTCCCTCTCCCTCTCTCCCTCTCTCTCTCTCTCTCTCTCTAAAGGGTGGTGGTGTATCAAACAACAACTCAAGCAACGAAGAAGAATTAATCCCAAATCCCCCAATACTCTAGTCTCCCTCCAAGCCGACTTTGCCTAGCTATCTTCCTGGCAATGGTTATCCTCTAATTCTAATGAATACGGTTCATGAAAACACGACACTACATTTGAAGAATATCATATTTGCCTGCAGTTTTCTGTAGACTTCCATCTAATCATATGATTATAACAACTTGTGCGTTTTGATTATCTGCAGGAAGAACTTGAATCTCTTTATGATGAAGAGTTCAGGCTGGATGATGAAATAAGGTAAGTTATTTCCATAAATGAGATGCGTCCTGCTCCCTTCTTTTTCCCTCTCCCTACCTTTTGATTAGCAATTACTTGTGTGCAGGGAAGCAAAAGAGAAACTGCAAACGCTCACCCTAGATGAGGATAAAAGAAAGTAAAATTCTAATCTCTTGTATCTGCAATAATTTTATGGATGTATAGTCAGCTGAGTCCTTTGATCTGTCTGATTAGGTTGTTATATCTTTTGAAGGAAGATATAAACAAGATTCCTCACTTTCAGGTTAGAACTTGTCAGAACGAATTTTCTTTCTTTCTTGCAAACTATGAAGTTATGTCAATAAGATTCCCATTTACTGCAGGGATCCACTCTTATCGCTATAAATGCTCCTCATGGAACTTGTCTTGAAGTTCCAGACCCTAATGCGGTACACAATCCTGATATACCATTAGCCTCATAGTAGTAGACTTGTAAGTGAAACGTCTGTGTGGTTGTAAGACTTACTATTTTGTTACCAGGATCAGGACATGTATGGAAATCTGGGTTTGCAAGAGCAGCACTACAAAATTGTCCTGAGAAGTTCAATGGGTCCTATTGATTGCTATTTGATAAGGTAAGCTACGATAAATGTTTTAATTGTAGAATTCTGTCCTCTGTCCTCTGTCTTGAAAATGCTAATTTGTGGCCAATTTTTATGTTCCCTCACCAGTGACCGTCAGGAGATATTTAACCCAGACCAGCTGGCAGCAGCAGACAGATTAGAACCTGCTGTTGCGACTGATAGTTCTCAAGCTTTGCAGCAGATGGATTGTGATCCAACTCAGGCACTGGAAAAGGAATGGGGCAATGGTGGCTGCATGCATACAACAGAACCATCCAGAAAGCAAGAAAATGGCATTCTGAGAATCGTTCCATCAGATTCCGATGTAACGAATCCTACTCCACATCAGACATCATGGCAGTCTCGTTAACGTTACGCTTACAGTTGTTGCTTTTGCAGGTTGATGCTGATTACTGGCTTGCTTCTGGCGTTGATGTTAGTATGACAGATGAATGGGGCACATAGTGGATGGATCCTCATCAGACTTAGGGCTCTAACATGTCCCTTAGACAAAATAGAATGAGTCTGCAGTGCACAATTGCATTGGGGCTGGATCAGCACCTTTAATCTCCATGCTCCAGCCCCCGTTAACCGACAAAGCAAAGGATATATGGTAGGCAGTAGATCTTGTACATTGGCAGCATGATTGTAGTTCTTACTCTGTTTCATTGACAGTTCAGATAGAATCAGCAAGTGTGGTAGTAGGTCTCGGCTTATACTTACCATTGGCCTTCACTTTTGGTTGAACTGACTGTGTATATCAAGTTAGAGGGCAGCACAGTCTGAAAGAAGGCCATCTTTGTTACCTGGTCTTCGTTTATTTGAAGAGCAGTAATATTGTACATCCTGACTGACTATCACCGTCAATTACCAATAGCAGATCTATAGAGGCTATACAATTGTTTAACATGATCTATGTTATGGTTTCTGAATGCATTGGATGTACGGTCTCGTTCGGTGCCTTGCTAATCTTGTCATAGCAGAAGCTGTTTTTTTTTTATTTTTTTTTTCTGTTTCTACTGTGGACTCAAACTTTGCTCGTGCTGTCTGTATTTGGTGCATTTTGTCTTCTCATTGGTGCGATATGACACTGGTTAACCTCAAGCTGTGCTATGTTCGAGCTAATAACTGTGATTCTGTTATGTTGTACCTATATGCCGCTTTTCTTTGGCTTGTTCCTGTATATTGATCAGCATACTATTTATCTCAAATTCGCTAGGTCCTTTAAGATCACATACATATAGCACCATTTTTTTGGCACCTTATCATCATATGACAGACTTGGGCCCATCCGATCTTCCATTGACAGGCCGACTATGAGGCCAGGCTCCCCTGAAACGAGAGCGAAACGTTGGCACAACGGACAGGTCAGCAGGGCGAGCCTGTTCGCTTGTCTAAAAAATCATAGTTAAAAGCATTGTTCGCTGATTTGTTGTAAGAGAAAAATACCGTTGAATGACTGACAGCTTCGACAAATAAGTTTAAGCAAAAAGGCTCCGGTCGAGCAACTAGATAAGTTTTGTTGACCGGTTTGGGATTTCTCGTCACATCAAAATTTCTAGACACATGTATGTGGCACTAAATATGAACGAAAATAAAAACAAATTACACAGTTCACCTGTAATTTACGAGACGAATTTTAGAGTCTAGTTAATCTATAATTGGATAATATTTGTCAAATACAAACGAAAATACTACCATATCCATTTTGTAAAAAAATTTAGAACTAAACGAGGCCTAATACTGTATGATGCCATGCATGGGGTTAGGTACGGTGGTCACCATCAGTTTGAGAGAGGCTCCCATTTCTGTGCAGTCCATGCAAGGCCCGAAAGCGACGCGTAGGTGAAAGTGGAGTAGAGAATCCAGGCGAGCCGCTCTTCTTTTCGCCGCGCCTCGCCGGGTGGGTCTCTGGTGCATGGTGTGGTCTGTGGACGTGAGCGTCGCGGGGCTCACGGCCATGCGATGGGAATCGCCTTTTCCGCCCGCCTGTCCTGGCCTGGCCTGGATGCGCGCGACATCCGCCGTCCACGGGAGCAGCGACCTGCTGCTGCTGCTACTGCAGTTTTATTTATGCTGATTCCGTGATTCCAAGGACCTTTGTTTTTTTTTTGTTTTTTTTTTAAAAAAAGTAGTCCCTCTTTTCGAAAATACAAGTCGCTCTCGCATCATAAAAAGATAATTTTTTTTTTCACTTTCATCACCAATTATATATAAAAGAATGTTAATATTTGTAATACATAATTAGTATCATTAACTTCGATCAATTATGTATAAAAGAATGTTAATATTTGTAATACATAATTAGTATTATAGATTGATCGTTGAATATACTTTCACATTAAATATATTTGGAGATATAAATATTGCACATATTTTCTATAAATTTAGTCACATTTTTTTTTTAAAAAAAAAAATGATCCATAACAACTTTCTTTCTGGGACGGGCTGAGTACAATTGAAATCAACACTTCCTTCTATTCTTATTACATGTGTCGATATCTCCGTATATATGATCACTAGTATCCATATGATATGTTTCTTCCCAAATATACCTCCTCAGTCTAGGAAGGAACTTCTAAACCATGTTAGGTACTTAGGTTTTATATTCAAAAGGATATTAATATTTATTATACTAAATAAGTATGGTTAGGTTTGTTGTGATATATACATTCTCTATTTTTTTTTTCCATATATTTCCTATTGATAGTATTTTTTTTGTAAATTTAATCAAACCTAAAGTAGTTCCACTTTGACTAGATTTAGGATACATTGCGTTGTTTTGGAAACTTCACCATGATCACTTCCATGTTGGCAGTACAAAACGTCAATGCATCCATAAAAGCAAGGAAAAACGCACTGAAGGTACAAAGTGTACAAGTGGTCCAGGGCACATTTGATTGACTAGGTGATGACTATGTTACTACTTTTTTTTGGGTACTGTAAACAAATAATTTATATGTTTCACTACTACCCCTTGCACTCACAAATAAGTGATTCTGTGTAATATATATTATGTATTGTTATTCAACCTGACATCCAAAAGTAGATTTAGGCCCACATTTGTGATAGCATGACACTCCTTATTCTATTTTGCTAAATTGCTATTCAAGAAGATTAGGCTCACATGTCTTGCTCACACTTTTGCAAGGCTACATCATGTGGATTTGGGTACTTTATATCTAATAAATGTATGGTTTTGCCGAAGTTGTAAATGGAGAGTGGTTTTGTGATTTTAGGAAGTAAAAATGTTGTTATTAAATGTAGTTACGAGATCGTCCTATTTTAAGTTGAAGTTGTACTTAACGATTTGTTTTGTTCACACATTTAGCTACACAAAAAGTCATAAACTATTTAAAATGGTTAGTTTCATGATATTTTTCTTGAAATAAGTTGAATTCTACTACATATATTCCTTATATTAAAAAAACAAAGGGAATACATGAAATGGACCTTTTTATAATTGTCCAGTCATTTTCAATGAATTTTCCAAAGATTTGGTCAAAGAAAAGTAAACCCATACTACTATCATCCCCCTATATAACAATATCATATCACACTCCCTTCCATTCCATGTGACAAAAATCACCACCTGGGCTTTCTTGTCATCCACCGACGCGCCGCGCCGCGCCGCCTCCCCTGGTGACCGTAGCAACCCCAAGCGCACCGTGCGGTCGAACACCTCGCGCGCATCCATGGCCACCACCCACCAACTCACTCCACCCCACCTCCACCACCCCTCCGCCTCCACCACTCCTCGCGTCCGCGCCACCGCCTCGCTCGCGCACCCGCTCCTCCTCTCCCGCCGCCTCCGCCTCCGCCTCGCCGCGGCCCCGCAATCGCGCTCCCCCTGCCCGCGGCGCGGCGCCATGTCGGTCCGCAGCTCGCTCATCGACCCGGACGGCGGCGCGCTCGTCGAGCTCGTCGCACCGCCCGACCGCGTCCCGGCGCTGCGCGCGGAGGCGGACGCGCTCCCGCGGGTGCGCCTCGCCCACGTCGACCTCCAGTGGGCGCACGTGCTCGCCGAGGGATGGGCCAGCCCGCTCCGCGGCTTCATGCGCGAGCACGAGTACCTCCAGAGCCTCCACTTCAACTGCGTCCGACTCCCCGATGGGGGCCTCGTCAACATGTCGCTCCCCATCGTGCTCGCCATCGGGGACGCCGACAAGGACCAGATCGGGGGTAACCCAGACGTCGCGTTGCAAGGGCCCGATGGTGGTGTCGTCGCCATCCTGCGCAGGTACGTACGTCCTGCTCCTCCGTTTCTTATATGTGTGTGTGTGTGTGTTTCCTTTTCCGTGCTAAAATGCTTGTTCCGTTTTGAAGTTGTTTGGTTCGACCAAACACAAAAATCACAACACTCTTGTGCTGTGTTAACTGCAATTTTCGTTAGAATTTCTGTGGGTGGATGGTGGAAATTGTTTAGTTAATGATATATAGTTGGAATTTCTGTGGGTGGAGCTCATTGTGATGCCATTATGTTTGCTGGGTATCGGTGATTTTAGTTTTGTATATCCGAGCATATATATTACAAGTAATGTGGCAAGCATCCTCTGATAAAGAACTATGTCTGCACTCAGCCAACTTTTTGATAATTTAATTGAGGTAAATTCCATGGAAGCATCTTAGGTCTGCTGCTTGTTCTTTATAGTCCACACTTTGCCCGGTTTGAGGGGCCATAACAGCACTACCAAGTTCAATGGATGGCAATTTTTGGCTAAAAGCTGTTGTCCTCCTTGACGGCCCTGTCCCTTTTTCCATCATGTCACCCTCATTTTTTATTGCATAAGGATTCTCTTGTCAGGCGTATTTGTCCATGTGATTAATAAGACTTGATCCTAATATCTCTGAGTGGTTGTCAGGTTATGTGACCATTGGTCAAATGGTACTGTTCTGTTGTTGTGGATGTAACTTCAACTTGGCCCATCTGAAGTGGGCTAATACATTTAAATATTTAATAACCAACAACCAACTTGATTTGAAATTTAAGATCTTTGTCCTCGGTAGTTATTAGTAGTTGATTATGAGAGCAATGATGCTTTTTGTGTGGCCCTTGCAAGTTGTCATGTTGATGTGATCTCATCTCATGTTGAAGATTCCTTCATGACACTTCTTTGCTCACTTTCTGGAGCATGGAGCAATATCACAATCATCTTCTGTTAGTCTCAACTATGCCCACTCAAATGATCCACCATATTTAGGTCCTAATTTGTGCTTTTTTTCACATACTCGTGAATTTTAAATGCTTAACTATAATTTTATGTGCTATATATAGTATTTTTTTTCTACAATCTGGTCATGTAAGCTCATCACTGCTTTTCCTTCAGAATGAATTCTGAGCAAAGTTCAAAAAATAATAAAAGCTCTTTAGCATCCTTACTTTGACCATTCAGACATCATGATCACTACTGAGACTGACATTTCTAGATATGACATGCTGATGAGGAATATTCCCTAGTGATAACTCAAAGATACATATGATCTTTAATATTCCCCTTTTCTTTGAAGTTTGAAATACACAATAATAACTTAGTTAAGTGACACAAAGCAGATAAATTGTGTAAAAAAAGGCATTTTTCTGCTGATACTTAAGCACACAAGGTTAAGCTTGGTCAAACTCATCAGGGCAGAGATACCAGGGGGATAGTTCCCACTGAATGCTGGGTAAAGAAGTGGCCCTGATCCAAATTATTAATTCATTTCTGGAATTATAGTAGATGTTTCAGGTCTGAGAGAAAAAAAAGCATTCCTCTTGTGCATATTGCTAGTAGCTTTTTTTCTTTGGACAGCTTCCATAGGCCAATAGGCCATGCACTGAATTTACAGCTAGTTATTCATGGTGTCACCATCTGCTTTTACATAGCCATGTCAATTACCTGTCTCTTTCTACAACCTGGTTTTTACTGTGCCACTAATACTATTGTAGCCATGTTTTACTTTATATGCCATGTCGATGCAACTTAGCTGAATTGTATTAATTCTGCATGCAGCTCCTGTCAAAATATTTGATTTTTATGCATATGTATCTGGTCCACAGAGTTGAAATATATCCCCACAATAAAGAAGAAAGAATCGCAAGAACATTCGGTACAACTGCACCTGGTTTACCCTATGTTGATGAGGCTATTGCGTCAGCTGGGAACTGGCTGATCGGTGGCGACTTGGAGGTGTTGGAACCCATCAAATACAATGATGGTCTTGATCACTACAGACTTTCACCTCGGCAACTTAGGAATGAGTTTGACAAACGGGGGGCTGATGCTGTGTTTGCCTTCCAGTTGAGAAATCCAGTACACAATGGTCATGCGCTATTGATGAATGACACTAGAAGGCGTCTCTTGGAAATGGGTTACAAGAATCCCATTCTACTGCTACATCCTTTAGGTGGTTTTACCAAAGCCGATGATGTCCCACTGCCGGTTAGAATGGAACAACACAGCAAGGTATACATTTGTCGTCTTAGCTGTTTACTGGATGTATAATGCAAATTGCTGATGCTGATCATGCACAGGTCTTGGAAGATGGAGTCCTTGATCCCGAGACTACTATAGTGTCTATATTTCCCTCACCAATGCATTATGCTGGTCCAACAGAAGTGCAGTGGCATGCAAAGGCACGGATTAATGCTGGTGCCAATTTCTATATAGTAGGCCGAGATCCTGCTGGAATGGGCCATCCAACAGAAAAGAGGGACTTGTACAACCCAGATCATGGGAAGAAGGTCCTGAGCATGGCTCCTGGTTTGGAGAAACTCAACATACTGCCCTTCAAGGTATTTGATTCACATATGTTTCCTTGACATTTGACATTGTCCTATTCATTGAAATGTTGGGGATCCACAAGTGTTGACTTGAGAAACTGTTGAAATATCATCATACACTCGTGATTCTTTTTTCTGTTGTATCAGTCTCCAGAAGAGTTGTATTCAGCATTTAATTTGACTTTTGACTGGCAACAACCGTTCCTTTCTCAATTATTCCATTTTTTGTGTTTTAAGTGCATTTACTAGAATATGAATAGTAGATGAATCCGATGGAGTGATGGTACTTGCAGAATGTAAACTCTGTAAGAAATCATTTCACTGGTAGTATGCGAGCACAAGAATCTGTCTTTTTGACAACACTAGAATCTGTGTTGTTTTCAGCAAAGGAACATGAGCCATCAGTTGCACTGATGCTACTACTGATGGAGCCAAGAATAAATGTCGACCATGTACTATAATTAAGTTATTACAGTTTTTATCAGTCATGGTAGGATACTTTGATTTAGTCTCTTGTATTTCTTTATTAGAACATGACGATAAGTTTTTCAGAAACTGATAAAATTTCAGTAATGCGGACACAGGTGTTTTTGAAAAAGAAACAAGCTGTACACTAATGATTCAATTTGTTCCGTTTTACCAAAAACTTGTTTGATTTTTCATCTCCTGTTATCTTGAATGCACTCATGTTTTGTTATCCCCTTACAGGTAGCAGCTTATGATACAGTAGCAAAGGAGATGGCCTTCTTTGATCCTTCACGCAGTCAAGATTTTCTGTTCATCTCTGGAACCAAGGTAGGCTCGTTAGTTTTCGCCACATTTATCATTTAGTTTTCATACTAGCAGTAGATTACTCCTGCTAATCCTTAACCTCACATATCAACCAGATGCGCACTTTTGCCAAAAATGGAGAGAATCCTCCAGATGGTTTCATGTGCCCGGGTGGGTGGAAAGTTCTTGTTGACTACTACAATAGCCTGCAAGCGGAAGAAGCGACTCCAGTCCCTGTATGAGGCAAGCTACTATTTGACTATGAGATTATTCAATAGCGGGAAAACATGCAAGCACGTGATCAGATCATTTGAGCTTTTCCTTGTTGATTCTTTAGGTTAATAGTTGATTGATGCGATCAAATCTTTTCGATTGTTTGTCTGTCTTTAAATATGACACTGAAGCAATGGGAAACTAAGATATGTGCAATTGAGCCAAAACAGCATGGCTATTGTTTTGTAGTGAAGCCGGTTCAACTATATAATAAAAGATGAAAGGGTGCATATTTTTTGGATGGTATTTTCACTTGGTGGTGTACTAAGTCATCTGTGTCGCATACAGACTTTTTTTTTTTTGGCTCTTTTATGATTGAGTGGCAGGAGTCAGGAAACTACGGGTGTGTTTGGTTTTCTGGCCTATTTCCACGGGACGATTGCTCAGCGGGCGTATGCTCCTACCAATCCTGATGCACGCGCACCAAAAATGATAAAAGCGCACCTAACCTGAGCAGATGTGTGCATGATCTAGACTTCTTTCTCCTTTCTCATATCAGGCTTTTATGTATCTTTTTTTTCTTTCTTCTTTCTTTCTTGGTGTCAGGCTTTTATGTCTTTTTTTCTTCTCTTCTCTTCTTTCTTGGTGTCAGGCTTTTATTTTCTCCTTTCTTCTTTCTTGGTTCTAGCCTTACAATCGGTCCATTGGTATTCTCTTGTTTAGATTTTGGGCCTATGAGACGATTTAGATTCTACGAGTTTTTTTTTTATTTCTCTTTTGGGATAGTAGGTATGTGGGAGGTGAAAAGGACAGGGGATGGTTTGACATCCATATGAAAGTGGAAGTACTATTTTTAAAAATTCATATACCTTATGTTTCATAATACTTCATATAGGATTGATAATTCAACCAATACAAAAAAAAAATCTAAAAATAGTTATCATGAAAAAAAAACTAGGAAAAAAGAGCACATCCTATCTCTTAAAGATGCAAATAGCTAAATATAAAGCACATGTGGGTTCTGTTCTTCGGTACCAAAATAGTTGCCACAAATACCCTAAAAAAAAGACAAAAGGTAAAGAGATTAAAAAAAATACATGTAGTTATAAAATTCATAGCTCAAAAAGTTGAACTAACATATTATAAACTTTACATTGCTAGTCTGAAAACTATACGCTCAAAATTTATAAACCTTTATAATCCTAGGTTGAGAACTTTGAACTCATAATTTATATAAACTTTGAACTAACACATTAGAAACTAAAATACTTCTAGGTACATAATTTTGATCAATAAAGAATCACATAATAACATCCTACTGAAATCACTGGTTTGTCATTTGTCAGCACAGATAACTTTCCCCCCCCCCCCCCCTCCTATTTAGAGTACAATTGTCTTTCATTGCAGTCACTACATATCATGTTGTGATGTATAAATGTTACTACTAGAATAGTGTTCCAGAATAATATAATCTCACTTTTTCTAGAGATTGGTTTTTTGAAGGCATTATGGATCACAAATACAAAGAGGCTTTTACATGTATGTCATTATAAAAGTTGGTAATTACCTATAAGCCATTAAAAAAGTTGAGCTCTTATAGGTGCCACTGCTCTGAACTCTTTTACCATCTACGTCACTTCCGTTAGATTTAACTCTAACGGTGTTAAACAACAGATA
The DNA here is from genome assembly GCF_000003195.3 of Sorghum bicolor. Classification (NCBI taxonomy): domain Eukaryota; kingdom Viridiplantae; phylum Streptophyta; class Magnoliopsida; order Poales; family Poaceae; genus Sorghum; species Sorghum bicolor. The sequence continues at coordinate 1,294,305 of NC_012875.2, read as the reverse complement.
TGAAAAGTAAAAAATACCCTTATATCTAAATATCTAATTAATTTTTTTGAGCATCTTAACGATCTCAAATGAAAAAACTCAAAACTAAAAAGTCGTAGATCTCATCGAGATCTACAATACATATAATATTTTTTTATTTAATTTTATATAAAAAATATTTTTTCTAAAACATATTAATTATATCAAATCATATATTTTTTATATGAGATTCAATAAAAATATTTTTTATACAAAACTTATAGATACCGTCAGGCACGTTGGCCGCCTACCCCAAGGACTGCTGTCTGCTCGCCGCTTTCCGCCGCCGCCGCCACTGCCATGCCGGTCGCTGGATTTTTGGATTTGGCCGCAGCATGACTGTAGCAGAGAGACGAGTTTGCAAAATTTTCACATCGAATTTATATATATATATATATATAGAGTATTAAATATAGACGAAAATAAAAACTAATTATATAGTTTGTCTGTAATTTTTCGAGACGAATCTTTTAAGCCTAGTTACTAATAATGTTTGTCAAATACAAACGAAAGTACTACAATATCAATTTTTTTTTAAAAAAAAAAACTAAACAAGACCTGGATCCCGTGGGCTTCTAGAATGTGCATAATTTCTACACATATGGGCCCATCTGCCCCATAACTTCACAACCCAATCACAAGAGGCGTGCAACAGTCATCTGTATCTGATTTTCTTTTTAATAAAATTTTAAAGAAAAACAACGTTTAATTTTTGTTTCTGTGAGGTCTAAATAATGATTACGCTCCTCAAAAACAACGTTTGAAAAACTATTTTTTTATCGAATCATAATTCAGGTCTAGGGCTAGATGGGTTCCGACATAGTTTTATTAGGCATTTTGGCTCTGTGTGATGAAATCCATAAAGAGATCTTATTCCGTCATAGTCTAATTTTTGGAATGATCAAACTGCCATTTTACTGTCAAGAAACAATGACGCGAGACAAGTTCAACAATATAGAGTAATCTTTTTGGTCATTAGCGGAGCCAGAAGTTTTTAGGAGCCCGGACAAAATTTATTGTATAAGAATATTTAGCTAGAAAATTATAAAAATCTACTTTGATATAAAGAAATTTTCTTTATGAACTTGGCCACGAGCCCGGCCGGCCGCCCGGGGTGGCCGGGCGGTGGCTCCGCCACTGTTTTTGGTGAACTAAGTTTCAAAACTTTTTATCAATGCGAACGCTAACATATAAATACATAATTGCACAAAATGTTTCTAGACCTTAACAAATAACCTACCTTCCCGAGCAAACATTAATGAATAGGCAATAAGTCTACACGAAACAATACATGAGCTTCACAGGGAAAAAGATAAAATGATTATACCTTTGATAATAGCATATGATAAGTTAAATGGATTTTTCTCTTGCAAACTTGAGAATGAAGGTTTCTCGAATATCTAGTAATACGCGGATGATATAGTGATTTTCTTATACCATTACATGGAGCAAGCAAAGAACGTGAAGTGATTACTTTGCACATTTGAGAAATCATCTAGACTTATGGGGTGTTTGGGACTGCTTTACAAACTCCACCGTAGAGCAGCTCCACAAAAAACTGGAGTTTGTGGGGTACTTTTTAGGTGCTCTCATAACTCCACCATTTTTCCTCGAACTGAGTGTGTGGAGCTGACACTGTTTGGCTGAAAAACGTGGAGCAGAGCAGTCCCAAACACCCTCTTAAAGTTACCTTTCACAAAGCGAAATACTCTGTTTTGGACAGTCAGGGTGAAGATTGGGTTAGCTCCAAGGTTTACTTTTTAGAGACTCAGTTCATCTTTTTATCCCCTCCTAAGTCTCCCTTACGTCCAAAGGTACTATCCTAGTACAATGTGGACTTTCTTTGTGCTTTATCCCGATTATAAGGTCTAAAACATCTTTCTATGAAAAGGTGGACGTTATGGGATGGCTGAACCTCGAGTTGTTGACATTATGCATAAATTTAGCCTATTATTGTTATCATACCAAATATAATGAGAGTAATAAGTTTCACAACACTTCATCAATATTCCACAATTTAGGTTGTTTTAGTTTTATCTTATGTCTAACCTTTTTGCAAGTTTGATCATCATATCTAAAGAAAAATGGACCAACATCAACAGAGTTAAATTGGTTTCATTAAAACTATCATATAATATTCCTTAATGATGCATTTATTTTATATTTGATGTTTTTTACGGAGCACGAAAATCTCTCTTAAATCTTGTAAGAGCTAATGGAAACATTACAATAAACAACACATGTAGCTTCAACCTATTTTTTTTTAATCTTCAAAGCTGTCTATATGGCCTTGTTATTGAAACTAGAGATCGACAATTTGGTGAGTCACCAAACTTTTTACAAACTCCAGGAGAGGGTTTGTCGAGACACAAGACTCACCCGGGTACCAAATCATCCGCACCGCAAGCTAGCTAGTTTCATTCTGATTTTATACCAATACTGAAGAGGGGAAAAACCCTGAAAAAAAGATATTGCCTCCATCTCAAATTATAAGTCATTTCATTAGAGAGTCAAAGTGTTTTATGTTTGACTAAATTTATACGAGAGATAACAATATTTATGATACAAAGTAAGGCCAGTCTCAGTGGGGAGTTTCATGGCGTTGTTTCCAAGAGTGCCATGTTATGTGGAATGAAATGAAACTTGAACGAAACATCCACTCTCAATTGAGAGTTTTATTTCATAGTTTCATAAGGCCCTGTTTAGTTCCCCACCAAAAAATTTTTCATCCATCCCATCGAATCTTTGGACACATACATGGAACATTAAATATAGATAAAAAAATAAACTAATTACACAGTTTAGTTGAGAATCGCGAGACGAATCTTTTAAGCCTAGTTACTCCATGATTAGCCTTAAGTGCTACAGTAACCCACATATGCTAATGACAGATTAATTATGCTTAATAAATTTGTCTTGCAGTTTCCTGACGAGCTATGTAATCTGTTTTTTTATTAGTTTGTAAAAACCCCTCCCGACATCCTTCCGACACATTCGATGTGACACCCAAAAAATTTTCATCCCAAATCTAAACAGGCCCTAAGTATTTAATTCCAAGACTCATAGAGAGTTGATAACCGTGTCAAGAGAATTTTATCTAAGCCTTGTTTAAATCCAAAAAGTTTTTAGATTTTGACATTGTAGTATTTTTGTTTTTATTTAACAAATATTGTCCAATCATGAAGTAACTAGGCTTAAAAGATTCGTCTCGCGATTTATAGGCAAATTGTGCAATTAGTTTTTATTTTTATCTATATTTAATGCTCCATGCATGTATCGCAAGATTCGATATGACGGAGAATCTTGAAATTTATTTTGGTTTTTAGGGTGAACTAAACAAGGCCCTAGATGAAACTTATTTCTTCTCCATCTTCTCAAATACACCGCTATGTCATCAAAAGAAGCCTATGTAACAACCTATTTAATGCAAATGAAACTCACAAGAAACTCCTATTGAGACTGACCTAAGTATTATCAGGTTCTTCTTTAACTATATTTTCATAGTATATCAATTTGATGTCATAAATTTTTGTATTTTTTATAATTTTGGTCAAATTTAAGATGTTTCGACACTTCAAGATTCTTAGGTCTTGTTTAGTTTCAAAAAGTTTTGCAAAATTTTTCAGATTCTCCATCACATCGAATCTTGCGACACATGTATAGAGCATTAAATATAGATAAAAACAAAAACTAGTTACACAGTTTAACTTTAATTGTGAGACGAATCTTTTGAGTCTAGTTGGACAATATTTATCAAATACAAATGAAAGTACTATAATGACCATTTCACTAAATTTTTTAAAACTAAACAAAGCCTTAGAATGTCGTATAATTTGCGATCTAGAGGGAGGAGTATATGAGAATTAAAACGAAAGTAGGAGTAGAATTGAGTAAAGTCCATCAGCGGTAGAATTAAAACGAAAGTAGGAGTAGAATTGAGTAAAGTCCATCAGCGGTCCCTAAACTTGTTCGGATGTGTCATCCCGGTCCCTAAACTCATAAAATGACCGTTTAGGTACCTAAACTTATTCGGTTGTGTTATCCTGGTCCCTAAACTTAAAAATCTCCCATATAGGTCCTCAAACTTGTTCAGTTGTGTCATCCCGGTCCCTAAACTTGTTTTTAAGTCTTATCTGGGTCAAAACAGAACGAATCTAAAAACTCTATATTGAAAAATAATTCATAACTTTTTCATATGAACTCAAATGAAGATAAATTTTATATCAAAATTGTAGGCAGCAACATGATCACAACTTTGCAGTTGAAAAGTTTTTAAATTAAAATCGTTTAGGTTCCCAAAATATTTTTTATAAGTTTATAGATTTTAAAATTTAAAATTTAAAATTAAATTTTATAACACTAAACGACTTCAAATAAAAAACTTTTCAACTACAAAGTTGTAGATTGTTCTGAGGACTATAACTTTGGTATAAAATTTGTCTTCATTTGAATTCATATGAAAAAGATCGCTTTGTTTTGACCCAGATGAGATTCAAAACCAAGCTTAGGGACCGAGATGACACAACTGAACAACTTTGAGGATCTAAACGGATGATTTCTAAATTTAGAGACCGGGATGACACAATTGAACAAGTTTAGTGACCGAGATGACACAGATGAACAAGTTTGAGGACCTAAACAATCGATTTGTGAGTTTAGAGACCGGGATGACACGACAACACAAGTTTAGGGACCGGTAGTGGACTTTACTTAGTAGAATTTATCTCCTACAACTAAAAAGACTAAAACAGGGATATTTTTTTGGTGCGGTTTTGGTTTCGTCAGCCTGCCCCATAACCGATCGTGCGTCTGCCGCTGCGCGGTAACTTGGAAACCCCCCGTCCCCTCTGTGATCCCCTCCCCCTTCCTTTCTTCACCGTGAGCACTTCATGGTCTCTCTTCCTCCTCTCGATCCCAACGCATCTCCGCCCGCCGCGAGCCGCGCCTACGCCGGAGGCCGCGCCCCGCTCGCTGCGAGCCGCGCCTACGCCGGTGGCCTTGCCTCCCGCTGCGCAGCTGCCCGCACCCCGCCCGCCGCGAGCCGTGCCACGCCGGTGGCCGCGCCTCCCACCGCGCAGGTGCCCGCACGCCGGAGGCCGCGCCTCGCCCACCGCGAGCCGCGCCTACGCCGGTGGCTGCGCCTCCCGCCGCGAGCCCGCGCGCACGCAGTTGGCTGCGGCCCGCCCGCTGCCCGAGCTCCACCCGCCACACAGCTCCTCGCACGCCGGAGGCCGCGCCCCGCCCGCCGCGAGCCCAGCGCCCGCGCACCCCATTGGCTGCAGCCCGCCCACTGCCCGAGCTGCCGTGCCGGTGGCCGCGCGCACGCCGTGGGGATCCAGGATCGAGATGGCGGTGGGGATTTGTACTGGCGGAGGCATCTCTACCAACTACTACACACCAAAAATTCCTACAGAAAGAACACCACATGAAAATTCCTGCAGAAGGAACACCATATGCATGGTGAGTTTCTTGATTTTCTCTAAAACATTTAGGTCCTGCCATACCAAAGAATGGTCTCGTGTTTAGGTGATTTGGATTATGAGGACTTTCTATAAATGTGGCTTGGCATGGGTAACCTGAAACTGAATGCATCTAGGATGATGAGCCATGCGTCGCCTGCTTTACTTGAGTTGTTCAGATTCTGTTCAATTGAGTGAAGAGCTAGTTGCATCATTTATTCATCGGCTCCAATTTAGTGTGACCACCTTATAGTACACTTTAATAGACCGTTTGGCTTTCTTTAGTAACTTTTGATGCCTAGATATGAAAATTTGGTTGATAATTGTTCTGCAAAGATGGTTGGAGAACTGGCAAAAGAAAGCAACATTTTCTAAGGCTTCTTAGAGATGGATATTGGAATCATCAGTTTTATGTTGTTGCTTTACTCAAGATTTCTCGATTTCTATATATAGGTTTTAACTTCTCTTCTATGGCTATGAATGTCAAATATTGCCTGTACAATAGATGGTTCCTTGGCTAGCAATATAAAAGATTGTACTTACGTCATGTCTTTTCTTCTTTTGATGCTATTTGTAACTATTCTTTAGAAGCACTGGTTTAAGAAGAAAATGGAGGGGATCATCTGCCAAGGACAAGCCGACATCATATTCTTCTGTCTCCAGAATCTCTGATTAAATCAAATGATTAATGCAAACAGTGATGGGTGTCATCTTTATTGCTTGGATGGCAATTTGCTATGTTGTGATGGTTGTCCAGCTGCATTTCAAAATGTGGGATCTTTTGCCTGAAGGTGATTAGAATTGTCCTAAGTGTTTACTACAGAATAATGGTGTATAGAGGAATATTGCAAATCCTATTAGACGGGCTGAGATTCAAGGAATCAATCCACGTGGCATGGCTGACTATACTTTGGCACTTGCAGCTATCTTTTGGTGTAAGTTGTTTAGGACCCCTTCCTCTAGTGTTACATGTATATCTTTCTGAATGATTTTTTAGGCTCTGGTAGTCTGGTGTGCTTTTTAAAAGATGTCCCTCTGCTATATGACCTCCTATATTTTTCAAAAACTACATAGTGGTATAATCCAACTAGGATGCTGAAACTTATCTGCAAATTATTGGTTGTGATACAATCCAACAGCCTCTTGTTCAGGAGAAACCTGAGAGTACTTTAGTGTATGGTAGGTTTTGTTAATATCAACCCATAGCTGCCCATTCTTTGAAAATAGCCAATGCCATTTGCAGATAAAAGTATACACTAGGTAAATGTTGAAGGTCGACCGTGCAACTAGAAGAAGGCAAAAAGAAGTAGCAACATAGGTTTCGGAACAATTTTGGTGCACTGAACAAGAAAACAACACAATATCTGAATCTGTTATTTGTTATAAGAGCTTTCTGCAGTACGTTTGCTCCTGCTAGAGAGTTTGCCCATGATAGAATAATTCAGCTTCAAGGTTTATATCTCCTTTGGTTCATCTTGCATTGGGTTTGTCACACTGATTCCACTCCATGGTTAGGTACCTACTGCTTGTCTAACAAAAATACGATATTTTAGTATTAGCAAATATTTGTCTCAATGAAATCCAACATGTTGTAGTACCTGGCCCTTGCATGCTTACATTGTTTAGTACATCTTCTTTCAGCTGCTGGATTCATGGCAACAATTGATCAATGCAGTCAACACCAATGCAGGGATTAGAGGCATCCTGGAAGCCCTAGCCCCAGCCCACAGTGATGCTGCTTCAGCCTGCCATTTGGTTCCAGACTCTACAACACCCGTTTTTCCATGATGAGGTTCAAAGCCTGTTGGAAACCCGCTTGTTTGCTCGATTGCCAGTTGAGAAGTCTGTTCCAAATTCTCTATATGCTGAAAGTAACGGCAAGCTCTTATGCCCCAGTTAAGAAGTCTATATTTCTTATATTGTCACGAAGAATTCACTAATTTTATACCCCTTTCTTGCAATACCAATTGTAATTGGTAGTTTTAGATATGGCTAATGATGATGGTGCATTGCAAGTCGGCCAGGATGCCACAAAGCTATCGTTCATCACGTCCTTTTTAGTAAATATTATTAGATACATGTCCATCAATTATTACTACTTATTATCTTGTGACCTTATTCTATAATGACCTTGTATTACACAGATAGCCTTCCCAATGACTGAAGATTGTTTTCATATGAGGTGTGCAATTTTTAGTAAGAAATGAATTATTTTATTTATTTATTTTTGTATGGTGATAGTTTTGAGCTGCAACATATGAAGCAGTTCCTACATGTATATTTGAACCTTTGATTCGGCAAGAGGAGTCAGAGCTTTAGTTAATACATGTGGTTTATTTAGAGTTGTCTTAATACGAAAACTATTGCTATTGCTACTCCACATGTTACAATTATAGTGCATATACGTGCCGCCTCAATTTCTTCACGCCAGCCGTGCACTGCATCGTCTTCAGCGTCAGGAGGGAGAGAAGGGTAGGGGTTTAGCTTTACGTTTCGTGGGGCATATTTATATGATGAGTGTAATATACTTTGTTTAAAATTTTGTGATAGATTTTTCAAGACATGCAACCCGTATGACAGGGACTAATATTTATATATATACTCAAACCTGTGTACAAGATAGTATGGAGATGCAGCGGAACTTATTCGTAGATTTATTGGTATAGAAAATAAACGGATATCGGAGATTTTTCTAGCCGATATAAAATATTATCTTAACTGTATCACGAAAAAGTCTATAGAGTAGAGTTTGTGAGTGTGATGCCACGCTCTCCATGACTATGTTAATTTCACGAACTTTGCATTTTGAATTAAATGTCACTTTAATATTGATATTTAATTTATAATATTATTATCTTATCGTGCGATCCGTGTGTTTTTAGTATAAAAGTTTAGTTACCCCGTAGCAACGCACGGGCACGCTACCTAGTTATTGGAAAGAAAAAAAAGGTTTGAAAAGTAAGCGATTTAAACCCACACAGACACAGGTGTGTGTGGCGGTCGGAGCCGAATATACCCGGTCGCTCCCCCCTCGGATCCTTCTCTTCTCCAATTCCAAATCAATCCCCCACACACCAAACCAAATCCTCCACCTCTTCCTCCATTTCCAGCTCCGTCCCGAGTCCCCACCCCAGCTCGCGTGACCTCCAGATGGCCGGCGGCGGCGGCGGCGGCGCAGGCGCGGGCTCGTCGTCCGGCGGCTCGGGGTCCGGCGGCGGGGGCGGCGGCAGGGAGGGCGACTGGGACTGCGGCAGCTGCGGTAACCGCAACTACGCCTTCCGCTCGCTCTGCAACCGCTGCAAGCAGCCGCGCCTCCTCGTCGACCCCAACACCCCGCGCGACTCCAAGTGGCTACCCCGTGCCGGGGACTGGATCTGCACCGGTAACGCCGCTTTTGCCCACGCTAGTACCCTGAATCACAGATTCTCTTTTTGTTCCTGCGGCTGTCCCTTGATTTAGATGCAGGCTCTCATCCATTCCCTATGTAGCACATTGATAGTTTAGTGAATCTAGCATTTTTTTTCTCTTCTTCATCCTTTGTGTTGGTTCTAGGCTTCTTATTACTACTAGAATCTAGTAGCATGTTTTTTAAAAAAAAAAACAAAATCTAGTATGTTGGTATAGCCCTGGTTATTATTGCAGCCTTCTTAGCTAGACTTATTGTAATCATGCAGAGAAGATGTTAATAAGGCAAGTTAGTTGCATTTTAAATGATGAGTTTTAAAACAGAGCAGGTGTAAATTTAAGGAAGTAGAAACTTCATTTAAACTGAGAAAGGAAAGTCGAAAATTTATTTGACCACCGCTCCTTAAGCTTTCTATGCAAGCCAGGCAAAACATGTGACCAAACTGCTCACTCTCTTGAATGCACTGCAGTTGGGGTATTTATTAGTACTATGTTCTGACTCCTTGAAGTATCTTTTGGATCATTTTTGTTTGTGCTTCAATTGTTGCTGCTACCTATTAGAAAATTTTTGATTTCGTTACTCCTTCTGTTTATTTTGTTTATTGAATGCTGCTGTATGTAGATAAGATTAGAAAAAAATTACCAATGAGTGTGCTAAGTAATGACTAGTGTGCGTGTGTCTATTCCTTTCTATGGGTTTGTGCGTGATGGCTGGTCATGGTGGTGGTGGTGGTGGGTGTGCGTGTGCTTCGGTGCGTTTTGCTGCCTACTGTGCTGGTTGGTTTATGCGGCAAATGGATGAATAGGTTGCAGTAACAATAATTATGCATCCAGAAAGAACTGCAAAAAGTGTGGCCTGCCCAAGGAGGAAGCAGCAATGCCAGCATTGCAAATGGCAGGGATGGCTATGCCAGCTTATGCAACTTATATTGCAAGACTACAACAAAGCCTTGCTGCTTCTGCTTCTGCCTATAAGATGAACTTTGGTATGGCTGCCAACTCACCTTTGCAGCAGCAACTACTTGCAAATGCAAACTGGCCCTATGGGATGGCTGGTAGATATGGGATGCAATCTTCTGGTTGGCCATTTGGCAACAGCAACCCAAATCAGTTCCCAGGTGTTCCAAAGGATTGGCGTAATGGAGACTGGCTCTGCAGCTGTGGATTTCATAACTATTCATCTCGTACTCAGGTAATTATAAAATACGCTAATCTGGTTCAGTCTGTATCATAGTTAGCCTTAGCAAATGTTTCTCAACTTTGACCGTGTGCTCTGAACTTTAATGTGTTTTTGGTTCTACTTTTTTTCTGTAATGCATTAATGCCCTCCTTAATCTCTCTTTTCCAGTGCAAAGAGTGTGGTGCACCTGTACCATCAGGCATTCCCTCCACAACAATGAAAGCTACATCTGATGCCTCTTCCAGTAAGACAATCAGTTCCTCATTTCCCATAATGTTCTTTTTTGTTTAACCCATGCAACATACCTACCTACTCCTCTGTTGGAGTAACTGTTCCATGCTTACGATTCCAATAGGGTGCATGCTGTGATTGCTTGCCAGGTGTGTTTTAGTCACTCTAATTGTCAATGCTAATAGATGAGTGCTGCTTTTCACATTTGTTGGGGTTTTCAATGCCAAATTCTCCCGAGTTACACTGGTTAGACTGTTGAAATCTGTGGGTTGATGAAACTCCCATCACCAGTCTAGGTTCCAAGTTTGGCACAATCTTCTGAAGAACAAAATCAGGAGTCTGCCACCCCCTTGTTGTGGTTTTGTGTGGGTATGAGTGTTTTGGTGGTGGTGGGTAAGTGTTTGTGTGTGGTGGTGGTGGGTGGGGGGGGGGAGACTTTGCATACAGATTATTTGCCCGGTGAATGTTATTCGATTTTGTGATCAGCATAAGGTGATTGAAAATTTAGATCCATGCTTCCTGTTCATTCTGTGTTGTTATTCTTTGTTATGCTTAATGCCTTCATGTAGCATCACAGTTACTGCTCCTGTTAATTTTAGGATTGATGTCAACAGATTATTTCATCTTCATTCTCAATCTCTGCTTGTTTCAGCATTAGGAACTAAGCGGTTGGCCTCAGAGGAGCTGGCCAATGACTGGGATAATAAAAGGCTAAATCCAGGAAATGACAATTATCCACTTTCGGTATGTATTTGTAGCCCTCTTTAACTGTTGTGACTAATTGCCTAAATGCTTTGTGGTACTGATTTTCTTGTTTAATTTGTTTGCAGACAGCAGGTCCAAATAATTTGTTTTTGGGTATTGAGCAAGGAGCTGGAAGCAGCAATGGCCAGGGCGCCTTTTCCAAGTTTGACAATGGGAGCTCAATGGCATTACCATCTGGGCAGGGAATGTCTGGTCTGATGGGAAAAGGGTACAGCTTCAACCTAAATAAATCAAAGATACTTAGATGCAAATTAAATACATTATATGAATTATAATCTTGTATGATCTTCATCAAATTGTTGATACAGTGTTAGGATTTAAGGGTCAACAATCAAGTGATACGAAACACTTGTGTAGTCATGTTTGATGTTCATCATCACACCAAAGGTTCTTAGAAATTTTATTATCCAAGATAGTGATCAGGATAGAAAAATACTGACACCTCGAGAATAACCAAAACTTTATACATCATAGAATGTGTATGGCTGGGGCAGGGGTTTGGGGGTTTTCTCGACCCGTGTGAGGTCTTGGCAAAATGCCCGGGGGCTGTCTTACTCCCCGCAGGTTGAGTTTTTCTTTTATATTATTTTATATTTTATATTTTATATTTTATACATCATAGGAAATAGCTAAGTGGAGTTGGCTTAGAAGGTTTGAACTGTAAATAGTTTTGAATAGGTATAGTTGCAGTAGAGAAAGGAAACTGAAAAGAAAGTTATTTCCCCATGGCTGATCAACATTAAAGGAAACTGTACCTAAATAAATCTGGTGGAACATTTTGAGAAAACTAGGGGCAGTGAGGGAATGGCTATAGATATGAATTTTTGTGGTGTCGTAGAGAATTGTGTGCACCATCATTTTTCCAAGTTCATATGTTAATTGGCATGTCCGTTTATGTTAGTACTTTTTTTTAAAATGGGTGTTTTTATTGTATAGACCCCATTTTAGGAAACCTCACAATAAGTTGTAAAATTAAGTTCTATAACTCATGGTCAAGGTTCTGCCATTGTTCAATGGACACTTCATGAAATTTCTGGTTTGTGCAAATATGTTTTGCTGGCATAGCGCAAGAATTGCATTAATATTTTACTACCATCTGACACAATCTGGGTTAGCTAACTGTATCACATATGCTCTTGCATCTTGCTAGGGCAAAATGGCGCGATGGGGACTGGTTGTGCAACAACTGCAACAATCACAACTATGCATCTCGTGCGTTTTGCAACAGGTATACATTAAGGCATCTTTTTGTTCAACTTCACTGCAGTGCATTGTGTCAGTAACTCAACATTTAATAACTGAATATACATGTCTCATAGATTGTCGTGTTTTCTTACTCAGTCAAGTGTGCCACTTAGCACCATACTATCCATTGGCATGCTGTGTTGTTTTTCAATCTTGTACTAGGGGCATCCTTGTGACTTTTTGAGGTCCATAGTAATGTTTACCGAAGCTACCATAATGGAGAGAATTAAGTAGCACATGATTTGTTCAATATTTTGCCTTTATGCTCATATAAATGCTGAGGTGTTCCTATTAGCTAATTTATCTTTGATATTGTAGCAAAACGATAATATTTCTACCAATTTAAAAGATTTATCATCTGAATATCTCTAATCCATGCATCTGTGTGTGGGTGTGTCGTGTTTTTTGGGTGCATTGTACTTTAAGTTCTCTTCTTAATGCTATGATACTCATCTCTCCTGTGTATTTGAGAGAAAAGAAAAAAAAAGGTACTGTGAAACCAAAATAGGAAATATAATGTCTCTGTTTATGACTTAGGATTTGCATTTAGTTTTCTGTTGTTTTCACAAAATTTGCAATTTGTTGCTCGGGTTCTCATACTATTTGAAGAAGCTTTAAACAAATTTATGGTCTTGTATTGCTTACTGGTTGAAATTCTTATGTTCTTGTTTAGATTGAGCGAAACAAATTCCTTCTGTATATCATTGGTTTTGATATACAAATTCCTTATTTGACAATGAATTTATTCGTATGGTCAGTTGGGTCCATACCTTCAGGGCCACATCTAGGTTTGGTTAATATGAATTGTAGATGGGATTTTGTCCTGACTCCTGAGTAAATAATTCATGATGACCTTGGTTATATTTGACATCGAATTTATTCTTCGTGCAAAAGAAATCGGTGTCTCACAGCAAGTATTCACTACTAGGATATTATCGTATGGTAGTGCCTATAATACTGTTTCTCTATTTATGCTGCTTACTGTTTGCTATCTATTCCAGACGAAGCAAATTGCTCACTGGTTTTGACTGTGAAATTACCTTTGTGTTTCAGGTGCAAAACTCAGAAAGAATCTTCAGTTCACCCTGGTGTGCTATAGCTTGCTTGCGCTGGTTCATAGCGTTGGATTATTTTGTTCCAGGATATGTTGCTGCCTGTTCTAGCTCCTTCCTCAAGGCTGTGCGGTTTGAGCTTTTTCCGACTCTACAGTGTTTTTGCTGCTCTCGAATGTTTGTCTCGATATTTCATTAGTGCTTGTTGAAGCTCCCGATTTATTTATGGTATAAGCGCTTGAATAAAATGTTTCCGGAAAGTACCGGCCTACCATCTGGATTTTGGCAAATAATTGAATTATTAGTTGTTGTACAATGAGGCAAATGGTGATAGACTCTTTATGTTGTACTTTATGAACTCTGTAGTATTAGCGCACCAAATTAAGGTTTTGTGGTCTTGTTTCACCCCTTTGGTTTGAAAAGGGGAACTATACTATGTAATTTCAGTACAGATTATTATTCTTTTTCTGAGAACTCCAGTTGTGCTGTTATGCAAGTTCTGCCCATTCAGAATACTTTTGATGCATTCACCCGTATTCAGCTGTTACTTTTTTCATCTTTTATTTTATGCCCCTTTGCATGCATATATCAACAGATGGATGCTCCTTTTGCATTCCACAAGGTGCTCCCTCGACGGACTCAAATCTCTCCCTAGTTTGGCAAGATTGAATCTCTCTAGAGCACAAACACCAGCAGCATGCACAAAAAACGTACCATAAGATAAGTTCTAAGTTCAGCTACAACTAAAAAAGAAGATGGATGAAAGAATCATTTTACCCTTTAATATTAGGTGTTGATCTGAGTATATATCAAATCAAACACCTAAAATGCATTGCAAATTCGTCAAAACAAAATGTCTCGGTTTTGGCCAATGGTTTGTTTTTTTGAAGGAAAAAAGAACAGCAGGTACGTGTGACTCACAACAATCAAATGACTACTTCATTGCTTAAAAAAAAAAGACTGCTTCATTGATCTTAAGCACTACTTTGTGTCTCATAAATTACAGTTAAACTGTATAATTAGTTATTTCTTTTATTTATATTTAGTGCTCCATACATATACCGTAAGATTCGATGCGATGGGGAATGTGAAAAATTTTGCAAAATATTTTGAGAACTAAACAACAAGGCTACTAGTGATTGTGAGCTGCTGATTTCTGCTGGTCGGGGGTGTGGCAGCAGTAGCAGCCGTCGCCGTCCTTGAGGCTGCACTTGCCGTGGACGAAGCCATGGTGCTTGCAGCAGCGCATGCACTTGCCTGACTTCCAGCACGACCCCTCGCAGATGTCGAAGACGATGTCGCACACCGGCGCATCCGTCGCCGCCGGCCCGCCGCCGCCGACGACGTCAACCTCCGACGACGAAGAAACCACCTCGTCAGCTGCAGGTTCATGCTTCTTACCTGATGAGGTGATGATGACAAGGAAGAACAGCAGCAGCGACAATGGCACGAGCCTCGCCATCTTCGTTCATAAAGCTTCCATGCATATATATCTGTGTATGTATACGATTATGGTACTTGTCGATTTGGTACACTGGTGACTGGTCTTTTTATTTGCCCAAGAAGTAAGCTAAAGCGTATTAATTGGTGTATTACTGGTAAGGAAGATGGCCATAGGCGTACGTAGGCTATCTATCAGCAAACAGTTGGGACACACATCAATCGTGTGAGCTTGACGGTTGATCAGATGCTGACTGCAATGCCATTCTTACCTTAGCTACCCACAGGGTAATAAAATTAAAGAACGAGTGGTCTGTCTGTCTGTTTTGAGAGACGACGACAGAGGCGAGGCACCCAGTTTTCCGGATCATCGACTGTGACCTGAATTCTGGTTAATTTCGTGCTAATTTGTGTTTCCACAACTGAATTCAGGTGTATGTGTTTCCTCCTGCAATACACTCGAGAAATGTATGTATGTTGTTTGAGCGAAATTTGTTTCTGCTGGACACCGTTGATAGAACTAATAAAACATAACTGGATCTACTAACCAGGGAATTAGACGGGCAGATTCTAATACATGTAAATAATAGTGTGTTTCGAGATCATAATACAAGATCAAGATGTACATAAAGTAAAGGAGAGTAGGTGAAACGCAGACCATCCGTCTTTGGAGCAGAAGAGCCGGGATCCGCCATCAGTAGTGGATGGAGATCCTCGTCGTAGCTTTCCCGGAGACGAAGAAGAAGACGCCGGGTCATAGCGCGGCGGCGGTGGATCTTCCCGTCACTGCCTGCGACCCTCTAGATCGGATTAGGGTTTAGATGTGGGAGGGAGTGTTGGCGGCGGCCAACTTCGTGGTGCGTGCCCCGGCTCCCCTCCCTTCTCTTTATACCGCAGGGTGACAGGGGCCCACCAGCCATTGAACGGCTGTGGCTCCCCGATCAGGAGCGGATCAGGGGAAAAACGGATCCCTCTGCATGGCCGTTGGGCCATGCAGGAAGAGGTCAAACTAACATTCTCCCCCTTGATCTCTTCTAATAACTTACCTTAATTGTAACACCCCAGTGTTATGGTTGCATCAAACATGTGCATAGCATGAGCATCATCATTTATTCAAAGCATCCATGATCATCATCTATCTTGGGACATGGCATCCTTTGCAAAAATGTGTTTTAAATGGCTTAGATAGGCCTCCTATGCTTATGTTTGAGTGAACAATGCTTGTGTTTGTGCTTAATGCCTTGGTAAATAGCTTATCTATGCTTAACTTATTCTTGGGAGCAATGTTCATGTTGATCACTTCTCCAAAATAATAACTTAAGTCTTACTTATGCAAATAGGCCCTAGAAACCTCTTTTGCTTAGGCTTTTAAAAAGTGTTTCATAAAATGTTTGCATGTCAAAACTTCCTACAGCAAAGTTGTAGCAAATTTTATAAGGAACAAAAGTTGTTTTATGGCCATCTCATGAAAATGATCACAAATAGCTCAAAAGTGGTCCACAAGGCAGATTTGGGGCTGTTTTCCACACTTAGAAATTTTCTAAGTCCCCGGGTGGTTTGCAGTTTGCGTGATCGATTTTGGAAACTCTGTATCTTTCAATCCAGGCCGATCTAGTCTTTGCTCTAGTTGACAAAGTTGTAGATCTCGTCTAGTACTCCAAGTTTGTCAACTACGCCATCTCCTAATTCGCTCTGGTTTGGGAGATAATCACCGGTGAAGTCGCTCTGTCAGTCGGTCGATGCACTGTCTGAATCGACTTGGACCTCGTCGACGTGGCCGACCGCCGGCAGCGCTCCGTCGCCATTTGGCGCCCGTACGCCGTTTCTGGCCCCGCCTGTCAGCCCTCGTCGCGTGCATGACCACCACGGCGACGCCCCGAGCGCGTGGACGCGTCCATTTCGCTCTGCCTCGCCCTCTTCCGCCTGAACCTCGCCCGCAGCGAGCTCTCCGCCGCGAGCTCACTCCGGCGAGCTCGTGTGCGCTCCTCTCTGCGTTTCCGTCCACCAAACTCCACCCAAAGCTCCGCCGTGAGCCGCTCTCCAAGCTCCACCCTCTAACTCGCCGAGAAACCCACCGGTGAGCCGACATTTCTTTCTTCCCCCAAATCGGTCCGCCGTGACCCTCTTCTCCGGCGAACTCAATGCCGAGCGTTGTGAGGCTTCTCACCGTCTTTGGTTAGGTCCTAGAGGTAGCTTAGGTCCTTAGCGAGCTTTTGCGCCACCTGGTGGACGCTCTACCGGGTTCTCCGTCGCCGGACACGGTGCGCAGCGCCGCCGTGCTTCCGCCGGAGTTGGGTGCTCCCGTGGCCAGCGCTTTCCACGGGGATCCAGGCCAAGCCGTGTACCTAGGAAGCTTCGCCCTAGTCTGCTGGTGCTGTAGAGGGCTTTAGGTCACGCTCTACCGGCCTGAGGGCTCCGGCGTAACGCCGAGCACCTCCGCCGAGCCGCCATTGCCGACGGTGAGTCCCTTCCGGTGGCTCCGCCGTGGCAAAAGTGGGGTCAATCGAGTCGTTAGGGTGTGGGGATCACGTTGATGCCCTGGGTTTGGCCGGAGACCTCGCCGTCGCGGAGAAATCGCCGGCGAAGATCACCTCGGCCGCGAGGAAGAAGAGCCTGACGGGTGGGACCCCCTGTCAGCGACTCTCTCTTTCCCTCCTTTTCTTTTATTCAAAATCCTGATTTTTGGCTTTCTTGCAAAAATCATATCTCCTGTTTCTGAGATCCAAAAATTGTGAAACAAATTTTGTGTTGTTTCTTGAGATGGCTAGTATTTAACAAAAATATAAAATGAATCATGTTTTCTGAGAAATTATTTATTAAGGATTTAATCTTGTTATTCATGGATAAATGCATATCTCTGGTTTTACTGATTAGTTTGCTCTGAAATTTTTATAGTGGTCTTTGCATGGCATTAGAGTGCTCTGATAATTATTTCATGATTTTTGGAGCACTGCAGTTGTGATATGTAATTTGTGTTTGAAATATGGCTTGTTTCTTTAATTAAATCATATAAAATAATTGGTGCTTATGCTGGTGTTCTACTTTGGTAGTAAACTTGTTTATGGTATTCCTAAGATGCAAATAATCTGAAATCTGTTGTTTGACACCATATGAGTCATGTTTATGAATTTATGAAATAAATGCCTTGATACATGTTAAATGCATATCTTTAAATTGGCATGTGCAATGGTCCTGAAATTTTTATGGTGTTGATCTGATGTTATACTTGTGCCTCTGTAATTTTTGTAGATTTTTCTGAGCACTTTAACTAATATCTTGTAAATATGTCTTACCTAAAATTAATTAATAAATGCCTTGTTAAGTAATTGTTTTGGGGTTTTCAACTGATGATCTGGTGACCTTGTAATATGTTTGTGCCCATGAGTCTTATGGTTGGCTTAGTTTGTGTTTTGATCATGTCATTAAATAATTAACTATAGGGTTAAATGCTGTCTGGACAGCAAGTGAATAATTTAACTTTGCTTAATGATACTTTGACTTTCTGTGAAACTTGTATAAAACAAAGTTGTTCTAAACTTGTTGAACTAACTGTGGTTCAAATTTGAGGTCATTTGGCCAAGTAGTTTAAAAGTTACAGCTGTTCCAAGTTAGGTTCCAGAAATAGGGGTTCTCTGTTTTTCTGGGACAGAACCTGGAACTTTGTTAAAATGACTAGTTTAATGTTTGAATCTTGCTGTCATGTTTAAAGATGAGTTGTAGATAATTTCCTAAGCTTTCCAGAATGTCCTTACTCATGTTTGTTGGACCTGTCTATCTATACTTATGATTTATTTACTGAGCATACTTGTTTTATGTTGCTTGCTGCTTTAGTGCCATGATAGGTTTTGGGTTATGTTAACTTGTTTATTCTTGTGAGTTAGTATAACTCTTGTTCCGTAAATGAGTGTCCAGTGAGTTGCTTGTGCTATTAAGCATTCATCTGTAGCATGTGCACCTTCTCATTCATCGAGCATGCAATAGGTGCACCGGACGTGGCAGTTTCCTTCGAGCTCCAAGCGAACCCCGAAGGCCAGGAAGGCAGCCAGGAGGTGGAGGTCCAGCAAGTCGGACTCGAGGAGCCCGAAGAAGAAGTTGAGTGCCCAAGTCACGAGCCGGCATCGTTCGTGAAAGGCAAGCCCCGGAGCATTTTAAGCCTCCTTTATTTTCAAAAGTTTACTTAATACGTTATATCTATTGATGCATTACGTATAGGAGTTGTGATGAAACTGTTGCTGCATTCTACTCTATCCTTGTCCAGATAACTTACCCTCCCTGGTTGTAGAGTTAGGTTCGAGTAGCAGCTTAGCTATGCTTTAATCGGTAGAAGTCGGGTGATATCCTGTCATCCGCGCGATATAGGGTTGTGTCGGGTCGCGATGGTCTATATGTGCTATCGTGGATGGAACCTGGTTAATTTGACTTAAGCCGGGCGGAGTTTTGCAAGTGTGTAGTAACTCCGTCTGTGGCAGCTAAGGACCGATCGTTGTACGTCCTCTTGTCATGTTGAACGCATGCCTGACACTTAGTTGGCCGGATAACTCGTTCCGACCGCGAAGCCGAGTAGTATGACTCAGGCCGGAAGACCGGCAAGTATAAAGTGCGCACTACCGGAGGAAGTGCGGTGTGCGGGGGACCATTGGCGTAAGTCCAAAGGCAGGTGAGTTAAAATTCCTGACCTCCCTGGCAGAGTGGTAGCCCTGGGAGTGCGGCGCTGATCGGAGCCGCGATTTCTGAGTCGTACCAAAGGTGACCCTTTGGCTCTCCGGCAGGGGATGCTTGGGTGAGTGCTAGGAATAAACCTCCAGCTGGATAGGAATTCGATTCGAATCGCCGTCTCTCCCGGTTAGTGAGAACTTGACAGAGCAGCGGCAAACGTAGCATTCACTAATGAACTTGGTTCATGATAATGATGATAGCAAGAAGAATATATGATGAAAATTGATATGGTTACTATTGTTTGTAATAATCAAATGATGTGTTGCAGTACAGGTGCTAATCTAGTGGTAGGCTGATGATAAATAAATTTGATGCTCTTAAAATGATTTAGTTGTAAGTTAAGCTTTTGGCAAAAGGTGAGTCAACCAGCTCCACTTAAAAATTCAGCCTTGCATGATCCTTGGTGTCTTTTATGTTTTCCTAGACGGGTAAGTCTAGCTGAGTACATCCTCGTACTCAGGGTTTATTCCCACCTGTTGCAGATGATATCTTCTATGACGGTTTCTGCAAGACCTGTCTCCATCCCGCTGGGGATGAGGACTAACCGTTGGGCACGGTTCTCTAATCTTCTCGTCTATGATGCTTTTGGAAGGATGACCTAGACTCTGGCAGTAACAAACTTGTGAACTGAACTTTGAACAAGTGTGTGTACTTATTTTGCTTCCGCTACTTCGAACAAGTGTTGTAATAACTCAATACTCCGATGTGGTGCCGCTTCGACGGCAATGAATGACTATGTAACAATCGTTGTGTTTATGTTGAACTATTACGATCTTGGTTTGTTGCGAGTTGGTTTGAAGTCCTTCGTGATTTCGATTGACTACCGGGATTATATGGGCTCAAGTCTAGAAACTTGATTGCTTGACGATCGTTTCTGCACTTGAACTCTTATAATTTGGTCGGTTCTGTGACAGCTGGCATCGGAGCAAGTTCAGCATTATAAATGCAGCGTGTGTGTATTTAAAACAAAAGAATTTTTAAATAAAATGGTGTAAAACAAATAACTAAGTTCTGCCAGTGGTCGAATCCTCCTTGCCCATATAAGGACTCTAGGTGGCTATTTAAGTACTAACTTGGGGGGGTTTTATTTATGCATCTTCGGCAGTACTCAGGTATGGATGTGTGATGACCGCACTATGCTACCCTGTGGTCTAATGGTGGAGGTAGCCTTCATATGTGAATTAGCCACATATGTCGCTAGATTTAAATTATGCAACGTCGCACCTACGCTCAGGTAAGTGTGAGCTGTGAGAGCATGATCGTCCAAACGGCGGTCTAGGGGAGTGTTCGCGGTGGTTTTCTGGAGTGGTTACATGTCGAAACCATGGAACCACGAAAGAAACTTAATTGGGGAGTATATTAATTTCTCGGGTAGTTGTGGTGTCATTGTTGGGGCATGTTGGGCATGTCCAAGCAATGAGCACTTAGTTTACTGCTTTCTTGAGTGATATATTGGGAACTGTTGGGCTGAAATGAAGTTTTCTGCAGGTACTCTAACAGCGCACGTGTAAACCGATAGTTACCGTATCGAGAGACGAATGTATGCCACCGTATATCCGTTAGAATATTAATTTTCTAAGTTTGTGAGGACGTACGGTTCGTGCATGCATCATGTCGCATTCATACATACATTCTGTCCGTTTCTTCCCTTACAATTTCGTCCCTTTTTAAGTAATTAAAATGTTGCTTCCACTGATCCTCTTTTACCCATGGCATTCCTATTCCTTTCCACAGATGGACGCACCCGCCTCACCTCGTCCCAGTGACACTTTCTTGCACGAGTTTGGTACTCCTACCCTGCTCTGGAGAGTGTTACGGACTGTTGGGTATACTGAGCCACCTCAGTATTCTTGGTGGGAGATGGAGAGCACAGGAGGGATCCAGTGGTTTGCTGTGCAGGGAGTTGTCCCTCCACATGGGGACAAGCCTGCATGGACAGGCTGGACGTGCAGCTCAGATGGGCAGACTCCTTGGGAGGCAGCTCAGGTTGCAGCCCAGACTATCCTGCTCGACATCTGTCAGAGGTGTGGTGACGAGCTGACAGGAGGACCAGCGGCCTCCATTCCTAGTGCTGACCCAGCAGCTGCGGAGTGGAAACAGGCTGATGGTTGTGCTTTGGTTCGTGGCAGAGGAGAGAGAGCTGAGAGCTCTAGTCCTGCTATGAGTGCTATGATGGCTGTACTCAAGCTGATCAGTCAGCGAGAAGGCACCTATGCACAGGTGATGGTGGCTGTTCACAGGGCCCAGGAGATGCAGCGGAAGGCTAAAAAGCGTGCTCGCAAGTTTCGCAAGCAAGCTAGACTCCTGGAGCAAACCCAGAAGGACCGCAATGACTGGGAGGACATAGCGGAGTACCGTAGGCAGCAGTGGGTGAAGGCCATCAGGGAGAGAGATCATAAGCAGGATCAGATGAGCCAGTTAGCTCGAGAGAGGGAGACTTTGCAGGAGCGCTTGGTGCAGCTCACCCGTGAGAGGGATACTGCACTCCGCGTGTCGGAGAACAGGCGCCGAGCATGGGAGATGCACCGAGTTCAGTCGCTTGAGCGGGAGAACTATCTACAGGGTCAGATTGAGGCTGGTCTTGTGGAGATTCACCGTCTCAACAACTTGCTACACCCTATTCCTCGCCCTATACCCGTGTATCCAGAGGTGGGACCTCAGGTGATTGTGGCCGATGATGATGGTATGGAGGTTGATGGACCAGCAGCGGCTGCACCACCTTTACACGAGGACGTGGAGGACGAGGAGCTTGAGCCGGTTAGCGACGAGGATGGAGAGGCGATCTTTGACGCTGACTCGGACGACGAGCCTGGAGTGTAGGGAGTAGTGAGTAGTTGTTGCCAGGATCTTTTGTTGTATGCCAGTCGGTTGTGGTGCTTTCGTAACCATGTTGTAATCCGAAACTTTGACCTTGACTCATGGCATGTACTGAAAGGGTGTAATAACTTCATGGACCCCATGTGCAGTCTTTATGATCGTTATGTTATGCCGATGTTTTCCGTTGTGGTGCGTATTGCGGATATCTATGTCATGTGTTGGATTGGTGATGTTGTTTTGTGGAATGGAATTGTTGTGCCTTTCTGTAAAGCTATTCTCTCGAATACTTTCAGGCATAAATATAAGTTCTTCTACGGCAAATCTTGTCATCATCAATGCTCACTGACTGTGTCTTTTCAGATGTCTCGTGGCACCCGAGGTGCGGAACAGCGTGCAAACATGAATCCACCACCTCCTCCTCCACTACCAAATCCAGCTGAGCTGATGCAAATGATGGTGGAAAATCAGAGGATGCTCACTGAAACCATCAATCGGATGGCAAATCAGGGTGGCCGTAATGCACAGGAAGGGCCAGCTCCTAACCAGTACAGTAGCTTCAAGGACTTCATGGATACGAAGCCCCCACCTTTCAGGGAAGCTGAAGAACCCCTTCAAGCTGAAGAGTGGCTGAATACGGTGGAACAAAAGTTTCGCCTACTTCGGTTGACTGAAAGTTTGAAGGCAGAGTATGCAGCTCATCAACTGCAAGGACCGGCAGGCATCTGGTGGAATCAGTATCGGGAGGCTCTTCCAGCCGACACCGTGCTTGATTGGAATCTTTTCCGTGAGGCGTTTAAAGGGCATTTCATTCCTCCGGGTGTTATGGAGATGAAGCACACCGAGTTCATGCAGCTGACTCAGGGCAACAAGACACTGAAGGAGTATTTGCATGCTTTCAATCACTTGTCTAGGTATGCTCCTGAGTTTGTGAACACGGAGACGAAAAAGATCGCTAGTTTCAAGCGGGGTTTGGGTCCCAAATTGCTGAAGACTATGGGCCGCGCTAGGTGTACAACTTTCAATGAGTTTGTCAGTGATGCTCTTACTCAAGAGAATTATAACACTGTGTACACTGCGACCAAGACTCGCAAGAGGGCTTTTGAGGCCGGGGCAGGATCATCTCAGTCCAAGGCTCCAGTGGCAGCACGGCCACCATTCCGTGCTCCAACCCCCAACCAGCGATACCGCCCTCCAATGAAGAAGAATCAGGCAAAGACGGGTTTTCGCAAGGGGTACTCTATTGCTCTTCCTAGGGGCAACACGGGTCCCAACTATGCCAAGACTCCACCTGCCAACCGTCCGTGCTGGAACTGCAATCAGACCGGGCATTGGCAGAGCAACTGTCCTTACCCGCCAAAGAAGGGCAACCAGGGGAACGTCCGTCAGGGGCGTGTTCATTACACAACTGTAGAGGCAATCCCTGCTGGTGAGGTAGTCACGGCTGGTAAGTTTCTGGTCAATCAACATGATGCACTCGTGCTTTTTGATTCTGGAGCATCGCATTCTTTTGTGAGTTCTGAATTTATATCTAAGCATAACATCAAGACCATTACACTTGATAAGGGCAGTTATTGTATTAGTGCTGCGGGAAATGACATTTCCACCAATCAAGTGGTTTTGGGGGCAACTCTGGAGATAGGAGGCCGTCAGTTTCTTGCTGATCTGGTTGTTTTACCCGGTGTGGGCATAGATGTAATTCTGGGGATGAAGTGGATGAGTGGTAATGGAGTTCTTATTGACACCACCACTCGTGTAGTGATGTTGAAAGACCCAGATACCAAGGAGGCATTTCTAGTGCAACTCCCTCGTGATATTCAAATCCGTAGCACTGTGAATGCAGTCATCTCTAAGGCTATTCAGGATATCCCGGTGGTGTGTGAGTTTCCGGATGTTTTTCCTGATGATCTACCCGGGCTTCCTCCGGATCGGGATGTGGAGTTCAAAATTGAATTGATTCCAGGCACCGCTCCGATCTCTAGAAGACCTTATAGGATGCCGCCCAATGAATTAGCTGAGCTTAAGACCCAACTAAATGAGTTGTTGCAGAAGGGTCTTATTCGTCCTAGTTCTTCTCCTTGGGGTTGTCCGGCTATCTTTGTGAAGAAGAAGGATCAATCCTTGCGCATGTGTGTGGACTATCGTCCCCTAAATGCGGTGACTATCAAGAACAAATACCCTCTTCCTCGCATTGACATCTTGTTTGATCAGTTGTCTAAGGCTAAGGTATTCTCCAAGATTGATTTGCGATCTGGGTACCATCAGATCAAGATCCGTCCTGAAGATATCCCTAAGACGGCTTTCTCGACGAGGTATGGGTTGTATGAGTACCTTGTCATGTCCTTCGGGCTTACGAATGCACCTGCTCATTTCATGTATCTTATGAATTCGGTGTTCATGCCCGAATTGGACAAGTTTGTAGTGGTCTTCATTGATGATATCTTGGTATATTCTTGCAATGAAGATGAGCATGCAGAGCATCTGCGTGTCGTGTTGTCGCGTTTGCGCGAACATCAGCTTTATGCTAAGTTTAGCAAATGTGAGTTTTGGCTAAAGAAAGTACCTTTCTTGGGCCATGTCTTATCTGAAGAAGGCATATCGGTGGATCCGGCTAAGGTGCAAGAGGTGCTGGATTGGAAAGTTCCAACTTCGGTACACGAGGTTCGGAGTTTTCTCGGTCTGGCTGGGTATTACCGTCGTTTTATTCCGGAGTTCTCCAAAATATCCAAGCCTATGACTCGTCTACTTCAGAAAGATGAAAAGTTTGTGTGGACACCTGAGTGTGAAGGGGCATTCCACAAGTTGAGGACACTGTTGACATCAGCTCCTGTCCTAGCTCAACCTGATATCGAGAAGCCTTTCGATGTCTTTTGTGACGCATCAGGTATTGGTTTAGGCTGTGTGTTGATGCAAGAAGGTCGCGTTATCGCGTATGCCTCGCGCCAACTTCGAAAGCATGAGGTCAATTACCCCACTCATGACTTAGAATTGGCAGCAGTTGTTCATGCTTTGAAAATCTGGAGGCATTATCTGTTGGGTAATCTGTGTAATATCTACACCGATCATAAGAGCCTCAAGTATATCTTCACTCAACCTGAACTGAACATGCGGCAGCGAAGGTGGCTTGAGTTGATTAAAGACTATAATCTCCAAGTGCACTATCATCCGGGCAAGGCAAACGTAGTGGCGGATGCCTTGAGTCGGAAAGCGCACTGTCACTCAATCCAAGTGGAAGATCCGTTGTTGTCACATCTTATGCATCCGTTGGTGCTCAACCAGATTTCTCTGGAAAGTACCATTCGCAATCGAGTCATCGAGTTGCAGCAGACAGATGTAGGCATCTACCATATCAAGAGAAAGATGAAAGAAGAGGAAACCAAGCATTTCCGGGTTGATGAAAACGGAATTCTTTGGTTCAAGGATCGACTTGTGGTCCCAAAAGACCGCGAGCTGCGAAATCAGATCTTATCTGAAGCTCATTCATCCAAATTGTCTATCCATCCTGGTAGTAGCAAGATGTATCAGGATCTGAAGCCTTTGTTTTGGTGGACAAAGATGAAAAAGGAGATAGCGGCTTTTGTCGCTCGCTGTGACAATTGTTGTCGCGTGAAGGCTGTTCACATGAAAGCTGGTTTGCTTCAACCCTTGTCAATTCCTGGTTGGAAGTGGGAAGAAATCAGCATGGATTTCATCAGTGGACTCCCAACTTCTGTTAAGGGTTATGACTCCATCTGGGTGGTGGTAGATCGTTTGACCAAGGTTGCTCGATTTATTCCAGTCCGAACTGATTATCGTCCTCATCAGTATGCAGAGTTGTATTTCGAGCACATTGTTCGTCAGTATGGTGTGCCTCGAACAATCATATCTGATCGTGGACCACAGTTCACTGCTCGTTTTTGGGAATGTCTTCATGAGCAGATTGGTACTCACTTGGTCCGCAGCTCTGCTTATCATCCCCAAACAGCAGGTCAAACTAAACGAGTTAACCAGATCCTTGAAGATATGTTGAGGGCATGTGCTCTCTCGTCAAAAGGTTCTTGGGTCAAGTGGTTGCCATTAGCTGAGTTCTCCTACAACAACAGTTATCAGGAGAGTATCAAAATGGCTCCATTTGAAGCCTTGTACGGTCGAAAGTGTCGAACCCCGTTGAATTGGGTAGAAGCTGGAGAGCGAAGATACTACGGCATCGATTTCGTGAACGAAGCAGAGCAGAAAGTCCGTGTTATCCAGCAACACTTGGAAGCTGCTCAAGCCCGTCAGAAAAGTTATGCTGACAAGAGAAGGAAGCCGATTGAGTTTTCAGTCGGTGACCATGTGTACATCAAGGTGTCTCCGATGAAGGGTGTACAAAGGTTCGGAGTCAAGCGAAAGCTTGCACCTCGCTATGTGGGACCTTATCGGATTCTCGAAAAGAAAGGGAATGTGGCATACAAAGTTCAACTCCCAGTTGCGCTTCGAGCTATCTTCCCTGTTTTCCACGTATCACAATTGAAGAAGTGCCTTCGTGTACCGGAGGAACGAGTGGAAATTCGGGACATCAAGTTAAAATCCGACTTGGTGTATGAGGAGAAACCCGTAGCGATTCTTGATCGCAAGGAACGGGAAACGCGTAATCGTGTGGTTAAACTCTACAAGGTGTTGTGGAGCAACCACGGGGAAGAAGATGCCACTTGGGAGACGGAGGATTATTTAAAAGAAGTTTACAAAACCTTCTTCGAAAATCAGTAAGCTTTCAAATCTCGGGACGAGATTTTTGTAAGGGGGGAGGGCTGTAACACCCCAGTGTTATGGTTGCATCAAACATGTGCATAGCATGAGCATCATCATTTATTCAAAGCATCCATGATCATCATCTATCTTGGGACATGGCATCCTTTGCAAAAATGTGTTTTAAATGGCTTAGATAGGCCTCCTATGCTTATGTTTGAGTGAACAATGCTTGTGTTTGTGCTTAATGCCTTGGTAAATAGCTTATCTATGCTTAACTTATTCTTGGGAGCAATGTTCATGTTGATCACTTCTCCAAAATAATAACTTAAGTCTTACTTATGCAAATAGGCCCTAGAAACCTCTTTTGCTTAGGCTTTTAAAAAGTGTTTCATAAAATGTTTGCATGTCAAAACTTCCTACAGCAAAGTTGTAGCAAATTTTATAAGGAACAAAAGTTGTTTTATGGCCATCTCATGAAAATGATCACAAATAGCTCAAAAGTGGTCCACAAGGCAGATTTGGGGCTGTTTTCCACACTTAGAAATTTTCTAAGTCCCCGGGTGGTTTGCAGTTTGCGTGATCGATTTTGGAAACTCTGTATCTTTCAATCCAGGCCGATCTAGTCTTTGCTCTAGTTGACAAAGTTGTAGATCTCGTCTAGTACTCCAAGTTTGTCAACTACGCCATCTCCTAATTCGCTCTGGTTTGGGAGATAATCACCGGTGAAGTCGCTCTGTCAGTCGGTCGATGCACTGTCTGAATCGACTTGGACCTCGTCGACGTGGCCGACCGCCGGCAGCGCTCCGTCGCCATTTGGCGCCCGTACGCCGTTTCTGGCCCCGCCTGTCAGCCCTCGTCGCGTGCATGACCACCACGGCGACGCCCCGAGCGCGTGGACGCGTCCATTTCGCTCTGCCTCGCCCTCTTCCGCCTGAACCTCGCCCGCAGCGAGCTCTCCGCCGCGAGCTCACTCCGGCGAGCTCGTGTGCGCTCCTCTCTGCGTTTCCGTCCACCAAACTCCACCCAAAGCTCCGCCGTGAGCCGCTCTCCAAGCTCCACCCTCTAACTCGCCGAGAAACCCACCGGTGAGCCGACATTTCTTTCTTCCCCCAAATCGGTCCGCCGTGACCCTCTTCTCCGGCGAACTCAATGCCGAGCGTTGTGAGGCTTCTCACCGTCTTTGGTTAGGTCCTAGAGGTAGCTTAGGTCCTTAGCGAGCTTTTGCGCCACCTGGTGGACGCTCTACCGGGTTCTCCGTCGCCGGACACGGTGCGCAGCGCCGCCGTGCTTCCGCCGGAGTTGGGTGCTCCCGTGGCCAGCGCTTTCCACGGGGATCCAGGCCAAGCCGTGTACCTAGGAAGCTTCGCCCTAGTCTGCTGGTGCTGTAGAGGGCTTTAGGTCACGCTCTACCGGCCTGAGGGCTCCGGCGTAACGCCGAGCACCTCCGCCGAGCCGCCATTGCCGACGGTGAGTCCCTTCCGGTGGCTCCGCCGTGGCAAAAGTGGGGTCAATCGAGTCGTTAGGGTGTGGGGATCACGTTGATGCCCTGGGTTTGGCCGGAGACCTCGCCGTCGCGGAGAAATCGCCGGCGAAGATCACCTCGGCCGCGAGGAAGAAGAGCCTGACGGGTGGGACCCCCTGTCAGCGACTCTCTCTTTCCCTCCTTTTCTTTTATTCAAAATCCTGATTTTTGGCTTTCTTGCAAAAATCATATCTCCTGTTTCTGAGATCCAAAAATTGTGAAACAAATTTTGTGTTGTTTCTTGAGATGGCTAGTATTTAACAAAAATATAAAATGAATCATGTTTTCTGAGAAATTATTTATTAAGGATTTAATCTTGTTATTCATGGATAAATGCATATCTCTGGTTTTACTGATTAGTTTGCTCTGAAATTTTTATAGTGGTCTTTGCATGGCATTAGAGTGCTCTGATAATTATTTCATGATTTTTGGAGCACTGCAGTTGTGATATGTAATTTGTGTTTGAAATATGGCTTGTTTCTTTAATTAAATCATATAAAATAATTGGTGCTTATGCTGGTGTTCTACTTTGGTAGTAAACTTGTTTATGGTATTCCTAAGATGCAAATAATCTGAAATCTGTTGTTTGACACCATATGAGTCATGTTTATGAATTTATGAAATAAATGCCTTGATACATGTTAAATGCATATCTTTAAATTGGCATGTGCAATGGTCCTGAAATTTTTATGGTGTTGATCTGATGTTATACTTGTGCCTCTGTAATTTTTGTAGATTTTTCTGAGCACTTTAACTAATATCTTGTAAATATGTCTTACCTAAAATTAATTAATAAATGCCTTGTTAAGTAATTGTTTTGGGGTTTTCAACTGATGATCTGGTGACCTTGTAATATGTTTGTGCCCATGAGTCTTATGGTTGGCTTAGTTTGTGTTTTGATCATGTCATTAAATAATTAACTATAGGGTTAAATGCTGTCTGGACAGCAAGTGAATAATTTAACTTTGCTTAATGATACTTTGACTTTCTGTGAAACTTGTATAAAACAAAGTTGTTCTAAACTTGTTGAACTAACTGTGGTTCAAATTTGAGGTCATTTGGCCAAGTAGTTTAAAAGTTACAGCTGTTCCAAGTTAGGTTCCAGAAATAGGGGTTCTCTGTTTTTCTGGGACAGAACCTGGAACTTTGTTAAAATGACTAGTTTAATGTTTGAATCTTGCTGTCATGTTTAAAGATGAGTTGTAGATAATTTCCTAAGCTTTCCAGAATGTCCTTACTCATGTTTGTTGGACCTGTCTATCTATACTTATGATTTATTTACTGAGCATACTTGTTTTATGTTGCTTGCTGCTTTAGTGCCATGATAGGTTTTGGGTTATGTTAACTTGTTTATTCTTGTGAGTTAGTATAACTCTTGTTCCGTAAATGAGTGTCCAGTGAGTTGCTTGTGCTATTAAGCATTCATCTGTAGCATGTGCACCTTCTCATTCATCGAGCATGCAATAGGTGCACCGGACGTGGCAGTTTCCTTCGAGCTCCAAGCGAACCCCGAAGGCCAGGAAGGCAGCCAGGAGGTGGAGGTCCAGCAAGTCGGACTCGAGGAGCCCGAAGAAGAAGTTGAGTGCCCAAGTCACGAGCCGGCATCGTTCGTGAAAGGCAAGCCCCGGAGCATTTTAAGCCTCCTTTATTTTCAAAAGTTTACTTAATACGTTATATCTATTGATGCATTACGTATAGGAGTTGTGATGAAACTGTTGCTGCATTCTACTCTATCCTTGTCCAGATAACTTACCCTCCCTGGTTGTAGAGTTAGGTTCGAGTAGCAGCTTAGCTATGCTTTAATCGGTAGAAGTCGGGTGATATCCTGTCATCCGCGCGATATAGGGTTGTGTCGGGTCGCGATGGTCTATATGTGCTATCGTGGATGGAACCTGGTTAATTTGACTTAAGCCGGGCGGAGTTTTGCAAGTGTGTAGTAACTCCGTCTGTGGCAGCTAAGGACCGATCGTTGTACGTCCTCTTGTCATGTTGAACGCATGCCTGACACTTAGTTGGCCGGATAACTCGTTCCGACCGCGAAGCCGAGTAGTATGACTCAGGCCGGAAGACCGGCAAGTATAAAGTGCGCACTACCGGAGGAAGTGCGGTGTGCGGGGGACCATTGGCGTAAGTCCAAAGGCAGGTGAGTTAAAATTCCTGACCTCCCTGGCAGAGTGGTAGCCCTGGGAGTGCGGCGCTGATCGGAGCCGCGATTTCTGAGTCGTACCAAAGGTGACCCTTTGGCTCTCCGGCAGGGGATGCTTGGGTGAGTGCTAGGAATAAACCTCCAGCTGGATAGGAATTCGATTCGAATCGCCGTCTCTCCCGGTTAGTGAGAACTTGACAGAGCAGCGGCAAACGTAGCATTCACTAATGAACTTGGTTCATGATAATGATGATAGCAAGAAGAATATATGATGAAAATTGATATGGTTACTATTGTTTGTAATAATCAAATGATGTGTTGCAGTACAGGTGCTAATCTAGTGGTAGGCTGATGATAAATAAATTTGATGCTCTTAAAATGATTTAGTTGTAAGTTAAGCTTTTGGCAAAAGGTGAGTCAACCAGCTCCACTTAAAAATTCAGCCTTGCATGATCCTTGGTGTCTTTTATGTTTTCCTAGACGGGTAAGTCTAGCTGAGTACATCCTCGTACTCAGGGTTTATTCCCACCTGTTGCAGATGATATCTTCTATGACGGTTTCTGCAAGACCTGTCTCCATCCCGCTGGGGATGAGGACTAACCGTTGGGCACGGTTCTCTAATCTTCTCGTCTATGATGCTTTTGGAAGGATGACCTAGACTCTGGCAGTAACAAACTTGTGAACTGAACTTTGAACAAGTGTGTGTACTTATTTTGCTTCCGCTACTTCGAACAAGTGTTGTAATAACTCAATACTCCGATGTGGTGCCGCTTCGACGGCAATGAATGACTATGTAACAATCGTTGTGTTTATGTTGAACTATTACGATCTTGGTTTGTTGCGAGTTGGTTTGAAGTCCTTCGTGATTTCGATTGACTACCGGGATTATATGGGCTCAAGTCTAGAAACTTGATTGCTTGACGATCGTTTCTGCACTTGAACTCTTATAATTTGGTCGGTTCTGTGACATTAATCTCATCTTAACATTAACTTAATAAACTAATCACTTAGCTCCGTTTCATTATAAAGAAGTGCACAGAGCGCGTCTCATCGTCACAGAAAGAATCTTCCGTTGGACTTAACGGCTACAGTATATCTCTCTAATTTGAAAACAGAGTTCTAACTAAAGGGCCTAAGTGTTCAGTGATCATAGGCTTTCCCTTAAACCCATACCGGCTACGTGTTTTCTGAACACGTTGGGTGGTAAGCCTTTTGTGAGCGGATCCGCTAACATATTGTCCGTCTTGATATGCTCTAGACTTATTATATGATCCTGAACTTTTTCTTTCACAACATAGTACCTAATGTCAATGTGTTTGGCAGCACCACTTGACCTATTGTTGTGAGCATATTCAACTGCGGAATTATTGTCGCAGTACAACTTAAGTGGTCTCTCAATGCTGTCTACCACTCTTAATCCGGGTAAAAATTTCTTAAGCCAATTTACCTGCCCCGAGGCCTCATAGCATGCTACAAACTCAGCGTACATCGTAGATGATGTAACAATAGGTTGTTTGGAGCTTTTCCACGATATAGCCCCACCTGCAAGGGTGAATATGTAGCCTGACGTGGATTTTCTTTCATCCCCTGCATAATCTGAATCTGAGAAACCCACTATCTCTAGTGAGTCTGTCTTTCTATAGTTTAGCATGAAGCCTTTTGTGCCCTGCAAATAACGCAAGACTTTCTTAACTAATTTCCAGTGTTCTACACCTGGATTTTTCTGATATCTGCCAAGTAACCCGGTAACAAAAGCTATGTCAGGACGAGTACAAATTTGAGCATATTGTAAGCTTCCGACAGCTGAAGCATAAGGTACTGAACTCATTTGCTCGAGCTCTATCTGATTCTTGGGACACTGATGTTCCCCATATCTATCGCCCTTGACAATGGGTGCAGGTGACGGACTGCACTTATGCATACCATATTTCTTAAGAATCTTATCTATGTATGCTTTTTGTGGCAGCCCTAAAACCCCTCTATTTCTATCACGGTGAATCTCAATTCCCAGAACAAAAGAGGCTTCACCGAGATCCTTCATATCAAAATGTGAAGACAAGAACTTCTTAGTCTCCAATAGTAGACTAACATCATTGCTTGCCAGCAAAATGTCATCCACGTATAGGACTAAGAAGATGAACTTAGCATTCTTAAACTTTGCATAAACGCAATTGTCCTCTACATTTGCCTTAA
The DNA here is from genome assembly GCF_000003195.3 of Sorghum bicolor. Lineage (NCBI taxonomy): Eukaryota > Viridiplantae > Streptophyta > Magnoliopsida > Poales > Poaceae > Sorghum > Sorghum bicolor. The sequence goes on along the minus strand of NC_012875.2, from coordinate 1,261,409 downwards.
ACCCAAACTTTCTAATTGTATTATCAAACTTCAAATACCACTGTCTTGAAGCTTGTTTTAGCCCATAAATAGACTTCTTAGTCGGCATCCCATATTTTCTTTACCTTCCATGACAAAACCTTTCGGCTGTGCCATGTAAACATCTTCCTCAAGATCCCCATTAAAGAACGCCGTCTTAACATCCATCTGATGCAATTCTAAGTCAAAATGTGCTACTAGCGCCATTATTATTCTAAAAGAATCTTTACACGAGACAGGAGAGAAAGTCTCGTTGTAATCAATTTCTTCTCTTTGGGTAAACCCTTTTGCTACAAGACGTGCCTTATGTCTTTCGACATTCCCTTGGGAGTCATACTTAGTTTTATAAACCCATTTGCAACCAACCTTCTTAGCTCCCTTAGGAATCTCCATTAGTTCCCAAACTTTATTGGAATCCATGGATCTTATCTCATCTCTCATAGCTTCTAACCACTTTGCAGCGTATTCGCTTCTCATGGCTTGTTCATATGTAGTGGGATCATCTTCCATATGAAATTCTTCGGTTTCATAAACCTCATAATCATCTGATATAGCTGATCTTCTAGTTCTTTGTGACCTTCTAAGGTTCTCATTGTTTGGCGCTATATGGGGCTGTTGTTGTTCTTCCTGTTGCACGACTGGTGGTTCTAAGGGATCCTGAGAGACAGGTTCCAGGTTCTCATCAAGTGTCGGCAATGGAGAACTAACAACAGGTGCTGGCACTACAGTGTCTAGCACTGCTGGTGTAGCAACAATAGGTAGCGTGAAGTATGATTCTTGTAGCATTGGAGTAGGGGCATAAACCCGCTTCTCTTCAAGACTAATTTCTCGCGCTACCTGGCTCCCCCTGATCATAACATCTTCTAAGAACTCAGCGTGTCTTGTTTCTACAAACTTTGTTTGCCTGTCAGGGCAATAAAAGCGGTAGCCTTTTGATCTTTCTGGGTAGCCAATGAAATGGCAGCTGACTGTCTTAGGATCTAATTTTCCTAAATTTGGGTTGAAAACTTTTGCCTCAGCAGGACAACCCCACACCCTTAAATGATTAAGTGAGGGCGCTTTGCCTGTCCACAACTCATACGGTGTCTTAGGCACCGACTTACTAGGCACTCGATTAAGAATGTGAATAGCGGTTTTTAACGCCTCCATCCACAAACTTATCGGTAGGGTAGAGTAGCTTATCATGCTTCTTACCATATCCATTAAGGTACGGTTTCTTCTTTCAGCTACTCCATTCTGCTGAGGCTCTCCTGGCATGGAATACTGAGCAACTATGCCATTTTCCTGTAGGAACTTTCCAAAAGGTCCTGGAACCTGGCCATACGGGGTATGTCGCCCATAATATTCCCCACCACGGTCTGATCTTACTATCTTAAATTTCTTATTGTGCTGATTTTCTACTTCTGCTTTAAATATCTTAAACTTTTCTAAAGCTTCTGATCTTTCTCTAATTGGATAGATGTAGCCAAAACGTGAATAATCATCTGTGAATGTTATAAATGAATCATAACCATCCACACTTTTAACAGGAAAAGGTCCACATATATCTGTGTGGATTATTTCTAAGGTTCCTGCACTTCGTTTGGCATTTTTCTTAATTTTCTTAACATACTTTCCTTTGATGCAATCAATATACTGATCTAATTCTGAGAGTTCTAAGGGCGGAAGAATATCATTTTTGACTAATCTTTCTATTCTCCCCCTCGAAATGTGGCCTAATCTGCAATGCCACAATTTCGAAGAGTCATGCTGATGATTCTTACGCTTTCTATTTACATTCATAGACGAGGAGTTTGTCTCATTCACAATGGATATAGCATTCACATTCTCAGAAATTGATAACAAATAAAGTTTGTCTTGTCGGAAGGCAAGACCAACACACTTATTATGAAATAGTATCTTACATTTGCCATCTCCAAAATGGCATGCCAATCCATCATCATCTAATTTAGAAACACTTATTAAATTGCGATGCAAAGAGGGAACAAAAAGTACATCTGATAGCCTAAGTACAAAACCATCTAATAATGCTAAAGACAAGTCGCCAATGGCTTCGACGTCGGCCTGTACTCCATTTGCCACCTTAATTGTTCTTTCTCCTTTTTGCAAGGTTCTCCTCGTATGGAATCCCTGTAAAGAATTAGCAACATGAATTGTTGCACCTGAGTCAATCCACCAAGTAGATTTATCATAACTTAAATACAAGGATTCATCTACAAATGTAACTAAGTCCTCACCTTTTCTATTACAGAATTTCAGGAAACCAATGCAATCCTTTTGCATGTGGCCTCTGTTCTCACAGAACAAGCACTGATCAGGGTCAAGCCAGGGCTTCTTTTTGTTGGTGTATTGTGGCTTGTTATCACCCTGGGCCCTGTTGTCCTGCTGAGGTTGCTGAAGTGCCTTTCCATGAGGGGCCTTAGCCTGAGCACTAGAGGAGGAGCTGCCATCCCACTTTGGTTTCCCTTGTGGTTTGGCATTCTTATTATAGAACTTTTTCTTATTATCTCTCACAAAGAGAGCAGAGTCTCCCCGTGAGTCCTTAAGTCTCTCCTCCTCCTGCACACACTGACCAATGAGCTTATCTAAGTTCCATTCCTCAGGTGCCATGTTGTAGCTCACAACAAAAGCCTCAAACTCCTTAGGCAGAGAGGAAAAAATCACATGAATGATAAATGGTTCTGGAAGTTCATCTTCACATGAATTATAATTGTTTACCTCATCAGTTATACTGCATTAATGCTAAGGAGTTTAATCTCAGTATGTGCTCTCTGACACCACCACCTATGTACTTCTTAGTAATGAGTTCTCTAATAAGCATGCTAGCTTGGGTCTTAGTGGTCCCATGAAACTGGTTCTTGACCTTCTCTAAGTACTCAGTGATGGTGGCACACTCAGGAAGTGATCCCCTAATAGGCTCTGAAATAGTAGCCTTAGCCAGTGTCAGACATTTCTTATTTGAATTGTCCCATTGCTTCTTTGCAAGGTCATAGCTCATTCTCACTGTGGCATGGTCACGCTTGCGTGTCGCAAACGCTGCCTCAGTCTCATTCTCTTCACGCACCGGTTCTGCTGGTTCAACAGGACATGGTTCGTTGAAGGCTAAGGCATTGTCTGTCATGACAAGGGCTAACTCATACTGCTGATGCCACAACTTGTAGTTGGTCCTGTTGAGTGTTGGAATCAACGACACCCAGTTGGTGAATCCTGAAATTTAGATACAAGATTTGTGAGGAGACTTAAATTAAAAGACAAATAGCTTAATATAAATTGCATGTATTAAAACAACGTTGGTCAGTATTAATACATACAATCCCTTTCTGCATTAATTTTACATCACCGTTGGGCAAAAAATAAAATTAATGCAGTATAACTGATGAGGTAAACAATTATAATATTGATATCATCAACGTTGGTCAGAAAATAACAATATTATAAAATTTTCTAAGTCTTAATTTTGCCCAAAATTAAATTCGCCCGTTGGTTTGAATTTAATTTAGGAGCAACTAAAATTACTAAGCAGCGGAAAACGTGAAATAAATGTACTAATAATAATTTCCAGAAATGTATCTAATATTCTCTGAAAAATTTATCACGTTGGATCAAAATTTAACAGAAAATTAAACTGAAACTAATCAAATAATACTAAAACAGTTTCTGGAAAAAAAAGAGAAAACGAATTTCCCTAAAGGAACCAACGGCCCGGCCAGCGCGCTAAGGTCTTAGTTGGCCCGGCCCGTAGTGTTTTTTTTTTTTCTCTAATTCAGGTTTCTGAAAAATGGAAAAACAATTTCCATGGCTAATGGGCCGGGGCGAACCATTCGGCCCAGTGGCCGAAACGGCCCGCGAGGGCGAGGCGGAGGCGCCCGCCTGGGCCGAGCGGCCCAGCTGCCCTGCGGCGGATCTCGTCCGTTGAATCTGATCGGACGGCTGCGAGTTAATTTCGGCCGAACAAAACCACCTGAGGCCGCGCCCCCTTGAAACCCTAGGTTCATTTCTCTCCTGTCCTGCCCCTTCACCCTCTTCAGACCCAGCAGAGACCAGGGACGAAGGGCGTGGACGGCGCCGGTGCGCGTGCTCGCCCGTGGCAGAGCGCGCCGCCGTCGAGCGGCCGTGCGACTGGCGCCCTAAGTCCCGCCGCGCGCAACGCCCGTCTCCGGCGAGCTCGGGCTCGGACGGGCTGAGTTGTCCCGTCGGCGGCGGGCTAAGAAAGTCGACAAGGTAGGTTTTCTCCCCACTTTTGCCGGTGCGCGGTTTTCTGATTCCAGTGGCGCGGGTGAGGATTAGGGTTAGGGTTAGGCTTAGTGCTAATCTGATTTCCCCTCCTTCTAATTTCTTATAGCTAGGGTCTAACGAGACTGACTAATCTCAGTTCTAACCCCTGATTAGATTAGGCTGATACCAATGATAGAACTAATAAAACATAACTGGATCTACTAACCAGGGAATTAGACGGGCAGATTCTAATACATGTAAATAATAGTGTGTTTCGAGATCCTAATACAAGATCAAGATGTACATAAAGTAAAGGAGAGTAGGTGAAACGCAGACCATCCGTCTTTGGAGCAGAAGAGCCGGGATCCGCCATCAGTAGTGGATGGAGATCCTCGTCGTAGCTTTCCCGGAGACGAAGAAGAAGACGCCGGGTCGTAGCGCGGCGGCGGTGGATCTTCCCGTCACTGCCTGCGACCCTCTAGATCGGATTAGGGTTTAGATGTGGGAGGGAGTGTTGGCGGCGGCCAACTTCGTGGTGCGTGCCCCGGCTCCCCTCCCTTCTCTTTATACCGCAGGGTGACAGAGGCCCACCAGCCATTGAACGGCTGTGGCTCCCCGATCAGGAGCGGATCAGAGGAAAAACGGATCCCTCTGCATGGCCGTTGGGCCATGCAGGAAGAGGTCAAACTAACAACCGTTTATGTATTAAACTCTGAGTGTATTACCGGTTAGTAAAGATGTCCAAAATGCCTACCATGAGCATCTACAAAATTGGTGGGAAGCTAATCATCCGACAGTGAAGGCGTTTACCACTGCCAACTAAGATCATCGTCCAGCAGTGATATATACAAGCTACAAGCCACTAGTGATAGGTACCATATCACTGCTGGCTTATGCTACGACCCAGCAATGATATATCTTTTGTCGAAGTGAGTCATACTCGTACACATTTCATTATGCTTAGCCACGATGATGCACACGAGAGCTACTACTAAAGAATGAGGATAGAGAGCCACGCCGAAGGTTGGGTGCCATTAAGCAATATTGATTTTGACAAAATATAACTATTGCTTTGTGGCAAATTTGAACTTCAAAAATTTCATCTCACCTGGTTTTACAGCGTATTCGCTTGCATAAAGAAACAACCAGAAGCAAATACGTGTATATACACCAGTATGGAAGAGAAACGCAAATCTAAACTTTGCAGCCGTGGATCGGTGATTACATTGCGCTCTTCTGTCAAGCTCGCAATGGTACTGCAAATCACGTCCATGGCACGAACTTCTCTTATCTATAAGTAAACAAAATGACACATAACGATTCAACAGCTCAATCCTACTAGTTTCTGACCATATATAAACAGTTACGAATAGGATCCTGATTTTTTTTTGCCCCAACCATTAAACATAATCAAAGTTTGTGCATATGATCCAAAGGGGCCCTGACCGGAATCAGAATCCCACATACGATGTGGATTTGTATTTGCGTAGTGGAGGCTGTCTGTTTTTCTCATGTAATATACAACACTGGAATTTGTTGAGCTGAGTTTCTACTGGGTACCCTACCCTTTTATTACATTTTGTAGTGCACCCATGGATAGAAGAACTCACTCCTCTTGTACAACGATCTACAATCTACAACAGAATACTCCAAAAGAATGGTATTTGTCATTTGACTCTACACCTAACAACAGGTTAACCAACGACGTCGATGTCATTGTCTTGAATCCATGGATGAGTTAAATTTCAAAAAGGCTTGTCCCAGCATGTCACCCAGCTGGAGTTGAGCTTCTGTGGAGAGGTGTAGCTGATCATCACGGAGCGGCAATCCTATTGCATCTACAAGAATGACGTTAGGAACCTTGATATTTCTCTGAGCTTCCCTGACAATATCAGTGTAATTCCCCTCTCCTGATGCAAGACCAACCTGAAATCAACAAGTGCCATATAAGTTTCTTGTCTCACTCTGGGTAAACTAATGCAAGCGAAAAAAAAGGCACCATACTATTCACGATCTTTTGACCAAAGACGGATAGGCATACAAAGCTGCAATCAGAGGCAAGAGAGCAAAGATTTGCTTAAATGTGGGGAACGAGGCCAGAATAGGTTCTTCCAAGATTTTTAGAAATTCACTAGAATACAAAACGTTTCCCAATGAATGTGTGAACCACAGCGTACATGTCTAAACAAAATTAGCTAGGCACAGAAATAACAATAGAGTATTCTTTTCCCCTGACTTCACATGCACTGAACGCCAAAGGACTGTACTGAACTCCAGTTTGCATCTCAACTGAAGCGGTGGAGCACAACATCACAATGAACATGTGGATTATTATAAACTGATGAAGAGTGAGTGAGTGACAAGCAACAGCCTTCTTGTTCCTAGTGGTAAAGTGCCCTCTTTAGACATTCAGATCAGATCATGCTTGTTCAAGGGATATAAAAAGAACTTCCAGGTCACTAAACCTGATAAAAAGGATCTATCATACTTTTTTCCCAAAAATGTTGAATTGGTCATCAGTCCCGTGCTCTACTCATAAAGACTAAAAATATAACCATGTTCTACTCATAAAAACCAAAAATATAACCACTTTGAGTCAAAGGAAAGCAATAGGATAGTGATGTAAAAGTCATACCTTGTTATTAGGTAGGGTGTACTGTAATGTGCTACTTGGAGGAAGACAATCATTTTTAAAAGTTCAACAAGAGCCACAGAATTTCTCAAATCTCTGCAAATGGCAGCTTCGGAGCTATTTTTCTGATGAGTTATTATGTTTAGTGTGGTGGCCTCTGGTATGCTGCCATTTTCTGACATCTACCTTTTGGTCGGACGTATCGTTTCATGGAAGGCTTGGTAGCTAAATGATCCTTTCCTTTCTATACTACAATACAATTGCTCACAGAAGGGTGGCCCTAGTAACCTAGTTAGCACAGTAATTTCAGCGAGAAATAAGCAGCATTTTGTTACTTATGTTGAAACCTTAGTACCACATATGTTTCAGTCATTCACTCATTTCAGTGTGGAGGTTTTCATATGATGGATATCTTAGAATCTACTAATTGAGTTAATTAAATCTGCAGATATGAGATAATGGTGACTTGCTTTCGTGTGGATTGAGTAGTATGAACTCAAAGGGGCAACATTTCCATCTGAGTATGTCCTAGACATGATCCTTTTAAATCTGGTTTTGCTTTGAAATGAATGCAAAAGGAGCAGTAAAGTCAAAGTATGATATGAGTATGACTGGCATGTTCAGCATCCTTTCCCCATACCAGGCGAATGGGCAAACTATTAATAATTAGTAAATTCAATCAATTGAGCACTTTGAGGTTGTGCTCATCAAGATGTCCCTCCATTTAAGCTGATTTTCAACGGGCGTTCCTCGAAAATCTAAGTGATGTTGACACAAGTGTTCGACTTTGTCAGTTAAAGTAGGATTATTTATCATCCAATCGAATAAAAATTAGCTCTTACTATTATGATATCATGATGAAGTGGCGCTGATGTTTGTTAGTAAGAAAGGAACCAACTTTCAGGCTTGGCTTAGCAATGTGGAATTAGACCATTTCCATAAAGAAATAAAATTGGTCCTGAATTCGAGCTGACGCCATGACGGAAGCACATGGAGAGTGCCCGGAAAAGAACAAGAAGGGGAAAAAAAGATAAAAAAAAAGAAGAATCCGCGTGCTGACCTGTATGACGAGCAGATTGGGGATGCCGAGATCGGCCCTGAGATCGTTGACGAGGCGCTCCATCCTGCCGCCATAGGCCGTGGCATCGTCAAGCTCGATGGTATCACTCTCCCCCTGGAACCACAGCACGGCACCTAGTTTCCCGCCGCCAGCGGCAACGGCGGCGCGCGTGCGTGCGACGGCGGAGTCATAGAGCGGCTCCCCTTTAGCCCACATCCAGATCCTAGTACCCCCGACGGCGCAGGGCACGAGGCCGAGGACGAGGTCGGACTCGGAGTCGGCGGCGGCGGAGGCGTGGAGGAGGAGGCGGTGCGCGAAGGGCATGGCGGGCCCGAGGCCACAGGCCTTGTGCGTATCGATGTCGGCGTGGAGCGGCGGGGCCGCGACGACCCAGCGTAGGGAGGCCGCGAGGCGGAGCACGCGCGGGTGCGGGCGGAACGGCGGCGGCAGCGGCAGCGGCGCGACGCCGCGCCCGGCCATGTTGGACTGGCCGGCCAGGAGGAAGATTAGCTTGGGCGCGGTCGCGTAGGGCGAGGCTGGGAAGGCGAGGAGTAGGGTGGAGAGGTGCGCGGCCAGCGGCGGCGGCGGCGCGACGAGTAGGATGGACAGCGCTGCTGCCGATGCCAGCGCGCACAGCAGCAGCAGCGGCCGCCGCGCCGCCGGCTTCATGGTGGGAGAGTGGGAGCTGGATTTTCTTTGAGGAGGAGGGAGGGGCTCGGTGGTGGTTGGGCTTCTCCTTCCTCGCCTTGGTTGGTTGACTTGGACGTTTCGCTTTTGGCCAGTGACACAACATTACTCCAGCTGCTAATAACACGTGCGTGCGTGAACCATCACAACAAACATTTCTCGTTTTATTAGCTGCTAGGCCTGTTTAGATTGGAGATGAAAATTTTTTGAGTGTCACATCGGATGTGCCGGAAGGATGTCGGGAGGAGTTTTTAGAAACTAATAAAAAAAACAAATTACATAGCTCATCAGGAAACTACAAGACAAATCTATTAAGCATAATTAATCTATCATTAGCACATGTGAGTTACTGTAGCACTAGGCTAATCATGGAGTAACTAGGCTTAAAAGATTCGTCTTACGTTTTTCAATCAAACTGTGTAATTAGTTTATTTTTTTATGTACATTTAATGTTCCATGCATGTGTCCAAAGATTTGATGGGATGGACGAAAAAATTTTGGTTGGGGAAGCCTAAATACACGTTGGTTTTGGTTGTATCATCACAAACTTTTAATTATTTCTTTTTAAGGAGAAATGCTCGTTCCTCTACCGCCTCCTTCTCGTACCCTTCTCCTTCCTCCGCCGCCCCTCTTCCTCACCCTCACAGCCACGCCAGCACCTATACCTGCGCCGGAGAGAAAGGAGCCGTCTTATTCGACTGCAGAAAATACTGATAATTGATTTGTTATGAAAGAAAAACAAACACTACTGAATGACTGGCAGATTCGGCTGATAAACCCAAACGAACAAGACGTTATTAGATTGGATTTTGATTTATAAGAAAAATATTATTTTTTTAAAAAAAATATATATATAAAGATAGGTTTAATCTTTTTATGTTTTTAGCGAGAAACAACTTAATTTATATATAATTCAATAGCGAGAAACACCTATGCCTGCGCAGGAGATAAAGGAGAGAAAAAAAGAGAAAAATTGTCTTATTCGTGGCTCATAAATCATAGAAAAAAGTAGTTGTGAGAGAAAAACATTGTTGAATATAAATTCGGTTGATAAATTCAAGCTAAGTCGCTCCTGAATCGGAATCACTTTATAAGACCATTTGGCTAGCAGGCACGGAATCACTTGATAAGATCATTTGGCTAGTAGGCAGGATTGTGATTCATAAGAAAAATATTATTTTTTTAAAAAAATCTATAAATGAAAATATGTTTAATTTTTTTTATGTTTTTTAGGCGAAAAGCAACTTAAATACAACTCATTTTAACTGTTTGTATTAAAAAAAATATTTATAACTAAAAAAATTAACAGATTCTGAAACGATTCATCCAACCAAACGACCCGTCCTTTTGATATCAACTCTTTGGCTTCAAATGCCAACAAATGCCAGAATTCCGTGGATTTTAGAAATGTTGGTGTTAGTACCATTTTGCCTCCACTCAGACTTTTATCACGGACCCAGAATTCAGCAATCCGAGCCAGAGTCAAGCAGGGCCCAAACAAAGATTTTTTTTTTTTTTTTTTTTTGGTTATGTCTACTCTGCTTCTGGTGGGACGTGCTACATTTACCACAATGGCATTAAAAATATTAAACCGTCATTTTGTTTTTAACCACACACATTTTGCAGTTCTGTACAAAAAATTTTGATCACGTTTTATTGCTGGCATGAATTTGGTAGACTTATAAGTTATGACAAAAAGTACTGTTAGCTGGTTTATTGTGAGAGAAAAATACTGCTGAATGGCTGACAGATTCAGCTAATAAGTTCAAACGATAGCATAAGACCTTTGGGGTTGTACACGTCATGGATTGTGGGCTGCTTGAGCTGCTCACCTCTGCGCAAGAAATGCCTAGCACCAACTTTTCTGTTGCCATTGTGACTCTAGTCATACATATAGCGATTAACAAAGATGAACACTCTTGTGGTTAAACAAAAAGGAGAAGAAAAACCCAGTCCTGTGATGAGCATCAAAGCCTAGTAGATCTTAAACCAATGTAATACTAATACGAATAAAAAACAGGTGAGATTTTATTCCTACATAAATTCTACCTACAAGTTAACCATGACATGGCATCAAGCTGAGAACAGGGGGTTGGTTCATTGTAGCCACACCTTACTACTACCTTAGCTTGACCTCAGAAGCCCAAAGTTACACTAGACAACGGTAACACTAACACTGCATTTATACATGGCGGATTAGCACCCCTACATAAGCCGGGCCTAAATCATATATATACTTGTTTCAAGGTTGGATCAGCGGATCAACACAGCACCTAGGCTTCAAGGGCGCCTCAGCTGCGGATTCAAGGCATACCCTACTGGGAGTCTAGTCCCCGGAGCCCCCTGCTGGTTTGTTCTGGAAGCCGCGGCGGCAGCAGCTGCACCCATTCGGGAAGCAATTATCATGTTCCGCTCCAACATAAGCTTCTTCCGCATCCTCTCTGTTGATTCTCTCGATCGTAAGACCAAGTTTTCAACTTCAGTGAGAAACGACATTTTTGTTTGTATCTTCTGAAACTGCATGAGATAGGTATGTCATGGGGGGCAGAGGCAATGCACACAACATTTCGGAAACAGAGAACAGGTATAAATATCTTCTGATTCCTAGTGCCTATTATGCCTAACTGAACAAATGGGACACTGGAATCTGAAACTTTGATCAAAACATAAATGGCATATGAAGTACCTGCTTTTCGATCACAAGTGCAGCTAATTGCCGAATATAACCCTCCTCCTGTTCCGCAAGAAACTTAGCCTTCACTGCAGCTGCTGAAATGGCAGTACCAGCCGCTCGCTGTAGCCTTATTATGGGATCATCATCGGACGCAATGTTTTCATTGCTTTTAGGTTCTGTGATCACATATGACCAAATTATTTCTACATCACAGAAATTATTTTATAATCTGTATACCTAAGGGAAATGACAAGAAAGTTAAGCTGCATTTACAGTGCGCTTTCCATATAACAACCCAAGAGAGTTGCGTGCCATTGCATTGAGAAGAAAATAAAAAGTACAGAGGATAAGCCAAAGAGACCACTCGCAAACATACAGAATGCACGCATAAAAAGACAGGCACGCCACGCTCTTAAGATTTTGAACGAACACGACCAGCATGCCTCTACAAGACTAAGGGCACATTCGGAGGAGCTCCGACCAGCTCCCGCTCCGGCACTGTAGCATCACTGTGGCGGAGCCCCAAAATGATGGCTCCGGCGGCTCCTTGTTTATGTTGTTTTGTGAAGGAGCCAGAGCTGTTTTTTTGTTGCTACAGTGATGCACAGTGTCGAACAGTGACTGCATGCAGGAGCTGGAGCCGAAACAAACGCACCGCCCTAAGTCCAGGGTGAGCTACCGAAGGAGGAGCTCATGGAGCACAGAGGCTAAGGCGATGCACCATAAACTACATATGACATACAATGACTCCCTCTGCGACATAATATAGGCCCCTCATGCAACATGAGAGTTAAACTCTGTAACTATTGATTGTTAGTCATGAAACCTATAATATGTTGATTATTTTTCACACACAAAAGATACAATTACATCTGCAACTTAAAACAGTCACATTCATATGACAATGATTTGTAGTCACTAGTGATCTATCACAAACTTCATCCTAGTCAAAGTTTAGTTTCTGGAGAGTGGAGACCATATCTATAGGCGCCGGCAGCCAATTAACAAACACCAGCTGCAGCAGAATAAAAACTGGGAGCAAAAACTATGTATTATTTTAAGTTGTTGAATCTTGTACCCTATATCTCAGATAACCATTTTCTTAATCCCCATGGCTAGGAAATCTGTTACAATCAGTTTAATTTCAGATGAAATGGTATCCTGGAGGAGTTTGGAATCCCAGTACTGAGGCAGATTCCTCAGTGTCGTGTAATGAAAACAACATAATATTTAAAGTCATTTCGAGAAAATAATGTGTAAGGCTGAATGAAGTACCTTCACTGTTGCCATTTCCAGTTTGCTTGCACTCAGACTGTTGTATACTAGACGAGGCAGCAGGTGCACGTTCAATCTTCTTGGGCTCTGTCTTCTCTTGTGAAGGTGAAACAACAGCTGGTAATTCCTCAGAACCTGGTTTGTCCCCTTCAACTTGTTCAGGGTTAGTTGTGTCCTTTGTACTTGCTGCACTGGCTTCTTGGGAAGCTATGGAACTAGGTTCAGTTGCATTATTTGAAGTAGCTGAACATGAAATGGCATTAGCATTACACCCATCTCTCATCTTATCAGATGCTACACTACAGTCCACCGTAGCAATTGGATTATCAGAATCCTTTGAGCTGTTGGATTTGGCCTCTGCATCGGGACCTCTTTCCTTTGTGTCAGATAATTCCGGGTGCTCTTTCTGTGAGATGAATGTAGCATTCTCCTTTTTGAGACCTAAATCATTTTCTTGGCACTCACTGCCTGTGCAAGCACTACAAGTCCAATTTTTTTTATCAGTAAAATATGTCACTTGCAGGTCTACACCAAACAAGCGTCCTAGGATAAGTTACATTACCTGAAAGTGGAAGTTGGATCTTTGAGGTCACTTGGTGGATCTGGAAGAATAAAACAGTGTTCAGTTGCCAGTTGGAGAGCAGGAGATATCTCTGATATAGCTCTCAATGAACTACAGCATGAAGAAACAGCATCATCATGTTCAGCAAGAGAAGCAAAAAATGCAGCCTGCATGTTATTTATCCAAGCATCAAAGAGAGCTCTTGTCATGTATGTAATAAAAGATTAACAAACTCAGAAGTGTGTACTCACTAGTGCCATCACAGGATTTCCCGCTTCAGCAAATGAACCCAAGTCCTCTTGGCCCAGAAAGTGATCAACTGCTTCAAAAGTAGATCTCAGGACATCAATAACAAAGTTGGATGTGTGTTCCCCAGAGACATCAGCATTAGCAGAAATTTTCTCATGTGCAGGATCCATCAATGAAGATTTATTTGATTCATCATCAATGGAAGCAACTAGATCATCACCACCTGCATCCATGGTATCCTCTTTCTCAGAAACATTTTGGTCAGCTAATTTTGTTCTTGTTTCTGAAGAAATAGAATTTGCTTTCTTGTAAGCTTTTTCATCAGTGCTCTCTTTTCCTTCTGCATTGCCATCTACATCCATTTCGTCAGGTACATCAGAAGGACCAATTTCTAAATCCTGTTCTGTGATCTTCTGGGGTGTTTCATTGAAATCTTCACCATCTAGAAATGGTTCAGAAATTGGCATTTGAAGGAAGTATAACATGCACTGTTCTTTTGTTTTTGTAGCAACATGCTCAGCAATCTCACCCCATTGTTTTCCTTTGAAAATTTCTAACGCTTCCAAAAGAAGCAATATCTCCTGGTCAGTCCAGTTCGAACCACCAGACCCTGGAACTTCTGCAGATTCCATAAGGATGAAATCAGCTTTCGACATGCCTTCATCAAATTTTCCTTCATTGTAGCACTCAGAACAAAAATCAAAGTCTACCTGGAAATGATTAAGATGAAATTAATCAGCACTGGACCCCCAAATAAATAACAGATATTTCAGACAGTAACAATAATTAGCAGAAATTACTCAGCTGCAGCTTTGCGCAAGCATAACTTCTCAATAAAACAATGAGATTTGAATCGACCAGTTATATATGCCACTTATAAAATGTTCAAACAGGCACGAGGCGTTAGGAAGCCAATGGGGTGGAACCTAGCGCTAATCACCAATTAGGCATGCCAGGTGGTTATTAGGTACAGTGTATTGTGGGTGTGAAGCAGGGACCAGGGACAGCCCCACCCTCCCTCATATGCAACACACGAGATAGGAGTAGGCCTTATCCAAGTTAGTTTGATAAGGTACGAATTATTGTTACTTTGTCAGATATATGGTTAGTGTTAGGGGTGAACGTTATGCCTAGCTCTATAAAGGCAGGCATATGGCCTGTGTTAAGGGCTATAAAGGAAGGAACATCTTCCTGAGTCTAATCCCTTCCCTAGCAGCCGGTGCCGCCCAGCAATTCTCCAAGCGATGCTTATTTCTAATGATCCTTTAATCATAAGTTCATAACACAGTGGTTGGGTGGTCCATAGCAGATACAAGTCACCTAAGCGAGTTAGCTGGTTGATTTTTCAAATAGAGGATAAAGTATCTGGGAGCATCTTGCAACTTGTGTAGCACTTCCAGAGCTTCATCTTCAACCACAAACATTGCCCACCAATTCACTCCACAGTTGGTGGTCAACCATGGTAACCACAACTTCCCAAAATGTAGGGTCTGGATTTTGGTGATCCTAGCATGTTGGGTGGGTGTGGAATGGACACTGCGTGCAATTTGGAGCATATAGAGAAAAAGAAATCCCACTCCTAGCAAGGTTCAAGGGAGAAGCGGGAACTTGGATACTAACAGAGCAAGGTAACTCCCATGTTTATTGCAGCGAGCGTATGCTTTTGTCTAGTCACAGCCATTTTTTGTTTTCATGCCTGTCTTCGCATAACTTCTTTTCAAGTATAACTGTCACTCTGTCAGCTCACCAGCCGATATGTCAATAAAAAAACAAACATATAGATACAGGGAAATACAAGGAAGCAAAAATCATCGCTATTCTGATTCTCATTACCTTGATCCAGTGCATGGAGTAATTCACTAATTCTTAATGGAAAGTGAGCTAGGTTGTTTGTGCATCCTTATATTCCTCAAATAGCACAGATTGTACATACCGATTTTATATGTCAAGGTATGCCAGCCAACTGGCCATATGAGCCAAAAGAACAGCACAGAAGGAACAGCATATCAATCATTTTTGTTTAGGTTGTTTTTTAGTTGGGATGTTGGATTCTAGCAATTATCAATTAGCTAAATATCTTTATCTACTAGTTTGTTAGTTCAATATTTTTTGAGAACACAAACTCCACCACAACCTAGGAGGAACAAGGAGGCATCATATCATAAATAAGAAAGAAGAAACAGACATCTAAATTCAACTCGACAGCATAATATCTTATAGGAACTACTGAATGTATACATGAGACCATCATCTATGAGGAAGCAAGAGACAAAAGTATATGTCCCATAACGGCACATATATCTCATTCAACCCTATTTGATGAGCTGTTTCTCCGTGTTGTCCTGCAACCTCTGTTCCGTTCTATCCAAAGCTCATAACAATGTACAACTAGAATTCCAGCACTCAACACAATAAATTCTCAAACATTTGCGGATAAAACATTATAGAAAAATACATAGGCATGCAAGTCACTATCTTGGAGCAGTGAAACTGACCTGAGTCCTACAATGATAACGCTTTCTTGAACAATCAACTGAGCAGGAGTTGCAATGATACTCAACAGAAGACTCAGCTGCACCTATCGCATTTTCAGCTAGGGTAGGCTCAGAGAGCAAGCTAGTGAACTGAACTGGAGATATTGCTTCAACTTTCTTTGAAACAGGTACCAGGTACGAATGAACTGTTTCAAACTGAAATAACTTCTCAACCAAAGAAATTTCATCCTCTATCTCAGCACTACTTTTACTCTCAACCAGCTTGCGTTCCTGTGTAACTGGTGGAAAAGGGTGGAAATTAACTAAGCCCCAATGGGCCAAAAACTCCAAGATTGCCAGACGAGCATCCATCTCCCCAATTGACAACTCACACAAATCTTTGGACTCCAGATGCACTTCAGGATTAAAGTGAAACTTGTTCATGATTAAATTTCTAATCCCTAAGTATATCTCAGGTGTCCGTCTCTCTGATTTCCCATCAAAAAATGTAGCCAACATTTGCTTCTCGATGGGGTGAATTTCCTTCCACGAAAACCATCCTTCAGGAAATAGCAAACTAGTAAAGAAGACAAATAATAATACAGTACAGTACGCAAGTGCAATGCAATTTTATGTAGCTCGAGCATGCAAGGGCATCAGATGCATTTTATGCTAAAAAAAGGGAGTAGCATTTTATGCACTGTAGATCCAGAACATTTCTCGAATGCCAGATGATAAGATCAAAGCCTCAAATTAAGGATCACATAGTGCAATTAACAGACATTGTTCCATTCTCATGGCACCAACAGAACTGTTTCTGCTTTATGTTGTAGCAATAGCTATTCCCATAAGTTTGCCATGATACACATTTGTTAAACTAAAACAATATATAACTGACACAGGCAGCTGTGCTGGATTTTGAATAAAAACTCCCTCAAAACAAATATAACATGCTTATTGGTTTAAGTAAAGTCATTGAGCAATTACCAAACAAGTAGGACATTTACAGAAAATGAAATAAACATGATTTTCCATGCCCCAATGGAAGATGGTCGTAGAAAATAGTGGGTGTGAAACAACTTGCATAGTCAATTGTACTTCTACTGTGGATAGCTTCAAGAAGAATATGGGCGATGCAATATACATATACATGTAAGCCCAACTATGCTGCACCACACGAACAACCAAAGGAAGTGCCTGTATCGCAGAAGATGTCCTAACTCCTAAAAGTTAAGTTCATGTCTTGTAGTGTTGTAATACATTAATGCACTCACAGTGCTGTGCTAATGCAATATCATGTTAAAATTATTTATTTGGCATTTATCATTATATAGCAGAAGATCAGTTAGCCTAATTCAAATTCAAGGAGAAGAGCATAAGCGAGCATTCAGAGAAATGAATGGATCAAAAAAGTTGAATCATTCTTGATTATTGCACCTTTACACAAACTGACATGGGAATGTAGCTGCTAGCAGTTGAACCACAACTAGACACTAGAATTAAAAGTGATTCCTTGCAAGCATGTTAACATGGTAGACCTTAAAATTTGGTTGCCAAGACATCACGTTCGTGAAAAAGATAAGTAAATGTATCACATTTACTACTGTTTCGAGGGTGTGCTTTACCAGCAAAGGTGAGGAATGAGAAAGAAATGTTTTGACGAGGACAGAATTAATTTGGTAAACTTGACTCAGCTGATAGATGTTATAAAAAAAATATAAAAGCTAGAATAGCCTAATCATGGGCGAAGGCTTAGATGTGGAGCAACTAGATTCTTGTATGTAAGAAGTGAGAAGGGAGAAAGCCAGCTAGTTAGTATAGTCTAAAAGGGGCACTAGACAATCAACAAGAAGATTTCTTTAAAAAGAAAAAAAGGAATGAGAAAAGGCATAAATATTGCAAAGTAATAATCAGCCAATTTATATTAGGCTAAAATTGCACTATGGGATGATGTATGTATTGTGCCACAGAGATAGCCTATGGAAGAAGCAATATTCACAAAACAGCTCTGAAAAGACAAGTAGAATTGCAAGAAGTCTGGTAGCTGTTTTGTGAATATGGTAATTTCCATAGGCTGGTTGAATGATGCAATACATGAATGTACTTACAGTTCTCGGCATATGCAATGTCATGTGAAAATCGTCCGTTTGGTATTAAATAGCAGAAGATCAGTTGTAGCCTAATTTCAACCATGGAAAAAAAGGCATAGAAATGACAGCATGATAATTGGTAACAAATTCAGATACAACCATATGCTCGTTGACTATTGCGTATATAAGCAAATCGGCACAGGAGTGCAGCTTCTAGCAGTCGAATCAAGACAAGACGCTAGAATGGAAAATTCCTCTTTACAGGCCACGTGCGACCAAAAACCTTTAATTTAACTCAAAATTGCCAACCAACAAGGCCACATTGACCAAAAACCTTTACCGGCGAAGGTGGGTACGACGTGGACGCCAGCGCCGCGGGACAGAACGGCCTCGATTTCCTTCTCCCGCGACGGCCGTGGTGGCGGCACCGGCGGCGGCGGCGGCGGTGGTGGTGGTGGTGGCGGCGGCGGCGGCGGGCCCTCCTCCTCCTCCTGCATGGGCGGCGGCTTCACGGAGCGCTGCGTCGATTTCTTGCGTGCGGGCGTGCGCCGCGGCTTGCGTGCCGGCTGGCGACTCCGCGGTTGAGGCGGCGGGAGGGACGGCGGGTCGACGGGCCCGCAATCCCGGGCCTGGCGTTTCGGCGACGGGGACACGGAGGGCGCTGCGGATGCGGCCCTCTCCTTGCGCTTGGTCGCTGCCCCGCGGCGGCGCGAAGGGGCGGCCGGCGGCGGTGGCGGCGGCGAGGGTTTGGGCTCCATACTGAAGCGGAGCACTGGAGCGTGGAATGCGTGTGCGCTACTGTGGAGTGTACTGGAGTGATGTTTCAGTTTGATGGCGACTTTTTTTTTGGGTTCCCCTATCACCTCACAAATTTCGAGATCAAAATTCAACCTTTTTTTAAAATGATAAAATTCAACTTATTATGTATTTGAGTTTGTATATTTGAAAATATAATATGAGTGGATTTGTATAGTTTTAAAATTATATTTAGTTCTTCTTTGTATTTTAAATATTTTGTAACAAAAGGCACTAGTCAACATTGTGTTTTGGGGAACGTGGCAGTATTAAAAGGAGTGAGGATTTATTTGGTTCGTGACTAAAAACTTGTCACAGCCACATGTTAGTCATGACATACAGTAGTATTTTGGGTAATTGTTTGGTTTACTGCCACAACTATGATGTAGCATATTTTCTTAGCACTTTGTCGCACTTATTTTTTTACAAAAAATTGTGGAAAATGTAGTCTTGATTTTGCTTGGCGTATTTCCTGGACAGCCACAAGTTTAACTAAGGCCTTGTTTAGGGCCTGTTTGGCATGGCTCCAGAGCCGAACTCCACCCCAGAGTCAAGTGGAGCTAGCCAAACACACCAACTCCAGAAAATGTTGGAGCAGCCCAACTCTATGGAGTTTTTGGAGCTCTAGTACAAATTTTTGGAGTACCTCTTCTCCTACTCCGAAACCGAACAAAACGGACCAAGACGTGGAGTTGGGGTGAAATTACCCGCAATTGCCACTGGTTACACAAGTGAATCGTTATTTTTCTATTCTCCCTACCCCTTCCCCTTCCCCTTCCCCTTCACGCGAGCCGGTCGGGCAGCGCCGCCCCGTTCTCTCCGCCTCTCTCTCCCCTACCCCTCCCTCTGCCTCTCTTCCTCGCCCCCCATCCCCCACCGACGGCCGGTGGCCTGAGTAGGCGTCGCGGTCGGCCATGGCCTGCGACCTGCGCGGCGCCGGCAGGGGCGGGTGCGGCCTGCCCCGCGTGCTGCGGCGCGGCCTCGGCGTGGCTCGCGGCCAGGTGGACGTGCGCGGCCCCAACGGCACGCGGCCGGCACGACCCCGGCGGCTCGCATTGCGGTCGGCCATGGCCTGCGGCCTGCGCTGACTGGTAGGGGCAGGCGCGGCCTGCCCAGCTTCTGCCTGCGGCGGCGCGGCCCCGACGGCACGCGACCAGGCGGCCGGCACGGCCCTGGCGGCTCGCGCCGCGGTCGGCCATGGCCTGCGGCCTGCGCGGCACTGGCAGGGCGAGCGCGGCCTACCCAGCTTAGTGTGCGGCCGCGCGGCCTCGGTGTGGCTCGTGGCCAGGTGGTGGGCGCGACCCCGACGGCACGCGGCAAGGTGGCCGGCACGGCCCCGGGGGCTCGTGTCGCGGTCCAGCCTACCGTGGCGCTTGCGGCGGCCCTGATGTGTGGTTTCCGGCCCTGATACAGTGACAAAAGCACAACTCTGGAGCTCAGAGTACCATTCTAGCCAAACACCTCTACCAAACAGCTCCAACTCCACTTAGAGCCAGCTCTAGCTGGATTTCTGGAGTGGAGCTGCTCTATGTGGAGCTGGAGTCATGCCAAACATGCCCAGTTCACCCCAAAATCCAAAAACTTTTCAAGAATCTCCGTCACATCGA
Source organism: Sorghum bicolor (assembly GCF_000003195.3). Lineage (NCBI taxonomy): Eukaryota > Viridiplantae > Streptophyta > Magnoliopsida > Poales > Poaceae > Sorghum > Sorghum bicolor. Next base: position 1,241,071 of record NC_012875.2, on the reverse strand, counting down.
ATCTTGCGTTACATGCATTAAGCATTAAATATAGTCAAAAACAAAAACTAATTACACAGTTTGACTGTAAATCACGAGATGAATCTTTTTAAGCCTGGTTAGTTTATAATTGGATAATATTTGTCACAAACAAACAAAAGTGCTACATCAGCCGAAATTTTTTCATTTCGGCAACTAAACAAGGCCTAAGATTAGATGTAATAAACTATGGCGTCAACCAAACATACTCTTAGGCCTTGTTTAGTTCACCCTGAAAACCAAAAAGTTTTCAAGATTCCCCGTCACATCGAATCTTGTGGCACATGCATGAAACATTAAATATAGACGGAAATAAAAACTAATTACATAGTTTAGCTGTAAATCACGAGATGAATCTTTTGATTCTAGTTAGTCTATGATTGGATAATATTTGTCACAAACAAACGAAAATGCTACAGTGCCGAAAAGTTTTCACTTTTCGGAACTAAACAAGGCCTTAGTAAATAAAAACAAAGGGGAGGAAACATCACTAAAAAAACATATTTTATATTGGATAGGTTATTTATTACTACTTAGTACGAGAGCTGCTTGGATGTCAACATCTATATATTTTATAAAGACAAACTCCACTAAGCTAATTCTCTTGCACCTCCTTACGTCACATCATCATCTACTTCTTCTGCTGTTGCATGCAATTAAGTGTCCACTCACAAATGGTTTCAGTAGTGGATGGAGCTACCTATACATAACCATGCATGCATACTGCTAGCAATTATTTTCTCACGTGATCTCTTATCTTCCTCTTTTGAAACTGATTACTAAAATTATATATAGATAACATAATAGACTACAGTGAGGCTATATTTATATTCTCCTTTTACACCCGCAGTAACGCGCGGGGAATCCTCCTAGTTTTAGTAATACCCAAAGCTTTGCAAAATGCAATTGGTTGTTATGTTCTCTAGTGGACAGTGATCTGCTGGTCAAACTTGTTGCCAAATTTTCCATGAGTAAAATGTGACTCATATGAAATTTTGGATACAGAGCTTAATTTTATTTGCAAAAATTATACTTCTTTTTGGCTGAAAAGATATGGTAGAAAATATTATTTGCTGATTTATTATGAGAGAAAAAACTATTAAAAAAGTTGATAGATTCGACTAATAAACTTAAGCAAACATGATATAATAGTCGCATCACAATTGACATCCACCGCTCATCCTATCATTTTTATTTGCACATACCAACCCCCGTGATGACACATCAAAACAACGCAGAGACGTCTTCATGTAGAAGTGATCTCCAATGGATAATATGTGTTGACCCACTTGTTTAATAATAGTCTTTGTCTATAATTTATTAGTTTATCTTTTTTTTTGAAATTAACACGGTTGTTCATAACTTGTAAGCATGTTTATCTCCTCTCAAAAGATATGAGTTGGAATAAACCTGAAAAAAGTAGTTTATTCTAGCTTTCTCTTTTATTTCTTTCTTTTATCCATGCATGAAACTGTTGATGAAGTTGTTTTGCCAAACAACTTTTTCAAACACAGCTCAGCTTTACCAAAAAGTTGCTCATGAAACTTTTTTTTTCTAAAAAACAACTTCACTATTGAAGCTGAGCTGTGCCAAATATGACCTCAAAAAGACATGATTTGAAATGAAGCTGGAAAAAATAGCTTATCCTGACTTTCTCTTTTATTTCTTTCTTTCATCCATGTATGAAGCTATTGGTGAAACTATTTTGCCAAATAACTTTGTTAAAATAGCTCAGCTTTATCTTAGAAAATTGCTCATAAAGTTTTTTCATAAAAAAACAATTTTAAAGTTATACTAAACAAAGCCCTTAAAAAAGATGACAACGTATCTAGTGCAAACTCATCTCCCGTGTAAACTGTGCAAACTCTAATCTGGACCGCAGGATGTTGATCCAAGGGAGCGCATGAGAGAGGTGGAAGGAGGGATTTTGTAAAAGTGTGATTAAAAGCGGGCGGTTAAGTGCAAAATTATCCAATCTTTTAGCGCCTCTTGGATCAACATCCTGTGGTCTAGATTAGAGTTTGCACAGTTTGAGATGAGTTTGCACTAGATCCGTTAAAAAAAAAGATAACAAAGAATCTCTCGGAGATGCTGCAATAGTACAAATAGCCCATTAGGCCAAAGATCACCATCTTTTGGTGAAATCTCCGGCTCCGGGGAAACAGAAACTGGAGAGCGACGACTTGTACAGTAGACGGGATCGGACTTCGGAGGAGTGGAGGCTCGTTGCGGTTGGCGATGGCGGCGCGGGGAAGGAACGCGGCGGATGTCCTGGTGCTCTTCGACGTCGACGACACCCTCACCGCGCCCCGCAAGGTCCGTCCCGCGAGTAGTTTGCGAATTAACCCGGGCGGCCGGGCCTGCTCATGAATCTTCTTGTATTGGTCAGCCGGTGACGCCGGAGATGCTGGAGTTCATGAGACAGCTGCGACAGGTGACTGACTGACAACTGAGACATCTCTCACCACCCCCTCTTACAGCAGCGGCTGCTGCGCATGCAATTGCAATCTCCGTTATGATTATGATTATGATTTTGATTTTGGGAGCAGCACGTGGCTCTTGGCGTGGTGGGTGGATCTGATCTGGCCAAGATTACCGAGCAGCTCGGCAAATCAGGTCTGGAACCTATACAATCAAGTTAGTTGCTCCTCTCTGTTCGTCACTGGAAATTACATTGTTGATGATGAGCTTGCGTTCAATTCCCCTCGTTTGTTGCAGTTTTTACTGATTACGATTACGTCTTCTCTGAAAATGGCCTGGTTGCACACAAGAACGGAGAGCTAATTGGAACTCAAGTAAGTTTGCGTGCACTTTATTTCTGCTGTCTACTGTCTTAGATGCATCGGGCAACTCTGAATTTCAGCCCATCAAATTTAGTACCAACAAGGAAGTAGTAGACTAGTGGTATAATTAATTAATGAGGTAGAACTGAGACTGACCTGGCAAAGCAAAATCATGTTATTGGTGAATACTAGGATTGGATGTGTTGTGAATCATTTTAGTAATACTGTCAAAGCTTGCATGACCAGGCAAAGCAAAATCATGTTCTACGTGCGGGCATAGTTGAATGCCTGCTTGAGCTAACACTGACAATTGACAATACAAACCAAAGTTTTTACTTTGCCTTCTACTCTACTAGAATTAAATATCTGACTACTTTATTTAGGCTCTCAACAATGATCGACCTGTTGTTTTGCACTCTCTGCAGAGTTTGAAATCATTTCTCGGAGACGACAAGCTGAAGGTGAGTCTAGGTATAGCATATTCACTTTCTTTGCACTGCTCCAACCGATAAAATCTCTCAGGCCTCTGCTAAAGATGATGTGTTCTTTCCAGGAAATTATTAACTTCACTCTTCACTACATTGCTGACTTGGATATCCCAATTAAAACGTCAGTGATTAGAATAAGAAATTCTGGTTTGCACTACCTTATTGCCTTATATTAGTCATCACTGGTTATGATTATTGTCTCAGGGGTACATTCATAGAGCTCCGAAATGGGATGATTAACGTGTCTCCTATAGGGAGAAATTGCAGTCAGGAGGAGCGTGATGAATTTGAGAAGTATGATAAGGTATAGTATAAATCATCATCGATCTACTAAACATTAGTAACTTTGCCTAGTTTGACATGCATGGAATGGTATCATTCAAATATATTTCCTCCAGGTGCATAACATCCGGCCTAAGATGGTGTCTGTGCTTCGTGAAAGGTTTACACACTTGAACCTGACATTTTCTATCGGTGGGCAGATTAGTTTCGATGTGAGTCTCTAGGGCTTGCGCACATTTTCCAGAAAACACTAGGCTTCATGGTATTTACTATTTCCACACTAAATGCTAGGTTTTTCCCCAAGGCTGGGACAAAACTTACTGTTTGAGATATCTTGAGGAGTTTCAGGAAATCCATTTCTTTGGTGATAAGACTTACAAGGTGGTATATACATCTACTTTATTTACTTTTGCTTGTGTCTTGTATGGTCTATGGTGTCTTGATATGTTTGTTTCCAAGCTACCGATGCAGGAATTCTATTTTCTTGCAAATAGCCACGAGCACAATCATAGCATGGCTGATCTTTGCTAATTCATCTGATTAATTTAATCTATAATTTAACAGGGTGGCAATGATTATGAGATTTTTGTATCTGACAGAACAGTTGGGCATACAGGTATATGCTGGTTGCATGATGCTTATGAATTCACAATGTCACCTGACAAAATTGGAAATAACTCAGGGTGGAATTTTTTCTATGTGTTTGAGCTCTCGCCACTTTTGTTCAATTTTTTTCTTGTTTGTTTCTTATCCCTCCGATCCAATCACAAATACATGACGTGTAGGGTTCAACCAATCAAACTTTGATTGTGTATTAATTATGTGTTTGAGTTTGGATATTTCAAAATAATATGTGAATTTGTCTCAAAAATTTAGTTTTAAAATTATACTTTTGTTTTGTTTTCTAATTATTTTGTAACCAAAAACATTGTGTTTTGGGGATAATGTCAGTATTAAAAACATCGCATATTTGTGAGGGACTAGTAAAAATTTCTCTAAAAAGAAGGGGGAGGGGAGAAGAGAACATCACTACAAATTACAATCATATTTCAGTACTCAACTAGACAGGTTATTGGCCTGCTTGGATGTGAATCATTTTAGTAATACTCAAAGCTTGCAAAATCCAATTAGTTGCTATGCTCTCTAGTGAATTATAGTGATGTGCTGGTCAAACTTGTGGGCAAATTTTCCATTACTGAAATGTGACTTGTATGAAATTTTGTTTGTGAAAACTATACCTCTTTTATTTATCATAGTAGTAGTCGCATCGCATTTGACATTCACTGCTGATTGTCATTTTTATTTGCAGTTACCAGCCCTGATGACACGTTACAACAATGCAGAGATCTCTTCATGGCTAAGTGATCTCCATCTTATTGTGCCACTTATTTGTATGCCTTGTAGATATTCCTGTGACCATATTTTATTTTTTGCATTTTTACAGCGATTATATGCCACCATTTTTTGCTTGAAGTTCAAGCAAAAAATTGTGCTTACTCCACATTGCCAAATTTTGTGCTCTGAGTACAATTGGCGACTATAAGTGAAGAATTCATACCCTTTGCTTTTGTCTGCTAAAATTTTCAGGTTACTAGTGTGTAAGGCGTTAGGAAAGGAAAAAAGTAACTAGTGTAACTGCAGGCGCGTTCGCCTCTGCTGAAAGCTGGCTGTGGCTGTGGCTGCAGCTGATGAACTGCTAACCGAACACTTCCAGCTGCTTCAAATGCGATAGCCTGACAGCCAGTTGTTTACATGGAAGCAAATCGAACTAACTTTGTGATACTCTGCTGAGACCGTTTGTAGTCATGCAATGCTCAACCCGAAAAAGACAAGTTGTAAAATACCCCAAAAAAGTCTGAACAGATGTTTCTCACACTGACACTCAAAGGCACCATTGAGAAGCGATGTCATTGTCCATTCATCTTTTGGATGCAATCATGAAGCATGTATACCTTGTTGTTGCATTGCAGGTACTTACACTTCAACTCCAGAATCCACCGTTAATTATTACTCACTGCTGGCCTGTAACAAAAAGTGAAAGAAAAAGAGAGAAAAGAAACAAAATAAAAGAAGCTAACGAGGATTAGGTGAGCAGCAATCTAGAGCAGAGGCTGAGAGACTGTATTCAGGGCAGGTAAATTTTCTGGAGCATAGTTTTGTAGAGCTGCAACTACTTGTCTGAAAAATATGGAGCGGAACTGAAAAAACGTGGAGCGGATTAGTCCCAAGTAGGCCCTACGTGTATGCTTGGTGACTATAAATGAAGAATTTGTACCCTTTGCTACTATCTGCTGAATTTCAAAAGTTATAACTGTGTAAGGTGTTGGGAAAGGGAAAAAAAGTAACTGTTGTAACTGCATTTTAGGTTCTAGATGCTTTCAAGTTCAAATGCTATGGCCTGAACCTATCGGCCAATTGTTTACATGGAAGCAAATAAAACTAGAGAACAGATGTTGCACCGAGTTCCTCATAACACAAAGAGACAATGATCTGGATACTAACGCGATTCAGTTTGGAACCTAATACACTCTCTAGTCATGCAAAATTATGTTGGTAACAACAACCTTGCCACTGAGAAGCAATGCCATTATTGTCGTTTTAATCCTTTAGATGCAAGCATGAAGCATGTGTATATGTATATATACCTTGTTCTTGGATTGGAGGTACTTACACTTCATTTCCAAAATCCACTGTTAATAATTACTCACTGCTGGCCTGTAACAAAAAGTGAAAGAAAAAGAGAGAGAGAGAGAGAGAGAAAAAAAAAAAGACAAAAATGAAACTAAGTAGCAGAGAGGCCGGCCTAGAGAGGAGTATTCACTATCAGGGCAGGTAATGCGTGAGGGCGTATGCGACGGTAGATCCATAGAAGAGCAGGCCACCGACGACGAGCGCGGAGAGCGCGAAGGTGGCGCCGACGGCGAGCGGGATGCCACAGGAGAGGATGCCGAACTTGAGCTGGATGGCGTCGACCATGGACAGGAGCAAGAAGAAGGTGCCCATGATGGAGCACCCAGCGGCGAGCAGCATCATGGGCTGCGCGAACCTGAGCACGGCGCGGCGCCTCTCCCGTGGCGCCGCGGCGCGCCACGCCGGCATCTCCTCGCAGTCGTCGGGCGGAGGCTTGTCGCTGTCGCCGTAGAAGTCGTCGGAGGCTAGCAGCGTGATGGTCAGCTTCATCCCTTGCGCCACCAGGCTGGACAGGAGGTAGAAGCCGAAGGAGAGGATCTCGAACAGGAAGAAGTTGCGCGCGATGTCGTCGCCTGCGACGCAGGACGGAGGGATGGTGGAGGACGGCGTGATGGTGCCCGTGATGCCGATGAAGACGGCCACCGTGAAGAAGGTGTTGGCTGAGACGATCCCCTCCAGCGCCTTCACGGCCAATTCAGGGTTGCGCCGCCGTAGCGTCGGCATTAATGCTAGCTGCTTCTGCTTCTTCCGGTGGCCGGCCGGCCCGTCGGCTGGTTCTTCTCCGGTGGCCGTGAGTGAGTGAGTGGGCTGACTGAGACTGACAATGCAAGTTTCTGGTAAATGATGATAGCAGAGGTTGTAGTTGTAGAGGAACAATGCAAGAACGATCCTCTTCTGAGGTGGGTTAACAACTCTGAATAAAGAAAGTAATGTAGTACTGGAGTTGGTGTTAATCGAGAATCATGCATGTAGCTTTCCAAAAAAAAAATTCAGCAGCACAAGAAGGGCCTGTGCTTTCTAAACAAGAGCATAGGACAAATTCTCCTGTTTGATAGATAGCCACACGTTTGCATTTTTGTCCCTGTGCAAATCAGATTCAACCAAGCTGGTGGACCGTCAATCACACGCCTCCTCCTCGCATAATGTGTAGTCCAGTGCTAGAACAATACGTGATCCATACTTAAAGTGGCTGCAGCAGGGATTAGAACGTGCAGGTGCAGGTAGCTAGCTTTCCGGTGCGGCAAGGCAAACCTGAAAGGCGCAGCGGCGGCGCAGATGATCCAATTCGTCAGGTCGAGGAGGAGAAGATGCATGGATCATTTGGATGGATGGATGTGGCGCCGACCCCAGCAGCCACCACCATGGATGGGTTTTGATAGCTCCTTGTCAACCACCGGTAGGTAGGTGCGCATGCAGTTGCATTGGTTCCCTTCCCATTCCCAGTGTAGCAGACTGCAGACGGCTAGTGAGTGAGTGAGTGAGTTGTTATGTATGCCAGTGGCGTACTGGTTGTCCATTAGCAATCCACTGGATTGGGTAGGATAGGATGTATAGGAGGATGGCATTTTCATTCGAGGGATCATTCCTTGGGAAAACAGACTGCAGCCAAACATATTGCTTCTGAAATCATGTATTATTAATAAAGATGATGTATCAGTATGTGGTATACTGACTAATCAAGCACCTTCTGAGGGAAGATGCTTCCTAGCATGCATGTTGTATACACATCATTTACCTGCACATGAACACTACATGCTGCTGTTATCTTCTTTTAATCTCCAATCTAAATTAATGTCATAAGTGCATAATTAACTACCAGAATGGGCCAAAATATAACACCTAGAATAGGATGAAATGCTTTATATTTTCTATCTTCATTTGTGTTTGAAAAAAAGTACATAAGGATGATTTTCTGGGGGTACACTGAAATTGAATAGGCTTCAGAAACAGTTTCCAAATCAACTTTAAGATACTGAAGCTTCTATATATATCTTTACGGAACATTCTGAATTTTCTGATGTTCTGTGTTGTGAGGTCAATAATTCAGTACTGAGTCAGCTTGAAGTAGCAGTGACTTTCTATGGCTCTTTCATGTATCACTTAATATTGTAATAAGTCTCAGGCAAGTTTTTTTTTTTATAAAACAAAATGGCAGGAACTCATCTTTTCAAAATTGAACAAAAGAGTTTATGTTTCCTCGTAACATTAAGGTCACATATATAGAAGCTTCAAGAACAAAGACCCCACGTCGTCCGCTTTGGGCGACTCAGTCACTCAGGCCGGCTTCCGTGACCCCCGGCCAGCTAGCGCCTCTTCGTCAACCTAAATACTATTATCCCCCAGTTGGGCCAAATATTATATTATTGTTAGCTTTGATGAATATATGTCACTCTCATAGTCTCATGATGAGCTTGCCACCAGGGGCGAAGCTAGAGCAAAATGATGGGGGGTGCACTACTTAATTCATAACTACACTTACTGATACGATGTTCAACCAAAAATAGCATAAGTGCAACTACCATATTTTAATATCAAATTCGACTTCTAGCAATAGAGATAAGATTTTGGTTTAAACATAGCACTCACCATTTAACAAAAAAGAAGTGTATTCATTGATAGAATGCCAAAATCATCAAGAAAATATGCCCATATAGCAAAATCTTTGATCGAGGAGACCATGATGAAGATCCCAAGCCTTGGCTAAAAAGAAAGAGAAAAAATAGGTCAATTATTTAGCAAATAAATTGTAGAATTATCGATTAAAATTAGATACATTACATTACCTATCAGAGATCGTATTTGCGCCTTTTTCCTTCCATGGTCATGAAACGACGAACCACAGCCTCGTTACTTACTTTCTTCATTTCTTCTTTCTCTAGATAGCAAATAAGTCTATGACTCAAGTGTTGATCACCCATGCGATTAGACAAACTTGTTTTGACAATCTTCATTCCAGAAAAGCATCTCTCAACTGTTGCAGTAGCGACAGGCAGTACTAGTACAAGCTTCAAAAGTCGATAGACCAATGGATAACGATGATGTTTTCTCATCTCAACCATTTTTTGAGAGAGCTCACTGATAGTGTTGATGTTGGAGAATCTAGCATCTTCTCGCACATCTTCAATGTAAAGGCAAAGATCATGGCTAAGCTCCCTCAACTCATCAGAACTAAAATCATCAGGATAGAGTTTTGCTAAGCTCATCAAAGTCTCCACATCAAAAGCATGAAATTGATCCCTTGGGTCGAAAGCAGCTGAGCAAACAAGCAATTGAGAGCTTGTCTCACTAAAGCGGCTATCAAGCTCTTGAACTAGCCAATCAATAACATCATTAAAGCAATCCACTTCATAGTGATGCTTGTATGTAATTCCTGTTTTTTTTCTAGGTTGCCGGGGATCAATATATGTATCTTCCATTTCCATTTGGTCAATTTCATGCTTGTTGCAAAACTCATTCACTTCATCTAATAATTTGTCCCACCCATCTCTTCTAAGATTATTCAAATGGAGTCTAGTTGATTTCACACATCCAATGGCATTAACAATGTCTTGATCCTTGCGTTGCAATGCTAATGACAAGACATTTGTGGCAGTTAATGTAGTCAACATGAGATGCAAATAAAAGGCAAAGTCAAATGATTTGAAGTATACTAGAAGATTTGATGCTTGATCTCTATTTTTCCAATCTCTTTCATCCTTTTCAACAGCTTTTAGCACTTCAACTATTGTAGGAAACATGTTGACTAAACTTTTGAAAGTTTTGTAATGAGAACTCCAACGAGTATCTCCGGGTCTTTGAAGGCATTGCTCTTGATTTAACCCTGTCCCGGTCTCAAGTTGCCCATAACCTAATGCCTTTGTCACTTGCTCATGATTAATATCTCTAATCATATCTCGTCTCTTAGCTGATCCACCCACCACATTTAATAAGATAGAAATCATGCTTAAGAAATTGCTTACGCCCTTATGTTTTCTCACGACAGCCACAATGACTAATTGAAGTTGGTGAGCAAAGCAATGCACATAATAAGTTGTCCTACTTTCTCTCATGATCAATGATTGCAAGCCATTGAACTCACCTCGCATATTGCTAGCACCATCATATCCTTGGCCTCGGCATTGCTTTAAGCTTAGTTTAAACTTTGCAAGTAGAGAATCAATAGATGACTTCAGGTGAGAAGAAGTTGTTTCAGTCACATGCACAACACCAACAAACCTCTCTTTCACGATCCCACATTTGTCCACATATCTCAAGACCACAGCCATCTGTTCTTTGCAAGAAACATCTCTTGACTCATCAACTAGCAAGCAAAACACATCATTGCCAAGTTCTTCAAGGATAGAGTGTACAATCTCATTTGCAAAACATTCAACAATGTCCCTTTGAATTTCAGGAGCTAGCAAACAACTATTAGCTGCAGCATTTGTACTCACCGCTTTGCGTAACTCTGGATCATGTTGTGCTAAGCAATCATAAAACTCCTTGAAGTTCCCTCTGTTGTTGGATTCTAGTGACTCATCATGGCCACGAAAAGGCAATCCTTGCTTCAACAATAGCCTAGCAGTATCAATGGATCCATTCAACCGAGTAAAATAAGCTTTCTTAGCTGTCTCGCTTATCTGATTGTAAGCAACATCTATGTGTTGCTTTCTTTGTAACAAATCATCGCACTTCTTCATTGCATTGAAGTGTAAGCCACCAACGTCACCAACATGTGACTTTAGCCTTGCTTTCCTATGATAACCATTCCAACCATTAACTACAAATGATTCATATCCTGCATCCTTCTTTTCTCTGAATAAGAAACAACAAAAACAATATGCTCTGTCCTTTGACTCACTATATTCAAGCCAACTTCCAAACTCATCAAACCATTCTGGGATAAATCTTCTTGGCTTGTCTCCAATATCTGACACAGGAAAATTACATGTGCGAGGCTGGCAAGGTCCATTTTCCAAATATTTTCTTCTGACCTTTTCTCTATGGTTAGGATGGTAAGCATCAATTTGTTTTCTCAAGCCTGGATCATATTTAATCTCCTCTTCCCAATTGAGATCATCTAGACATGAATTTCTGTTATTGTTGGCAGTGTCTATGTCTTGAGCTTTCCGTTTATAAAACCTCTCCATGATTACCTATCATTTGCAAACATAAACAAATTGCAGATCCATACTATCATAAATGTATATGCATATGCTAAAAAGAGAAAACCCCAATTGACACACTAACCCTAAACTGCAACCTACTAAATTTCAACATATAACCAGAATTCCATGAAGAATCAAAATCAGATGTCCGATCGGATGTGAGGCTTAACTTGATTGAAATACAAGATAAATTAATTAAGGATTTGATTCCTTGCCTTTTCTTTTGGACCAGAAGTGTAGAACAGAGAGGCTCTGAGGATGAAGACGCTTACATCCGGCTGTTGTCGTGGGCTCGCGGCCGTCGGCGCTCAGCTTGGCTCGATGAGTTGACGACGGGGAAGCCGAGAAGGGGAAGGGGCGCAGGCGTCGCGTCGGTGCCTTGGTGCCCTGCCGCTGCGATGTTGCCGCCCTTGTGCAGTTCCGTCAATGGCTCGCTGCGGCAGCCGAAACGCCGCGCCTCCTCGCACGCCAAAGGCACGGCAAAATTTCCACTGCGTATTGGCATCCTTCTCCTGGAAGCTACATCCAACATGCATAGCACATGGGCTTGGGCAGTTGGGCCAGTGGGGGTGCCTTCTTTTGGCCCAAGGGGGTTGCACAAAGGGTGGAAATTTTCTTCTCACAAAGTGACTGCAATTTTGCCGTGGGTGCCTGGGCATCCAGTGGCCACAACGTGGCTTCGCCCGTGCTTGCCACACAGGTCCTACAACAAAAAGAGCAAAGAAACATTGACCGCTTTACATTTTTTCTTCACTGTGCATGTACAGGATGCCTATTTGATCGCAACACAGTACTTGGGCGTTGGATTATGTCCAGCATTACATTAGCATCATCATCCAAGATATATATATGGCTACTCCGGCTCTTAGTTTGTCCCCCCTTAGTCAATTTTGCGGCCTAATTTTGAGTCTATAGCAAATGCATGTCTTACCTGTGTTTCTTGTGTTGCAGAAACTATGGACAAGGTACGATAGTGTTGATAGACTACACTTGGGTTGCAAGAGAACCTTTGGCAGTTTGATTATGGACCTAGTCGTGAATCTCGATGGAGACTATATATTGTCGTATGTATTTTATGGAAGTCATTCTTGTGGATGGAAGTGTTTTATGGAAATGTGTCTTGGCAGTGATGTATATATGTTATGACATTGTGTATATGTATACGACCTAGGGTCTGGTGTAATTGAAATAATATTTCTATTATTATTACAATGGGGTCCAAATCATTGGTGATTCGAGAGGGCTTCACCGCCGCATAGTACGCGTTGATATTGTCGTCAACATCGCCCAATCGAATGGCGACCGACTGTGCTCGTAACTACATCAATGCTAGGTCATAACACCAACTTTCGTTGATGCCTCGATCATCGCTACCAAATGGTACACCGAACCGGTGTTGTTGTCCCCATCATCACCGCCAGATCACCCATAACACCGGCGGTGGTAACACGACCAAGTGCTGCTGGATCATGCTTTGGCACGGTGGTAAGTAACCGCCAGCACCGCCGGATCATACACTGATCCGGTGGTGATGACCAATACCTCCGTTAGCCCGTAGCAGGTGGTGATCAGGGAGATTTTCACCAATGACTTTTACCAATGAGTGCCAAAACCGTCGATGAAGGAGGGTTTGGAACAGGTGGTGATAAACTTTTTATAGTGTCCATCTCCTACCTCGGCCACATCATCACCGAGGCTGATGTCGCCATGGATCTAGCCAAGGTGCAGGCTATCTGTGGCTAGACCCAACCATGTTTGGCATGTGCGGTGTTGGATCTTCCTCAGCTTAGCGGGCTACTATCGTAAATTTGTCTAGGATTACAACACCCTATATAGTGGCTCCCCTCATGGTATTCCTGAAGGAGGGTTCATCAGGAGCTACGAGGCCACCTTGTCCTTCTAGGTGCTCAAGGCCGCTGTCACCTCGGTGGTCCTTGTCTTGCTAGACTCACCAAGCTATTTCATCATCGAGTGTGATGCCTTGTCCCACGGATTCAAGACAGTGATCCTCTAGGAGTGGCACTCGATCATGTTCTTCAGTAGGCCCGTCATGCCTCAACATTGCTCTCTCACTGCGTATTAAGTGGGAATTGATTAGTCTTGTCCATGCCAGATCATTGCCACTTGTACCTATGGGGTCACTAATTTCTGGTATGCATAGGCCACTACTTCCTCAAATTTCTCCATGATTAGCATCTCATGATGATCTCGAAACATCATTGGGTCGGCAAGCTCTTCCACTTCAACTTCACCATTGAGTACAAGCCAGGCGTCATGAACATGGTGGCCAACACCCTCTTATGCCTTAACACTAATTAGGGCACTATCCTAGCCATCTTGGTGTCCAAGTTTGACTACATCAGGGCCTCTACCAAGCACATGCCACAAATCTCACACTCGTGGCCATCTAGGACGAGATTGCCACCAGCACTCGCATGGCACAATGGTCCTTGGTCAACAGAATGGTGGCCTTTGACTCCCACCTCTACGGCCCTCAGGCCTCACGCCTCCTACCACAAATCCAATCTACCATCCACGATGATGGCCAAGATGGTGTCTAGTGCACGGTCTATTGGCTCCACCATGATTTCTGCTTCCCCAACATGCGCCAGCTAGTCAAGGATCACATCCACACATGCACCACCTGCAAAAGGTAGAAGTCAGAACACCTCCTCCTAACTAGCCTCCTTATGCCCTTACTAGTACCAATTGTTGTGCGTCGGAGGAAATCCATCATATTGACGGTCATCGTCCGCTTCAGATAGTACTCCCATTGCATCCCCTTCGCTCACCCCTACACAGTCGAGTTAGTGGTGCAGGCATTCTTTCTCTGACATTATACAACTCTATGGCTTGCCGTAGATCATGGTTGTGGGGGGATAGACCCCTATACCCTTACGGCTAGACTTGGGCCAGGAGGCTTGGCCTATTACGAGATGAGTTCAAGGCTTGATTCGACAGCTTGGAGTTTTGCGCAAGGAAACAAGATGTGGAGATCAAGCAGGATTCTAGTCGGTTAGAATAGGAATTGATATCGAATTATCCATGGCAATTGTAACCGACTAGGATTAGTTTCTAGATCTGTAACCCTGCCCTCCAGACTATATAAGGAGGGGCAAGGGACCCCCCTAGGACAGATTATCTCTCAACACAATCCAATACAACCAGACGCAGGACGTAGGTATTACGCCAACTCGGCGGCCGAACCTGGATAAAAAGCTTGTCTGTGTCTTGCGTCACCATCGAGTTCGTAGTTTGCGCACCGTCTACCGATAAACTACTACCGTGGGTATACCCCAAGGTAGACTGCCGACCAGCTTTCGTCGACAGTGGCGCGCCAGGTAGGGGGCGTGCGCACAACTCTTCCGGCGAACAGGATGGTCACGATCCCAGCTTCCGCGACCGTGCCTGAAGGCCTCACGTTCACCGTTGGCCAGATCACGTGGACGACGTGCAGCGGCGGCCTCACGACCACGGTCCCGAAAGAAACCCAGATCCAATCTGAGATCACGCCGTCTCCGACCACGCACGTGGCGGCACCGAGCGCCCGACCACCGTTCCCGCTCTACAAGGGAAAGAAGATCGACAGCTCAGACCTTTTCCAAGCGCTTGATCGCGCTGACTCCAAGCTACTCGAAGTTTCCCAACTAGTAGACAGAGTTCTGCATCGACCCGACCAAGCTCCCCCAGCGGATTTTTTCAAATCCCGCCAGCCAACTCGTGTCGCCACACACGAACCGCTGGGAACGACTCTGACGATAACCTCAACACCCTCAGGACGATCCGTCGAGCTCAAGAAGAAAGATTATCCTTGCGGCCTGAACAACTCGGCCTCTGTTTACTCACAGCACACCCAATCCGTTTTCAGCAAGGCGGGTTGGTCGCCGACAAGGAACGATCGTCACTACGTCAACATGGTGACAATCCGAGAACTACGGGACGGCCAGGCTTCCAGCACCAACTCAAGCACCGGTTCTGTCCCCACCGAGGTTATAGACACCGAAGACGAGGACTATGACCTGGATTTTCCTTCGCACCCTCCGGGTTTCAACCGATTCCCGGTATTTCCCCCCCGGCGAGGGGATATTGTGTTCAATGTCAGCGCCGATGAACCGGTCGTTGATGGAGAAACAGATGACCAGAGGCAACTCCGCGAACAGCGCAACGCCGACCGCGCCCGACGACGCGTAGACGAGCAACAACAAATGCCCCCAAACAATCTCAACGATGCCTTTGACATGGTCGGAGACCAGCCAGTCTACAAAACGCCAAGCGCCAACGTGGCTGTCGCCATGGCTAACCTAGATCGGCTTCCTGACACCCCCGAGTGCCAGGGAGTCCGGACCAGCATCCGAGCACACCTGATCGCTGCAATGGGACAGACAGCCACCCTGCTCAAGAGAGTCCAGGACGTCTCTTATACGGAAGCCGCCTCCGACCAGACTAATCGTAGCCGGGCCCCACCGTCTCCCACCAGGCGCCACCGCAGCCGCACCCCCGACAACCGTCGAGGGGACCCACGGCGCGACGATGGTGGTCGGGACGCCGACGGTCGCCACGAGCAGAACCGCGTACGCGGCCAAGAAGTAAACCAGCACGGGGATCTCCGCCACAACATCCCTCCCAGAGATGCCCGGGACCGCATCAACAGGCGCGCCGCAGAGAGAGCAGTCCACGAAAACTTGCGCCGCATCGAGTTCGATGCAACGCACGGTCCTCCGGGCCTAAGACAGTTCTCCTCACACCTTCGCCAGGTCGTGTGGCCCCGCAATTTCAAGCTCGAAAAACTTAAAAAATACGACGGCAAGGAAAATCCAGAAAACTGGATTACTCTCTATGAAATCACCGTCCGATCAGCGGCAGGGGATGAACATGTCATGGCTAACTACTTCCCCGTAGTCCTCGACCAGGCTGGTCATCAGTGGCTTCTTGGCTTGCCCGAGGACTCCTTCGACTCTTGGGAGGAACTACGCCAGGCCTTCATCGACAACTTCATCGCCACATGCGAGCAGCCTGGAAACAAGTATGACCTCGAAAGGATAAGGGACAGGAAGAACGAACCTCTGCGCGATTACATCCGACGATTCTCGGATATGCGCCTCAAAATCCCAAAGATTTCCCACGACGAGGCCATCTCAGCCTTCATCAAGGGCCTGCATTTCCACGAAGCACTGAGGAACAAGCTGTTGCGTAAGCGTCCAACAACGGTAGCAGAGCTCCTCGCCACGGCCAAAAATTACGCCGATGCCGATGACGCAGAAAAACTAATCCGAGACGATGCGAGAGGTCCCGACCAGCCCCCCCGGCGAGACGACGGTCGTGGTCGCTACGACAGCAGAAACCACCGCCGCTCCGACAACCGCGATCACCGAGAGGGGTGGGATCGGCGGCGCGACAGCCGCGATGACTTCAGAGGAAAGCGCCCTCGCGATTACGACCACGAAGTAAATACGGTCAAACGTCCCAATGGACGACGGGACTACCAAGAAGACTACAACAAAACATTGAAGGGACCATGCCAACTACATCCAAAGTCCAATCATACCATGGAAGAGTGCCGCGTCCTAAAAAGTATCTATACACGGCGGGCCGCCCAAGACGACTCCGCCAAGAAAAATAACAAGCGCGACGGGCACGACCACGAAGATGAGGATGAGAACCAAGATAGGGACCCTCGACACCAATACGTCAGCCCCACTGACGTGGTCCACTCCATTTTCGGGGGCAAGGTCTCCACTGAGTCCAAGCGAGAAAGAAAGCTGTTAAAGAGAGCCTACCTCAACATAGACAGCGCGGACGGGCTGATCGCAGATCCGAAATTTCCCACGTGGTCCCACAGGGAGATCTCGTTCAGCAGGAAGGACCAGTGGGCCGCTATCCCAGAGCCGGGTCGTTTCCCCCTGATTCTTGACCCCTGCATCAACAGCATCAGATTCGAGCGCGTGCTCGTGGACGGGGGAAGCTCCATCGACATCCTCTTCCGCAACAGCCTGCCCGCCCTCAAGATATCCCCGGCACAACTAAAACCTTACGACGCCCAATTTTGGGGGGTTTTGCCAGGTCAAAGTTCAGTGCCCCTCGGACAGATAACATTGCCTGTCCAATTCGGCACACCCGACCACTTCCGGACGGAGTTCATCAACTTCGTAGTCGCGGATTTCGACGGGACCTATCACGCCATACTGGGCCGCCCATCGCTGACAAAGTTCATGGCAGTCCCGCACTACTCATACCTGGTCCTTAAGATGCCCACGGAGAAGGGTGTCCTAACCGTCAGAGGCAACATCTACACTGCGTACACCTGCGAAGAAGAAAGCTTCAAGATCACCGAGGCAATCGACCTCTCAATCCGCATGGCGGAAACAACAAACCAAGCCGCACAGCTGCCTCCCGACCAGCTCCGATTACCCGAACAGGCGACAGCCAGGAAGAACTCAAAATCCAAGGAGTACAAAGAAGTGCAGCTGGTCGAAGGCAACCCCGAGAAGACAGCCCTCATCGGGGCCACCCTGGATCCAAAATAGGAAGACGCGCTCGTCAGGTTTCTAAGGGACAACGTGAGCGTTTTCGCATGGAAACCCGCAGACATGCCCGGTGTCCCACGAAACCTGATCGAGCACTCCTTAAATGTCTCGAAGACCGCAAGACCAATCAAGCAAAAACTTCGACGGTTCGCTCGTGACAAAAAGGAGGCTATTAGGGCAGAAATAACACGGCTTTTAGCAGCCGGATTCATAAAAGAAGTGTATCATCCCAATTGGCTCGCCAATCCGGTTCTTGTACGCAAAAAGAATAATGAATGGAGAATGTGCGTTGATTACACTGATCTTAACAAACACTGTCCTAAAGATCCTTTTGGTCTCCCTCGCATCGACGAGGTGGTCGACTCAACGGCCGGATGCGAACTCCTCTCCTTTCTAGACTGCTACTCTGGTTATCACCAGATCTCGCTAAAGGAAGAAGATCAGATCAAAACATCCTTCATCACACCCTTCGGCGCATACTGCTACACGACCATGTCTTTCAGACTCAAAAACGCCGGGGCCACTTATCAAAGGGCCATCCAGCAATGCCTCCACGACGAGATTCGCGATGACCTCGTCGAGGCCTATGTGGACGACGTGGTCGTAAAAACAAGGGACGCGAGCACCCTAATCGACAACTTAGACCGAACCTTCAAGGCACTCAATAGGTACAAGTGGAAGCTCAACCCCAAGAAATGCATTTTCGGCGTTCCTTCCGGTCTACTGCTCGGCAACGTCGTCAGTCGCGACGGCATACGACCAAACCCTTCAAAAGTCAAAGCCGTACTCGACATGCGACCACCGAAGAACGTCAAGGACATTCAGAAGCTAACCGGATGCATGGCCGCCCTCAGTCGTTTCATCTCAAGGCTGGGAGAAAAAGGCCTCCCTTTCTTCAAACTATTGAAAGCGTCAGAAAAATTTTCTTGGACAGAGGAAGCCGACGCTGCGTTCACTCAGCTTAAGACCTTCCTCACTTCACCACCTGTCCTCACAGCGCCTCAACCCAATGAAGACCTACTCCTTTACATTGCTGCAACCGACAGGGTTGTTTCCACGGCAATAGTGGTCGAGCGAGATGAACCAGGTCACGCCTACAAGGTCTAGAGACCCGTTTACTTCATAAGTGAAGTCTTAAACGAGTCCAAGGCCAGGTATCCACAAATACAGAAGCTCATATACGCCATTCTGATAACATCAAGAAAGCTGAAGCACTACTTCGACGGCCATCGAGTCCTGGTGACAACCAGTTTCCCTCTCGGGGACATCCTGCGCAATAAAGACGCCAATGGCAGAATCGTGAAATGGGCGATGGAATTGTGCCCATTTTCGCTGGAGTTCCAGAGCCAAACTACGGTCAAGTCTCAGGCCCTGGTCGATTTCATTGCCGAATGGACGGATCTCAATGAGCCTCCCGTTCCCGATGTCTCTGACCACTGGTCAATGTTCTTTGATGGGTCCTTGAACATCAATGGTGCCGGCGCTGGGATACTGTTCGTATCACCCAACAAGGACAAACTGCGTTACGTCCTTCGGATCCTTTTCCCGGCGTCAAACAACGTCGCCGAATACGAAGCATGCTTGCATGGCATAAGACTAGCCGTTGAGCTGGGAATCAAGCGACTATATGTCTATGGCGACTCCGCCTTGGTCATCAACCAGCTCAACAAGGAGTGGGACGCAACCCACGAGAAGATGGATCTCTATTGCAAAGAAATTCGCAAATGGGAAACCAACTTCTACGGCATAGAGTACATCCACGTGGTCTGGGATAAGAACCAAGCAGCAGATGCGTTGTCGAAGCTAGGCTCATCTCGAGCACAGATCCCGCGGGGTATTTTCGTCCAAGACATCCACGAGCCGAGCGTAGGCTCCTCTCTGGTCGACAAGCAACCTGCCGAGGCAATGCTCATAGACGACGCCACTCCAACAACCGGTGGGCGTGACTGGCGTACCCCGTTCATCAAATACATATCGGATGGGACAGGCCTTCAGGACAAAACAGAGAATGAGCGCCTCATCCGACGGTCAAAGAACTACATCCTGGTCGACGGAAAACTCATGCGGAAAAACACAAGCTCCGAAGTATTGCTCAAGTGCATACCCCAAGATGATGGTATCAAGCTCTTAGAGGACATACATGCTGGATCCTGCGGCAATCACGCCGCATCCAGAACACTGGTCGGAAAGGCTTTCCGAGCAGGTTTTTATTGGCCAACCGCGGTCGGCGACGCAGAAAAACTGGTTCGACATTGCGAAGGATGTCAGTTCTTCGCTAAGAGGACCCACGTACCTGCCCACGAAATTCAAACCATCCCGTCGTCTTGGCCCTTTGCTTGCTGGGGGCTTGACATGATCGGGCCATTTAAACCAGCCCCGGGTAATTTCAAGTTTGTCTTCGTGTTAGTCGACAAGTTCTCCAAGTGGATTGAATACATGCCCCTGGTCAAGGCAACCTCCGAGAAGGCTGTGGAGTTCCTCAATCAAATCATACACAGATTTGGCATCCCGAACAGCATAATCACCGACCTGGGCACTCAGTTTACTGGCACCACTTTTTGGGACTTCTGCGATGACAGAGGCATAGTCATAAAATACGTGTCAGTGGCACATCCACGTGCCAACGGTCAAGTTGAACGTGCTAACGGAATGATTGTTGACGCCCTAAAGAAAAGGTTGTACACCGAAAACGACAGAGCACCCGGACGATGGATGAAAGAATTGCCGGCAGTGGTCTGGGGCCTCCGAACTCAGACCAGTCGAAACACAGGGGCGTCTCCCTACTTCATGGTGTACGGTGCAGAGGCGGTCCTGCCGTCTGACATACACTTCGGATCCCCTAGAATCGAACACTTCGACCAGGCGACCGCTGACAACGCCAGAGAACTCGAAATCAATTGCATGGAGGAAAAGCGTTTAGATTCTTGTCTCCGAACAGCAAAATATCTCGCGGCAGTCAGGCGATACTACAACAGGAACGTCAAAGACCGTTCCTTCGTGGTCGGCGATCTGGTACTCCGATGAAAAACAAGCCAGGAGGGAATGCACAAGCTATCCACTCCCTGGGAAGGACCCTTCGTGGTGACCGAGGTCACGCGACCTACGTCCTACAGATTGGCATACCCAGACGGAACACGAGTGTCTAACTCTTGGCACATCGACAAACTGCGACGTTTCTATCCATAAAGTTTTAATAACTTTCCTTTGTAAGTATCTTATAATTTTTTGATAATGAAATTCTCTATTTTCTGCCTATACCTTGTCGCACACAGCACTCGGCAAAACTCCTGCAATGGATGCTCTTAGCGACTACCAAGACGAATACGGTGACACGTCACTCAGATATTCTTACAGCGCTCAAAGTAACAGTCATGACAAAAAGCAAACTTTATTACAAACTTTACATACAAAGTTTACAATAAATACCCTGACGGGCAGACACTAGTCTATTCCTACAGACTACTCTACTGGCCTAGCCGCTCGGGCTGATCACCCGCCTGGCCCTGCTACCCGGACGAAGGGGTCGGGGCCACCGGCGCCTGGCTGGTCGAGACCGCAGGCGTCGACCGCCCATCTCCCGCAACGGACGCGCCCGACAACTCCCTGGCCGACCTATCTGAACTCGGCTGGTCTGGAGGGGTGGCCGTTCTGCACAGATTGATGTCGCCGATCACTGTCGACGACAAGTCCAGCAGACTCCCCCGAAGCTCGTCCGCTTCCTGTGGGCCGACTTCCTTCGGGTACCCCTTCTCCAGCCTGCTCAAATCGACCAGGGGGTAGTGGGCGCGCACCATGCTGAGGACGTGCGCGCCGGCAAACTCCCCGGCGTCCTTCACGAACTGCTGGAGCCAGTCCCACGCCCGTTGCGCCTTCTCGACCGGGGTCAACTGCGGCGCGCGGGGCTGGCTCTCCGGGAGCTCGGGACTGATCAGGTCTAGGACCGGAGACACTCCTTTCCAGATCCTGCAACAGTTGACCTTCCAGGAGTCCCGGTCCTTGATCAGATCATCCAGGTGCTTCTTGGCGTTCACCTTGAGCACTGCAAACAAAACAAAGCGTTATTTTCGGCATACCAAACAAACAAAGGGGCGGCAAGCAGCAACTAACACGACGGCACCCATTACCAGATAATTCCCGGTCCTTTCGACCCAATTCCTCTCCTGCTCGCCGCCCGGACTCCAGCGCACCGGCGAGCTTTTGGCTGAGCTGCTCCTTCTCTTGTCGGAGGCGCGCCACCTCCTCCTCCAAGTCTGCGTGAATCATAAACTGGTCAGTAAAGCAAACTGCAAAAGTACGCAAAGCTGCTCGGAGCATGTGACTAACCTTCTCGCTGCCGGTACTGATCGGCTAAGCGACGAGTGAGGTCGAGACGACGCTCCTCTTGGGCACTCATCTCGGCCACCTTCTCCCCGACCTCCGACCGCAGACGGTCTACCTCCGCGGTAAGGGCCTTGTTCTCGGCCATGACGCCTTCTATCTGGTCAAAGCACCGTTTTCGGTACTTTGCCGTTTTCATTGCGCCCTACAAAGCGAGCATATAACAACCATGCAAGACAAGGCATAGAATGTACAGCAGTACAAAAAGTCGCTTACCTTGACTTCGTCGACGAGGCGCTTGGCCGCGCGCTCCACCCTGGCGGCCTCCTCGGTCTTGGCGAGCTCCTCATGCCCGATAAAGTGATCCCCGCGTTGGCGCCACACATACACGTGTTGGCGGCCATCACGGGGACGACCCTCGATCTCTTCCACCTCGTCATCGGAGGCCGCCCGGGTTCCCTCCTGCGCTGCGTCACCCCCGGTGGTGGTCCCAGGTATTACTGACCCTCGGACCAGACCTGGGGAGCCTGCAGTCGAAGAGTTTCCTGCTCGGGGTGGCGTGGGGACTTCACTCCCCCCGGCAGGAGGAGCGGTCGGGGATCTTCCCTCCTCTTCTGTGACGCCGGCTAGGGGAGCCTCTTCAGCCCTGGTCGGGCTGCCTGTCGTAGTCGGCGCCGCGGTCGGGAGCCCCTCCGTGCTCCCAAGCGCGACTGCAGCGGTAGGCTGCTCTGTGGTCTGGGGGGCCGTATCTTCAGCAGCGCGGACTGGCTCGCCCGTCCCCTAGCTGGTAGCCTGGCCGGGGTCGACATCCGACGCCGCACTACAGGAACAAAAGTGTAATTTCAAAAAAAAAATCAAAGAGGAGTCCAAAATACGTAAGTCGAACACTTACAGGTCTGATCGACGGTGGGTGGCGGTGAACCTCCTCCTCGCCCGGCCGGTCGGCACCTGCGCCCCCATCTCGACAACTTGCGGTGCAGGAGCGTCGCCGGCCACTCGATCAGTAGCGGCCGGCGCATTATCTGGGCGGCCCCGGGGCCGTCGGACCAACGACGGCGCAGCCTCCTCGTCGTTGTCGTCGTCGTCAACGATCCGCACGAGCCGACGACGCTTCGGTGCTTGGCTGCTCTCCGCCGGTAGATCTGCCAGCAGCTCCGGTGTCGGCAAAGGATCTGCCGGCAATGGCCTCTTCCCCGCTACCCTCTCCTCGGAGGTCGGAACGGGGCGGGCTTGGTCCTCTTCACTGCTGGTGTAATGAGTACACCGAGCAGCGTCCTCCTCTGGCGGGTCTTCTCCCGCAGAATTTTCCATCCCCGGTGCCAGTGATACATACACTCTGCACCGGTCGACATCGCCGATCTGCAAAAGCAACAGAGATGAGTCAGCTGCCGACGATATACGAATGCTAAAACAAAATAATCTGCTACATACCTTTGGTGCTGGTCGTCCTAACTTGAAGGCTTGCACCCGATCACTGCCACGGATGAAGCCTCCGTCCGCGAAGTTAAACAGCTCGTTCAATAGCTGTTGTACCTCCGCTTTCTCCAAGATCTCTGGCCGCATCCTGGTCGGGTCCACGCTTCCGGCATACTCGTACGCCGAGTGCACCCTCTTCTGGCAGGGCATCACCCGACGACAAATGAAGTTGCCGACCACGCCAAGCCCGTCTAGGCGCGACCAGTCGATCAGCTTCATGAGATCCGCCACTGGACCGTCGAACTCCGGGCGGTCGGTCCAGCTCATCCTCTTCTCAGGAATGTATCCCATGTCACAGAACGTGGAGCTGCCCGGTTCCTCCCTGATGTAGAACCACTTCCTGTACCATTCGGTCAAGGAAGTGTTCCATGGACAGTGCAGGTAGCGATTCTTCATTCCATCACGAAGGTTGAGGTATACTCCACCTGCAACCTTGGAGCCTCCAACTGCTCCCTTCTTCCTCAAGCAAAAAAGATACCGAAAAAGATCGAAGTGCGGCTCTATGCCAACACAGGCCTCGCACAAGTGGATAAAAGTAGAAATGAGGAGAATTGAGTTCGGGTGCAGATTGCAAATCCCGATCTCATAATACAAAAGAAGACCTTGAAGAAAAGGATGAACAGGAACACCAAAGCCCCTCTTAATGAAATCTTCAAATACGACGATCTCACCGGCGCGGGGGTCGGGGTAGCTCTCCCCCTCCGGTGCCCTCCAGCCGCCGAGCTCCGGGCTGTGCAGAAGCCCCATATCGACGAGGTCACCAAGAGATTTCGTGGTGCTGCGGGACTTTTTCCACTCCTTGGCCATCAGTTCGGCCCTCTTCCTGGAGTCGCTCTTCGCCATTGGAGGTGCGAAAGTGGGCTTGAGTTAGGAAGATGCAGGTGGTTGAAGGAGGCGAGAGCGGAAGGCTTGAAGGCAATGGCAGGGTAAGCAGTACAGGCGGAACTGTCAGGCTCTTATAACCCGCAACTCCACCTCTCCCACTTCCCGTATTCTCGGGAAGTGGGCGGGCCATGCGGCGGATGCGGCGTTTCGGTTCACAATGATTATAGACAATTAATGCGGCGGAGTTTTCGTACCAATTGATGGTTTCCTTTTCTCAAATCATGCAAAGGGCGGCTGCACAGTTGCCAGGCGCAATTTTTCATGCATCCATCTGACACCCCGTCAGGAGGTCTCGTCACGACAACTTTAACTGGAAAGATCTTTTCAAAAAACAAAAAGACACATATGCTAGAGAGTCAACAATCCAAGGACTGCACCGACCACCGAGTACTCGACGCTCGGGGACTGGTCGCCCGGTCTATCAGCTCGGAACTTTAAGGACTGCACCGACCACCGAGTACTCGACGCTCGGGGACTGGTCGCCCAGTCTATCAGCTCGGAACTTTAAGGACTGCACCGACCACCGAGTACTCGACGCTCGGGGACTGGTCGCCCAGTTTATCAGCTCGAAGCGTTAAAGCATGCACCGACCACCGAGCACTCGATGCTCGGGGACTGGTCGTACGGTACAGCAACATAGAATTCCAAGGAGCGCACTTGGTGCTTGGGGACTGGTCGATTGGTCTCTTCAATAGCAGACGAGCATGATATGCTCGGGGACTGGTAAATTCAATTTTGACCTTGCTACAAGGCTCATACTTCGCCTTCCAGCAAGCTCGGGGACTACATCGGTACGATGCATCTAGCGATGCATCTCAGTCTCAAAACTACTTTGGGGAATTTTCTTTTGACCCCGGCACCACGTGCCTACGTCACCTGCTACCAGGCTCGGGGACTAAGTGGGCACACTTCACCTTGCGGTGAATATGCTTGCTTTTTGAAAGACTATACTTTTCAGAAAAGTAAAATGGGCACACTTCACCAAGAAAGAAATCTTTTTTAATTTAGAGCACCATGCATTCTTCAAACAACCTGCTTCTTCGATATCAATGTTGATCAACTGTTTTTTGAGTTGGTCAAAATACTGTTGCAACTGTTTGGACGACTTTCCTGCTTATTGAAGACGTCAAGCTTCACTGATCGAAGAAGCTCAAGACGGCGTGTTACGTCACAATACATGGTGCTCGGGGACTAGCTGTGGGGGGATAGACCCCTATACCCTTACGGCTAGACTTGGGCCAGGAGGCTTGGCCTATTACGAGACGAGTTCAAGGCTTGATTCGACAGCTTGGAGTTTTGCGCAAGGAAACAAGATGTGGAGATCAAGCAGGATTCTAGTCGGTTAGAATAGGAATTGATATCGAATTATCCATGGCAATTGTAACCGACTAGGATTAGTTTCTAGATCTGTAACCCTGCCCTCCAGACTATATAAGGAGGGGCAAGGGACCCCCCTAGGATAGATTATCTCTCAACACAATCCAATACAACCAGACGCAGGACGTAGGTATTACGCCAACTCGGCGGCCGAACCTGGATAAAAAGCTTGTCCGTGTCTTGCGTCACCATCGAGTTCGTAGTTTGCGCACCGTCTACCGATAAACTACTACCGTGGGTATACCCCAAGGTAGACTGCCGACCAGCTTTCGTCGACAATGGTGTCCAACCAGGATCTAGTGTTCACCTTTGCATTCTATTGTGAGTTGATACACCTCATGGGCGCCAAGCTACAAATGACGACTGCCTTCCATCCAAAGTCTAACGGACTAACATAGGTGGCCAACCGCGTCATCACAATGTACCTTGGCTATTTCACTAGTGACCGTCCACACAATGGCGCCACTAGCTCCTTGGGTCAAGTACTAGACTTTTCTCCACGACACATCGTTCCACATGGGGTATGGCTGGGGCCCTTCGACCATTCGCTCCTACGAGTCTAGCAAGTTGTGCATGGTGGTTGTTGCCTAGAACATGGTGGACCACGATGAGTTCCTAGCGGACGTTTACTATCTGCTAGAACAGGCCTAGGCAGCTTGGAAGCTCCACTATGACATGATTCATCGAGCGATCTCCTATGTTATTGGAGATTGGGTTTGACTTTGCCTCCAACATTAGGCCTCACCATCCCTGCCCTAGATCACCAAAGGGGAAGCTCGAGCCTCACTTCTTCGGGCGCTACCACATCACCGAGCTCATCAAAGACATCATTGTGCACCTGGCTCTTCCTCCACACACTCAGATCCATGATGTCTTCTATGTTGGTCTCCTCAAGAAGTTTGTGGGCACCCTCCAAATGCTCTGCCATACTAGGCATCCACAATGGCACCACGGTCCTAGAACATGAGGGCGCGGTGCACACCCGCTTGGCTCGCTATGTCCACCAATGCCAGGGAAGACACAGACACCTTCATTGACCGCTATCTAGCATTCTAGCTGGAGGATGAGCTGCTCATTGAGGGGGATAGATGTCATGCAGGGCTGTGCGCCTACACAAGGAAGTGGCGTACTAGTGATGAGTGTAGGGCCACAAATGGTGCACTAGTAGAACCATACACGCGGTCACCATGCATGTAACACACGTTGGGAAGGTAGGGACCTATCATGTCATTAGATTTAGGAGCGATTAGCTCTAGGAGGTTTTGGCCGAGTGGCCTATTTAATCTTGCACTCTGCACTAAGATAAGAAAAAAGCAATATCAATTACCCAATTCCCTAATCTTTCCATTCTTCAAAAATTAGGCGCCAAGGGTTAAAATCTTTGCCTAACACCATAGATCGAGGCTACAAGCTACATAGATGAGTTCCAACTATCCTAGATCTCGATGCCCTTGACAGTCAACCTGACTGCATAATATTTTCAATAATCGTTCTAGAGGTGGTGACGAGGCAGACTATCACCAACGACTTTTACCAACAAGTGCCAAAACCATGGGTGAACGGAGGGTTTGGAACCGGTGGTGATGAACTTTTAGTAGTAGTATCCATCTCCTACCTTGGCCATATCATCACCAAGGTTGACATCGCCATGGATCCAACCAAGGTGCAGGCTACGGTTAGCCCCAACCATGTTCGGCATGTGCGGTGCTGGATCTTCTTCAGCTTAGTGGGCTACTACCATAAATTTGTCGAGGATTATGACACCATATATAGTGGCTCCTCTCATGGCATTCTTGAAGAAGGAGGGTTCCTCTGGAGCTACGAGGCCACTATGGCCTTCTAGGCGCTCAAGGCTGCTGTCACCTAGACGATCCTTGTCTTGCCATACTCACCAAGCTATTTCATCAATAAGTGTGATGCCTCATCCCATGGATTTAAGGCAGTGCTCCTCCAGGACTAGCACTTGGTCGCATTCTTCAATAGGCCTATGAAGCATCAACATTGCTCTCTCACTGTGTACAAGTAGGAATTGATCGACCTTGTTCATGCCATCCGTCATTGCCGCCTGTAGCTATGGGGTCACCACTTTATGGTATGCACAGACCACTACAACCTCAAATTTCTCCATGAGCAGCATCTCATGATGAGCCCAAAACATCATTGGGTCGGTGTGGGGATATAAACCCCTATACCCTCATGGGCCTATATGGGCCGCACCATCAGAGGTGGCTCGGCCCACAGGATGAAGACGTGCGGTGCACGACTGGTCGGCGTGCACCGCAAGGCTACAAGATATTGTACCAAATAGAATACTTTGCTTGTAACTCTGTCCCTTCAGGATATATAAGGAGGGGCAGGGGTCCCCTAGAGGACAGGTCATAAACACATTATCTCTCAACACAATTCAATACAATCAGACGCAGGACATAGGTATTACGCCCACACGGCGACCGAACCTGGATAAAAACCTTGTCCGTGTCTTGCGTCACCATCGAGTTCGTAGCTTGCGCACCGTCTACCGATAAACTACTACCATGGGTATACCCCAAGGTAGACTGCCGACTAGCTTTCGTCGACAGTGGCGCGCCAGGTAGGGGGTGTGCGTACAGCTCTCCTAGACGAACAAGATGGCCATCATCCCAAACTTCGTCGACAGTCGGCAAGCTCCTCGGATTCAACTTCACAATTGAGTACAAGCTAGGCCTCATGAACATAGTGTCCAACGCCATCTTACACCTTAACACTAATCAGGGCATTATCCAAGCCATGTTGGCATCCTAGTTTGACTACATCGAGGGCGTCCGCCAAGCACAGGCCATAGATCCCACACACATGGCCATTTAGGATTAGATTGCCACCAACACTCACATGGCGCCATGGTCCTTGGTCGACAAAATGGTGGCCTTTGACTCCCACCTCTATGGCCCTTTGGCCTCTTGGCTCCTGCAGAGATCCCGTCTACCATCCATGATGATGGCTCTTAGGGTGTCTAGGGCACCGTCCATCGGATCCACTGTGACTTCCACTTCCCCAACATGGGCTAGCTGGTTTAGGATCACATCCACACATGCACCACCTCCTAATGGTAGAAGTCAGAACACCTCCTGACTAGCCTCCTCATGCCCCTACCGGTACCAATTACTGTTTGGCCTGGTATCAGCCTCGACTTCATGGAGGTCCTGCTGTGCGTTAGGGTAAATCCGTTGTCTTGATGGTTGTCAACCTCTTATGCAAGTACTATCATTGCATCCCCTTGGCTCACGCCTACACAACTGAGTTAGTGGTGCAGGCATTCTTTCTCTACATTGTACGACTCTATGGCGTGCCATAGACCATGGTGTCCAACTAGGATCTAGTGTTCACCTCTGCCTTCTAGTGTGAGTTGATACGCCTCATGGGCACCAAGCTACAAATGACGACTGCCTTCCATGCAAAGTCTGACAGACTAACGGAGGTGGCCACCCGCTTCATCATGATGTACCTTGGCTATTTCACTAGTGACCGCCCACACAATGGCACTGGTGGCTCCTTGGGTTGAGTACTAGACTTTGCTTCATGACACATCATTCTGCATGGTGTCTAGGGTTAGGCACCGGACGCGTGCACCAGACGCTACGGTGTGCGTCCGTTCCCTTACCTAGTGAGGGTGTAAAATTGCTTTCCTCACCGGACGCATCTAGGGTGAGGACATCGGTCGCTTGTGTGTGTCCGATGTAAGCAGGGTTTCGAAGTACAACTAGCCGTTGGAGTGGCACCGGACTCTCTACGGAGAGCGTCCGGTGCAACATAAAAAGCGTCTAGTGCATAAAAAATCTACTAATTTCGTGTGGCCAGCTCTTGGACTTGATTGGGGGGGGGGTATTTATACTTATCCACCTCGTCCAAGATAGCTCTCTTTCCCATTTGTTCAGCTGAGAAACACCTTGTGGTGCAAGGGAGAAGCAAGAGTCTAGAAAGGATTGAGATTTGAGTGATTTCTTGAGAGATCCTTCTTTAGTGAGAATCAAGAGTTCAAGTATGCATCCACCACTCTCTTTAGCCTTGATTGGGTCAAGTGAGAGTTCTTTGCTTGTTACTCTTGGTGATCACCATCACCTAGACAGTTCAGTGGTGATTGGTGGCACGAAGATCACCCGGTGTTCTTGTGGGTGGCTCGTGTCATGCTTGTGAGCGGTTGTGGGTGACTCACCGTGACAGAGTGTTGAAGAATCAACCTGTAGAGAGTACTTGGTCCTTGCGCGGGTGCTCCAACAAGGACTAGTGGAGAGTGGCGACTCTCTAACACCTCGGCAAAACATCGCCGCGTTCCTCTTCCTCTCATCCTTTACTTTCTAGCATTTACTTTGAGCACTTTACATTCTTAGAATTACCATGCTAGAATAGGATTGGAACTAGGCTGCAAAACTTTTATGTAGTAGCTCTCTGGAACACACTTAGGCACAAGGGTTGAACTGAGGCTTATAGGTGGCTTAAATTTTTAGAGAAGCCCAATTCATCCCCCTCCTGGGCATCTTGATCATTTCAATTGGTATCAGAGCCAAATGCTCTTAAGTTAGGCTTCACTGCCTAGAGCAAGATGTCTCACGGGGATGGACCACCACCTATGTTCGACGGTGACGACTTTCCGTATTGGAAAATACAGATGGAGTCATACCTCGAGGCATGTGATGTCAAATGCCTAAAAACTATGACTAAAGGATTCACTCCTCTGGCTAAGGACACCACTCTTACTCCACTTGAGCAAGAGAACGAAAAGTGGAATGCAAAGGCCAAAAATCACATCTTTAGAGGTCTTTGCAAAGACGTGTGTAACCATGCATGGAACCACAAAGACGCCCATGAACTATGGATCGAGCTTTGTGCGCTCCATGAGGGAACTAAGAGTGAGCGTGAGGAGCGATTCCATCTTGTCATGCACAAGCTTAATACATTTGAAATGCTTCCCAAAGAAAATGCAAATGAAATGTATTCTCTCTTGAATGTGATTGTAGAGGAGCTCAATGGACTTGGACTCAACAAGATGAGGCCGGCGGATGTGACAAGGAAAATTCTATGTGTCCTACCCATTGACAAATATGGGCACATAGTCACGGTGCTTCATCAAGGAGATCTCTCAACCGCCACGCCAACATCCATCTTGGGGAAGATCAACGCTCATGAGATGTACATGCACATCAACCCCCAAGATAGCTCCTCATCATCCAAGAAAGACAAGAAATAAGAAAAGAAGGACTTGGCCCTCCAAGCCGCTCTCATGAGCAAGTCCAAGAAGATTGAAGTTGAATCATCAACTTCAAGTGATGATGATGCCACCATTGCTCTCATGGTGAGGAGAACCACCAAAATGCTTAAGAAGCTAAACAAGAATGGAGTCAACTTCGACTCCAAGAAGAAGAAGTTCTTCACAAGTAGCAAGAGAAAGCCCATCTCCGAGATGGATTGCTACAATTGTGGCGAACTTGGTCATCTTGCCCATCAATGTCCCAAGCCCAAGAAGGACAAGTACAACAAAAAGAACAAGGACAAGGATGAATCAAGTGATGATGAGAAGAATGACAATAAGTCATTCAAGAAGAAGGGTGGCAAGAAGAAAGAGTACCACAAGAAGAAGAATGGCAAGGTATACATTGTTGGTGATAGCTCACTGACATTGAAAGCTCAAGTGGTGACTCCTTCGGTGATGAGAGTGATGATGAGAATGTTGCCACCATTGCCATTGATGCTTCATCTCCACCACCATCGCCTTCATCCTCATCCTATACACACCTATGCCTCATGGCCAAGGGTGATTGGAAGGTACAAAGTGAGGATGAGAGTAGTGAAAGTGATAGTGAGTTTGAATCACCTTCTTATGATGAGCTAGTCAACTTGCTAAACAAATACTCTAAAACCATAAGAAAGACTAGAGTTAAAAATGAAAAGCTACAAATGAAAATGAATCTCTTCTTGCAAAACTTAAGTCTAGTGATGAGCTTAGAGATCAAAATGAAATCATAACCACCAAACTCAAGGAGCAAAGGATGTAAAGGAGTTTGGCGAATCATCGCCCTTGGTTCTCTTAGTTTGATCTTGTTGTTCTCCTTGGATTCACCCTTCTCTTTGGGTTCACCGTCTTTCCCCTCTCCTAGGTCCAACCTAATCCCTTCTATATCTATAGTGAGATAGGTTGGGTATAAGGCAGTTTGAGGGCTCTAGTCTATGGTCTACGTGCGCTGGAGTCCACGAGGGGCTTGCAGCAGTGCGCTTGGATAGTTTGGGTAACTTTTAGAAAATAGAACAGATTTTGTGACTATCATCCTCAATAATGATTATGGTTTACCAAAAAGATGATTGTATAGATATTTTAGAAAAATGGTCATATGTATTATTCTATTTGACAATATTTTTGACGCAAAAGACTGTGGGGGAGGAGATCCCCAAAGTAAGAACTTTTTATTAAATTAAATAAAGGAGTTACTACATTAACTATGTGATGAGTACCACAAGAGGAGAAATCCTTTATTTGATAATATTGATACACTGGTTACTACATTAACTATGTGATGGATACTGCCGATGATATATTTTATTAATATGTTAGTAATTAAGTGGCCTCACATGATACTTTATCAATAAACCAACTAAATGTCGCTCTGGCTAATAATGTTTTATTCACCAACCAAATGCTGTTACCGTCCATTGATTTTGTCCGCACGACAGAAGTTGTTAGCCAAGTGTTTTCTCTCTTGAACAATTAGATTTAATAAATGCCATTTTTAATGTGTATAATGGCAGATTTGGATAATTTTGTAGAAAAAATAGATCTAACAGTTATGGGTAGCTAGATCTTTTAATTTGATAGCCGGGTGTTTCTGATTAATGTGGTAATATCTAATATTTATCTTTTATCTAGCACATCTGGTAAGGATTAACGTGGTGTCTTCGGGCCTCTATTTTTTTTATTTGAATCAGGCTTCGGGCCTCCAATAGTAGGATACATACTGTGAGGTTTTTGACAGCCAATAACCTTTTTCAGGATAAGACAAGTGTCATATTCATAGAGATTGGCCTTCTCTAGCCAAGCTCAATCTTCATCCTCTTTAGTCTAGAGCGAGATTGAGCATATTGTTGGCATATAAAAGTTGGGTTACCAATAATCGGTTGCTTTGAATTATCAAGCGGCAGATTCGATTTGAACAACAACCTTGGCACTTTCGTTATTCTGCGTGGATCTGATTTTGTTATTTATATAGAAGTAGATCATAGAGAGAATATGATCTGATCAAGGCCGCTTAGAGTATTGTAAGTCAATGGCACAAATGAATGCATGAGCTGCGCAATGTTATGTGAATTCATAAACTATCGTGTGCAAAATCCTCATGGCCTCATCCGTCGGAACTGTTAATCCTCAAATTTAATTGGGTTGGTAGTATTGTCTATAATAATGTTCTTCTTTTTCCATATTTGATATCCTACATCTCAAATGAATAAAAAATTAAAGAATCTTCTTTTCTGTTTTTTGATAACTTTTATGGTAGAGATCAGGAAACAAATTTGAAGCAATGTATAATACAATTTCAACTATTATATCAAATAGTGTGTGTAACCCAGATTATTTCTACATTGTTCATCACGCATGACTTTGTTAGTGTATTTTTAGGTTTTAGTTTATTTACTTGTTTTTCTTCTAACCACACTGGTTATTACCTTGTGGTATACTTCTCAAGGATCAGAAGACATACACCATGGTAGTGGTGGTGGTGGACTGGGTATGATTCGCCAAAATTGCTTGCTAAGGTTATCAGTTTTGTCATATTTTAAAGATACATATATATGGTTATATGGGTGGTTGCTCCACATAAGATTTGCGTATCTACAACAACAAGGCTAAGGAGAGAAATGGAATATATTTATATGTGGGTTTCGGCTAAGGTATGTTTTTTTTCCATTTCCATGATTAATTTATTCTTAGTTCAAAAATAATTCTAGGTAAATAAAAAAAAGAATTCCCAAAATGTGGAAAACCCCTAGAGTGGGATTAGGCCATGATGAATCCAGCTATAATATTTGAAGCTCATCACAAACTTATGTTAAGTTATGGCCAAAGGATTTTGCTGAGACGAAAATGAAAAAATGCCATAGAAAAAAATATGGAGGATCCTACAAAACCACCAATCGACATCTAAACATGCTGCTTTAAATGTTTTCACGATTCAAACATTTTATGTGAATGCTATGAATGCAAGGCTTCGAACATAAGCCTATGTCAAATTAAAATAAATCTTAGAAAATCATTTTTGTTACCAAATTGTTTTCGTACATATATACTAAACTGAGAAAAATTAGAAAATATAAATAGCATATTTTATTGATATTATATGTGCACAATCGAGAAATGTGCTTTCCTCAACTCATATCAAGTGAAATTATTATGGTCTTTCTAGAGTTGTGTGATATAGGCCATGAGGTTCTCTCCCATAGAGTATCTTCATCAAACACTTAGAATCGAGATTGAGCATATTGTTGGCATAAAAAATAGAGTCAGGAATCATCCATATTTGAAGAATGTGGTGGTGGCAGACTCCATTTCAATAGCTAGCATCCCTGACGACAGTTAACTATTCTTCAATTGTCGATTGTGTTATTTATATAAATGTAGCCCATTATGGAGAGGACACGATCACATAAAGCCCACTTTGAGATAGTTGGCATCTGCTCTTCAAGAGGTGATGCCAACTATTTGATTACATACAGCGGCAGGGGGCGCCAAGCCATGCTGTGTTATTAGGTCATGAAGGTGGCTCGGGGCGGGCTGATGTTCCGTTACGGTGGCGCGCCTGAGACTCTTCTCAGGTGCCAGTCTGGGGTGCCCACCGGTGTATGATAAGAACATGAAAGCGATGTCTAAATAATGTGTCCAATCTTTCACGGTAAAAAATTTCAAGAATAAGATATTTATCAAGCAGCCTTTTCAGACAATAAATAATGTCCTGTAACTATAATCCTCCGACTAACGTGAGCAGCAGCAAGGCAAATCTGCATCAAGCTAATAGAATATCCAAAGAAATCAAAGTTCACCTTCAGCTATGACACCAAGCTATTGGTTGAG
The DNA here is from genome assembly GCF_000003195.3 of Sorghum bicolor. NCBI lineage: Eukaryota > Viridiplantae > Streptophyta > Magnoliopsida > Poales > Poaceae > Sorghum > Sorghum bicolor. The sequence continues at coordinate 1,205,995 of NC_012875.2, read as the reverse complement.
ATTAATTTAATGGACAACACCAAAAAATACAACATCAGTATCACATAATTCAATGTCTGAATAATTAGCCCAATCTTTCATACTTCAAAATTTCAGCAGTAAAATATTTATCAAGCAGCCTTTCCACACAATAAATAATGTCCAGTAACTAAAATCCTCCGACTAACGTGAGCAGCAGCAAGGCAAATCAGCATAAGCCAATAGAATATCAAAAAAAAAAAAATCAGGTGTTGACCTCCTACAACTGTGACACCAGGCTATTGGTTGAGATTCAGAGCGGCCTCTTGAATGCCCTGCGGGGGATTTTACGCTTGGTTGAGATTCAGGCTATTAGTTTAGTGCATCCGATCTTGTCCCAAGGACATACGCCATTATATAATGAAAGAACTAGTTGCATGGGTTGTTAATTAACTAACATGGTGAGTGAGCAGTCTGCACGTCGTGGCCAATTTTCTTCTTTTTTTCGTCATGAGAGGGCAATATATATATATGCATCTTGTTGATGCAAGCTAACACTTGGGTTTTAGTCTCTGCTAGTTTGGTAATCCATCGTACCCAGATCGAGGCCACTCACACAATACAATGGTACACATCAGCGAGGACAGTAGGGAGTTGCTCCAAGCCCACGTCGAGCTATGGAACCAGACCTACAGCTTTATGAAGTCGGTGGCACTCGCCGTTGCTTTGGACCTCCACATCGCTGATGCCATCCACCGCCGTGGTGGCGCCGCCACCCTCTCCCAGATACTTGGAGAGATTGGTGTCCGCCCATGTAAGCTTCCTGGCCTCCATCGCATAATGCGCGTTCTCACCGTCTCAGGAACCTTCACCATCATCCAGCCATCAGCGGAAACCATGTCATCAGAGTCAGACGGGCGTGAGCCTGTCTATAAGCTGACAACAGCGTCCAGCCTCCTCGTCAGCAGCGAGAGCTCGGCGGCAGCGAGCTTGTCTCCTATGCTAAACCATGTGCTTAGCCCCTTCCGTGACTCGCCGCTCAGCATGGGGCTCGCTGCGTGGTTCCGGCATGATGAAGATGAACAGGCGCCTGGCATGTGCCCGTTCACCCTGATGTACGGCACAACCTTGTGGGAGGTGTGCAGGCGCGACGACGCAATCAACGCGTTGTTCAACAATGCCATGGCCGCAGACAGCAACTTCTTGATGCAGATTCTCTTGAAGGAGTTCAGCGAGGTCTTCCATGGGATAGACTCGCTGGTCGACGTCGCCGGCGGGGTTGGGGGAGCCACCATGGCCATTGCGGCGGCATTTCCGTGTTTGAAGTGTACCGTGCTGGACCTCCCTCACGTTGTTGCCAAGGCTCCTTCTAGTTCTATTGGCAACGTGCAGTTTGTTGGGGGTGACATGTTTGAGAGCATTCCACCAGCAAATGTTGTCCTCCTCAAGGTATGTCTAGTCATCTAGTTATATTTATATATAGCGTTTTTTTACACGCGCGTGTAGTTACTCTCATCTATATATCTCTAGATTTAAGGTGTATATGACTAGACGAAATGTATATAGACAAAGTATATGATCATACTAGACCATCAAGAGTGATATGTATGTTAAGTATGCATGCATACATAGAGTATATGGTTATACTTATTGTATATAATATAGTAGTGACATTTTAGTAATATATTTAAAATATAATTTTTTTGAAAAATTTTCGCGTGGTAAGATCTAGAGTATCCTAATATGAGTATATAAACATACTCAAACCGATAAATAAGTATAAATACAAACATAATGTAGTTTATTGAAGATGAGAGTAACTACACGTACGTGTACAAAGGAATTTCCATATATATATATATATATATATATATATATATATATATATATATATATATATATATGGTTTTGAGTTTTGGCCGGTCTAACAGTTAATATAAGATATAAGTTCAAAGTGTTGCTAGACTTAAGGTGTCATAAATTTTTCAAAATCTAGAGACTGTTGAGACTTGAGAGTGGAAGTTGGCAATAAGGAAGGGTTGATTTCAGATCAAAATTTTCATAGGATAGACGAAATGGAGCTTCTAAATCATGTTAGAACTAATAGGCACACACTTAGCTTCTAAATATATATGTCAAAGGGCCGGGGCTTACTATTTGACTGAAATAACAACATATCGGAAGGACAAATGTTTAATTTGTTCTTGTGAAACAATCAAGACATAATGCTCAACAACTGGCTTATTATTGCTTTTTACAGTGGATTTTGCATGACTGGAGCAATGATGAGTGTATCAAGATATTGATGAATTGCAAGCAAGCTATCCCTTCTAGAGATGCAGGAGGAAAGATAATAATCATTGATGTTGTGGTTGGGTCTGATTCATCAGACACCAAGCTTCTGGAGACGCAAGTAATCTATGATCTCCATCTCATGAAAATTGGTGGGGTTGAACGAGATGAGCAAGAGTGGAAGAAAATATTCCTCGAAGCTGGATTTAATGACTACAAGATTATACCGATTTTAGGCCTCCGATCGATCATTGAGCTATATCCATGAATGCCCAGCAAATAAGTCTGCTAGAGAAATAAAAGCATATGGCACGTTGAGTGTTCTAGTGACTTCAATTTGTGTTGTTGTTGGGATTGGTGAAATTTCAGTTTGACCCTTTCTGAATGTTACAGTTTAAATTCAAGCAATTTCCCTTTATGTTTAGCCTGATAGTGAGCACATATCACACCCTGGCACCCTGCTAATAAAGAGCATGACCAATTGTTCAGTTATATACCATGAATTTGTTGCTTTGGATTCTCTGTATTTGTTTTGAGGGCTACGTAATGGGGTCTGTCCTATTTTTCATGGTGTTTGACTCAGAGTCACAGGACCGGGAGACATGATCATGAAAAATATTGTCACAACAGTATATATACTTTATTTGAATATATTCTATAAATATATTAAAGAAACTATTAGTAACTGAACTTCATTTCAAAAACTTGGCCAAAGCCAAAAAAATAGTACTTGTTTGTGATTAGAAGACTGTTCGCATCTTGTTTTTTTTTTTTCAAATTCATACTAAAAACTATAACACAATTTTACTTGCCAGAGGAGTTTAACCTTTTCATCCAGCATAACAATTCACAATCATTGTCGAAAAGATATTTACTATTTCACGGTACGATCACGTGCAGCTTCATTCTTCCTATCGAGGACTATCCTACGTATAATGTGCAGAACTTTAAAGCTAAGTCAAAGATTGGTAACATAAAAAAGTCAATGTTTTATAAAAATAGGTGCAAGTATGAAATTAATTAGCAAACTGAGATTATGAGACTTAACCCAACGGGACATCTATTTCTAGGCCCTCGAAGAGCTTGGTCACTTTGAGATTGCAAAAGATAGCCTCACTCTGCAAAATTTTTGGTAAACATATCACAGCTTCATGAATTCACATCCAGAAAAAGCCATAGATTTTTGGCCTATTTGTTAGACCTCCACCACTTAAAAAAGTGAATTTGGATATGGGATTCACCTAGATTCCTTGTTGATCTGATATTCGCTAAAGCATTTGGTATAGTTCCACATCCTTCTCTATCTAACATCCACTAGGACCCCATGTGTCAAAGCTCTCCATCTCTCTCTTCACCCTACCATGCAGCACAGCAGGGCAAAAAGCAGGCAAAGCTTGGGGACCAATGTCGCGTGATGCTCGACGTCCTCATATATAGGTGGCCTGGCATGGCCACAAAAGCCCTGGCCCTAGTCAAGGGGTGCGGCCATGGCAACCTAGCTGGGCATGGTACTGACTGGTGTCTGTGGCCCTAACTGGCGGGAGCAGCCTTGGGCAAGGTGGACACAGCCCTAGCCGGCATGCTTGTGAGCACGACAATGCTGCCTTGCGGCGGGGCGGATGGGCGGCTAGGCGTGGATGCTCTGTGGGTTCTTCACGATAGACATCGGGAGGAAAAAGCGACGGAAGGAAAAAAGAATCAAACCATTTTTTCTGTGTAGCATGCGGTATGGTGCGTAATTTTCTTTACCTCTACCAAACTTGGATTTGGTGGAGTACCCCCCTGAGCTGCTCCACCAATTTGGTGAATCTCGGGATATATCCACCATTTTAACGGAGTAGATCCATGGCAGAGCTACCGGATCCAAAATCATTTGGCTACAATGTCGGATCTAGATCTAGTTTTTGTCCAATCTGGAGCTTGTGGAGCTCTACCAAATAGCCCCTTAGTAAAAATATTTGTAGATTTCATGGAGCTCCTCAACAGGTGTTCCAAAAACACTTGCATTGTTTTGTATCATCTCATGGGATTAGAGAAAATTACCTACCACTGCCACTATACACGCAACGATTCAATTTTTATTCTTCATCTACCTCCTCCCTTTCCATGCCATTGTAACCATTGCCGCCAATGCCTCTCACTACTACACTAAGACCTTTCACAGCCACGTCGTAACCCCCATTGTAGTCCAATTTTGGCCTCGGCTATAAGCTGTTAGCAGTGATGGTCATAGCCCTCACCGTCAGCATCTAAGACTGACTGCGGTGTACACTACACCGCCATATTGGCTTATGATCCATCCATGATAAGTTCCTTACTTTCATTGTATCGGAGCACGGCCTGGCTATGTGGGTATAGACTAACACCACCGCATTAGCAAGTCTAGAAGGTAGCACCTGAAGTGGTCAGGTGGTGGGAGCATCTCACTGGTGGTGATATGGTGGTGGATATTGGACAACATGTCGAACATCTGGCCGCACTGTGACTCGGTAGGGCTCAGGCCTAGACTGCGCCGGATGTAACAGGCCAGAACCTCGAGATCTGCTCTCAAGAGTCCTGGTGGAGGCGGCGACGCCAAATGCTTGTTGCCCACCGGTGCAGTCATGTGAAGTGCAATCGGCGACATAGGCTAGGGTCTCAAAGTTGAGGACCTAGCCCAGGGTGAAGGTGCTAGTCATGACGGCGAACTAACTGTGGAAACAGACGCACGACAGAAGTTGTTACCCAAGTTTTTTCTCTCTCGAACAAGTAGATTTAATAAATGCCATTTTAATATTTATAATGGCAGATTTGGATAATATTGTAGAAAAAATGGATCTAACGGTTATGGCTAGCTAGATCTTTTAATTTGATGGCCATGTGTTCCTGATTAATGTGGTAATTTCAAGTATTTATCTTTTGTCTAGCGCATCTGGTAAGGATTAATGTGGTAGGTTCGGGCCTTCATTTTTTTATTTGAATCAGGCTGTGGGCCTCCAGTAATAAGATACATATTGTCAGGTTTTTGACAGCCAATCAACATTTGTTTTTAGGATAAGACAAGTGTCATATTCATAGAGATTGGCCTTCTCTAGCCAAGCACAATCTTAATCTGTTGCTTTGAATTATCAAGCGGCAGATTCCATTTGAACAACAACCTTGGCACTTCCATTATTCTGGTGGATCTGATTTTGTTTTTTATATAGAAGTAGATCATAGAGAGAATAAGATCTGATTAAGGCCGCTTAAAGTATTGTAAGTCAACGGCCTAAATGAATGCATGAGCTGCGCGATGCTATGTGAATTCATAAACTATTGTGTGCAAAATCCTCATGGCCTCATCCATCGGAACTGTTAACCCTCAAATTTAATTGGGTTGGTAGTACTGTCTATAATAATGTTGTTCTTTTCCATATTTGATATCCTACATCTCAAATGGATAAAACATTAAAGGATCTTCTTTTCTGTTTTTTGATAACTTTTATGGTTGAGATCGGGAAACAAATTTGAAGCAATGCATAATGCAATTTCAACTATTATATCAAATAGTGTGTGTAAGCCAGATTATTTCTACATTGTTCATCACGCATGACTTTGTTAGTATATTTTTAGTTTTTAGTTTTATTTACTTGTTTTTCTTCTAACCACACTGGTTATTACCTTGTGGTCTACTTCTCAAGGATCACAAGACATACACCATGGCAGTGGTGGTGGTGGATTGGGTATGATTCGCCAAAATTGCTTGCTAAGGTTATCAATTTTGTCATATTTTAAAGATACATATATATATGGTTATATGGGTGGTACCTCCACATAAGATTTGCGTATCTACAACACGAAGGCTAAAGAGAGAACTGGAATATATTTATATGTGGGTTTCGGCTAAGGTATGTGTTGATGCAAAACTGATCTGCAAACACAAAGGGCTAATACCCGATTCAAACGTTAAGGCGTGCCAGCCGATTTGACCTTACTATCGGCAAAGGTGATAACTCGAATACTTTAGTCCTGACAACAGCGATGCGCCCGGATGTCACGGCTAAGAGGTACTCACACGGAACTCGAGAATACGCCGAGCTTAAGTCGACGAATTCCTAAGAACTCGTAATAAAAGAGAAAAAGTATGACGAAGTCGTCGAAAAATAGATGCTGGAATATGAGTAAAAACGTGTGTTTGATTGATTGATAGATTCCTCATTACAAGGCCCTAGGGTCTATATTTATACCCTGCTCAAAGAGCTATAACCAGACACGATTAGAATTCGAATTCCAAATTACACGGAATCCGTATACAAAACGATGTAAATAGTTAAGGAAATAACAAAACTATCCCTCGTGACAAACCGAAACTCCTCCACATAACGACCGGCAGCTTCCGGACTCCCTCTTTGCATCATCGGCAGACCCTTTGCCATAGTCATCGGCAGACTTTCTTATCTAGCCATCGGCACAATATCACTGCCTGTAGACTTAGTCACGTTCAACTTCTCCCTCATCGGCAACCATCCTCATCGGCAACTCACTTTGTAAATATCGTACTGCCACCTTATCCTGCCATCTTAGACACGTGCCCAAAAACGATGTCAACACATGCCCCCCAGTTTCGGAGTATAAAACTATTAATGCTCCGAAATTCTCTGCAGTAATGATGTCTTTTCCCGCAATTAATGCTCCTAATCTGGTAACCGACAACCTCAATCTGAACAACTCTGATCCTATTCCTCCGCAGATTCCTCGAAATCCCCAACTTCCTAAACGGGCATTTTTTCTCAGCCGTACATCGGCAACAATACCGTTACAAAGATCTGCCGATATTCTGACCAGGATATTCGCACAAACGGTTACTTCCCCTCTATCCGCTCATCGGCAATATGACCGTTATAGAATATTGCCGATGGACCGACCAGGAGATCTCGCACAGTAAAATATCTTCAGATAATGACCGCTTCCCGTCAAATCACCTGCACAATCCCTGGATTACCGTGCGAACAGTTACCATATCCACCTGAGTACCCTCGGATTTCTCGGATGCGGCAAAGAGATAAGTCGGATTTGCCCTTGCCCATTTTATCCTATAAATAGTTCCTTCTTGGGTACTCCTTCCCCATCACACCATTCTACTACCCAACTTTACTTTTCCAGCGGCGGCGCCACCAAAAACTCCCAAGGTCTCCGACAAGTACTCCTCTTCATCAACTCCGGCGCCTTCAAACGCTTCCTTTGCAGCAAGATGGCTGTCGGCTTCGTCGTCCCTGAGGTCAAATCTCCACCCCGTCTTCTGTATTTTTCTTCATATCTCTGTTCACTCGCAATTCATTTTACTGAATATCTTCCTTTTCTTTCCTCTTTGTATTTCCTTTTACGCCCAAAATTACTAGGAATTGTCCAACAAAATTGTCATCCCCACCGATCAACCACACCTTCAATGCCTCGGCCCTCTACGGGACCCAGATCCAACTGACCTTGTCAACGCAGAAACCAACAGGATCCCCTTCAGAGCCGAAAATTTTTCCTTAGATCTGTGGAAAGACACCTTCCGCTCTTGGCCCAGCCCAACTGCAGGGTGGAAAGACTGGTTCTTGAGGGTCAGCAACTCTAATGAAGTTCAGTGGGGTGAAAGGAAGCTAGCCCAATGCATTAGATTGTCCATTGCCGATATTCATAGGAACGAGTCACTGCTGATAGCTGCATCCTACTTTTGGTCAGACACCCTCAATGCTTTTGCCTTTGGCCACGACCCTGCTTCTCCTACTCTTGCCGATGTAGCCATGCTTACTGGCCTAGATATATCTTCTGCCGATAGCACCCACTTTTTTGATACTGCCCCTAGTGCCAAAGTGGAGACTCGCGCTATCGGCGGTTGGTCGGGGTATATTCAGAAGTACCGTGGGAAAGGATCTGTCACCATAAAGGAACAAACCACCTTTCTGAACATGTGGTTGGACAAGTTTGTATTCTGTGGTCGATCGGCAGGACCGACTTCTGTCTACCTATCGGCAGCAGAAAGACTGGCTAACGGTGGCCGATTCCCTCTCGGCCGATACTTGCTTGGCGCTGCTTACCACCTTCTCCATCAAGTAGCCCAGAAACTTCTGCTCGGCCAATCCACTGGCAACTTGGGAGGCCCCTGGTGGTTTGTCAACATGTGGCTCAATCTGCATCTGCACAAGCGTCTCAACTTCAACCTGTTCACACAGCGTTTCCCAAGAGATATAGCTGAAAACCATGTATTGGTTGAAGAGGAATCGGCAACACACGCCCCCTTGAACTTTGGCGAAGCTGTCATAGTTCTGCCTGGTTCAGGGGGTAACCCAGATCAGATCGGCCGATTCTTCCAGACTCTGTATGAGGGTTTGGCCAGAGACGAACGACCATGGCTGGCTTATGACGACCCAGATAGCATGCTCCCTCTGACCTTCAATCCATTTGATGAAGCTCTCGACAGGGACAATGAGGTGATGATGGCAATTGTGACTCCTAGAATCATTCCAGTGAATTTCTTTGGTAGCACAAAAACCTCCCCTCAGACTTATGAATTTTACAATCCATCGGCATTAGCTCGCCAGTTAGCTTTCGGCCAGTTGCCGATTGCACTTCCTTATGCCGATGTGATAAAACCCAGAGAAACTATCAACAACCTTCTTGAGTGGACTCGAGTAGCCCAACTACCACCAAACGCCGATACAGATGTAGATCTGTCAGAATGGGTTCCGGCTGCTTTTATCACTCAGGCATACAAGTTATGGTGGGCAGAATGGAAAGAGCATCTATTCTTCAGATCGGCCCTTTCATACCGCGGCATGATCGACTCCGAATACGAAGTTCCCGATGACACTGTAAGCATCTTATACCGATGTTCTATTTTCTCAATATCACTTCCATCGGTAGCTCACCCTTATGTTCCTTTTGCAGGTTGACAACATCCCTCCATCGGTTAGCAGGAGTGGCAAGCCGATTGACTTGTTTCCATCAGGCCCGATTTCCTCAATCGGCTACAATGCTCCCACTCTGGCTTCCATCGTGCATCGGGGTGTGCGCCTCAGGAAAGTCACCACCAGGAGAACCCAGACATCACCAACGGTAGCTGCTCCCACTCTGGCGCGGGCTTTCAAGGCAATTTGTCAAATCTTTTCCTTTTGCGCTGACTATCTTTATATCGGCTTTATTTATACTTATAAACCCTTGTTCGTTATTGCAGCAAACCAGTGCATCGGCAAAGGTCACACGCCAAGGTGCCGATGCCCCCCAGTCCAGTCAGCCAAAGAGAAAGGGCACCACAGGTGCTAAGACTGGAACAAAGCGCTAGAAGGTAGCAACTCCCCCTCCTCCTCCGGTGTCTCCAACTCCGGTGGAGTCTTCTCCTTCTTCTCCAGAAGCCCAGCCACAGCAAGCACCGTCTCCCCAACCTATGCAGGAAGCACCACAGATAGAAGAACCCCAGCAGGAAGGACCTCAAACAGAAGGTACATCAGCTGATGTGGGTGAACAAATAACTGGCCCGGTGGGTCCAATTATACCATCGGCGGTTCTCCCGATTCAGACAACCATTGTTCCTCCTCCAGGTAACATACTTTAACAATACCGCTGCCGATGAACTTATTCTCATTTAGTCTCATAACTCCTCTTGTCTTCTTTCAGTTGATATCGTTCCATCGGCAATCTCAGCCGATCAACCTGTAGTTCCATCGGCATCTTTGGCCGATCAGCCTGCAGCTCCGTCAGCACTTCTCAGTCAAAGAAAAGAGATCGCCTTGAAGCAAGTAAGTCACCGTTTACCGTTAGCATTATCTGCCGATTCTCTGAATATGAGCTAACTTTGCTTTCCCTCCCAGGAACAAGATTCTCCCGACAGCCTGTTCTCCTTCGCCATCGATCTCTCTGAAGAAGAAGGTGAAGAAGCAAGCTCTTCTCAGACAGTCGGTATTACATCGGTAGAGATCAGGGTCAGACTGGAAGAATTGCCAGCTCTCCTTCACCAGGACACAGCGCAATTGGTTGATGATTCCGACCCTACCAAGACCCTGTTCAGAACTCTCAGAGGCCAAATCCCAGCCGATGTTGAAGAAATCCTGTTCCAAGCCGCTCATCTGGAGAGTCGCCAGCTGCAGTACCAAAGAGCTTCTCGGCGTCTTGCCGATAGAGCCGCTCAGACTCAACTCTCCGATGAAATGAGGAAAGAGAAGCTTTTGACCGACGAGAAGCACAAGAACATCGGTATCCTGAGATCTTCTGGAGACGCACTGAAGCAGAAGATATCCGATCTATCGGCAAGAAGAGAGTCCCTGTTGGCGGAGCTCAAGGAAGTAGAGAACGCCCTGTCCCAAGCCCAACAGGAAGAGAGCCAACTGCCAGAGACTATCAGGCTTCTTGAGCACGAGCGAAACGCTCATGGTCGCAAGGCACTTCAACTGAAGAAGAAGCTGAAGCCGATAGAAGGTTCTGCTGATGATGACATCAAGGAGATAGAAGCAGCCAACCAAATTCGTCTACGCGCTATATCGGCAATCCAGGCGCTGCTCAACACATAGAGTTTCCATCGGCATTATATCTGTGCTTTCCCGCTTCCTCAACTTTTAGTCTAGCCGATAGGACTGTTATCGGCACCTAAACTTTTGAAACACCAAGTCTTGTCCACAATCATTTGGATCCAGCCGATAGGAGTGTTATCGGCACCTAAACTTCTATGCATCAACCCATATACTGGGGTAGTACTTCTTTAAATATTTGCCGTTTAATGCTCTGGGAAATTCAACTCCTTCGAGGGTTTCTAAAATGTAGGCATTACCAGGAGCCGATCGACTTATCCGATAAGGACCTTCCCAATTAGGAGACCACTTTCCAAACTTCGAACTTTTAGTCCCAATTGGTAAAATCAATTTCCATACCAAATCCCCATCGGCAAACTCTTTAACCTTCACTTTCTTATCATACCATCTAGCAACTCTCTTCTTATTTTCTTCTATACTCATTAAAGCTTTTAACCGATGCCCTGCTAGATCATCCAATTCATCGGTCATCAGAGTGGCATAATCGTCGGCAGTTAATTGATCTTGAAAAGATAATTGCCTAGATCCAGCCTTAATTTCCCAAGGCAACACCGCATCATGTCCATACACCAATTGATAGGGTGATACCTTGGTTGATCCATGACAAGCCATCCGATAAGACCACAATGCTTCATTTAATAATGTATGCCACCGCTTAGGATTTTCTTCAATCTTTCGCTTAATAAGCTTGATAATTCCTTTGTTAGACGCTTCGGCCTGCCCATTGGCTTGAGCATAATAAGGAGAAAAATTCAACACTTTAATCCCCATACCGATTGCGAATTCATCGAACTCCCCCGATGTGAACATAGTGCCCTGATCGGTAGTAATCGTTTGGGGAATCCCAAATCGGTAAATAATATGGTCCTTCACAAAATCAATCATATTGGCCGATGTGACTTTCTTCAAAGGAATAGCTTCAACCCACTTAGTGAAATAATCAGTGGCAACTTGAATGAACTTATGCCCTTTGCTAGATGGTGGATAAATCTGGCCGATCAGATCGATGGCCCATCCCCGGAACGGCCAAGGCTTTATTATAGGATTCATAGCCGATGCGGGTGCTCTCTGGATATTACCAAATTTTTGACAACCTTGACATCCCTTGAAATATTTAAAACAATCCTCAAGTATGGTCGGCAAAAAATATCCATTCCTTCGAATCATCCACTTCATCTTAAAAGCTGACTGATGCGCTCCACACACTCCTTCATGGATTTCCCCCATCAAACTCCTAGCTTCATCATCACCCAAGCATCGGAGAAGAATTCCGTCGATAGTTCGATAATACAATTCATCTTCAAGAAGCACATACTTGGTTGCTTGAAATCGAACCCGCCTCTTAACTTTTTTGGATGGATCTTTTAGATAATCAATAATCTCTTTCCTCCAATCATCGGCACTGATTACCGATATTGCATTAATCATTGGCTGATATCCCGATGCGTGCTGAGCTAACCGATTGGCGTCTTCATTATGCAACCGGGGAACATGCTCTAATCGGAAATCCTTGAATTCCTTTAACAGTTGCATACTTCTCTCGAAATAAGTTATGAGAACTTCACTTCGGCATTCATAGCTCCCAGCCAATTGATTTATAACCAACATAGAATCCCCGAAGATTTCAACAGCATCAGCACGAACTTCTCTTAACAACTCCAACCCCTTGATCAGAGCCCGATACTCAGCCTGATTATTTGTCGATGTGGTAACAATCGGCAAGGAAAACTCATACTTCCTCCCCTTAGGGGAAATTAATACAATGCCGATTCCTGCCCCCCGGTCACAGGTAGATCCATCAAAGAAGAGCGTCCAGGGTACAATTTCCAAGATTTCCACTATACCGCAATGCTGAGTCACAAAATCGGCCATAATCTGCCCTTTGACTGCCTTAGCCAATTCGTAACGCAAATCGAACTCCGACAGCGCTAAAATCCATTTACCGATCCTACCACTCATAATCGACATAGATAGCATGTACCGGACCACGTCATCTTTGCAAACAACAGTGCATTCAGCCGATAACAGGTAATGTCTCAGCTTGATACATGAAAAATATAAGCACAGGCATAGTTTCTCAATGGCCGAATACCTGGTTTCAGCATCAATCAACCTCGTACTCAAGTAATAAATTACCCTTTCTTTCCCTTCAAATTCTTGGACTAAAGCTGAACCGATAACTGATCCATCGGCAGACAAATACAATCTGAAGGGCTTTCCTTGTTGAGGTGGAACTAGAACTGGAGGATTTACTAGATACTTCTTGATCTCATCCAAAGCCAACTGCTGCTCTTCTCCCCAAATAAACTCTTGATCGGCTTTCAATTTAAGAAGAGGGCTGAAAGCACGAATCTTACCAGACAGATTAGATATAAATCTCCTGATAAAATTTACCTTGCCGATCAAGGACTGGAGTTCGGTCTTGTTGGTAGGGGCCACTATTTTATTGATGGCATCAATGGATCTTCGACTAATTTCAATACCCCTTTGATGTACCATGAAACCAAGAAACTGCCCTGCCGATACACCAAATGCACACTTGTTGGGATTCATCTTCAATCCATGCTTCCTTGTGCACTCTAACACTTTCTGTAAATCGGCAAGATGCTTTGAGAAATCTCCAGATTTGACCACTACATCATCAATATAAATCTCTACGAGCTTGCCGATGAACTCATGAAATATAAAATTCATAGCCCTTTGATAAGTAGCGCCAGCATTCTTCAACCCAAAAGTCATGACTATCCATTCAAATAACCCAACATGACCAGGACATCTGAATGCGGTTTTTGGAATATCCTCCTTTGCCATGAATATTTGATTGTATCCTGCATTACCATCCATGAAGCTGATGACCCGATGACCAGCCACAGCATCAACCAGTAGATCAGCGACAGGCATTGGACATCCATCCATCGGCGTAGCTTTATTGAGATTCCTGAAATCAACGCACACCCGAAGCTTCCCGTTTTTCTTGTAAACCGGAACAACATTGGAAATCCATTCGGCATACCGACACTGCCGAATAAACTTAGCCTCAATGAGTTTGGTGATTTCGGCCTTAATATCAGGTAGAATGTTAGGATTACATCGTCGAGCCGGTTGCTGATGTGGCCGAAATCCAGACTTGATGGGTAACCGATGTTCAACAATTGATCGGTCTAAACCAGGCATCTCGGTGTAATCCCAAGCAAAGCAATCTTTATATTCCTTTAACAAATCAGTTAATTGTTGCTTATGGTCAGGATCTAATTTAGCACTAATAAAAGTAGGTCTAGGCTTATCACCACTACCTATATCATCGGCCGATGTGAACCCCTGGCCCAATTTTCCATCATCGGCGAATCTATCCATTAAAAACCGTCGTCAGAACCGACTGCTTGGATCGGTGGAATCTCGTAATCGGCAACTTTGAGAAAATCTTTCTCCCAAACCTCCCCTGAAATGCACCTAGTCCTTTCATAGGTATCCGCCTCTGCCGATGCAATAACATAAGAAGAATCTCCTGGGACAATCTCAATCTTGTCACCTACCCACTGAACCAAGCATTGGTGCATTGTAGATGGGATGCAACAATTGGCATGAATCCAATCTCTTCCCAACAATAAATTGTAAGCACCCTTTCCGCTGATCACGAAGAAAGTTGTCGGCAATGTTTTGCTACCGATGGTCAACTCCACACATATCGCCCCCTTGACTGGAGACACGTTTCCTTCAAAATCCTTGAGCATCATATCGGTCTTGGTCAAATCCTCATCTCCTTTCCCAAGCTTCCAATACACTGCGTACGGCATAATATTAATAGCAGCCCCACCATCAACTAGGATTTTGGTCATTGGCTGCCCATCAACCCTTCCTTTGACGAACAGAGCTTTGAGATGCTGTCTCTCGTTATCGGTAGGTTTCTCAAAGATAGCCGTCATCGGATCCAGAGCCAGCTGAGCTATCTGATCAGAAAATTCCAACTCATCATTACTGGATGGTGCAAGAAACTCCATCGGCAACATAAAGACCATGTTGACTCCTGCCGATGGACCTTCCCTCTTAGTTTCTGATGACTGCTGACTTCCAGAGTTCTCGCCCTTGCTTAGCTCCTCTTGCCTTTCACGCTGCAATCTCTTTTTCTGTGTCTTGGTTAATCCTTCAGGACACCATGGAGGAAGTAGCTTTTGCCTTGTTGCCGGGCGTCGGTTCTCCCTTGACTCCATACGATGCGTGTTAGCATCTCTGCAAAATATGAACTCATCGGGAACCCGTGCATTAGCCATCTCCTCGAGCTCTTCCTGGTTCCTGGGAAAATACTGGACACGGTCACCAAGCCTATCGTGAACGCTAAGCCTGCCCCCAGCCGATCATGAACTGACGCCCTTCCTCTGATTGGCCCATTAAATTGCCAATCATCATCATAATAACGCCGATCGGTTCTATCGTACCGATCATAACCGTTGCACTCAGGGCAGTCTCTGACAGTAGGAAGCTTGATATTTTCCTCCCAACAATGGATGAAGAACGGACAATTCCAATGATCTCTGTGCCGATTCCACTCCTGTCGGCGTCTTTCTTCTTCCCGTCGATAATCTTCCTGCTGGCGCCGATACCGATCTTCCCGTTGTTGCCAATTTTCTCGAGGCCTTCTATGAGTTATGACGATACCAGACCGAGGAGGCCTTCCTGAACTAGTTCCTTCCTGGACCAAGCCCTTACTTCTTGCATCGGCAGTAGTAACTTGATGCTGAGGATCTACCGATGCACTCTTCTCAGCTGTCTCCGATGTTAAGACCTTAGCCTTCCCCTTAGCATCCAACATGTTTGTCGGGAAAGGATGTTGGTCTATCTTCATCGGCTTCTGGGCTTTGGAACTGTCAAACTTGATTCTCCCAGACTCTATAGCCGATTGCAGCTGCTGTCTGAATACTTTGCATTCGTTGGTGTCATGGGAAGTTGCATTATGCCACTTGCAATATCTCATCCTCTTCAACTCTTCTGCCGATGGGATCACATGATTAGGTGACAGTTTGATCTGACCTTCCTGAAGTAGAAAGTCAAATATCCTATCGGCCTTAGCGGTGTCAAAAGCAAACTTCTCTGGTTCCTTCTGCCAAAAAGGACAAGACATCGGCTTCTTGTTTTTTACCCACTCTGCCAAGCCGATTACTGGTTCTTCATCAGAATCTGAGCTTGTTGCTTCATCGACAAATGACACTTTCTTATTCCATGCTCTTTTGGGCTCGAAAGGCTTGATGTCTTGATCAGAAATCCTCTGCACCAAATGACTTAAACTTTCGAACTCCTGAGAGGCATACTTATCCCTGATATGTGGCAACAAACCCTGGAAAGCCAAATCGGCTAGCTGCCGATCATCCAGCACCAAGCTATAGCATTTATTCTTGACCTCTCGTATCCTCTGCACAAAACCCTCAACCGACTCATCATTACGTTGTCTCAACTTGACCAAGTCGGTGATCTTCTTCTCGTGAACCCCCGAAAAGAAGTATTTGTGGAATTGTTTCTCCAGATCGTCCCAAGTAATTACTGAGTTGGGAGGTAATGATATGAACCAGGTAAAGGCCGATCCAGACAATGACGAAGAAAATAGACGAACCCTCAATTCGTCCCTGTTACCAGCCTCTCCACATTGAATGATGAACCTGTTGACATGCTCCATGGTTGACGTGTCGTCCTGCCCGGAAAACTTTGTAAAATCCGGTACCTTGTACCGATGTGGAAGCGGGATCAAATCATACGCAGGAGGATACGGTGTCCGATAAGAGTACGTGTTGACTTTGGGTTTTATCCCAAATTGTTCCCTCATTACTTCAGCAATCTTATCGGCCCAATATGCATCGGCATCTTGCCGATGAGGCGGCTGCGGATCTGGCACTTGGTGGCGAACCTCCACGTGTCTGTTCGGGACGTGATCTGCACGGAACATTGGATTGATCACCTGCCCTCCAATCTGCGGACCACCAAACTGCTGTCCACCGATTGGCTGTCCTCCGAGTTGCTGTCCCCCGAGTTGCTGTCCGAAATTCATTGGCTGATTGGGAATCCCCTGACCTTGGAACCCAGGATAGACCTGCCCTTGCTGGAACCCTGTAGTCTGGTAACTCTGCTGGGGTGATTGTGGAAAGACTTGCCGTCCAAGCCATCCATTATTAGCGTTCATCGGCATAGGTGCTGCCGATGATTGGTAATTGGGTACCATCATTGAATTGACATACCCTGACTGGGCCATAGACCTCTGTTGCACCAGCATTGACTCTGCCGATGCATTAGGCATCTGGAACATTGAATCTTGAGGATTTCCAGTGTGAGGCCTTGCAGTAGTAGTCGTAGTGTACCGAGGACTTTGGTTCACCGGCGCATTGGAGGGCGCCGATGTCATAGGAGTCTTGCCCCTCATGTCAGTTATTTGTGATGGTCCTGGTGTCAACTCTGGAGGCATACCGTAACCCCACCAGTTAGGAGGGAGAGTCAACCCTGACATTGCCGATGCCAACATATCCGTTGTCAGTTTATGTTGCCCAATTGAAGTCTGTGGGTTGGTTATCATCGGCATAGATAGTGCACCAGTAGCTCCCGATGTATTCGGAGGGACGACAGATTGTGCACTTGCAGCCGTCAAAGTATCTGATGGAGCCGTGACCTCTGGTGTCGTTGGCTGATGGTGAGAGGGGCCCACATAATTTGGTGGGATTTGTCCTTCCTTGAAAGTTCTTGCCACGGCATTGAAAACCGTATTAGACATTACACCAGCTTGGTTGATCAAAGCTCGGTTGATAGCATTGTCAACCATATCTTGAAGCTTGCCAGGATTGGCGTCGAAGGTAACCTGCCGTGGTGCCGGCAGTGCGTCTTTCTGGACCACTTCGCCGCTCCTGTTTATACTGAAAGACCTCAGGCATTGCTGCTTGAACTCTTCCATGGCTTGGGCAATAGCTTGCTTCTGCTCATCCTTAAGATTGGCCTCCGTCACGGGGATGACGTTCTCCTGATCGAGGTCAGAGATCGACATATTGATCTTGATCTTGAATCTGGTCCCACTGGGCGTGCCAAAAGATGTGTTGATGCAAAACTGATCTGCAAACACAAAGGGCTAATACCCGATTCAAACGTTAAGGCGTGCCAGCCGATTTGACCTTACTATCGGCAAAGGTGATAACTCGAATACTTTAGTCCTGACAACAGCGATGCGTCCGGATGTCACGGCTAAGAGGTACTCACACGGAACTCGAGAATACGCCGAGCTTAAATCGACGAATTCCTAAGAACTCGTAATAAAAGAGAAAAAGTATGACGAAGTCGTCGAAAAATAGATGCTGGAATATGAGTAAAAACGTGTGTTTGATTGATTGATAGATTCCTCATTACAAGGCCCTAGGGTCTATATTTATACCCTGCTCAAAGAGCTATAACCAGACACGATTAGAATTCGAATTCCAAATTACACGGAATCCGTATACAAAACGATGTAAATAGTTAAGGAAATAACAAAACTATCCCTCGTGACAAACCGAAACTCCTCCACATAACGACCGGCAGCTTCCGGACTCCCTCTTTGCATCATCGGCAGACCCTTTGCCATAGTCATCGGCAGACTTTCTTATCTAGCCATCGGCACAATATCACTGCCTGTAGACTTAGTCACGTTCAACTTCTCCCTCATCGGCAACCATCCTCATCGGCAACTCACTTTGTAAATATCGTACTGCCACCTTATCCTGCCATCTTAGACACGTGCCCAAAAACGATGTCAACAGTATGTTTTTTTATTTTCATGATTTATTGTTAGTTCAAAAAAATTCTAGATAAATAAAAAAATCATATTCATACTATAAAGAATTACCAAAATGTGGAAAAACCCTAGAGTGGGATTAGGCCCTGATGAATCCAGCTATAATATTTGAAGCTCATCACAAACTTATGTTAAGCTATGACCAAAGGATTTTGCTGAGACGAAAATGAAAAAAATGTCATAGAAAAAATCTAGTGGATCCTAGAAAACCACCAATCGACATCTAAACATGCTTTAAATGTTTTCACGATTCAAACACTTTATGTGATTGCTATGAATGCAAGGCTTCAAACATAAGCCTATGTCAAATTAAAATAAATCTTAGAAAATCATTTTTGGTTACCAAATTGTTTTCGTACATATATACGAAACAGAAAATTTAGAAAATATAAATAGCATACATTATTGATATTATATGTTCACAAGCGAGAAATGTGCTTTCCTCAACTCATATCAAGTGAAATTATTCTGTTCTGGTCCAAACAGATCTTTCTAGAGTTGTTTGATATAGGCCATGAGGTTCTCTCCCATAGAGTATCTTCATCAATCATTTAGAATCGAGATTGAACATATTGTTGGCATAAAAAATATTGTGAGGAATCATCCATATTTGAAGAATGAGGTGGTGACATCCCTGACAGTTAACTATTCTTCAATTGTTGATTGTGTTATTTATATAAATGTCCATTATGGAGAGGACACGATCACATAAAGGCTGCTTTGAGATAGTTGGCATCTGCTCTTCAAGAGGTGATGCCAACTATTTGATTACATACAGGGGCAGGGGGCGCCTAGCCATGCCGTGTTATTAGGTCATGAAGGCAACTCAGGGCGGGCTGATGTTCCGTTCTGTCACCTGGAACGGTGGCGCGCCTGAGACTCTTCTCAGGTGCCAGTCTGGGGTGCCCACAGGTGTACGATAAGAACATGAAAGCGATGTCCAAATAATGTGTCCAATCTTTTACAGTAAAAAATTTCAGAAATAAGATATTTATCAAGCAGCCTTTTCAGACAATAAATAATGTCCTGTAACTATAATCCTCCGACTAATGTGAGCAGCAGCAAGGCAAATCTGCATCAAGCTAATAGAATATCCAAAGATATCAAAGTTCACCACCTTCAGCTATGACACCAAGCTATTGGTTGAGATTAATTTAATGGACAACACCAAAAAGTACAACATCAGTATCACATAATTCAATGTCTGAATAATTAGCCCAATCTTTCATACTTCAAAATTTCAGCAGTAAAATATTTATCAAGCAGCCTTTCCACACAATAAATAATGTCCAGTAACTAAAATCCTCCGACTAACGTGAGCAGCAGCAAGGCAAATCAGCATAAGCCAATAGAATAACGGAAAAAAATCAGATGTTGACCTCCTACAACTGTGACACCAGGCTATTGGTTGAGATTCAGATCGGCCTCTTGAATACCCTGCGGGGGATTTTACGCTTGGTTGAGATTCAGGCTATTAGTTTAGTGCATCCGATCTTGTCGCAAGGACATACGCCATTATATAATGAAACGAGCTAGTTGCATGCGTTGTTAATTAACTAACATGGTGAGCGAGCAGTCTGCACGTCGTGGCCGATTTTCTTCTTTTTTTCGTCATGAGAGGGCAATGATATATATATATATATATATACATCTTGTTGATGCAAGCTAACACTTGGGTTTTAGTCTCTGCTAGTTTGGTAATTCATCGTACCCAGATTGAGGCCACTCACACAATACAATGGTACTCATCAGCGAGGACAGTAGGGAGTTGCTCCAAGCCCACGTCGAGCTATGGAACCAGACCTACAGCTTTATGAAGTCGGTGGCACTCGCCGTTGCTTTGGACCTCCACATCGCTGATGCCATCCACCGCCGTGGTGGCGCCGCCACCCTCTCCCAGATACTTGGAGAGATTGGTGTCCGCCCATGTAAGCTTCCTGGCCTCCATCGCATAATGCGCGTTCTCACCGTCTCAGGAACCTTCACCATCGTCCAGCCATCAGCGGAAACCATGTCATCAGAGTCAGACGGGCGTGAGCCTGTCTATAAGCTGACAACAGCGTCCAGCCTCCTCGTCAGCAGCGAGAGCTCGGCGACAGCGAGCTTGTCTCCTATGCTAAACCATGTGCTTAGCCCCTTCCGTGACTCGCCGCTCAGCATGGGGCTCACTGCGTGGTTCCGGCATGATGAAGATGAACAGGCGCCTGGCATGTGCCCGTTCACCTTGATGTACGGCACAACCTTGTGGGAGGTGTGCAGGCGCGACGACGCAATCAACGCGTTGTTCAACAATGCCATGGCCGCAGACAGCAACTTCCTCATGCAGATTCTCTTGAAGGAGTTCAGCGAGGTCTTCCTTGGGATAGACTCGCTGGTCGACGTCGCCGGCGGGGTTGGGGGAGCCACCATGGCCATTGCGGCGGCATTTCCGTGTTTGAAGTGTACCGTGCTGGACCTCCCTCACGTTGTTGCCAAGGCTCCTTCTAGTTCTATTGGCAACGTGCAGTTTGTTGGGGGTGACATGTTTGAGAGCATTCCACCAGCAAATGTTGTCCTCCTCAAGGTATGTCTAGTCGTCTAGTTATATATATATGTTCCTTTTCTACTATCTTGTACGCCTATTAAATTGGTTTTGAGTTTTGGCCGGCCTAACAGTTAATATAAGATATAAGTTTAAAGTGTTGCTAGACTTAAGGTGTCATAAATTTTTCAAAATCTAGAGACGGTTGAGACTTGAGAGTGGAAGTTGGCAATAAGGACGGGTTGATTTCAGATCAAAATTTTCATAGGATAGACGAAATGGAGCTTCTAAATCATGTTAGAACTAAGAGGCACACACTTAGCTTCTAAATATATATGTCAAAGGGCCGGGGCTTACTATTTTGACTGAAATAACAACATATCGGAAGGACAAATGTTTAATTTGTTCTTGCGAAACAATCAAGATATAATGCTCAACAACTGGCTTATTATTGCTTTTTTACAGTGGATTTTACATGACTGGAGCAATGATGAGTGTATCAAGATATTGAAGAATTGCAAGCAAGCTATCCCTTCTAGAGATGCAGGAGGAAAGATAATAATCATTGATGTTGTGGTTGGGTCTGATTCATCAGACACCAAGCTTCTGGAGACGCAAGTAATCTATGATCTCCATCTCATGAAAATTGGTGGGGTTGAACGAGATGAGCAAGAGTGGAAGAAAATATTCCTCGAAGCTGGATTTAAGGACTACAAGATTATGCCGATTTTAGGCCTCCGATCGATCATTGAGCTATATCCATGAATGCCCAGCAAATAAGTCTGCTAGAGAAATAAAAGCATATGGCACGTTGAGTGTTCTAGTGACTTCAATTTATGTTGTTGTTGGGATTGGTGAAATTTCAGTTTGACCCTTTCTGAATGTTACAGTTTAAATTCAAGCAATTTCCCTTTTATGTTTAGCCTGATAGTGAGCACATATCACACCCTGGCACCCTGCTAATAAAGAGCATGACCAATTGTTCAGTTATATACCATGAATTTGTTGCTTTGGATTCTCTGTATTTGTTTTGAGGGCTACGTAATGGGGTCTGTCCTATTTTTCATGGTGTTTGACTCAGTCACAGGATCGGGAGACATTATCATGAAAAATATTGTCACAATAGTATACTTTATTTGAAAATATTTTATAAATATATTATAGAAACTATTAGTAACTGAACTTCATTTCAAAAACTTGGCCAAAGCCAAAAATAGTACTTGTTTGTGATTAGAAGACTGTTCGCATCTTCTTCTTTTTTCAAATTCATACTAAAAACTATAACACAATTTTACTTGCCAGAGGAGTTTAACCTTTTCATCCAGCATAACAATTCAATTCACGATCATTGTCGAAAAGATATTTACTATTTCACGGTACGATCACGTGCAGCTTCATTCTTCCTATCGAGGACTATCCTACGTATAATGTGCAGAACTTTAAAGCTAAGTCAAAGATTGGTAACATAAAAAAGTCAATGTTTTATAAAAATAGGTGCAAGTATGAAATTAATTAGCAAACTGAGATTATGAGACTTAACCCAACGGGACATCTATTTCTAGGCCCTCGAAGAGCTTGGTCACTTTGAGATTACAAAAGATAGCCTCACTCTGCAAATTTTTTGGTAAACATCACAGCTTCATGAAATCCACATCCAGAAAAAAACATAGATTTAGGGTCTATTTGTTAGACCTCCACCACTTAAAAATGTGAATTTGGATATGGGATTCACCTAGATTCCTTGTTATCTGATATTCGCTAAAGCATTTGGTATAGTTCCACATCCCTCTCTATCTAACATCCACTAGGACCCCATGTGTCAAAGCTCTCCATCTCTTTCTTCACCCTACCATGCAGCACAGCAGGGCAAAAAGCAAGCAAAGCTTGGGACCGGTGTCGCGTGATGCTCGACGTCCTCAATAGGTGGCCAGGCATGGCCACAACAGCCCTAGACCGGTGTCCGTGGCCCCGACTGGCGGGAGCAGCCTTGGGCAAGGTGGACACAGCCCTAGCCGGCAGGCTTGTGAGCACGACAATGCTACCTGCGGCGGGGCGGATGGGTGGCAAGGCGTGGATGCTCGGTTGTTGAATATTATGTGGGCTTTTAGCCCATATTCTATTTGATGATTAATTCAAGAGCCCATAATAAATGCTATAATGAAACCGGTTTAATACCGGATTGATTGTTGACCATGTGTTAACTCAACTTAAAAAGGCGGCCTGTGATAGCTCCTACAGAGAAGTTGAGGAAGGGAATCACACGCGCGCGCGCCACCGCCGCCGAGCCGTGCCGAGAGGATGAGACGAGACAAGACGTGACATAACGCGCGCGTGAGTACATTTTGCCTGGTGAATAAGGAAAGGGAGGAGAATCGGGATCTGACCATTGTCTGGTTAAAGGCAATTAACCGTCGTGCGTGCGTGCGTGTCGTGTCGTGTCGAGACGAGACGTGACGTGACCCGCACATGATTACATTTTACCTGGTGAATAAGGAAAGGGAGGAGAATCGAGATCTAACCGTTGTCTGGTTAAAGACAATTAACTGTCATTGATTATAATTAAACCAGACGTTTCCTCTCTGGCCTATATATTTCTTTCCCATATCATTCTTTCCCTCTGTGAGACACAAGTCCTCTCTTCTCATCTCTTCCCTGTCGAGTTGCTCTGGTTCATCCCCGTCCCGAACCTCTGCGCGCACAGAGATCGGGGGAGCAGGCCTCCCGAACCCGATGCCTTGTATCGAGACACCTGCTTGGGTGTGCGGGCAATTAGGTTTTTGGGGAGCGTCTTCTGCGACTGCTCGGATCGACGAGATCGGCTTCTTCCTGCTACATCGGATCGGCGAGATCGGCTACTTCCTGCTACCTCAGATTGTCTTCTTCCAGGTGGACGTTCATGGAACTGCACTGCGAACATCTTCCTACATCGACTGTGGCCTGCTACTTCAAGCAACGTACTATGTTGACTAGTGCGAATGGAGCCGCCGGTGCCTTCAGCACTAGTCTCTCCTCTGGGTACAATTCTAAACGATTGTATTTTATTTTCAGTATGTCTACAGTATTTGCAATGTTTATCTCTAATCTGAGTAGCGATAAAATTGCACACGTGCACATATATGCCACCTTTTTCTTATGCGTATTTTTCTGGATTAAATCAAACATTAAAATGTCTAAATTACTAACATTGGTGGGTCCTTCACGATAGAGCTCTGGAGGAAAAAGCGACGGAAGGAAAAAAGAATCAAACCATTTTTTCTGTGTAGCATGTGGTATGGTGCGTAATTTTCTTTAACTCTACCAAACTTGGATTTGGTGGAGTACCCCCTGAGCTGCTCCACCAATTTGGTGAATCTTGGGACAGATCCACCATTTTGACAAAGTAGAGATCCATGGCAGAGCTACCAGATCCAAAATCATTTGGCTACAAATGTTGGATCTAGATATAGTTTTAGTCAATCTGGAGCTTGTGGAGCTCTACCAAATAGCCCCTTAGTAAAAAATATTTGTAGATTTCATGGAGCTCCTCAAGAGGTGTTCCAAAAACACTTGCATTGTTTGGTATCACCTCATGGGATTAGAGAAAATTACCTACCACTATCACTATACACGCACTGGTTCAATTCTTATTCTCCAATCTACCTCCTCCCTTTTCCATGCCATTGTACCCATTGCCGCCAATGCCTCTCACTACTACACTAAGACCTTTCACAGCCACGTCGTAACCCATTGTAGTCCAATTTTCGCCTCGGCTATAAGCTGTCAGCAGTGATGGTCATAGCCCTCACCATCAGCATCTAAGACTGACTGCAGTGTACACTACACCGCCATATTGGCTTATGATCTGTCCATGATAAGGTCCTTACTTTCATCGCACTGGAGCATGGCCTGGCTGTGTGGGTATAGACTAACACCACCGCATTAGCAAGTCTGGAAGGTAGCACCCGAAGTGGTTGGGTGGCGGGAGCATCTCACCAGTGGTGATATGGTGGTGGATATTGTACATGTAGAACATCTGGCAGAACTGTGACTCGGTGGGGCTCAGGCCTAGACTGCGACGGATGTAATAGGCCAGAACCTCGAGATCTGCTCTCAAGAGTCCTGGTGGAGACGGTGACGCTGGACGCTTGATGCCCATCAGTGCAGCCATGTGAAGTGCAATTGGCGACATAGGCCAGGGTCCCAAAGTTGAGGACCTGGCCCAGGGTGAAGGTGCTAGTCATGATGGTAAACTAATTGTGGAAATAGACGCTGCCGTCTGGTTGGCGCTGTTCGCTCCTGTGACAAGGCAGGTGGCTCCATCCACTGTAGAGCAAGAATCGCACCTGACGCTGCCCCTTACCTAGCGTGCTAGGTGTCGTGGAGACGAAACTGTGAAAAGCATGTTGTTCGAGTCCGTGTTAGAGGATGGATCTCTGGTGGTTTGGGTGGACTGAAGAAAACAAGAATCATGCAGAAAAGATGCAACGGTATATCCTAGTTTGGGCCAATTTGGCCCCAATGTCCAGTAGTTGATGAACCTTATTATACTCAAAAGCACCCAAAATCTTGGGCATTATAATAATGTGTAAATGAAGAAGACGTTTTGTATGGTGTTAGCTCGGTGCTAATTCTAAGGGCCTCGTTGCGGGAGCAGTCTCCCCCTTGTCGAAGAGGAAGGAGACGACAGGATGGCGGTGAATGAGCTCGCGAAGCCCCTCCAGGGTGTCTACTCCTCTTTTGGTGCCAAACAGAGAAGGATGGAAAGGAGTCTGGCGAATCATCGCCCTTGGTTCTCTCAGTTTGCTCTTGTTGTTGTTCTCCTTGGGTTCGCCCTTCTCTTTGGGTTCACCGTCTTTCCCCTCTCCTAGGTGCAACCAAACCTGTTGTATATGTATAGTGAGATAGGTAGGGTAAAATACGGTTTGAGGGTTCTAGTCTATGGTCTACGTGCGCTGGAGTCTAGGAGGGGCTTGCAGCGGTGCGCTGTGGACAGTGTGGGTAATTTTTAGAACATAGAATAGATTTTATGAATATCATCATCAATAATGATTATGGTTTACCAAAAAGATGATTGTATAGATAATTTAGAAAAATGGTCATGTGTATTATTTTATTTGACATTATTGATACACTGGTTACTAAATTAACTATGTGATGGGTACTGCCGATGATATATTTTATTAATATATTAATTTAGTGGCCTCACATGATACTTTATTAATAAACCAACTAAATGTCGCCCGGGCTAATAATGTTTTATTAACCAACCAAAAGTTGTTACCGTCCATTGATTTTGTCCGCACGGCAGAAGTTGTTACCCAAGTTTTTTCTCTCTCGAATAAGTAGATTTAATAAATGCCATTTTTAATATGTATAATGGCAGATTTGGATAATATTGTAGAAAAAACTAGATCTAACGGTTATGGCTAGCTAGATCTTTTAATTTGATGGCCATGTGTTTCTGATTAATGTGGTAATTTCAAATATTTATCTTTTGTCTAGCGCATCTGGTAAGAATTAATGTCGTGGCTTCGGGCCTCCATTTTTTTATTTGAATCAGGCTACGGGCCTCCAATAGTAAGATACATACTGTGAGGTTTTTGACAGCCAATCAACTTTTGTTTTTTAGATAAGACAAGGGTCATATTCATAAAGATTGGCCTTCTCTAGCCAAGCACAATCTTCATCCTCTGAAGTGAGCATATTTGTTGGCATATAAAAGTTGGGTCACCAATAATCTATTGCTTTGAATTATCACGTGGCAGATTCGATTTGAACAACAACCTTGGCACTTCCATTATTCTGCGTGGATCTGATTTTGTTATTTATATAGAAGTAGATCATAGAGAGAATATGATCTGATCAAGGCCGCTTAGAGTATTGTAAGTCAACGGCCTAAATGAATGCATGAGCCGCGCGATGCTATGTGAATTCGTAAACTATCGTGTGCAAAATCCTCATGGCCTCATCCATCGGAACTGTTAACCCTCAAATTTAATTGGGTTGGTAGTACTGTCTATAATAATGTTCTTCTTTTCCATATTTGATATCCTACATCTCAAATGGATAAAACATTAAAGGATCTTCTTTTCTGTTTTTTGATAACTTTTATGGTTGAGGTCAGGAAACAAATTTGAAGCAATGTATAATGCAATTTCAACTATTATATCAAATAGTGTGTGTAAGCCAGATTATTTCTACATCGTTCATCACGCATGACTTTGTTAGTATATTTTTAGTTTTTAGTTTTATTTACTTGTTTTTCTTCTAACCACACTGGTTATTACCTTGTGGTCTACTTTCAAGGATCACAAGACATACACCATGGCAGTGGTGGTGGTGGTGGATTGGGCATGATTCGCCAAAATTGCTTGCTAAGGTTATCAGTTTGGTCATATTTTAAAGATACACATATATGGTTATATGGGTGGTTGCTCCACATAATTGCGTATCTACAACAAGAAGGCTAAGGAGAGAACTGGAATATATTTATATGTGGGTTTCGGCTAAGGTATGTTTTTTATTTTCAAGATTTATTCTTAGTTCAAAAATAACTCTAGGTAAATAAAAAAAATCATATTCATACTATAAAGAATTCCCAAAATGTGGAAAAACCCTAGAATGGGATTAGGCCCTGATGAATCCAGCTATAATATTTGAAGCTCATCACAAACTTATGTTAAGTTATGACCAAAGGATTTTGCTGAGACGAAAACGAAAAAATGTCATAGAAAAAATCTGGAAGATCCTAGAAAACCACCAATCGACATCTAGACATGCTTTAAATGTTTTCACGATTCAAACACTTTATGTGATTGCTATGAATGCAAGGCTTCAAACATAAGCCTATGTCAAATTAAAATGAATCTTAGAAAATCATTTTTGTTACCAAATTGTTTTCGTACATATATACTAAACTGAGAAAAAATTAGAAAATATAAATAGCATACTTTATTGATATGATATGTTCACAAGCGAAAAAAGTTCTTTCCTCAACTCATATCAAGTGAAATTATTCTGTTCTGGTCCAAACAGATCTTTCTAGAGTTGTTTGATATAGGCCATCAGGTTCTCTCCCATAGAGTATCTTCATCAATCACTTAGAATCGAGATTGAGCATATTGTTGGCATAAAAAATAGAGTCAGGAATCATCCATATTTGAAGAATGAGGTGGTGGCAGACTCCATTTCAATAGCTAGCATCCCTGACAGTTAACTATTCTTCAATTGTTGATTGTGTTATTTATATAAATGTAGCCCATTATGGAGAGGACACGATCACATAAAGGCTGCTTTGAGATAGTTGGCATCTACTCTTCAAGAGGTGATGCCAACTATTTCAAGAGGTGTAGCCCATTTTAGTTTAGTGCATCCGATCTTGTGGCAAGGACATACACCATTATATAATGAAACAAGCGTTGTTTAACAATGCCATGGCCGCAGACAGCAACTTCCTGATGCAGATTCTCTTGAAGTAGTTCAGTGAGGTCTTCCATGGGATAGACTCGCTGGTCGACGTCGCCGGCAGGGTTGGGGGAGCCACCATGGCCAGTGCGGCGGCATTTCCGTGTTTGAGGTGTACCGTGCTGGACCTCCCTCACGTTGTTGCCAAGGCTCCTTCTAGGTCTATTGGCAACGTGCAGTTTGTTGGGGGTGACATGTTTGAGAGCATTCCACCAGCAAATGTTGTCCTTCTCAAGGTATGTCTAGTCATCTAGTTATATATATATATATATATATATATATATATATATATGTTCCTTTTCTACTATCTTGTGCGCCTATCAAATTGGTTTTGAGTTTTGGCCGGCCTAAGAGTTAATATAAGATATAAGTTTAAAGTGTTGCTAGACTTAAGGTGTCATAGATTTTTCAAAATCTAGAGACGGTTGAGACTTGAGAGTGGAAGTTGGCAATAAGGACGGGTTGATTTCAGATCAAAATTTTCATTGGATAGACGAAATGGAGCTTCTAAATCATGTTAGAACTAATAGGCACACACTTAGCTTCTAAATATATATGTCAAAGGGCCGGGGCTTACTATTTTGACTGAAATAACAACATATCGGAAGGACAAATGTTTAATTTGTTCTTGTGAATCAATCAAGACATAATGCTCAACAACTGGCTTATTATTGCTTTTTTACAGTGGATTTTACATGACTGGAGCAATGATGAGTGTATCAAGATATTGAAGAATTGCAAGCAAGCTATCCCTTCTAGAGATGCAGGAGGAAAGATAATAATCATTGATGTTGTGGTTGGGTCTGATTCATCAGACACCAAGCTTCTGGAGACGCAAGTAATCTATGATCTCCATCTCATGAAAATTGGTGGGGTTGAACGAGATGAGCAAGAGTGGAAGAAAATATTCCTCGAAGCTGGATTTAAGGACTACAAGATTATGCCGATTTTAGGCCTCCGATCGATCATTGAGCTATATCCATGAATGCCCAGCAAATAAGTCTGCTACTGATTGAAATAAAAGTATGTGGCATGTTGAAGGTTGTAGTAGTGACTACAATTTATGTTGTTGGGATTGGTGAAATTTCAGTTTGACCCTGTCTGAATGTTACTGTTTAAAATCAAGCAATTTCCTATTTATGTTTAGCCTGATAGTGAGCACATATATATCAGTATATCACACCCTGGCACCCTGCTAAAGAGCATGGCCAATTGTTCAGTTATACACCATGAATTCGATTGTTGTTTTGAGGGTTGCGTAATGGGTCGGTTCTATTTTTTTCACGGTGTTTGATTCAGAAACACACTAGTAAAGCAGGCGCGGCTTTCCGTGCGCTCCATGGAGCCCTCATGATGAATTTGGCCAGTATAGCAAGTAGATATCATTGTCAAGAGTATACCCCAGCCGCTGTGACAACCATATAACAAGATTGTGTTTTGAGCAAACATATTGTCAAAATGGGCTTGGTAAAGTATTTGCTATTTCTAGTGACGTTAGTATATTAGTATTTATGTATCAGAATGTGGTAAATGTTGTCATAAGACCGCACAATATATGAAAAGACAGTGCTGACAATTCAGTCAACAAAACAATAAACAGGTGAGCGTGATCTCATTTTGGGTTCCAGCCTTCCAGGTCAAGGAATGATTTCATTTTAACAAGCTCTTCGTCCGCCTAAGGGGCTTTGAAGCCGCAACAACGCCTCAGGAACACCGGTCACCATTTCAGTCACAAAGAACGGCGGTATGCCTTCGAGTCCAAGCTGCACACAATGCCACAAATGCTTTAAGGCCTTGTTTAGATACCTTCACTACTGGAAACAGCAACACTGCCGAGGGTTTTCCGTTTTGCCGAGGGCCAGATCTCGGGCACTCGCAAAGGCAATCTTTGCCGAGAGCCGGCCCTCGGCAACGAGGGAGCCTCGGCAAACGCTTCTTCGCCGAGGGCCGGGCCCTCGGTAAAGACGGGGCGCTCGGCGGCGTGGGCCCAGGATAACGGCGGCTCTGGGCGTTAGGCTTTGCCGAGGGTCCAGCGTTAAGCCCTCGGCAAAGCGCTGCCGGAGGCCAGCCTTTGCCGAGGGCCCACCTGCCTGCCCTCGGCAATGCCACTCTTTGCCGAGGGTCGGCCCTCGGCAAAATTTTTTTTTATTTTTTTGATCCAGTTTTTTTCTTTCTGTGGCACACCTACACTATTTTGAACTACATGCCAAAGTTTGGTTCATTTTGAAATAACTTTGGTATATTTTTTGGATTTTTTGAATTTGTTGAATTTCTCGATAAATTTCAAATTTAAACTACAGGTGCATTAAATAATATTATTTAATTATTTCAATCTTGACATTCATGATTGTTAGTGCATTTCCATGCCGTATGCAGAAAGCCACATGAAATATCGAACGTTTACCCCTCGAAACATGTCAACCAAGTTGCGAGAAAATGTTTTTTAAATATATAAAATGAAAACAAACTTAGAAAATCACGAAACTTGGCGACATAACATGCTATCACATATGGAGGCTATGATAAAAATTTCAAAAAATTCTGAGTCTGTGGTAACGTCCGGTGCACAAAACCCAAACATCTTACATGTGATCACACTTGTGGTTACGTTAGGATTAGGACGACCTATCCTCACGTATTAGACAGTAGGAATAAAGCCAGAATTGAGGCTTCCGTTGCATAGGCACACCTGAGGGAGGAGGTGGCAAACTTCACTACACAGGACTACAAGCCCAATCTTCCGAGCAATCACAACTCACTTCCACGTTACAATGTCGACGAAAATGAATCGACTCTCAGTCTTTTCCATGGACAACTCGGTAGCGCAAGTGCATCCACCGTGAAGGTGTTTGATCAAAGATGGCAAGCAGGCGGCCATGACATGACACACCCTCGGCCTACGCGAGACGCCCTTCCCTCACTGGTGAGGCAGAGTTGTCAGGGGCAGCCGGCGCAGGACACCGCAGGAGGGGGAGACCTTCGACGAGGAGTACCAGCCAGGGGCGTAGGAGGCCACGGAGTCCCACCCTAGACCCCGTGGCACCGACGCTGGAGGAGGAGTACCAGGAGGACGAGGACGAGGACGAGGGCCAGGACGAGGAGCAGGGCGCGGCGCCCGAGGACGAGGGAGGCGTGGCGTCGGGTGTCTACCAGCGAGGTCCCGCGAAGCTCCCTCCATACCCACTACCTCAGAGCCGGGCACTGCTTCACCCTATACCGCCCAAGTAAGTAAATCTAAATGATATCACAACTACCTCATATGATAGTTTTGAAATTGAAAGAGAAACTGATAATTTTATTTTTCTAACTGGTGCAGGTCTTGGGATCTGGTGTCGGGTACTCCCGTGCGCACTCCCCCGATCATCTTGGGTACCCTGTGCCGGAAGTACTTCCCCGGCCTCGTGGAGTTGGCGTCGGGGGCCCGTGAGCCGGCCACCACCTGGGACAGGTACGCTTTAGGGGTGGACGACACGTACCGCAACCCCCAGGAGCGGATACTGGCCGAGTTTTGGGTAAGTTCCTTTCGCACAACAGTAATTAATCCATTACATTAAAATCTATTTTTTTTTTAAATAATGATTGGATGTATTATCTTTTGTGCAGAGGTACTTCAGGGTGGAGGACGAAGACGTGGCCCTGGCTGAGTCTGTGGCGCACGCCTCCTGTAGGAAGTATGTCACCGACATGCACCACGAGGCGCGCGTCCAGGCAGTCATATACTTCTACGCGTCGGCGCGTAGTATGACTATCACGAAGGCTCAGGCACGGACGATGACGATGACCCAGGAGCAGTACCTGGAGGTAGATGAATAACATTCAGATTGTCTCTTTTTTGAATTTAATATATTCAATTACATCTTCATATCTGTCAAACACTCATTGTCTTGTAGGTGATTCCCTGGTGGTGTCGGGCGCATGCCGATGCCTGGGTCGCGATCGTGGCTAGGTGGTTCACGCAGGACTACCTAGACAGGCACGAGTTTCAGCGGACACTGTGTCTGCAAAGACCAGCGGCCACTCACCACCAAGGCAGCAAGAGCCTCCCCGACTTCAAAAAATCATATGTAAATGATTTGTCTTCTATTTAGTTTCGCGTTTAATGTATGCTTGATTGCTCACCCTCTGTCGTTGTTCTCGTAGGAGGCTGTGCACCCGGACGACGAGGTGTCCATGTTCACGGCTTGGGCTGCGTCTCACCAGACTGCAGGCCAACGGACCTAGGACGCAGCTGCCCCTCGCGAGGAGTACTCCAACCCCAACGTGTACGCTAAGGTCCAGGAGTACACGTCGGCGGTACGGGAGCGGCACGGGCCAGAGTACGACGTCCGCACCGAGCCACTAGATGCCGAGGCCGTCATGAGGCTTGGTGGCGGTAGGAAGCACGGTCGGGCCTAGATCGCAAACGCCGCCATCGACCCCAACACCACCCCCACTCTCAGCCACCTCAGAGCACAGAGCACGAGCTCCAGCCAGCCCATCCGCGCACGGCCGACTCCGACAGTGAGCATGTTAGCTTTGCTCCAGGTAATTCTAGGTTCACTCATAGTAAATTAATATTCTCGCAACTGAATTACATTTGCATTACTGAAACATTGGAGTGTAATCTTGCAGGCCGACAACGTCTAGAAGATGGAGCAGATCACGGCCCTCACTGCTCAGCTGGAGGCTGAGCGTCTCGCGCGAGAGGCCCAGGACCAGAGGATGGCCGAGATGATGAGGGTTCTGGCCGCTCTGGGGCAGCATACAGGTGTGGACGTCACGATGTTAGCTCCAGTGTCTCAGCTGCCGCCGCCGTTTAGTTCTCCTCTAAGTGTCAAAGTTAACTTCTTTGTAACTGTATTCCAGGAATAATTACTGCAATCTCACATAAACATCTAACTGTTTATGTAGCCTCAGTCGACAGCGGGATCCAATAACCCGCCTCATACGTCACCGGACCCTGGAGCCTTCGACACACCACCCTCGACGCAGAGGCCGCCTCATACGTCACCGGACCCTGGAGCCTTCGACACACCACCCTCGACGCAGAGGCAGGACGGTTGGGGAGGATGGTGAGTTCTCGCAGCCCTACGGTGCGTACGTGTCGGCAGTTTGGAACTTTGGTTCGATTTGGTGAACTTGTGGACTACTGGATGTACATACATAATGTTCGTGATATATATATATATATATATATATATATATATATATATATATATATATATATATATATATGATGTTCGTGAGATGTATGTGCTTGTTGTGCTCTTTGTGGACCCTGTGTGATGGTATATATATAAATCTGTTTTTTGTCTAGATGAAAATAAAGAAACAAAAAAATTAAAATTTCTCTGGTCTTTGCCGAGGGCCTTGACCATAGCCCTCGGCAAAGAAATTCAAAAAACAAACAATAAATAGGTCTTTGCCGAGGGCCTTGACCATAGCCCTCGGCAAAGAATTTCTTAAAAAAAATAGAAAATAGGTCTTTGCCGAGGGCTATGGTCAAGGCCCTCGACAAAGAATTTCTCAGAAAAAATAAAAAAAGAGACTTTGCCGAAGGCCACCCTAGGAGCCCTCGGCAAAGAAATTAGCGAAAAAAATTTTAATTTTTTTTTCCGAGGGCCTGCATGAGAGCCCTCGGCAAAGAAATTACAGAAATAAAAATTTAAAAAATTCTTTGCCGAGGGCCCAACGTTGGGCCCTCGGCAAAGACGCCGTCAGTTGCAGCCCGTGGCCTAACGGCAACTTCTTTTTGCCAAAGGCCGGCGTCAGCCCTCGGCAAAATCTTTACCGAGTGCCCAACAAATGGCCCTCGGCAAAAATCCCTTTGCCGACGGAAAATTTCCGGAGG
This sequence comes from Sorghum bicolor, assembly GCF_000003195.3. NCBI lineage: Eukaryota > Viridiplantae > Streptophyta > Magnoliopsida > Poales > Poaceae > Sorghum > Sorghum bicolor. The sequence continues at coordinate 1,171,631 of NC_012875.2, read as the reverse complement.
GCTCTTTGCCTAGGGTCTTATAGCCTTTGCCGAAGGCCTGAGGCCCTCGGCAAAGATCCTGTCTGCAGTAGTGCTTCAAAATTTCAAAAGTTTACAAGATTTTCTATCACATCGAATATTGCGACACATGCATAGAACATTAAATATAAATAAAAAATAACTAATTTTATAATTTATCTGTAATTCGCGAGACGAATCTTTTGAGATTAGTTAGAACATGACTGGACAATATTTACTAAATACAAACGAAAGTGCTACAGTTCAACTCAATTGCAACAAGCACCAACGATAGGGGGGACAGGATGAGTAGAACACAACACATGAGCTCCAAATCAAAATCAATGCATTTGCTAACCAATCATCATTTCTCTAGCAGTAATTGTCGTCGGACTTGGCGAGCTCGCAGTCAACCTTCTGGAACACGACGGACGTGGCCCCCGGCGCGGCGAGCTGCAGCTTGAGTGGACAGGGTGGCCTCGATCTTGCACTTGGTCTTCGCAGCGTGTACTTGTACTTTCTCGTGACGGCCACCTCCACCTCGAACACCCCCGTGGCGTTCTCCTTCCTGAACTCGGCCTCGGCCTCGGCCTCCTTTTCTTAAAAAATCTGAGTGCTTACACAAATTTGTGATTTATGGATCTCTTTTACTCAAAAACTTTAGGGAAGGGAAGATGACAGAAATTATAAAATGGGAGAGTTGAGGAAGATGAGGCTCCCTCATCCTTATTTATCAAGGCTATTACACATTTTCAGAATACCTCTAAATATTTTAAGTCGAACCACATAACCCGAAGGGTGTTATTGTCCAATCTAAGTAATTTTCATCCGATGGCTACCGCGTCCTTTATGAGAAAGCTTCGCCTCAACGCGAACTTCTTGATGTCACCATGTGCCATCCGTTCCTCCTTGGAACTTCCACCCGAGTTTTGACACTACTACAAAAAAATTATTTACCTCGACCTTTTCAAAACCCTCTCCGTGGTGGGCACAAATATAAACCGCCTCGGTTAATGCATGGTATTAACCGAGGCGGTCGCTTTTTCTTAACCGAGGCAGTTACAAGAAACCACCTCGTAAAATCTATTAACGGAGGCGATTATTATAAAAGAGCCCGCCTTCAAAAGTAGTCCTATTAACAGAGGCGGACCACTTATAAGCCCCGTCTCGGTTAATATTCTCGAGGCCCATCTGGCCCAGGTGAAGCCCGATAACTATATATATATATATATATATATGCCAAACCCTACTTCTCACTCCATCCCACTTCCTCACCAGCCGCACTCCCTCTCTCACTCAAACCCGACACCAGCCTCCATCCCATCCCCTCCTCTCCCTCCCTCTCTGAGTGCACTCTTCCCTCACTCCTCTCCCTCCCTGCAGGTGGTCATGGTGCGGCCGTGTCCCCGCCTCATGGGCATGAAAGCACGGCGCTGCCTCACGGACACGAAGGTGTAGCGTGGTGGTGTGGATATGCGGCATGGCCTTGCGGCGACGTCCTGACCACGTGGATGTGGAGGCACGACGCAACCGCGGCCTAGGCCTCATCTTCTCTCTCGGTGGCAACGTGATGCGTCGAGCTCACAGCGAAGGTGGTGCGACCTTCAATTGCGTGGATCCACTCCGGCCATGCGGAATCACCTTCTTGGCAATGGATCCAGCTCCCGACGACCAAATCAACCTTCCTCTGCGTGGATCCGGCGAGGACGAGCCCGATCTACCCCTGCCGGTTGCGGATATGAAGGTGGAGGCCCCCCGACGACGGATTGAGGCCGAGCGTGACTGCATCTACCAGCGCGCGGAGGCGGCAGCACATGGATGGGCTTGCTGGGCCCATGGATGGGCTCGGTGGGCCTATCCATAGATTTTTGTTTTTTTATTTTGATTAACCGAGACGGCATGGAAACCGCCTCGGCTAATGCTTGGTTTACTGTGACCTTTGATTGGAGGCGTTTTTTGCCCGCCTTCTGAAATTCAAAACGCCCGCCTCTGTTAATATTTTTTGTAGTAGTGTGAGGCCCAAACCTGTGAAATCCGCCACCAATGATTTTGAGGCCCAAACCATCAAACCGGCCCAAGTAGTGTACTCTATAGTCTATACGCGTTCCTCGCCACTTGACACGTGTCACCGTCGTCCTCGACCGGCCAGCCCGCCAAGTCTTCCTGAGCCTCGCTCAACTCGCACATCCGCCGTATTGACTTAGTCAACACGGTAACTCTCATGTACATTTGCGCTCGCCGATGTCCTAGATGTCAGTCACCGCGGCTGGCCACCCGGTCTCTTGGTCTCTCGGTTCAAGCCTCATGTCCGCCCTTCATCGCTCCGGGTCTATGGTCACGACACGTCTCTACTTAGCCTTCTTCTCACCGTCGACCACCGCCTCCGAGCTCCACACCTACACACTACAAACCAAGAGACATATCGCACACCCAACTCACAACATAATTAGGTAACATACTGAACCGAGATCGTAGATTACGTTAATAATCACTCATCGTAAATTAAACCACACAAGGGCACATATCACCCTTATGTTCACACGTAAAAGCAAGCATTAGCTAGTTGTTGACAATGCATGTTTTTTGCTGGAGCCTATTTTGGTCAAACTAAAAGCCAAGCGTGGCAAGCATTTGGGACGAGCTATCTATCTAGCTAGCGGGGTCGATTCTGACGACCATTCTCATTTGCCTAATCAGTAGAGGTGATAGGTAGCACTACTCCACCTCTTAACTGTTTGACTTTGACCAGCTGCCGATGTTGACATTTCCTACGATATATTGCCCGCACGTGCCCGGCATAATTCAGTAGCCTTTGACTTGGTCAATGTTTCCAACACCAGTCGCTATAAAATGCACGACCAGCCCCGTTCTGATGCATCTACGTACGCTATCCGCCACTCGATCTTATCCATCACAAGATGCCAAGCTCTGATCGTATGACCGGTGCTATAAAGCTCAGGCTTGTCCTGCTCCTCGTCGTCGTCGGAGCAGCAGCCATCTCCGTCGCCGCCGCGGCGGCGGCGGACGTCGACTCCTTCAGCTACCCGGTCTTCGACGCCACCACGACGCAGGACCTCGTGGCGGGAAGCAACACCTCCATCCTCACGCCGGCGTCCCTCCTCTTCAACCAGGACGCCCTCTTCGCCGAGTTCAACCGCACCGAGGGCTTCCTGCTGCTCTCGCGCACCGTCGACGTCTGGCGCGTCGGCACCGGCGGTGCCCCCGCCTTCGAGGCCTCCTTCAACACCAGCTTCGCTCTCAGCGGCGGCGCACCGGTGGCGTTCGTCGTCCTCAGGGACAGCTACCCGACGCTGTACGGCACGGGCGGGCTCCGCGGCTTCGCCAACTACAGCGCGTCCGACGCCGACGATGGCGCCACCTCCCGCAACGCTTCCGGCAGCCTCGTGTCCGTCGAGGCCGGACCGGTGAGGTCGTATGGACCGGACAGCCCGGCCGTCGGCCTCAACGTCACCGTCACGCCCAACGATGCACGCGTTGCCGTGTGGATCGAGTATGACGCCGGCGTGCACCGGCTGTCCGTGTACGTCGCCGGCGCTGGCGAGGCGAGGCCGGCCACGGCGCTCCTCGACGCGCCGCTCGGCCTCGCTGGAGAGCGCACCACCGAGAAAGCGATGGTCGGATTCTTCGCTGGCGCCGTCCAAGACATTCTCGTCGGCGTACGTGACTGGAACCTGACGGTGGACAGGTTCTTCGACAGTTCCGGCGGGGGTGATGGATGGAAAAAGGGCACCTCGTCGTGGGTGATACTGCTCGCCGTGCTCGGGTCAGTGGCAGCCATGGCCTGACCGCCGTCGGCGTCATCGTCGCCGCGCCGGCCGGTGTGCGACTTTGTCGATCTTTGTCCAGTCAAGGGCTCAAGGCGGTGTCGGCACGACAACAACAACACGGAGCCCATGATAGAGCCTCTCATTTATTGCCACGTATAAGTCACAAAAAAAATATTGCCACGTATATATGCATGCCGTTTAAGTGTGAACAAGTTTGATTCTATCGAATCAAAATATCTATTCCTTGATTATCTATGCATGATTTAATAAAACTTATTGACCAGGGTTGTTTATTTATTTATTTTTTAATCATCATCCGGTAGGGATTTGGTTCACAGGAATGTAGGATGTGTTTGGTTTATGGAACGAAGTAATCCATATCCATTATCGATATCGTCTAACTCTTTAATTTTTTATTTGGCTTATTTATGGAATAGAATGAATTGATCCTTCTTTTTCTCATATAGGCTAATAATTAGAAACAATATGAGAAATGAGTCCATTCGAATAAATTTGAGGAATAGACTCAAGCATCATCCCATCTAAAGTAATCCCCCTTAAGGATATAAATTTGGACGCCATATGTATTTCCAACTGTCCTTATCCTCATTTAACTAGACGTTTGCCACTTCCTACATAGTTATTTGCAACTGATCATAGGCTATTTCAGACATTTGTCCGGTTTCTAGTTACATCCCTGTTTGCTTTGCTGAAAATTGGCTTATGTTGATTTTGTTGTTAGAGAATAACATTATTCGTTCCCTACTGCTAAAATAGTACTAAAGAATATAGCATAATAATATTAGTTTATAATATACTAGTCGATAATCGATATGGGCATGTGACCTCTTATCTTGGCTAGCTAGTTGTCTGGTTCAAAGCTACAATAGTCATAGATCACTAGCACAAAAAAGATCTTCTGAGTTCAGAGAGGTCAATATTATTTTCAGAGGTGGACTAACCCCGCATTTGTTTAAAAGTCTCTATTAATTAGGTATTTACAAAGTCAGTAAAAACATACATCTAAAATCAGTTAATTGTTTGTTTCACTATTCGGTTAGGTTGGGTGGAAGGCTAGAAGCATACATTCTTGTGATGGGTGATACTACTCAAATGGAGCCCAAGATATAGTAGCCTGGCTTCTCATTTATTGCCGCGTAGGATGCTTAGGCAGATTTAGTTCTTTTTAATTTTTTTTGTCAAATATATTTCGTATCATTCCATTAAAAAAGATAAAAAGGGTACAACAAACTGACTTCTAGGTTTAAGACAATTCAAACTTTCTAGGTTTGATCACATTATAGAAAATATTATTAAAGTTAATGTCTTTAAACAGATTTTAGTATGAAAAATGTATTCTATAATTAATTTAATGATACTTATTCCATATGATAAATATTAATATTTTTAGATTTTCTTAGATTTAAATTGTTTGGTTCCTTGTATTCTTTTTGGATGGATGGACTATGTTATTTTTGAATCCATCTCTCTATATATGCCTTGACTATAATTCAATGAAAACTTAACAAAGATATCTTTGCATTAATTTAGTCATCATGCTTAATTGGTTAGGGGTTTGGTATCCCAACTCTAGGAGCAGTGGCGGAGCGAGGCCCAATAACAAGAGGGCCAAATTGTTCATTCGAGCAGCAATACATGATGTAACATTAGTTAAGCCTAGTGGGGAACCATGGGCCATAATATTTCTGTCAGACGGAGGGAGGTCCAGTTTTGTTTCTACTGGGCTCTGCCCCTGCCTAAGAGAATGGATATGATTCTTAGAATATACTGTTCATTTGATGTTAAGACACAATACTGGAGGTTGCTAAAGTTAAAATACATACAAAATAAATGAATTATCAAGTTCATTTAATTACTTGGAGTTTTCTTCATCCCTGGGAAAGTAATGTGGTATCTGAGTTGAGTTATATGAGATAGCTAAAGACAGAGCAGAGTACCCAAAAAAATGGCCTCTCAACTCAAGAGTTAAGTAGACTTAGATGTCTCCCTATACAGTTGGTAGTTTTTGAAAAATAAATGAGCTGCAATATAGGTATGCGAGGTTTGCAATCCCAGCGATAAAGTTTTGATATAGACATTTGCTATCCCTGATTGGGATAAAAGCCTCTTTTAGTATGTTTGTGAGCTTGAAAACCCGGTATGATATCTGCAGTATATGTCATGTAGTGAGTGTCTTTTTATAATTCTGTCGAAAGAAAATTGCTTTGAAGCTGGAGCTTACCGACAGAAATATCGTTGTAGTAAGCAAAAAGTTAAGCAACGGATAATTTGGTAAGAAAGATAGAAGCAACTTTGGCTGTCCATTTGGAATAGTAGACCTGTATAAAAGAAACCACAGCTTGGTTGGTGTGAAAATTGAGACTACAAAAGAAACATTTCAGCATTTTCTTTCAGAGATTCAGTTTAATAAACTTCTACTGCTGTGAAAGATCTTAGGCTGTGTAACATAGTTATGAGAAGCCAGGAGTAACTCAAGATGGTTGTGTCATCATGATGTAATTGTTTTGTTTTCAATAAAACCTTTCTTTATAAAAAGGAGTCCCAATAAAAAAGTTGGGTCCAGCACTTACCTGAGCCAAAAGTGAAACTGAGAAATGTAACTCTCCATTGTAATTTTGCCAAGCCAACTATAAACAAGGGATTAAATATATAGATGGAGTGAGCCGAACTATATGAAGCAAATACCAAAACAAATCGGTAAAGATATGATATTTTTTAACCGACATAGAAAGGTACCAAGATATAATTTTGTTGCCTCTTGAGTCTTGAGTTTTAGTTTTGATTGCTCTTGATACCTTTGTAAGGGCCATAAGAAACATAAAAAAGATTAAATACTTACACAAAAAGACCCAAATGGGTACTCCTCAACTGCTAGGTGCAATTTCGTAGACAGACATAAACATTGTAAGAAACATATTGGTGAATTACAATGAGAAGTTTCTGCCATATGCCATACTGGTTAGGATTTTTTTTCTTTGGTGATAACAATTTGTTAAACGTACGTTATAGGAATCCACGATGTGTAGGGATGGTACTTGTTATATGTATGTTTGTCCAACTTGTAGATATATTCGTACCACAGATGGCCAATCTAGAAGAACAGTCAGAAATTGTAGTTAATTATTTTATTAAATACACTCGCCCTAGTCGGTGCATGTACACTAGCATGAGAAGATCAGGGAACTTACCATTACGGAAATTGTAACAATCGTTCCCTTGATTAATACTCTCACCTTAATCTCAGATTCTTCCAACTTCTCCATCCATCTTTCAACCTTATTGTTGTAGGATAGAAGGTTTTATGTTAGATTAACATGAGGTCAACATAAGGAGGAAACACTTAAAGTAGACATACCAAACGGAAGCTGTATAATGTAATTTTGGATACGTAATACTCGTGAATGCAATTCAAGGGAAATCTCTATTTGAAATACTTACGTTGGGGTGAAAGTAAGCATAAATCATTCCAATGATCCATATGTAACGATCAAGGCCAGAACGGAAATGCCACTCGTGTAACAGGGGTAAGTTTACTTTAGAAGGCTCTGGATTTTTGTAGCCTGAATAAAAAAATCATTTATTCCCGGTCTTCAACTCTTGATCCATGATTGAAAATGATAGTGACATATAAACAGAAATGCAGGGATACCTTACCAATCAGAAATGTAAGTGGTGCCCAAACAATTTCAAATACCCCAGGAATTTCCCATATCAAAATGACAGTCAAAAAGCAACTGGCAATCTTAACAGACATGACTGATGGTATCTCGTTGTACTTGTTGAAAACAAATAGTGATCCATATACCATAAGAGTAAATGCATTGGAGCGATATAATACAACATGTAGTCATTGTCAAGGACAATGCAACTGGATATCGCAAAGAAATTTACCCTCCACATCATCTGTATTAAGAGTAAAGTTGTTGATGTTCAGAATTTTGAAGGTGGAGTTACAAGATATCTAGATGACTCAAATTTATTATTGTATAAAGAACAAAGTTGGAGGTAGAATGGCTACCTGAGCAAATCTTGCAATACTAAAGTCTTTCTTCTTATAGTAATATGAGAAATTCCCAAATCCAGTCATCCAGACATAGCAAGCAATGAACACATACATGCATGTATATATGGAAAGGTTTTGGGCCTTGGGCCTTGGGCCAAACAATTCCAAATAAATCCCAAAAGCTCACTCATACATGCATGTATATATGGAAAGGTGGGCGACTTTAGTCCCACCTTGCTACTTCAAGTGGAGTGAGGCCAACTTAAAAAGTTGAGCTATCTCCATCTTGTTGAAGCAATTGGGGAGAGGAAAAGGAAGAACCACACGCGCGCGCGCTCGCTCGTCTTGCCTCGCCAGAAGTGACAGACTTGGTCCGTAGTGAGATGGACTCCATCACTGCAAATGAAACATGGGAAGTAGTAGATAAACCAGCGGGTTGCAGACCAATTGGCTGTAAATGGGTATTTAAGAAGAAACTCAGGCCTGATGGTACTATTGAAAAGTACAAGGCAAGGCTTGTTGCTAAAGGTTTTACACAGAAAGAAGATGAGGATTTCTTTGATACCTACTCACATGTTGCCAGATTAACTACAATCCGAGTGCTATTATCCTTGGCTACTTCCCATAAGCTTCTTGTCCATCAGATGGACGTGAAGACGGCTTTCCTAAATGGAGAGTTAGAGGAAGAAATTTATATGAATCAGCCTGATGGATTTATAGCACAAGGACAAGAGGGCAAGGTGTGCAGGTTACTCAAATCCTTGTACGGCTTAAAGCAAGCACCAAAGCAGTGGCATGAGAAGTTTGAAAAGACGTTGACCTCTGTTGGGTTTGCAATAAATGAAGCCGACACTTGTGTGTATTACCGTTATGGTGGGGGCAAAGGAGTAATCTTGTGTTTGTATGTTGACGACATACTAATTTTTGGGACGAGCATCGATGAGATCAATGATGTTAAATCATTCTTATCCCAAAATTTTGACATAAAAGATTTGGGAGAAGCCGATGTGACCCTCAATATTAAACTTAATAAGGGTGAGAATGGGATTACTCTTTTGCAGTCTCATTATGTGGAAAAGGTTTTGAACCGTTTCGGTTATATGGATTGCAAACCTTCTCCAACACCCTATGATCCTAGTCTAATACTTCGAAAGAATAAAAGGCTAGGAAAGGATCATCTAAGATACTCTCAAATTATTGGCTCATTGATGTATCTAGCTAGCGCAACACGCCCTGATATCTCATTTGCTGTAAGCAAGTTGAGTAGATTTTCCTCTAATATAGGAAGTGATCATTGGCGTGGTATTGATCGGGTAATGCGTTACCTAAAAGGTACAATGAGTTATGCAGTTCACTATTCAGGGTACCCAGGGGTACTTGAAGGATATAGTGATTCAAACTGGATTTCAGAAGCTGATGAGCTTAAGGCCACTAGTGGATACATATTCACTCTGGGTGGCGGTGCTGTCTCTTGGAGGTCTTGTAAGCAGACAATACTTACAAAGTCCACAATAGAGGCAGAGCTTACAACTCTGGATACAACCACTACTGAGGCTGAGTGGCTAAGAGATATGTTGATGGACTTGCCGTTGGTTGAGAAACCAATTCCTACTATTCTCATAAACTGTGATAATCAAATAGTCAGGATAATGGGAAGAAGTCCAGCAAACATATAAAGCGTAGACTGAAGTCTGTCGGGAAATAAAGGAGCTCCGGAGTAATAGCTGTGGACTACATCCAGACAGCTAAAAACCTGGCAGATCCCTTTACAAAGGGACTATCACACACCGTGATTGACAATGCATCGAAGGAGATGGGATTGAGACCCATGTGAGTTAACCTCAGCAGTAACCCAACCTATGTGATCGGAGATCCCGTGAATTAGGACCTGGGATGAACAAGTTGTTGGTTAATGGGAGAGTACAATCGTTTCATTTGACCCACTCCGTTGGAGATGCAGTACTCTCATTTCTGTAAGGCAGGTTGACTTTGTTTTAATGTGTTCTGAGGCTTTATAGCAAGATACTGTCCTACAGAGTATTCTTGTAAGAACACACCTATGTGAGCCCAACTATTAGTCGCAGTTTATAAGAATTGGGTATTCTTTAATAGGCTCATGAAGTGAGTTATTAGTATGACTTATACGCTCCACTCGCGGGGTTGGCTATGGCAGCCTAGTACCAATCAAGACTTCGAGTGAAGCCTATTCGCACCAAACTGCCGATTCAAGGCCTAATCCATTGTGCAGTTGCGGATGGGTCTATCTTGTTGTTATAGGTGGATGTTCAATCTTAACCGGTCTCCACTGAATAGCTGGTATATTAACAGTACTGTGGTACAGGGAGTATGACTCGCGTGCCCTTGGAATGTGGTGGGGGATTGTTAGATGTTTTGGGCCTTGGGCCAAACAATTCCAAATAAATCCCAAAGGCTCACTCATACATGCATGTATATATGGAAAGGTGGGGACTTTAGTCCCACCTTGCTACTTCAAGTGGAGTGAGGCCAACTTAAAAAATTGAGCTATCTCCATCTTGTTGAAGCAATTGGGGAGAGGAAAAGGAAGAACCACACACGCGCGCGCTCGCTCGCCTCGCCTCGCCGGGCCGGGCCGGGCGGGGCGGGGCGGGGCCAATGGGTGCGCATGCACGACATGCGCGTGAATGGTCCGGCGATTTCCCGCTTCAACCCTTGCGGGTGCGCGGCTTCCTTTTGCTACTTGGAAGTTTTGCATGCATGGAGGAGATTGCGCTGGCCTATTTGGTAAGCATGTATTTTTGTATTATGGCAAGTGCGTAAACGGCAGGTAAAGTTTCCATAATACGGTGATTGATTGCTTGCCTATTTGCTATGTGCGACGTGTGTATAAATATGGGGCGAGACGTCGTCCTTTGCACTAGAGATTCATCTCTTCCTCGCCACACTACTGCGCTGCCGCCGTCTTCCCCATCCCGTCGCCGACGTGCCATCGGTGTCGGGAGAGCAGGCTCCGAAGCCTACGTCTCCTCGCGTCCCTGCACGGGGTAGGGGCGTATCAGGTTTTTGGGAAGCGCCGTCACGACTGTTCGCTGGACGTCTTCTTCCCACTACGCCCGGTGTTCGACGATCTCCATCGACGGTCTTCTTCTTCTTCTTCCTTCGCACCGACAACCCCACTGTAAGGATGTCTATCCTTTCTGTGTTATTCGGTTTCATATCATTTCTGTTGCTAGCACTAGATTCTGTGAACTCGATTCAAATCGTAGTGCTAGTTTCGATTCATATATCTGTGATACATGTTGTTAGCCTTTTCCTTGTTGTCGGAATTAATTTATGCATCGCTAAATTGCTTTTATTTCCAACAGATTGCATTGTATATTTCTGAGGCAGCGAAATAGTGGTACATCATAAATAATACCTGGAATTGCATATGGGATATTTTAGACACTTGAGAAGCCAAATTACAACTGGAGCTATTAAAAAGCATTTGATATGTCAGCACAATCAGGAGTTTATCGACAATCCCTATATATATATATATATATATATATATATATATATATATATATATATATATATAGCTAAAAATCACACTATTAAAGAGAAGTAAAGAAATGATGTAAGATCACCAACCTGCATCCACCCTCTCCATTCATCAGTTTGGTTGCAGTTTGGAGCAGGCATCTTTGCTTTTTGCTTTAGCATATTCTAGAGTTGGTGGCTGACCACATTGCTATATAAGTGGCAGACCCCTCTCCCTCTATTGCACCCTGTAATCCCATTTACAATTCAATCCAAGTGGCCAAGGGCCAAGCTGCCTTCTGGGCTTTCCCAGATCCAAGAGTTTTATGAATTGGGCAACAATTGGTATCTAGAGCTTTAGTTTACCCAGAGAGAGCCATGTCCACCGAGAGTGCTCGCGCTCGGGCAGCCGCCGCTGCCGCAGCAGCAGCTGCAGCATCAACGGTGGAGCAGCGGGGCGCTGGAGCCTTTGGTGCAGGAGGAGATGACCGCAGGACGTGCCTGGCTGCCGCAGAGGCAGCGACGGCGGCCGCGGCCGTCACAGCCCAGCAGGCAGCAGCCGCGGCGCAGGCCACAGTTGCCGCCGCGGCCGCTCTGCGCCAGGAGCTGGAGCAGGAGGACGCAGTCTCCGCGGGATCACGATCGCGCACCCCCGAGCGCCGCCGCCAGTCACCGTCCCCTGAGCGGCGTCGTGGTCGTTCGTCGGTGCCGCAGATTGGCTACCGCGACTCCAGAGCTGGGACGCCATGGCCGATGCTCACCAAGAGCAACTACCACGAGTGTAGTCTCTTGATGAAGGTAAAGCTCCAAGCTCGACATCTTTGGGATGCAGTTCATCTCGGTGGCATCACATATGAGGACGCCTCTGTCCCACTCGACATCGCGGCCTCCATCACCAACAAGAGGACGGCGAAGCTGGCGTGGGACACCATCGCGCTGCGCAGAGTCGGTGGTGACCGAGTACGCCGCGCGACGCTGCAGCGCCTTCGCTGGGAGTGGAAAGGCCTCGCCTTTCAGCCCGGCGAACATGTCGAAGACTTCGCCGTGCGCCTCAGCAGCCTGATGGAGCAGATGAAGCTGAACGGTGACACCGACCTCACCGAAGAGCGCGCCATCGAAAAGCTCCTTTGATGCATGCGAAGAGGTATAGGCAGATCGTGAACTTGATCGAGACCCTGCTCGACTTCGACGCGCTCACCATCGAGGACGTCACCGGCCGGCTCAAGTCGGTCCATGACCAAGAGCTGGCGGATGACTCCGAATCCGCTAACACCGGCGGCAAGATTCTGTACACCGCCGAACAGTGGCGGGCCTTCGACAAGAAGAAGAAGAAGGAAGCAGCCGGGCCGTCCAAGGACAAAAGACGACGTCCCCGTGGTGGCAAGAAGAACAAGCCGCGCGGCGATCGCGACGGAGGGGGAGCCGATGGCGGAGGAGCGCAGGCGGACAAGGCAGGAGGAGCGGACGGTGAACGCAAGGCGAATCGCGATGACCTCTGCCTCAACTACCATCAAGGAGGCCACTGGGCCCGAGACTGTCCTCATCCCCGACGCAATCGGGAGCGCAGTGCCGCCGCCAACGTCGCCCAAGTGGATGAGGACGCTACTGCCTTCCTCGCGCATGGATTCCTGGAGCTCGACACAGAAGGGAGCTGTAGCAAGGCTCATGCTTCAATCTTCTGCGCCAAGACTGGCTGCCTTGACCTCGAGGAACCCCGTACGCGCGCCTACCTCGACACCGGCAATGGAGAGAAGATGGACGGGTGGTACCTGGACAGCGGTGCAACTCCCCACATGACCGGCTGACGCGAGCTCTACAAAAACTTAGACACATCAGCCAGAGGATCGGTGAGGTTCGGCGACGAGTCAAAGGTGGAGATCCATGGCGTCGGGTCCATCATATTCGAAGCAAAGAACGGGGAGCACCGGGTTCTCCACGACGCCTATTCATCCCGGTGCTCAGGAACTCGATCATGAGTCTCAGCCAACTGGATGAGGGTGGATCAAAGGTGGAGATTGAGCACGGTGTTCTGAGGATTTAGGACCGACACTGGCGGCTACTTGTCAAGGTGCGCCGTGGTGCCAACCGTCTCTATGTCCTACACCTGAACCAGGCCAAGCCGCTCTGCCTCGCCGCACGCAAGGATGATGAGGCATGGCGCTAACATGAGCGTTACAACCACCTCCACTTCGACGCGCTCCGGCAGTTGTCTAAGAATGACATGGTGTGTGGGCTACCGGCGAACACCCATGTCGGGTAGTTCTGTGACACGTGCATCCTCACCAAGCATCGTCGAGCCCCGTTCCCGGCGGAAGCTGAGTACCGCGCGCAGGAGACGCTCAAGCTCATCCACGGCGATCTCTGTGGCTCAATCTCACCGGCAACTCCGGGTGGCAGGCACTACTTCCTGCTGCTCGCTGTAGCTGAGAAGGGGAGCGGACGCAAGCTCTAGGTGTTGCGCACCGACAACGGTCATGAATTCACCGCCATGGAGTTTGCGGCCTACTGCGCCGACGAAGGAATCGAGCGCCACTACACCGCCCCCTACTCGTCGTAGCAGAACGGAGTCGTGGAGCATTGAAATCAGACGGTGGTGGCCATGGCTTGTGCTTTGCTGAAGCAGAGGAGTCTTCCAGCGATGGGTCATCTGCGCACGTTCGGGTGTGTGGCCTACACCAAGGACCTCACCCAGCTGAAGAAAATGCTTGTTGACACTTGCTAACACCACTTGAATACTAGGTTGTCATCCCTAGCATGGCACTAGAGTGTACTATGGTATTTATACGCACACAGATAAATCCGCAAGCGCACGAATACCGTTGTAGCCTTTTACCCAATTAAAGGTTTTATCGTATCCATAGGGAAACGGGAGAACCAACTACGCTCTAACTTAACCAAGATAGATAGATAAGTGTAAACAGGAAAGATGGTAGAACTGAATAAGAACAATATTAAAGGTAAGATAACAATGGGTAAATATAGAGTAGAGAGTAGAGCAATCTAGTATATGGGCGATGGTAGCAGAATAGAGAGGATAACTATGGTTTCTCTACTTCAAAGGGGTATGTCTATGTCTGGGACGAACCACGTGATAAGATTACACCACAAAGGATGCTTATCCATAGGCCGATAAACCTTACCCGTCCTGCTAACGAGAGGTGGACTACAGAGGACCAACGTAACTGTCACCTACGCGGCCTACCACACGATCCAGCTAGACAGGGGATATCCACAAGTAATCTAGGTCTAAGCACCACGCTTACACCTATACTACAACTCTAACCTATAGGGTCCTATAGATTAGAAGTACTCAAAAGAGTTGTGAACCAGAACATACATGATTAGTAATTGCATAATGAATTAGAAGTAGATTACCAGAGTCATCCCATGAGCAAGCTTGATTAGAGCTTGATCATGACGAAGTACAACCGGAGGAAGAACCGACAGGCCGGCCTCTCCTCTAATCCTCCTTCGCTCTCCATCTTGCTACTATCTAGATCTACTCTAGTTTATAGAAGAGAGGAGAGCTCTCATCTGTAAACCCTAGCTTTTGCTCTGTCTAAGAATAATGAATAATGATCAAGGGGTGCCTCCTCCAGGGGTCAGGGGGTCTGGTTTTATAGTCCCCTCAAGTGAACCTGGGCCGTTGGATCAAACCGACATTGATTGAACGGTTATCCTTGATCCTTTAGGTCGGTGGAAGATCATCCCGAAAGAGAGTCTTGATCCAACTCTGTAGCTGGGCGGGCGCCCAAGGGGGAGGGCGGGCGCCCTGCCCCCGAGCCCGCTCGGCCTCCCGTTCGTTCCCGTGGTGATAGGTTACCGATATGAATCGATACGAGGGTGGCCCGATCTTCACGACAGTAGACCAAAAGAACAAGGATAACTTGCTGCGAACAGCGGGTAACTAGCTTTATACCTGACAAAGGTTGGATGCGACCAAGCGACGGGGAGAGAGGCACCGAAACCATGAAGATTTCGACTCGATCTCCGAACGACCGCAGAACCACAATCCGGAACTAATCCACACAATACGGCGCAGCCGAACGGTAGCCGTAGAGCACGAAGTAGGGGAACCCAGAGGATTCTCTTCACAAGTCCAAGAAGAACAAGGAAGAACAAAGGTTGAGTAAGGCACTCAGCAGCACGGCTGCAATATCATGTAGTTTATCAAATGATCAAAGATTGCTGATAGCTTAGAGGTAGGGGATATTTATACTAGCAACAGCCCTGATAGATTGGTATGAAAACGAAATAGAGTTTCTGAGAGAAGGCAATGTGAAAGGTCCCTTCGAAATGGATTCCCGAAGTGGCTTCGCGTGACTGTTGGCCTCCAGAGCAGTTTCCAATAAATTGACCATAACTTTTAATTGGAAACTCCAAATGACGAACCGTTTCTCAGGTGTGAAACTAGACTCGAAGAGCTTTCCAGCAATGTATGCCATGCACCACGAAACGTTGTACATTGGTACAGTTTTGCATGGCAAGTTGTACCAACATTCTGTCACGACAAACTGTTGACCTTCTGAGCAGTCTGTACTAATTCTGGTCTGCAGGCAATATGGAGTATCCAAACTGGTTGCCACTAGATTCATTAGAAAGTAGACTCGACAAGCTTTCCAACAAGTCCTCATGGGCCTTCATAGCTTTTGTGATTAAAAAGTTATGAAGATTTCTTTGCACTGGTCCGTTTTTGACTTCAACTGGTCCGTTTTTGACGTGTCTTCTAGGACTTGCACTGGTTCGTTCTTTAGGGTCCCATTAATCCTTCTTTTCTTCTATATACCTGAGTACAATCAAGGTAGAACACTTAGGTAGAATATAATTCTCATTAACATTAAAATGAATCTCACAAAGTAGCGCGTGGACCTCTTGTTGTAGCTTCTTTGCACGACTACGTGTAACCGGTCCATCGATGATTTGGGCTGGTGTCGGTGTAGGTAAAACTTGAGTGGTTGTAGCTTGACTTGGAGCTTGTGACATATTGCTTGCTGGACTTGGAGCTTGTGACATCTTGCTTGCTGGCATGGTCATATCATTCTCCCCCTCTTGAAAAGGAGTCGTCCTCGACTCTAACTCTTCTGATCCAAATAGTTGTGCTAGGCCATCGGTTTGTAATGTTGTGATAACATCGCAATCTTCTTGTTCCATGATAGCAAGGTGTTTGAATCTATAATCATATAAACCAAGTAGTAGCCTTGTATGTGGAAACCTAAATGATTTGGAATTAAGTTTAGCTTTCACCTTGAGTGGATGCTTGAATGTAGATTGCCTTGGTATGGTCTCATCATCCTCCCTCCCTTCAAGAAAAGTCGTCCACGACTTTTGTTTACCTGAAAACAGCTTAGACAAAATAGAGGGTGGACGTACTTGATAATTCCAATAATCATTCCTTTTGTTCTGTTCATTTGTTTCATTTTGAATTATTTTTGCATTATTTCCTTTTCCATGTAAGAAACATTCTCTCAACTTTGGTGAACCTGCAAACAGTTTAGAGGATGGTAGCACAAAAATTTCTTCCAATCCAATCATTTGATTCATGTTGTCATGTTTTATCTTTAGAAGATCAAACTTTTCATCAAATGGATGTTGAGAACTAATGTTATTCCAAAAATTATTGTGGCAGCAAAATTTATTCAATGGTTTAGAAGTATAATTTTTAAACTCAATGCTCCAAGGTGTGGATGAATAACTTTTCGGTGTATAGGCTTTGCTTTGCACAAGATTTCTATCTTTAAGTGGATGGTACGAACATGCTGACAACATGAATTGATCGAAACCATAAGCACCAAGCATTTGTTGCATCTTAAAAGATTTCTCACTTTGTTTATCTCTCAACATTGTTGAGTCTAAATCAGCAAGCTTGTTATATGTTACACAAATTGCATGAACCTGGAAGGTATCTACAACATGTTCTCCAATCAAGACAAATGTAAACTGGAAGCTATTAGTATTCATTGAACTCAAAGATGTTATGTTAGAAATTTTCTCTAGCATTTGTTCGATATTGATAGGCATGTTAAGCATAGTATACCACAAACATTCAAGAGGAGATATCCTTGTAAACAAATCAGCATAACTAACCGACTCGATGAGGTGTTGTTTGTTGTTATATGAAGTTTTGCAAGGATTATTCAAAGCACAAAGACTCTCATCAAAAAGAAACTCAGCACTTGTATCAACATGAGTTCGAGTCAAATCAGCACAAATATTTTGGTCATGTTTTATTGCTGAAACAGTGATATCACAAGTACTCAGTATGCGTTGAACAATCAGATTTGATTTATTTTTCATGTATTTTAAATCCAATGATTCTATATGTACCAAGGTTTGAATCTCCGAATTTTTACCTTCATTGTTGATCTTAGATGGTTTTGATGAATTAACTAAAGGGTTGACAAATGTGCAGCCATCTCTAAGATGTATGAGTATTGAAACATAATGCATCGTATCACACATGTGAATGCAAATCATCATGTACATGAACCATATCAAACCATAGAAAAGATCATGTATGATTGAACTTTGGTTATCAACTTGCAAAATTTCAGCACACGGGTGAACATGTGAAATAATCAAATCAGTGCAAATATTTCGTGTATGGTTAATCTCATTTAAACCATGTGTATTATCATAATTACATGCCATTTTATTTTGCAAACTCAAATCTGATTTATTTTCAATAACTTTTAGACTTTTTGGTGGTGCAAGTACCAACGATTGCACCTCTGAAATATTACCGTTATCCATGTCATGGTTTAGGTTTTGGGCAACACACAATGGGTTTAGTTGAATGTCTACCTTCTGATTTCTCTCAACAAGTATGGTGTTGTCTTGAGCATCCATCTCTTCCCTATTCTCATCACCAATCTGCACATTTGGAAAGACAAAACTAGAAGTAGAGATGAGAGTGTTAGTTTCAAAGATATTCTCACTTGGCCTGCATTCTAAATATCTATTTTTCTGTGGTGTATCCCTCACACTCTCATTGTTGACACTCTCAATCTTATAGTGGGTGGAATCACTCCACTCTCCTTTGTCTTCACTCTCTCTCATTTTGGCAATGTGGCTCTCATTCTCACATAGGTTTTGATGCACAATTACTTCAACGTCTTGTGAAGCCACATATGCATGTGTATCGTTGTCATTGACAATCACTTGTTCTTCCTCATCGAAGATTGGGGGCTGATCATAATTCACAACATCATTTTCTTCATGAACCTGCATCGCAAAAGGAACAAGAATAGAAGGTATTATGATGTTAGAAGTAAATAATTTCTCACATGATTCATCTCTTTTTTCTCTCAATTTTTGTGGATCACTCTCACATAGAGTTTTGTGGCTCTCCTCAAATATTGTGGAATCTCTCATCTTCTTATTTTGAACTCTCTCACTGAATTTTGGTTGGTGCCACTCTTTCTCACGTATGGTGGAATGTCTCATCTTTTCCTTTTGATTTCTCTCACTCAATTTTGGTTGGTGGCACTCTTGCTGAATTTTTCTTTTGGGGGACACACAGTAATCTTCATCATCAATGAGCACACGGGGGCGAATGCTATGCCCATGAGCACCTCCTCCATGTTGTCCACTGTGGCCAAAGAGACCACGGCGAGAGTTGGCTGAGCTATGTTGTTTAGTGCGACCGCGCACCAAAGGAAGACGTTCATCAAACATCTTCTCCATGGCCTCCACTAGTGAGTTTTGTAGTTGGCGTAACTCAGCCCGCGAAACTGATGTTTCTTTTTCTCCATATCGACCACCACGAACGCTCGAATTGAATCCTGGCATGTTAGCACTTATGCAAGATATAGTGGAATGGGTAAATTTATGAAATCACACAATCTCACCTCTTACTTACCAATGCTCTTTCCTGTTCTCAAGGATAGTGAATTGTGCTAGTGTAGCGGCTCAACAGAAGTGATTCCGAGGTCGCAAGGATTATGAGTCGAATGTCCTGGTGTGGAGCTATAGGTGGCTAAACAAGGAATGCTACGGTACTGAAAATCAAGTGATTTGATGTGCTCAAATGATATAATGTTGCTGGTATATAAATCTCCAAGAATATGAATATGTAAACTGAATTTTTCAGCAAGCAAACCGCAATACAACTTCCTCTTCTTCTACTTTTCTGTTCTTTCTCTTTTCTTTTCTCTGAATTTTTTCTGATTTTTTTGAACTCTTTTTCTATCTTAACAGGGGTACGGATAACAAATGAAACACAACACAATATATGTAAAGATGGTGACTAGCAACTTGATGAACATAAAACACAAGATAACAGTACCGTCAAAGGGCTCTAGGATTTTTTTGTGGCTTTTCAGTGGACTGTAGGTGATGAACAAAACAGTAACAAACAATAGATAAACTAAAGGTAGATATGTGGATGATTATGAGATCTACCGTGACAACGAAAGCTTTGATACCAGTTGATAGGTTACCGATATGAATTGATACGAGGGTGGCCCGATCTTCACGACAGTAGATCAAAAGAACAAGGATAACTTGCTGCGAACAGCGGGTAACTAGCTTTATACCTGACAAAGGTTGGATGCGACCAAGCGACGGGGAGAGAGGCACCGAAACCACGAAGACTTCGACTCGATCTCCGAACGACCGCAGAACCACAATCCGGAACTAATCCACACAATACGGCGCAGCCGAACGGTAGCCGTAGAGCACGAAGTAGGGGAACCCAGAGGATTCTCTTCACAAGTCCAAGAAGAACAAAGAAGAACAAAGGTTGAGTAAGGCACTCAGCAGCACGGCTGCAATATCATGTAGTTTATCAAATGATCAAAGATTGCTGATAGCTTAGAGGTAGGGGATATTTATACTAGCAACAGCCCTGCTAGATAGGTATGAAAACAAAATAGAGTTTCTGAGAGAAGGCAATGTGAAAGGTCCCTTCGAAATGGATTCCCGAAGTGGCTTCGCGTGACTGTTGGCCTCCAGAGCAGTTTCCAATAAATTGACCATAACTTTTAATTGGAAACTCCAAATGACGAACCGTTTCTCTGGTGTGAAACTAGACTCGAAGAGCTTTACAGCAATGTATGCCATGCACCATGAAACGTTGTAGATTGGTACAGTTTTGCATAGAAAGTTGTGCCAACATTCTGTCACGACAAACTGTTGACCTTCTGAGCAGTCTGTACTAATTCTGGTCTACAGGCAATATGGAGTATCCAAACTGGTCGCCACTAGATTCATTAGAAAGTAGACTCGACAAGCTTTCCAACAAGTCCTCATGAGCCTTCATAGCTTTTGTGATTAAAAAGTTATGAAGATTTCTTTGCACTGGTCCGTTTTTGACTTCAACTGGTCCGTTTTTGATGTGTCTTCTAGGACTTGCACTGGTTCGTTCTTTAGGGTCCCATTAATCCTTCTTTTCTTCTATATACCTGAGTACAATCAAGGTAGAACACTTAGGTAGAATATAATTCTCATTAACATTAAAATGAATCTCACAAAGTAGCGCGTGGACCTCTTGTTGTAGCTTCTTTGCACGACTACGTGTAACCGGTCCATCGATGATTTGGGCTGGTGTCGGTGTAGGTAAAACTTGAGTGGTTGTAGCTTGACTCGGAGCTTGTGACATCTTGCTTGCTGGACTTGGAGCTTGTGACATATTGCTTGCTGGCATGGTCATATCACGTGGCTTCTGGAGTCTTCTAGATGATAGAAAATTGCGCGGCACGTTAATATCTCTATGTAAACCCGACGTGTGGGCCTTTCTTCCGTATTTCCTGATAACCCCCTGCAGAAATAGACAAACACCAAAACTTGTGGAATTCTGTTAGATAAAACCCTAAGTTTAGATGTTGGTTGTATTTGGATCCTTTTCTTTGTTTATTTGCTGATTAGATTTGGTACTTAAGGACCGTCAACAACTCCCCCAAACTTACCTCTTGCTCGTCCCTGAGCAAGGATGGACTCAAGAGTTTCTACAGTGGTTTTATGCCTTAAAGGTACACATGCATTTAAATAAGATCTCATCTCTTGGTTAGGGTAAATTGTTAAGATTTAAACTTACTCATATTACCTTCCACCATGGGGCTTGCAACCGTCACTTATGTCTTGAGCAGTTAAAAGATAGAACGGTCAAGTCAAGCACCATGTCTCTTGTTCTTGATCAACTATAGCTCTGGAGTTTTTGCAGATTTTCAAATAAAACTCAGAGATTCCTTGTATGACTCTCTCTAGTCTCTCTTTTGTGGTATTTCTGGATCCTTACCAAGGCAGTGATGATATATGCCTTCTCTCAAAGTATGTGGTATTTGTGGTATGAGGCATAATGATATTGCCTTCTCTCTCACCCTACTCTAACAAGGTTTTGATATCTGGAGCTCATAGGTGGGAGACAGCTAATACATACTTACAAGACATTTATTGCATAGTCAAACCATGGATCCAGAGAAACAAGTCAATAAGTCAAATCAAGATGTGCATGTGTGGCGAATGAATGGTGTATGGTGATGATGGTGATATTGGTGAAAACATTGGTGAAAGTCTAATTCTACTTTTGCTCTTTTGAGGGGATACATACCTTTCTTGCATTTTTGATACTTTTTGAGGGGAATGAGATGCTCTATATTTTCTTTTTCTTTTCTCTGAGGTGGGTATCCTGTACCCCTAATTCTACTGTCGGACACTTGTCCATTTTTACCTCTCGTCTCACTTTTTCTTTTCTTCGAGGTTCCGGGCACTTGCCCCTTTTTATTTCCTCGTATTATTATTATTTTTTCTTCTTCTTCTTCTTTTTTTCAGAGCACTCACCCTCCTAGATTAATGTAGCAAGTGGTAGTAACCAAAATATCAAGAGCATTTATTTCACAGAGAATAACAGGGATAGGATAATATTTTTGGCTATTCTCTCCCGGATAGGAGTAGAATAATTTTGGGTGAATCTAGAGATGGAAAGCAGTGGATGTATGTGGATGCGTACTTCCAGAGTAGAAGCAGCATGTATGGGTGAACATGCAAGTGAATCTTGATTTTAACCGCATGACAAGCTCCTAAGGGTCTACACAGCTTGACCACACTCAATGCTCATAAGCAGTAAAAAGTAAATGTATGGTTCATAGTCTAATAAGCATGTATATATGGCTGTGGTAGGATTTTAAACTCTCATCATACAGGAACTCATCATGCAACATTTTAAAGATTTTCAAAGATAGAATTCTCCAGAATTCTAGCATCTCTAGGAACAGATAAACAGCATCTCAACCTTCCCGTATCATATCCGTTAACGACTTAGACTTTAGATCAAGTACTCTTCCCACAAGTTCAGGTTTAGAGCAAATCTTAATTCATAACAGTAATGCCTAAATTTGAGAGAGATTTCAATTTTGAGAACTAGTCATGGCAGAGCAATTATTCATCATTTCCATGTGAGAGCTTATCATGAGGGTTCATAGCAAACTTTATTTATTTATTTATTTAGCAAACTAAGAAAAGATATATATATATATATATAAGCATAAAATCTTTATTTCGGTTTTTATGATTATGCATCTTTTTATTATTTTAATAAAGCATAAGTATAAACGTAGATAGAAATACTTAGCTGGATAAATGGGGGTGCTCTCCCCCAAGCTGGATTTTGACGTAATTTCTTCTGATGTAGCTAGCAGGTGGCGGAGGTGTATTTGAATGTCGGCAGCACCCTGACAGCAATTAGGATATCCTCCGTCTGCTAGTCTTCTTTGATCCTTGAATTCTGTGGAGCTCAAATAGACAACAAAGCTTTGTGGAACTAGTTAAGTGTTAGCATAAATATCTAGCCTTTATCATGTTGAGCTTCCTTTAATCAATATTACTCTCTTTGGTAGGATCATAAATTTATTTTTATATTTTCATTTTTATAGGACAGGAATATATTTATTTTATTTTTACGCCACCACAGTGAATGTACTTATGGGTTTTATGCCACGAGTATACTCACATGGGGCCTTAGATTTTATGATGCAGTGTAATGAACAAATATTTTTTTGTTTTCTTTTCTAGTGCCAATGTAGAAAAGTAAATATGCTAATGCAAGTGATGGAATAAAAAGGAAAAGGAATGCAGAAAAGATAAATATGGATAAATACCGATTTTACCGTCCGGCAAGGATCCAATGTTTTAAGTCTTCTAGACAAGACTTCTCACCGTGTTCATTCTTAGGTGCGTCTTTTGATTCAGGTGTGGACCTTGAGGCCTGCACCTCTTGATACGGTGTCACCCATGTTCTTTGTTTGCCCAGCAGTTCGAAGTGCGACATTGGCAGTATCTTGCTCAGTGTGTTTGTGCTCGTAGTGTACCTGCTCATAGAGACAAGGCAGAGATCAAGTGCATGGGCCCTGTTGGTGGAAAACACCAACAGAACCAAAAGTGTATTTGTTCTTCTCTAACCTTAAGCATGGTGAGCAAGACAAAGTTGATGAATGATAAGTTCATGAGTGTAGCATTTAAAACATTTGCCGGATCAGATCGCTCAACCTAATGGAAAGATAATCTCTCTATATATATGTCTTTTTCTTTATATCTTCCCAAAGATTAAATGTGCAACATTTTAGCTCATATGACTAGGAGTGTGGGGATCAAAGATTAATGGACTAAACATGCTGAATCAGTGGGGTTGGTTAATTTGGAGTTATAAATCATACATGTTTGTCTCTTTATTTATGTGAACACTAGAACCAAGGAGAAGCTTATAAAAGTGATAGTCAAGTACCTTAAAGTGTTACCTTAATTGAAGAGTGATGGTACAGTCTCACCTTGTGGAAGCTTTCCTTTCTTAGCGGTTGTGCATCGTGTTTGTAGCACCCTCCATGGATCATCTCTTATGAGCTACGTCATCCTTGTGTAAATTGTTAAACTTCATGTGTCTCTCTCTTTGTCTCTGATGTGAGTTTATCTCAGGACTTTTCAGGTCGATATTGAATGTTTTCCTGCAGGGGTTAGTCCAACAAAATATCCAATATCTACTATAGCATACTATCGGCTCAAAAATCAACCTAGACACCATGTCTAATTTGATTTAGGAGGGCATTTTAACCTAAGCACCATGCTTAATTAAGAGATAAATGAAACTACTCCAAACCTAGACATATACTAAAGCAAATAAAGGTAGCATGAGAGCATGTATAGAGATCTACTCAAGTGGAGATGAAGTAGTGTGATTAGTATTTAACAAATTGAGCATGTCTCAAAGGTAGGGACAACCAACATAGCAACATGGCAAAGGATGTTTTTTTATGTAAATTACTCCCCCAAGCTTGAATTTTGCAAAATTCAAGTTTGGATTTAATTCAATGTTGTATGATGATTGGTTGGACATACCTTGTGCTTGTCATTCATCCGATCTTCTTGCTCCAATCCTAGAAAGGTTAGTGACAAGAATACCCGAAGGAATATTTTTACAATTATCCTTATATGCTCAATATGCAATGTAATGTTACAAATAATTAAAAGCTCATGTTATGATCTGATCAGTGCTTATTTTAGGACACCAAGCTTGTCCTTGGGAAACCATCAATTTATGTCGGCGAAGTGGTTTCCCTTCCAACGCTGACCTATATCAAATCAACTCAACGAGATCTGCAATATTTATTATAGACATATGCATCGACAACCGCCCTTTTAAAGTTTTTATAAATAGAAAGGAAGAGGGGGTTGGAGATCTCAAATGTGGTGATGTTGGAGAGACCAATAGATTGGGAAGATGTTGCATATGAGCATGGAGCAAACAAAGTGGCTATGAAATAAATTCCATGCTCATTAATGTTATCTTCGTCTCCAATCTGAATGTTCAGAGTTTCTCCTGGATTGGTCTCACCTATGTCCTCTTCTGTAGTTGGATGAATCTCATCTTCAAAGGGAGTCAAGAACTCACCAGTTGAAATTGAGCCAAAGTCAGAATCCATTAAGTCTTCTTCCTTATCCATCCATTCTACACGTTCTAGCCATTTAGAACTTGTGATCAGGACAGGGGAGGTGTTAGAATTTTCTATATAGCTTAGCTCTCCTTCTATGGCATTACTTGACATGCCATCCTTATGGTCTTCATGACTCCTATGGTTTGGTCTTCTTGGTGAATTGCTAGGATCATCATGAGACTGAAAAGAAGAGGGATAAGAGGGATCTCTAAGGTCAAGGATGGATTTAGAACTTGTGAACATGGAAGGGGAGCAGATAGAATTTTCTATATGGCTTAGCTCTCCTTCACTTGATATGTCGTCCTCGACTTCTTCATAATAGGAACCAGGACATTCTCTAAGAGAAACATTATTGCAAGGATTTGAATTATCCCTGCTTGAAGGTCTCTTATGGAACCAGAAGTCTAAACCATCAGTATCTGAAAGATTTAAGGTCGGAATTACTTCTTCCCTTGGAGAATTTTGGGGTATTGATGGTTTAGGATCGATAGCTAAAGTTTGGAATTGAAGTGGTTGTGATCTGGCTATCGAAACTTCTTCTTCTTGTCTAGGAACTGGTTCTTTCTCTTTCTCAGGGATATAAAAGCTAGGAGACTTTCCGCTCATTAAATCAATCAAATTCCAAGCTTCACTAGCGGATAGGTGGTGGAAAGATCCTCCAGAGGCCGCATGAAGGGTTTGCTTATTTTCCATACTAAGGCCCTCAAAAAAGTGAATTAGAAGAACTTCTTCTGGAATAGAAAGCTTTGGGCCAGTGAGAGTAAGGTTAATAAAGCGGTCCCATGATTTGCCAAGAGATTCTTCTTCCAGTTGTCTAAAAGAAATAATCTCACGCCGAAGTTCCGCCACTTTGGAGATTGGAAAATATTTAGAAAGAAAACTACTATATAACTCCTTCCAATCTCCATGAACACTCCCTACTTTGAGTTTATACCAATGTCTAGCTTTTCCCGTTAAAGAGAACGGAAAGAGCTTCCATTTAAGGGTCTCATCGGACATTCCTTCTATGCGAAGGAGGTCACAGACTCGATAAAACTCTCTTAGGTGTGTGTATGGGTTTTCCTCACCTTCTCCTGAGAAAGGTTGTTTTTGAACAAATTCTATGTATTCGGAGTCTATCTCAAAACTAGATGCTATGATAGGCTTTGAAGATTTTGTTGGTTCGAGATGTGTGCCCGTAGGTCTATGGAATTCATAGATAGACATGTTTGAATTCATGATAGACCAGAGATCAAGGATTAGATAAGAAAAAAGAATAGCAGAGATGAGGCAAAGGATAAAAGGAAATATATATATTTATTTATTATTTTTTTTAATTTTTTTTATTGTTTTAGAAAATGATTAAGCTAGTTCGTAGTCAACTCAGCAACCGTTTCTCCGGCAACAGCGCCAAAAATGCTTGTTGACACTTGCTAACACCACTTGAATACTAGATTGTCATCCCTAGCATGGCACTAGAGTGTACTATGGTATTTATACGCACACAGATAAATCCGCAAGCGCACGGATACCGTTGTAGCCTTTTACCCAATTAAAGGTTTTATCGTATCCACAGGAAAACGGGAGAACCAACTACGCTCTAACTTAACCAAGATAGATAGATAAGTGTAAACAGGAAAGATGGTAGAACTGAATAAGAACAATATTAAAGGTAAGATAACAATGGGTAAATATAGAGTAGAGAGTAGAGCAATCTAGTATATGGGCGATGGTAGCAGAATAGAGAGGATAACTATGGTTTCTCTACTTCAAAGGGGTATGTCTATGTCTGGGACGAACCACGTGATAAGATTACACCATAAAGGATGCTTATCCATAGGCCAATAAATCCTACCCGTCCTGCTAACGAGAGGTGGACTACAGAGGACCAACGTAACTGTCACCTACGCGGCCTACCACACGATCCAGCTAGACAGGGGATATCAACAAGTAATCTAGGTCTAAGCACCACGCTTACACCTATACTACAACTCTAACCTATAGGGTCCTATAGATTAGAAGTACTCAAAAGAGTTGTGAACCAGAAAATACATGATTAGTAATTGCATAATGAATTAGAAGTAGATTACCAGAGTCATCCCATGAGCAAGCTTGATTAGAGCTTGATCATGACGAAGTACAACCGGAGGAAGAACCGACAGGCCGGCCTCTCCTCTAATCCTCCTTTGCTCTCCATCTTGCTACTATCTAGATCTACTCTAGTTTAGAGAAGAGAGGAGAGCTCTCATCTCTAAACCCTAGCTTTTGCTCTGTCTAAGAATAATGAATAATGATCAAGGGGTGCCTCCTCCAGGGGCCAGGGGGTCTGGTTTTATAGTCCCCTCAAGTGAACCTGGGCCGTTGGATCAAACCGACATTGATTGAACGGTTATCCTTGATCCTTTAGGTCGGTGGAAGATCATCCCGAAAGAGAGTCCTGATCCAACTCTGTAGCTGGGCGGGCGCCCAAGGGGGGAGGGCGGGCGCCCTGCCCCCGAGCCCGCTCGGCCTCCCGTTCGTTCCCGTGGCTTCTGGAGTCTTCTAGATGATAGAAAATTGCACGGCACGTTAATATCTCTATGTAAACCCGACGTGTGGGCCTTTCTTCCATATTTCCTAATAACCCCCTGCAGAAATAGACAAACACCAAAACTTGTTGAATTATGTCAGATAAAACCCTAAGTTTAGATGTTGGTTGTATTTGGATCCTTTTCTTTGTTTATTTGCTGATTATATTTGGTACTTAAGGACCGTCAACACCAGCCTCGCCTGAACCATCTCTGACCACGCCGACCACTTCAGCAACTCTGACTACTTCGACCATGCCATCAAGCTCACTAGCTCCGGGGGAGTACGGGAGCGGTGCTGGAGCAGCCACGACACCATCTCCGACCACTACTCCACCCACCGATCAGCCCCAAATTGAGCTTGCGACACTACTGGAGGATGACGAGGATCGCTTGGACGCCTTCTACAACAACGAGCCCCTCCGGTACCGCAAGATGACCAACATCCTAGGAGATGTGTCTCCTCTAGACTTGGCACCGCGTCTCTTCGCCCAGCTCCAGCTCACGCACGCTGGCGAACCCACCAACCATGCGGAGGCACGGGGTGATCCGGCGTGGGAGGCCGCCATGAAGCAAGAGATCGAGTCTGTGGAGAAGAACAAGACCTGGGAGCTCTTCGACCTGCCTGTTGGCCACCACCCGATCACCCTGAAATGGGTTTTCAAGCTGAAGAAGGATGAGAAGGGCTCGACTGGTGGCGCGGGGCTTCGTCCAGCAGGAGGGCGTCGACTATGACCACGCGTTCGCCCCCATCGCACGCATAGAGTCAGTGCGCGTCCTCCTCGCGCTGGTGGCTGAGGAAGGGTGGTCGGTGCATCACATGGACGTGAAGTCCGCTTTCTTGAACGACGACCTCAAGGAGGAGGTATACGTGCGCCAGCCACTGGGCTTCGCCGTCGCCGGAGAAGAAGACAAGGTGTACCGCCTGCGCAAGGCCGTATATGGCTTGCGGCAGGCACCGCATGCTTGGAATGCAAAGCTGGACGCCATCCTGAAGGCGATGGGCTTCACCCAGAGCGCGCACGAGGCGGCCGTGTATCGGCCGGGCAGCGGACGCTCTGTCCTGCTCGTCGGCGAATACGTCGACGACCTCATCATCACTGGCGCTGAAGAGGAGGGAGTCAAGAGCTTCAAGGCATAGATGAAGGAAAGATTCGACATGAGCGACCTTGGCCTACTCTGCTTCTACCTCCGCGTCGAGGTGCGTCAGGATGCCAGTGGCATCACCCTCCACCAGACTCTCTATGCCAAGTGGATCCTCGAGCTCGACGAAATGAATAGCTGCAATCCGGCGCACACGCCCATGGAAGAGAAACTTCGCCTGAGCAGGGAGAGCAAGGCTGAGGAGGTGGACTCCACGCACTACCGGCGGCTTGTCGGCAAATTCCGGTATCTCGTGCATACCCGGCCGGACTTGGCATTCGCCGTCTGGTATGTGAGCCGGTTCATGGAGCGGCCCACGGTGGAGCATCTACAGACGGTGAAGCGCATCCTCCGCTATGTTGCTGGGACTCTGGAGTATGGTCTTCACTACAAGAGAGCTCCTCGGACAGCGCGCTTCATCGGCTAATGCGACAGCGACCTCGCCGGTGACATCGATACAAGCAAGAGCACTAGTGGGACTATGTTCTTCTTGGGCGATTGTCTAGTTAGTTGGCAATCAATCAAGCAGGGAGTGGTGGTCTTGTCAAGCTGCGAGGCAGAATACATTGCTACTGCCTCTGCTGCAACTCAAGCACTGTGGTTGTCCAGACTGCTCAGGGAGCTGCTGGGCAAAGAAGTTGATGTGGTGGAGCTGAAGGTAGACAGCAAGTCTGCTTTGGCCCTGGCCAAGAACCCAGTCTTCCATGACAGGAGCAAGCACATAAAGATCAAGTATCATGGAAGATGGAAGTATCAAGGCCAGCCACATCCCTACTACTGATCAGCTTGCTGACATACTCACCAAGTTTCTGGGGAAGGCCAAATTTCAGGAGATGAGGAGGAGGATTGGTCTGGAGCAGATCAAACAGCATTAGGCTTAGGTGGAGAATGTTAAGGGTTTAGGGTTTAATGAATATCTGAAGCATAGCATAACCACAACTTAGCCAATGAAACCTTTGTTACATCTACCTCACTAGCTACTCTGCTGAGTAACAGCAGCGTCTTCAATCTTACCTTCTTGCTTTCTGCAAATATGTTTGTCCGATCACAGGTGTAAAAGTAAACCAGAATAATGCCAAATTCAGCTCTGCAAATAAGGAAGGACCATCAGCCATCACATATATAGCCAGAACCGCTAGAACAGATGTGCTATTAATTCAATGATCAATCTTTACATGGCTCTCAGTATAGGCACAGTTTTCAAGAAGAAAGGACTCGTCCAATGTTATAAACCTACACATCACAAGCCACAGCCACAGAGACATCAAGTTCCACAAACATTGTGTGCTATATAATCCTGATGGGTTATTGTATCAGTAATTTATTCACTACCTTATTAATTTGGCTTTGGCAGACATGTTCGGTGACTTTGTCCATGGTGGTTTCGATTCACCTTCTTCAAGTAGAACTGTCTTATCATTTTCTTTGATGGTCTTATTACCGACGTGAAGATCCGAGTGGCTGCAGATGACGAAACAGTCATCACAGCAAAGTTAGATCAACTGTTCTTCATCTTCTTTGTGATGCAACTACTGTAGGATCTGAACAAGAATTAACACTAATTGACAGAACTTTTGATTGAAGAGAGATACTAATTCAGTCCCAAATAAAGCTATGCAAAAAGCAGGGCTTTCTGCAGAGATATGTCTTACACTTTTTCATGAAACGATGATGCCCTGTACCCCAGGAATTCAGAGTAGAGTCATTCGCCAAGGACAGAGGAAAGACCGAGCAGAAATGGCACCTGCAAGAAATTAGCAAAACTATGAGTGCTATGAACCCAGCAATTAGTTCATCGAAAGCATCAAACAAGTTCTTTTTACCAGAAAGGCCATCCTAACTCGTCAAGCTTTGTGCTGCCTGAGTGCCTGGTATGCTCACATCACAGCTTCTATATAGTAGTAGATTGGTTCAACTTCCAAGAAATTAGTCTTCAGTATCTATCTATCACTACTAGAGAACAGACCTTTCGTCGATGTGCCAAATGAGCTTTAGTCCCGGCATTTTTGGCGCCCGGGACAAAAAAATCTTTAGTCCCGGTTGGTAAAGCCAACCGGGACTAACGATCCCTCCCCAATGGCTCTGGTGTCAGGCGCTGTCGGAGAGGGACCTTTAGTCCCGGTTGGTGTTACCAACCGGGAGTAAATACCAACCTTTAGCCCCGGTTTGTGACACTAACCGGGACTAAAGCTTTTGTCCCGGTCGTTGGCACCGACCGGGGCTAAAGGTAGGTATTTACTCCCGGTTGGTAACACCAACCGGGACTAAACCCTCCCCGCTATAAATTGAATCTCCCTCCTCCCTTCTTCCTCTCCCTGCCCGAGCTCGAGGTGCTTTGTTCTTGCTTGTTCTTCCATTGTTCTTGCTTGTTAGTGCTCTCATCTCCCACGATCGATCCATTTCAACGCTTCTACGCCGTCGTCGATTTGTTTGAAAGGTTGCTAGCTTCATCCTCCTATGTTTCTCACCGCCATATGTAACATATGTCTATTTTGATTATTTCATGTTGTCATCTCTCCAATCATCGTCTTCTCATGTTTGAATTTTTTTGAACGATGCTAAGTGTGTGCCCGCTAAAAACTAGTATACACAAATCATTACTACTATGTATACACGAATCATGTTAAGTTCTATTATAGATATTATAGGATATTTTCTGCTTTAATATGTTCATGTTCTTATTTTAAAATATTAATAATATAATTTTTGTTGTAATTGTTAAATAAATTGTTTTTCACTTTAAAAATTATTAAAATTAATTTTCTTTACTGATAAAATTATAGCTTTTAATAGAAAAATTACAATTCCATGATAATGCAGATAATGGCACGCCATTGGATGTACAATGTTGATCGCCGCTCCAACGAGTTCATTGAGGGCGTGCGAGAATTCCGCAGAGTGGCGGAGCAAAATAAGCGGGATGGTTTTATGTGCTGCCCATGTGCCGTGTGTAAGAATTTGAAGGAATTTTCAAACTCAAGAGAAATTCACTTGCACTTGTTAACGAATGGTTTCATGCCAAACTATATTTGTTGGACCAAACACGGAGAGTCTGGGGTTATGATGGAAGAAGATGAAGAAGAGCAAGCGTACCCTGACGATGTTTTTGCTCCATACTGCGACTTCGCAGTAGAGGACGAAGGTGATGAAGACGGGGATGCAGGAAACAGTATCGTTGATGATGACGATGCTCTTGGTGATGTCATTCGCGACGTACAGAGAGATTGTGAAAGTGCAAAGGAGAAGGCTAAATTTGACCAAATGCTAGAGGATCACAAGAAGCAACTCTACCTGTCGGCCGAAGAGGGACAGAAAAAGCTAGGAACGACACTGGAGTTGTTACAGTGGAAGGCAGAGAATGGTATTTCTGACAAGGCATTTGGAAAATTACTGAAGATCCAAAAAAAGATGCTTCCGAAGCCTAATGAGTTACCCACCACTACATACAAAGCAAAAAAGATCGTCTGCCCTTTGGGATTACAAATCGAGAAGATACATGCATGCCCTAATGACTGCATCCTGTACCGTGGCGAGCACGAGAAATTAGATGAATGCCCTGTTTGCCATGCGTCACGGTACAAGATCTTGCGAGATGACCCTGGCGATGTTGAGGATGAAGAACGTCCGAGAAAGAGAATCCCTGCCAAGGTTATGTGGTATGCTCCAATAATTCCACGCCTAAAACGTTTGTTCAGAAATAAGGAGCATGCAAAGTTGTTGCGATGGCACAAAGAAGACCGTAAGGTGGACAACATGTTGAGACACCCTGCAGATGGTTCTCAGTGGAGAGGAATTGATAGAGAATTCCCGGAATTTGCAGAGGACGCAAGAAACCTAAGGTTCGCATTGAGTACGGATGGATTTAATCCTTTTGGGGACCAGAGCTCTAGTCATAGCACTTGGCCCGTTACTCTATGTATCTACAACCTTCCTCCGTGGTTATGCATGAAGCGGAAGTTCATTATGATGCCGGTGCTCATCCAAGGTCCGAAGCAACCTGGCAACGACATCGATGTTTACCTGAGGCCATTGGTTGAGGAACTCCAGCTTCTATGGAGCAAACCAGGTGTGCGTATGTGGGATGAGTACAAACAGGAAGCATTCAACCTACGAGCATTGTTGTTCGTGACAATCAATGATTGGCCAGCTCTAAGCAATCTTTCAGGACAGACAAACAAGGGATATAATGCTTGCACCCATTGCTTTGGTGACCTTCAAGCTATCTATTTGAAAAAATGCCGAAAGGTCATGTACCTTGGCCATCGTCGATTTCTTGCTAAGAACCACCAGTTGAGAAAGAAAGACAAACATTTTAAAGGTACGGCAGAACACCGGTCCAAGCCAGGCAACCGAGATGGGGCAGAGGTATTCAAGATGGTCAAAGATTTGAAAGTAGTGTTTGGAAAGGGAGAAGGCAGCGAACCTGTTCCGAAAGACGCTTCAGGGCGTGCCCCAATGTGGAAGAAAAAGTCAATATTTTGGGAGCTACCATATTGGAAACACCTTGAGGTCCGCCACTCCATCGACGTGATGCACCTGACCAAGAATCTTTGTGTCAATTTCCTAGGGTTTATGGGTGTGTTTGGAAAGCCTAAGGATACCCTTGAGGCTCGAGAGGACTTAAAGCGCATGAAAGAACGAGACAACCTGCATCCAGAGCAGACAGATGATGGACGCCAGTATTTAAGACCTGCTAGCTACACTCTTAGCAATGAGGAGAAGGAAATCATGTTTGAGTGCCTAAGCAGCATCAAGGTCCCATCTAGGTTCTCCTCCAACATAAAGCGTATAATAAATGTGCCAGAGAAAAAATTTGTCAACTTAAAATCGCACGACTGCCACGTGATTATGACACAACTGCTTCCGGTTGCCTTAAGAGGAATTCTACCTCCACATGTACGTCTGGCCACCGTGAAGTTGTGTGTATTCCTCAATGCAATTTCTCAGAAGGCAATCAATCCTCTTGATCTAGCTACTCTACAGAACGATGTGGTTCAATGTCTTGTCAGCTTTGAGTTGGTGTTTCCTCCATCTTTCTTTGATATCATGACACATCTCCTAGTTCATCTGGTCAAAGAGATTCATATTCTGGGTCCTGTCTTCCTACACAACATGTTTCCCTTAGAGAGATTTATGGGTGTACTGAAAAAATATGTTCACCAGTGGGGTCGGCCAGAAGGAAGCATCATCAAGGGATACGGGACAGAGGAGGTCATTGAGTTCTGTGTGGACTTTATTCCTGATCTTTCCCCGATTGGTCTTCCTGAATCAAGGTATGAGGGGAGACTCGGTGGAAAGGGTACACTAGGAAAGAAAACATATATCAGCCAGGGTGATGATTTATTCAATAAAGCACACTACACGGTCCTTCGAAACTCTATTGTGGTGGAACCCTATATTGAGGAACACATGGATTTTGTACGATCCGAGAATCTTGGAAAGAATGAGACTTGGGTTACGCATCATCACATGGAAACATTCGGTGACTGGTTGCGAAAAAAATGCCAGGGTGATAAAGATATTGGAGATGAACTTTATTTGTTGGCTAGGCAACCAGCGTGGCACGTCCTCACATACAAAGGGTACGAGATAAATGGAAATACATTTTACACCGTATCACAAGATAAAAAGAGTACCAACCAAAACAGTGGTGTCCGTGTGGATGCCACGGACACGAATGGGGACAGGCACACATATTATGGTCGTATAGAGGAGATTTGGGAACTAGACTATGCACATAATTTTAAAGTCCCTTTATTCCGATGCCAATGGGTGAAGATGAAAGGAGGGGTATCAGTCGATAAGGAGTACGGAATGACAACAGTGGACCTCAACAATATTGGATATACAAACGATCCATTCGTCCTCGGTACTAAGGTGAATCAGGTGTTCTATGTGAAAGACATGTCTACAAAACCTAAGAGAGGGAAACAAGATGAGAAAAACACCAACGAGCCAAAGCGACACATCGTTCTTACAGGGAAAAGAAACATCGTGGGAATTGAAGACAAGTCAGACGTGTCAGAGGATTATGAAAAGGATGAACGGATCCCACCCTTCTGTGTGGCCAAAGACCCAAGCATCATGCTCGCTGTAGAGGACACTCCATGGTTACGGAATGATCATAACCAAGGGCATTATGTTAAGAAAAAGTTTACCACTGTGCTAGCTTGATAATGGTAGTGATTTGTACTTGAAATCTTGTGTAATATAATTGTAACATTATGTGTAATATAATTGTAACATCTTCATGTGGATTTTGAACAATTGGTATTCATGAAATGTATATATGAAATGTAGATCTTGATGAGTGGAGCAATATTGGTATTCATGAGTTTTCCATTTGAGGCCATCCATGGTTCTGAAAATTAGCGTTTTGCTATGAATTCCTTCAAATTCACTATTTTGACTTTGGTCAAACTTGGTCAAATGACCCACCTGAGTACTTCAAATGGAAAACTTTTGAATGCCAAGTTGTTAGGTCTCATCAAGACCTACATTTCATATATGGATCATATTTTCATCTGGATAAATTTGATCGAGTCCGAGGCACGTGTTTTCAAATTCGAAGACGGGATTTGGTCAAACGACGGAGAAAATGAATTGGAATGGAAATCTTTTGAATACCAAGTTGTTAGAGCTCATCAATATCCAAACTTTTTATATAGACCATTTTCCCATTTGGGAAAGTTTATGTAGACAATACTCACGAAATCTTGAATCTCACACAAACTTTATGAAACTATACGTGGGAAGTGTGGATTTTGAACTACACTTTGCCAACACTTTGTCAAATGCAAAAATGGTCTATATATGAAATGTAGATCTTGATGAGTGGAGCAATATTGGTATTCATGAGTTTTCCATTTGAGGCCATCCATGGTTCTGAAAATTAGCGTTTCGCTATGAATTCTTTCAAATTTCAAAATTGAGTGGTCTAAACTTTTTCAAATGAAAATGTGACCACTAGAGAAAATGTATATCTTGATGAGTGGAACAAACTTTGTATTCATGAGTTTTCTATTTGAGGCCATCGAGGGCTCGGTCAAAGTGTGTGTTTGTGAAACCCACTATTTTGACTTTGGTCAAACTTGGTCAAATGACCCACCTGAGTACTTCAAATGGAAAACTTTTGAATGCCAAGTTGTTAGGTCTCATCAAGACCTACATTTCATATATGGATCATATTTTCATCCGGATAAATTTGATCGAGTCCGAGGCACGTGTTTTCAAATTCGAAGACGGGCTTTGGTCAAACTTGGTCAAACGACAGAGAAAATGACTTGGAATGGAAATCTTTTGAATACCAAGTTGTTAGATCTCATCAATATCCAAACTTTTTATATAGACCATTTTCCCATTTGGGAAAGTTTATGTAGACAATACTCACGAAATCTTGAATCTCACACAAACGTTATGAAACTATACGTGGGAAGTGTGGATTTTGAACTACACTTTGCCAACACTTTGTCAAATGCAAAAATAGTCTATATATGAAATGTAGATCTTGATGAGTGGAGCAATATTGGTATTCATGAGTTTTCCATTTGAGGCCATCCATGGTTCTGAAAATTAGCGTTTCGCTATGAATTCTTTCAAATTTTAAAATTGAGTGGTCTAAACTTTTTCAAATGAAAATGTGACCACTAGAGAAAATGTAGGTCTTGATGAGTGGAACAAACTTTGTATTCATGAGTTTTCTATTTGAGGCCATCGAGGGCTCGGTCAAAGTGTGTGTTTGTGAAACCCACTATTTTGACTTTGGTCAAACTTGGTCAAATGACCCACCTGAGTACTTCAAATGGAAAACTTTTGAATGCCAAGTTGTTAGGTCTCATCAAGACCTACATTTCATATATGGATCATATTTTCATCCGGATAAATTTGATCGAGTCCGAGGCACGTGTTTTCAAATTCGAAGACGGGCTTTGGTCAAACTTGGTCAAACGACGGAGAAAATGACTTGGAATGGAAATCTTTTGAATACCAAGTTGTTAGAGCTCATCAATATCCAAACTTTTTATATAGACCATTTTCCCATTTGGGATGTAGACAATACTCACGAAATCTTGAATCTCACACAAACTTTATGAAACTATACGTGGGAAGTGTGGATTTTGAACTACACTTTGCCAACACTTTGTCAAATGCAAAAATGGTCTATATATGAAATGTAGATCTTGATGAGTGGAGCAATATTGGTATTCATGAGTTTTCCATTTGAGGCCATCCATGGTTCTGAAAATTAGCGTTTCGCTATGAATTCTTTCAAATTTCAAAATTGAGTGGTCTAAACTTTTTCAAATGAAAATGTGACCACCAGAGAAAATGTAGGTCTTGATGAGTGGAACAAACTTTGTATTCATGAGTTTTCTATTTGAGGCCATCGAGGGCTCGGTCAAAGTGTGTGTTTGTGAAACCCACTATTTTGACTTTGGTCAAACTTGGTCAAATGACCCACCTGAGTACTTCAAATGGAAAACTTTTGAATGCCAAGTTGTTAGGTCTCATCAAGACCTACATTTTCTCTGGTGGAGAATGGCAGCCGAATAGAGATAAAGATGAATTGACATTCGCCCTGGGGAACCCTGAGCACGGTGGACGGACGAGAGGCTATGGCACCGTGTCGTGGGAACATGCCTTCCCTGCTTATAGGAAAACTTATAGAAGCCGCCAGAGAAAGAAGGAAGAGGACAGGGAACGGATACGCAGATTGCAGGAAGGACTCATAAAGACCCAAGAAGTGGCTCAACGGGCCCTTGAGCGGGAGCAAGCGCTGAAGGCCACAATGGATGAGAAAATCCAAAAGGCCGTGGAGGAAGCTGTAACTTCCCGCCTCCAAAGCTTATCACAGCCACCGGCCGCCAACATCAGCCCTTGCTCAGCTCATCTAAAGAGCAGTTGTGCTTCTACGGAGGCGCCTGCGAGGCAAGTTGATGACGTAGGGCTACGATTCCCGGTGGATGATGTCACCGCTCCGTTGACGTCTTGTGAGCTCCATATTCCGGAGGGCGGTGGCACAGTAAAGGTGGCTACCGGTGTCGTATCTCCTATCGACCCCACCAAGACACCAACAATCCACTCTGTCCCAATACCAGCCGGATATGCTTGTGTCTCGGTGGATAGAGTGGTCAGAGGCCGTGAAAATGTGCCTCTCGATATCGAAGGCGGTGATGGAGAGAAGACACTTGGTGAAGCGGAGAAGACATTCATATGTTGGAGGAAACGGTACATTATTATTCCTGGGGTGCCGCCGCCACAACCGAACCCTAGCAGGTGCGGATTATTGTGGACGCTACTGCTTTTTCTATAATTATATACTGTATCAAATTACATTTAGTCATGTATACATATACCTTATTTGTTTTCTTCAAATCCAGGGCCTCCCCCCACCGAAGTCCGTCTGTCCATTCACCGCATGACCATAGTGTCGTGGGACACGACGACGACGACGACGTACAAGAGAAGGCCGCATCCCCACCACCGGCCGTCGCATCTCCTCCACGAAGGAATCCAACGCCGCCCGCGGTCGAATCTCCTCCACAACAGCAAGCTCCACCTGCGCCACTGCCTCCGCCAATGCCGACGACAACGGCCGCCGCCTCATCGGCACCGGCTGGTGCTGCATCGAGGAGGAAGAGGTCGTCCGCCGAGACACAAAGATCACTCCAACCACCTGCGGCAAAGAGGAAAGCTTTGAACACGAAGATCCCGAAGACGACCAAGCTTCCATATGAGAAGACCGATGAGGAAGTGCTTGCTGCAAGCAAAGCGGAAGTCAAAGCATTCTTTGAAAAATGCAAAGCTAACAGAAAAGCAGAGCAAGAGCCGCCATACCTAATGTATCCTCGTTCAAAGCTACGTCAAGTGGTGCAGAAAATGACAGACGCGAACCGTGCTGCGAGTAAACAACCAGGGTCAACAATATCAGACTACGACCGTACTGTCCTAAAGAAAATCAAGGCAGACAAAAGAAAAGTCCAGCAAAAAGTTGCACAGCTCGGCGAACAAGCGCAACAATCAGTTCAGCCACTAGTGGTTGCGAATGAGTACGGTTCAAATGCCAACTTGCTGGCAATGACTATACCTGCTAATGTGGACTTAGATGAGCTCGGGAATTGGATGGAAGAAACTGGGCTGCCCGTAGAAGCACTTCTAGGGCGTACCGATGCGCCAATCCACGCATGTGTCGATGAATATCAGAGTCGGTACATTTACGGCAGGAGTATGTGCCACCCTGAGAAGGTACGAGGACTTGGTACGCAAATATACAAGCTGCACGAGTACTACTTGAGAGTCAGCTCAGAACATATACAAGAAGAATTGATTGTCGTCCGAGTCCGCGACCGACACTACTTCCGTGGAGATGACGTCATATGGATAGATTTTAGTGAAGTACACCAACTTCTCCATATGAATGTTCTCGACAAATCTCTCATGAGCTGCTACTGTCTGTAAGTGATTTTTCCTTTCAATCATTAATCCCATTATAGCATATGTATGTATTCGTAATAACTACGCTCACGATGTGCAGACACATGATGAGAGAACAAAGATTGAAAAAAGACAATCGAATTGGTTTCATCGATCCAAATGTCGTGTACAAGGACACTAAAACTAAAGATCCATTGAATCTGAAGCCTAAGGAAATGGAGAAGAACCTCCGGAGGTTCTTTTATAACCAAAGGCATACGGAGAAGATACTCTTCCCTTACAATATGGGGTAAGTGTTGTGTTATATCATGTCTTAGTTAATCCGGCATTAAGATATACATATATAAGTTGACTCTAAACAAATGCAGAGATCATTGGATACTCATTGAGATTAAGATCACGGAACAAAGAATACATGTGTGGGACTCAATGAAAAAAGACCTGGCACTCTATCAAGACATAATAGACATGATCCAGAAGTAAGTATATATCATACTTTAAATATCGATGCGTGCTCCTTTACTTTATTATGCTAGCTATACCTAATCAACGAGCGTATTATTGGGCAGGGCTTGGGCTTGGCTACAACAAAAATATCGTACGGATCTGAATGTGTCACTTCCTCCTCCTGTTCTACTCCCTTGGGTGCCCACGCAGCCATTTGGAACGAATCTATGTGGATACTATGTTTGTGAATTTATGCGGTGCACCCTATTTAAACCTGCTCAAAGTGTTCTAAAAGTAAGTAACATTTCATATCTTATTTATTTGTTGAAACTAAATAGATTTTATGTATATTAATATCTTTTCTAACTAATGCAAATAGAAGGAGTGGAATATGAAAGATAAAGTGTTCGAGTACACATTACTCCTTGGAGTCCAGGAGACGATCGCCGGATTTATCAACGATCATGTCATTCCGGAAGACGGCGAGTTCCACTTATACCCGCAGGGCTTCAAGCCCATTCCAAACAAGGACGAACACTTGTATGAGCTTTGAGTGGGCAGGCAAACATTATGTAATCATTAACCGGTGGCAGCACACTTGATTATTACTTGTACATAATATTATTATTGTAAATGTAATGTGTATGTACGTATGTGTATATATATATATATATATATTATACGGATAATATATATGTAGTTTCATACTTTATTTGTGTGCAATAATAATGACGCTCTCGTATAGGTGCAACGTATACGGATAATTGCGGCGTATACGATTAAATTGGAGAACATATACAATTGAAAACCAAAATCAATAAAGAAATGAAAAGGAAAAAGAAAAAAAACAAAAACAAAAAAAAACCTTTAGTCCCGGTTGGTAATACCAACCGGGACTAAAAGGGGTGGCCAGGGGTGGCGCCACGTCACTGCCTGGTGCCCCCTATAGTCCCGGTTTGTGTTACCAACCGGAACTAAAAGTCCCCATTTAGTCCCGGGTCTGGGAGCCGGGACTAAAGGTGGGACTTTTAGTCCCGATTTCTTAGTCCCGGCTCGCCATCCAGGAATACAAGTGGTTTTCGACCGGGACTAAAGGCCTGTCCTGTACTTACTGTATCAATGGTGTCAATGTGTTTGATAGGTGGTATCCTTCGTACAAGGTAAAACCAGGCTGAACAAGCTATAGACGGAACTGATTTATTCAACAGGCACGCCTAAAACCAGTATTACAAGGGTGACCGAGTCAATGAACATCAGTTGACATGACTAATGAGCCATGAGCCCATGACTAATTCTCAAAGAGAGTCAGGGACACACATTGTTAATGGTTAGCGTTCCAGACTTTCAACCTCTGCCTTTTTGTTGTCCGTGGTAGTTACTGAGAACCATTCACGTAGAGCTGTTGAACCATTGGCATGGACTGAACCGATATTCACAGGCACATGGACTGGACCTGAACTGGCCTCATAGACGAATATACCTCTTCCTGCTGGGCTGTTCTTTTTTGGTGCCCTGGAAATGGGGGGCCCTGTAGGGTTGCATGGGCCGCACAACCATGGGCTCAGCCTATATACATGAGTACAAATAGCTGCATCCTGTATCAAACTGCTATGGCGACAATTGGTTACGTAACCTTGCATAGGAGCGAGTAGGATGAAAACGGATGAATATCACTGATATTATATTTGTTTTTATATTTCTAATCGAATTCGGATTCGAATACGGATAATGTCAATCATGTCGGATAAGATAGGATTGGATGTCGACATCATAAATATACGATTTAAGTATTTGAATACGGATACGGAATCGGATGTTGAATATTCAAACTCGAATACGACCCCTCTAAACGAATTCGGTCTCGAATACGGTCGGAAAATATCCGTACCGTTTTCATCCCTACATAGGAGCAGTCCAAAACATGTCATTGGGATCGATGGCTACTTTAACAGTGTGCCATACTACCATGTTGCTAGGTATGTTGGGGTTGACACACCTTTAGGCCTTGTTTAGTTTGCGAAAAGAAAAATGTTTTATATATTATAGTACATTTATAATTGTGGCAATTAATTTCCAATTAATGAATTTGTCTTACAAAATACATATAAATTATGTAATTAGTTATTTTTAATATATATTTAATGGTCCATACATGTGTTTAAATATTTGATGTGATGGGGTAAAAAGTTTTTAGTTGAAAATTAAGGCCTAACAATCTTGTTGGCTACCCTTAGCGTGAAAGTGATGTCTGTCGTTTGCCATACATATCCATTAGCAGAAAATGACGCCTCTTGATGTAATGACGTGCCACGCCGTTTCGTCGCTTGTACATTTAATGCCCATACATTTTGTCTCACGTAGAGGCAAATGACGACAAGGACCACAAAACCATGCATGATACACGCCGCACACGCGTCGCCCAACCAACGTGGTTCCGATTTCTCAATAGGATTTTTTCGATTCTAGCATATTAAAAAAACTAGATAAAATTATAGTCTAAACTATAAAATTTAGTTATTGTATAAAATAAAAACTTAGTTATTAAAACATAGAGTTCCACAATAGTATTTATATAAGACAGCTAGTGAGGACGACATGCAATATATGACAAGTTAAAGTTTAATAATAGTAAACTTGTTATTTTAGCAAACCAGATAGCACACGGATTTTAGTTTTTTCTTTAAAAATATAAAAAAACATAAATAATATGGATAGCATATGTGTTGGAGTTGTCACCGTTAGAAAACTGTCGTTGCCCGAAAAGATCCAGCGATCCAAAATCTGAGCCTTACCAATATCCAATATATATATATATATATATATATATATATATATATATATATATATATATATAGAGTCTTGATAGACACGTAGACACTACGGATTTGTAGCAATGTCCTTTTTTTAAGGCGACTTTATATTAAGCCGCCTTATAAATAGATACCGAATAATAAAAATTAGACATTAAAATTTAATTTGTTTTAAATAATCTTAGATAAAGAAATAATCAAAATAAAAGTTGAGATCTCAAAAAGTTATAAGAAATGATCAACTACAAAGCTTTGGATCTCATCCAGATCTATAACTTTGCTTTTGATCGTTTTACCATCCAAATTTTATTTAAGAAAATTTAAAAAATGAATTTTTAAATCATTAATCTATAGTTTCCAAGCCCTATGATTTCAAATGAAATGTAATGAACTATAAAGTTATAGATCTTCTCAAATACTATAACATTCATTCAGACCATTTCAGCATCCGAGATCCACTACTACATAAAAAGATAACGATGCAGGCGAAAAGCATTAACCGAGGTGGTTTTTGCATCTCCTCGGCATTAAGGTCAAGGTAAATCAATGATTTACCGAGACGGTTCACTTACTCGCCATAGTTAATACAAATAAAAATAGAAAAAATAGAGAAAAGCCTGCATAACCGGGCTTGGATCGGGCCTCGTTTTGGGCCTCGCGTTGCCGAGCCTGCACGTCGCCGCTGCATCCATCGTCGGTGGGGGGAGGAGCACCACCACAGTGGGAAGCCAATGTGCTACCGCCTCGTGCGCCCCACCGGAGCCACTTCGCCGGAGCCGGGATCGATACATGCCGCGCGCGCCTGTGTGCACGACTCCTCGACACCGGGAGCCACCAGAGAGGGCCCTCGCGCGTGGGCCACCGTTGCTGCTTGCTGCTGGAGCGAGTGAGAGGAGTGAGGGAGGGAGGGAGGGAGTGGAGAGAAACAAGGTATATATATGTGCGCTTGGAATTGGATCCCTTGGGCTAGTGGGCTGGGTCTGATTTACCGAGGCGGTTATTTTACAATACCCATCTCGGTTAATGATTTACCGAGGTGATTATGTTATAATATCCACCTCGGTTAATGACTATTAACCGAAGTGGTTATATTACATTGCCCACCTCTCTTAATCGATTTTGCGAGGCATGTTTTTTAACCGCCTCGGTTAATAAAAAATGACTGCCTCGATTAATGTCTAGCATTAACCTGGCATTAACTGAGGTGGTTGAGATTCCTGCCCGCCTCGGTATGTGATTTCAAAAGATCGCGGTAAATCTTTTTTTAGTAGTGATCATCAGAAAAAAAAAATTCAAATTATTCGTTGTGGCGCTAGGTTAAGACAAGCGCCACTATACATGCATTTTTTTTGTTCTTTTCTTCAGTTTATTGCTAGTAGAAATAGTTGTTTTCTTAGTTTACCGCTAGTAGAAATACATCACTAAACTTAAGAAAACAACCGACAAATTTTTTTTGACACTGTCGGTTAATGGTCATGGGCACATACATTATGTAGCAATGCATGTTCTAATTGCTCTCTATAAACTTTTGTTCTGTGTTTTATATTAACAAATATAAAATTACAGGGGGCGACTGCACCTCCTGTTTCCGTAATAAGACACAAATTAAAGATGAGCTGAGCTCAAAAACAGTTTCACAGGCAACACCTGCAAGTTTTTGTATTACTATTTTTACAACATAATGGACAATGAATTGATCTGGGACATACAGGAGGCACATGCATTAACGACTACATTCGACACTGCAAGACATACAAACAACACAAGCATCCCTTCTTATACACAATAGGAACTACTTACGCCGGTAAACAACTTTAACATCACGTAGAGTAGGTGGTACCAATGTAGAATCAGGACTTGGCACGAAAGACACCTCAATTGTCTGGTCGCCATCTGCACGCAGATCTTTCACCTTCTTCCCTATTCCATACCTGAGCACCGCCTTCCCAGCTACGCGTTCGGCATCCGTCACCGAGTTGACGACTCCCAAAGAGTGGAGCTTGCTGTACCTGTTGAGTGCCGCTCCATCCCTAGGTGCATTCAGCT
The DNA here is from genome assembly GCF_000003195.3 of Sorghum bicolor. Taxonomy (NCBI): domain Eukaryota; kingdom Viridiplantae; phylum Streptophyta; class Magnoliopsida; order Poales; family Poaceae; genus Sorghum; species Sorghum bicolor. The sequence goes on along the minus strand of NC_012875.2, from coordinate 1,126,976 downwards.
TGACATGGATGGGCCTTATTCGAGGCACAGAAGGATCAAAGGTGAGCTCGAAGAGAAGCTCTTCCTCCTCATCGGGGCTCTTGGCGGAAACCTTAGGCCTTGGGACAGTTACACGCACCGTCTTGTCCAAGATTGCCGGCAGGCCTAGCGGCAGCGGAGCTGCGCTGCCGCCGCCGCCTGGCTCACCTTGGCTGGTACCGGTGCAGGTGCAGCCGTTCTTGAGCACGCAGTTGACGAAGCAGCTCTTCACATCGTGGTGTTCTGCTGAACTGTTGAGGATGCACTTTCCTGCACAGGCGCAATTGTTTGAGCAGATGCAGGAATTGGCAACAGGGACTTGGGCTGTTTTGCGAATGCAGTTTTCAGCCGCGGTAGCTGCTGCTATTAGCAGCATGGCTAGCTGGATGCAAACGGCGGCTATCATGTTCATCTGCGAAGCAGAAGCAATTGTCTAGCTTTGTGATGAGCTACTACTATTTCATCATGCCTGTGCTATTCCACGAGCCTAGCCTTTTCTTATAGCTAGAGACCAAATATCCAACGTTAACATCTAAAAATGTATTTCTAGAGGCGGGTCAGTTTGGAGACCACTGCAGACCTTAAAAAAAAGCACTTATTGCTGATAATCAATGTTGTAGTACTGAATCATCCGTAATTTCTGCAGCAATGCGGGGTATATGTTTTCAGTTATATAAAATTTTTCTGACAAATTTTATTTACCGCTTAGACGATGCATGCAGAGAGCATCTCCAACGGTTTTGCATTTTATCTTTGGCAAAACATAAAGTTTGTCAAGTCTCAAATCAATATGGTGAGGAGAAAAAAAAAGTTACCTCCAATGGTTTGGCAAAATTGAGTTGGTAAAACCAAAAGTGTGGACCAGCGGTTATTTTTTCACGCGAAAATTTTCTTCGCGCATACTGAAAGGATGAATCCATGGTCAAAGCGTACGTACCTCCCCCACACCCGGCTTGATGAAGATCGCCTTCCCGACAGCCGGTGTTGATATCCAGCGATATGCAAAACCGAAAGATCGCAGCCTCCATCTTTTCACGGGAAGAAAACGGCGGCGGCAGGGGAACCACGTGCGGGGAAGGAAAACACGCGGGGCCTATGCGATGCCAAACGCAATATACAGTTGGCATATATGCCAAACCTAGCCAGGAATTTGCCAAGTTAACCAAAATGGAAAGCTCATTTGCCAAACCGTTGAATAGAAGTTTTGAAGACTTTTATGCAAAAAAAGGAATACAAAGCCCATTTGCAAAACCGTTGGAGATGCTTAGAGCAACTCCAACAGCTTGGCTATTCTTGTTGTGAAGGATATTTTAGAATTTGTAAAGCAAAAAGTAGACTCCAACAGATGTGTTATCTGGTTTTGTAAAATAGAAAATTGGATATCCCTTGATTTTCAGTGGCCATATATAGCCAACCACTGACAATGGCTATCTGATTTTGTAAAAATAGCAAGGCTATTGTGAACTTTTTTTTAAAACAGTTTTCTATTTTACAAAATGGCTAAACAATGGAATTTAACTATTAAGTTTAGCCAAGCTCTTGGAGTTGCTCTTATATCGCTCAGATTTTGGATCCTGGATGCAACAGTGTTTGCTTCAACAACAAAAAAACACTACAATAAAGAGCATTTTCACTCACAATGAGAATGGATTTGTAGATGCTGTTTTCTACTGAGGGTTCTCTAGAAATCATTGTATTCTAGGATTGTTATGTAACTGCCCCGAGAAATAGACTAGATGCAGACCATATTTTTTATCGTCACAACAAATTAATTAATAAATAAATGTAGTCACTAACATGGTCTCTACTAAAATCATCTCTAGAACTTTCGCAAAAAAAAATCATCTCTAGAAAATAAGAAACACCCACAAAAAGTGGCAGTTTCTTTTAAAACCACAGATGAGCCGTATTAAAATCAGCTGCTATAAGTCTTTTTTGTGTGAAATTATATGCATGGGTGTGATTTGAGGGACTCAACCTAAGACCTTGAGTTTTAGCTTCGCTTGAACTTCCCATTTCACTGCATTATAAGTCAATTGTGACCATGTGTGTATGATGTTATCCTTTTATATTAATTTTCACCAATCTTGTACTGAATGTTTCACACCCGTGATGAGTTTAACTGAAAATAGTTTGAAACAATGGTGTCTCACCACCATTTGAGGGACTTTTGAAAAACTAAAAAAATGAATTACAAATCTGACAGCTTGGAATATTAGTTTAGGAAAACAAATTCGTTCTTTTAGCCAAAAAGTTATCAACTAAAAAGTTATAGACCTCTTTGTGCTCTATAACTTTGTGATAAAGTTTATCTTAATCTAAAATTATTTGAATAGTTTATGATTTATCATATTGCCTCTATTTTTAGAGACGGGCCACACGCCAACGGCCACTATAATTTCTAGATGCACGTGGATGGTGTTTCCCCAACTACTTCTAGAAGAAATGCCTCTATTTCTAGATACGATTAGAAATGCTAGTTATCATCTCTAGAAACAAGGCACAACTGGTGTTATATCAATTGCCTTTAAAAATTGAGGCGATCTTTTATGGGCAGCTAAAAGCAGTGGTGGATACAAGCCTAGGGCCAATATGGCCATGGCCCTAGGCGTGGGAAAAAATACTAGAGTATTTCTTTTGTTTTTTTCAGCTAAATCTATATATTAGCATTACTTTTATTCATTAGCATGTGATCGATGTTGGTAATTCATAGTATCGGTCCTAGTCATGAAAGTTCCTCAGCTCCGCCACTAGCTAAAAGGACCGACTATCTTTAGAAATTAATTTCTTGAGATATATACAAAGCCATGGCTGAAAAATACTTTTTCGCTGATTTATTATGAAAGAAAAACATTGTTGAATGACTGGTAGATTCGGCGGATAAGCCCAAGCAAATAAGCTCATATTATATCTGAAATAAATTTTAGTGGTGGATTTTCATAGCGCTGTCTCTAAGAAAAGAGATGCCTCTCTATGCATGACTTGTTTCTATGGTAATAGTTAAAAGCATTGGTAGGCAATAATGCTAAAGATTAAAAAAACATATATTATTCAGAACTACCTTAGATGGACGACAAGTGTGCAGCTTGTATCATGCCTTGCGCGGTCCTTGTCATCTGCTGTCCATTGGCAGTACTACCAAGTCCAAAGACCACGTCCGAAATAAGCATATGGTGACACATTGCATGTCGCTATTAATTAAACCTACAAAAGACCAAAAGAGAAGGACCCACAATGCATGTGACGCAATGTACTCCTATACTCGTAGGTACGTAGTGATGTTCAAGTTCCTAACAAGTGCATGCATGTAAGTATTTGTATTTGTAGGTACGTTGCTAAAGAAAATGATTGTTAGTGGTCTTATTATCGTGTCTTCAATAGTACTGGCATGTGAAGACACAAATTGTCGTGAATCACGGCATTTTGTCTGCATGCAAAGATCCAAGATAAGAGGAAAGGGATTCTGAGAGTGAGAGAGATATTTCCTGTAAATCACGGCATTTTGTGAGAGAGACAGTCTTCGAGAAAGATGCCTAGCAGTAGTTGGTCCTACTGTCGTGTATCACGCCATCCCTTGTTTTTTTAGCAAGCACGAGTATATTATGTCTCCATGTGTCTATCGAGACTCCCTACACATTTTTCCTCGATTTATTCCATACATGTATTATGTATATAACTATCGGTATATGGCTCCGAATTAATTTGGATCGTTGGATCTTTTGGGGGTTGCTAAAAAGGTTGAAAAACACATATTCAGAAATCGGAACCACGTTTGGTTGGACGACGCGTGTGCAGCGTGTATCATGGTTTTGTGGTCCTTGTCATTTGCAGGACAAATCGCATAGGCATTAAATGTACGAAGCATTCCTTATTCATTCTGGAACAACCTTATGCGCATACAAAATGGCAAACGACAAACATCACCCTCATGCTAACGGTAGCCAACAAGGTTGTAGGTGTCACTGATTAGACTTTTTTTTGCTGGGATCTAAAATATTCAGACATAAGTCTCCGACCCAGCCTGTTGGCTCGAGATTATCATTCGAATCTGCTAGCCATTCAGCAGAGTTTTTTTTCTTATAACAAATTATAAACAGTATTTTCTACTAGAACATTAGTATTGTTGCTTCTAAACCTATTTTCACTAGGTTTCTTGCATTCACCAATGTAAAAAAGGCTCGTAAAAATCATGAACTTCATTTTGCGTCTTCTAGAGAACCTCTCCACTATAAATATTTATACTGACAATTTTCTTTCTTAAGAAAACCACCATTAAAAAACATCATGAACTTCATCAGGAACTTGCACTGGTACAGGACAGGCCTTTAGTCCCGGTCGAAAACCACTTGTATTCCCAGGTGGCGAGCCGGGACTAAAGAATCGGGACTAAAAGTCCCACCTTTAGTCCCGGCTCCCAGACCCGGGACTAAATGGGGACCTTTTGTCCCGGTTGGTAACATCAACCGAGACTACAGGGGGCACCAGGCAGTGACGTGGCGCCACCCCTGGCCACCCCTTTTAGTCCCGGTTGGTATTACCAACCGGGACTAAAGGTTTTTTTTTGTTTTTCTTTTTTTTTCTTTTTCCTTTTTATTTCTTTATTGATTTTGGTTTTCAATTGTATATGTTCTCCAATTTAATCGTATATGCCGCAATTATCCGTATACGTTGCACCTATACGAGAGCGTCATTATTATTGCAAACAAATAAAGTATGAAACTACATATATATTATCCGTATAATATATATATATATATATATATATATATATATATATATATATATATATATATATATATTATATAGCTATACACATACGTACATACACATTACATTTACAATAATAATATTATGTACAAGTAATAATCAAGTGTGCTGCCACCGGTTAATGATTACATAATGTTTGCCCGCCCACTCAAAGCTCATACAAGTGTTCGTCCTTGTTTGGAATGGGCTTGAAGCCCTGCGGGTATAAGTGGAACTCGCCGTCTTCCGGAATGACATGATCGTTGATAAATCCGGCGATCGTCTCCTGGACTCCAAGGAGTAATGTGTACTCGAACACTTTATCTTTCATATTCCACTCCTTCCATTTGCATTAGTTAGAAAAGATATTAATATACATAAAATCTATTTAGTTTCAACAAATAAATAAGATATGAATTTACTGTATACACATGCATGTTACTTACTTTTAGAACACTTTGAGCAGGTTTAAATAGGGTGCATCGTATAAATTCACAAACATAGTATCCACATAGATTCGTTCCAAACGGCTGAGTGGGTACCCAAGGGAGTAGAACAGGAGGAGGAAGTGACACATTCAGATCCGTACGATATTTATGTTGTAGCCAAGCCTAAGCCCTGCCCAATAAGACGCTCGTTGATTAGGTATAGCTAGCACAATAAAGTAAAGGAGCACGCATCGATATTTAAAGTATGATATATACTTACCTCTGGATCATGTCTATTATGTCTTGATAGAGTGCCAGGTCTTTTTTCATTGAGTCCCACACATGTATTCTTTGTTCCGTGATCTTAATCTCAATGAGTATCCAATGATCTCTGCATTTGTTTAGAGTCAACTTATATATGTATATCTTAATGCCGGATTAACTAAGACATGATATAACACAACACTTACCCCATATTGTAAGGGAAGAGTATCTTCTCCGTATGCCTTTGGTTATAAAAGAACCTCCGGAGGTTCTTCTCCATTTCCTTAGGCTTCAGATTCAATGGATCTTTAGTTTTAGTGTCTTTGTACACGACATATGGATCGATGAAATCAATTCGATTGTCTTTTTTCAATCTTTGTTCTCTCATCATGTGTCTGCACATCGTGAGCGTAGTTATTACGAATACATACATATGCTATAATGGGATTAATGATTGAAAGGAAGAATCACTTACAGACAGTAGTAGCTCATGAGAGATTTGTCGAGAGCATTCATATGGAGAAGTTGGTGTACTTCACTAAAATCTATCCATATGACGTCATCTTCACGGAAGTAGTGTCGGTCGCGGACTCGGACGACAATCAATTCTTCTTGTATATGTTCTGAGATGACTCTCAAGTAGTACTCGTGCAGCTTGTATATTTGCGTACCAAGTCCATGTCGATCATCCTATATTAATTACAAAAAATGACCATGACATCTATATCATGTGAAATACTTTAAATCTTTAATCTATTAACATACAAGTTATGTACATACAGTATTTGTTTCATCACCAATTAATTCCTCTATAATGTAACCAAATATTAGTTTTTGTTCTGTTAGCTTAGAAATTTTTTACTAGATCTAATACAATAAAATATATGCAAGTCAAATTCATATGTATACAAACATAATAGACTCAATATCATATAGTAATGATATATATAATGATTTATTTTTAAGAAATTCCCGCGGCAACGCGCGGAGAATTCACCTAGTTTTTATCTATATTTAATACTCCATGCATACGTCTAAAGATTCGATGTGACGGGGAATCTAAAAAATTTTACAAAATTTTTGAGAAACTAAGGCCTTGTTTAGTTCACCCCAAAATCCAAAAAATTTTCAAGATTCTTCGTCACATCGAATCTTACGACACATGTATGAAGCATTAAATATATACGAAAGTAAAAACTAATTACACGGTTTGTTTGTAAATTGCGAGACGAAACTTTTGATCCTAGTTAGTTCATGATTAGACAATACTTTTCAAATTAAAACGAAAATGCTACAGTATTGAAATCCGAAATTTTTTCACAACTAGACAAGGCCTAAACAAGGCCCTAAACATGGCTCGGCTCGGCCGCCGGTGAGGGCCGGGCTCGGCCGCCGGTGGGCGCGTGTGGCCGCGCGGCCGACGGCGTCCTGCCTGCGCCACTGAGGGCGCAGAGGGCGCGGCCGCGCGTGGCTGCAGCGCAGGCCGGCCGGCGAGCGCTCTCTGCTAGCTGGTGGCTCGATCGCGGGGCGGCGGGCGCGCGAGAGAGAAATAGAGAGAGTGGCGGCGGGGGCGCGGCGTACGACGGAGGGGGTGAGGCGGGGGCGCGGCTTACGACGGAGGGGGCGCTCGGAGCGGCGGCGGCAACGACGGCGTCGTAGACGAAGAGAAGAACGACGGCGGTTAGGGCTCGGGCGCGGTGGGGAAGGAGAAGAAAGGGCTCTGCCCTTTATAGGGCAGGGCACCTTTAGTCCCGGGTCGTGCCACCGCCCGGGACTAAAGGTTTTTCACCAAATTATGGCGCCAGTTCAGGCGCCATAATTTGGTTTTCCCTTTTTTATTTTCACTTTACATTGTTAAATGCATGATAAATTAAATAAATCTGATATAATTTTTAAAAAATACACATTAATTTTATTCTGCTCTACTCTTGAGTTTAAAAATTTTTAACACAATTGCTTTTTAAATATTTCATATTAATCAAAATAAATGTTATTCATAATGAATATTTTGTTAATGCAAAAATATAATGACCAATTAAATTTTAAAAAATTGTTGGACTTAGACAGATACTTTGTTTTTGGGTCATTTGGACGTTAAACTTTTGTTTCTTTAGTAATAATTATACAAATGCGCGACATTGATTGTATAAATTTGAAATTTAAATTTTCAAAAGTTGTAAGATGTATTTGGGAACCCTGGATGGCCTCAAATGGAAAACTCATGAATACAAAGTTTGTTCCACTCATCAAGACCTACATTTTCTCTAGTGGTCACATTTTCATTTGAAAAAGTTTAGACCACTCAATTTTGAAATTTGAATGAATTCATAGCGAAACGCTAATTTTCAGAACCCTCGATGGCCTCAAATGGAAAACTCATGAATACCAATATTGCTCCACTCATCAAGATCTACATTTCATATATAGACCATTTTTGCATTTGACAAAGTGTTGGCAAAGTGTAGTTCAAAATCCACACTTCCCACGTATAGTTTCATAAAGTTTGTGTGAGATTCAAGATTTGCTGAGTATTGTCTACATAAACTTTCCCAAATGGAAAAATAGTCTATATAAAAAGTTTGGATATTGATGAGCTCTAACAACTTGGTATTCAAAAGATTTCCATTCCAAGTCATTTTCTCCGTCGTTTGACCAAGTTTGACCAAAGCCCGTCTTCGAATTTGAAAACACGTGCCTCGGACTCGATCAAATTTATCCGGATGAAAATATTATCCATATATGAAATGTAGGTATTGATGAGACCTAACAACTTGGCATTCAAAAGTTTTCCATTTGAAGTACTCACGTGGGTCATTTGACCAAGTTTGACCAAAGTCAAAATAGTGGGTTTCACAAACACACACTTTGACCGAGCCCTGGATGGCCTCAAATGGAAAACTCATGAATACAAATATTGCTCCACTCATCAAGATCTACATTTCATATATAGACTATTTTTGCATTTGATAAAGTGTTGGCAAAGTGTAGTTCAAAATCCACACTTCCCACGTATAGTTTCATAAAGTTTGTGTGAGATTCAAGATTTCCTGAGTATTGTCTACATAAACTTTCCCAAATGGAAAAATGGTCTATATAAAAAGTTTGGATATTGATGAGCTCTAACAACTTGGTATTCAAAAGATTTCCATTCCAAGTCATTTTCTCCGTCGTTTGACCAAGTTTGACCAAAGCCCGTCTTCGAATTTGAAAACACGTGCCTCGGACTCGATCAAATTTATCCAGATGAAAATATTATCCATATATGAAATGTAGGTCTTGATGAGACCTAACAACTTGGCATTCAAAAGTTTTCCATTTGAAGTACTCACGTGGGTCATTTGACCAAGTTTGACCAAAGTCAAAATAGTGGGTTTCACAAACACACACTTTGACCGAGCCCTGGATGGCCTCAAATGGAAAACTCATGAATACCAATATTGCTCCACTCATCAAGATCTACATTTCATATATAGACCATTTTTGCATTTGACAAAGTGTTGGCAAAGTGTAGTTCAAAATCCACACTTCCCACGTATAGTTTCATAAAGTTTGTGTGAGATTCAAGATTTGCTGAGTATTGTCTACATAAACTTTCCCAAATGGAAAAATGGTCTATATAAAAAGTTTGGATATTTGAAAAATGAATACAAAGTTTGTTCCACTCATCAAGACCTACATTTTCTCTAGTGGTCACATTTTCATTTGAAAAAGTTTAGACCACTCAATTTTGAAATTTGAATGAATTCATAGCGAAACGCTAATTTTCAGAAAATGTAGGTCTACATTTCAAGATCCACTCATCAAGATTGCTCCACTCATCAAGATCTATATTTCATATATACATTTCATGAATACCAATATTGACCAAGTTTGACCAAACTCATGAATACCAATAGTTCAAAATCCACATCAAGATGTTACAATTATATTACACAAGATTTCAAGTACAAATCACTACCATTATCAAGCTAGCACAGTGGTAAACTTTTTCTTAACATAATGCCCTTGGTTATGATCATTCCGTAACCATGGAGTGTCCTCTGCAGCGAGCATGATGCTTGGGTCTTTGGCCACACAGAAGGGTGGGATCCGTTCATCCTTTTCATAATCCTCTGACACGTCTGACTTGTCTTCAATTCCCACGATGTTTCTTTTCCCTGTAAGAACGATGTGTCGCTTTGGCTCGTTGGTGTTTTTCTCGTCTTGTTTCCCTCTCTTAGGTTTTGTAGACATGTCTTTCACATAGAACACCTGATTCACCTTAGTACCAAGGACGAATGGATCGTTTGTATATCCAATATTGTTGAGGTCCACTGTTGTCATTCCGTACTCCTTATCGACTGATACCACTCCTTTCATCTTCACCCATTGGCATCGGAATAAAGGGACTTTAAAATTATGTGCATAGTCTAGTTCCCAAATCTCCTCTATACGACCATAATATGTGTGCCTGTCCCCATTCGTGTCCGTGGCATCCACACAGACACCACTGTTTTGGTTGGTACTCTTTTTATCTTGTGATACGGTGTAAAATGTATTTCCATTTATCTCGTACCCTTTGTATGTGAGGACGTGCCACGCTGGTTGCCTAGCCAACAAATAAAGTTCATCTCCAATATCTTTATCACCCTGGCATTTTTTTCGCAACCAGTCACCGAATGTTTCCATGTGATGATGCGTAACCCAAGTCTCATTCTTTCCAGGATACTCGGATCGTACAAAATCCATGTGTTCCTCAATATAGGGTTCCACCACAATGGAGTTTCGAAGGACTGTGTAGTGCGCTTTATTGAATAAATCATCACCCTGGCTGATATATGTTTTCTTTCCTAGTGTACCCTTTCCACCGAGTCTCCCCTCATACCTTGATTCAGGAAGACCAATCGGGTCAAGATCAGGAATAAAGTCCACACAGAACTCAATGACCTCCTCTGTCCCGTATCCCTTGATGATGCTTCCTTCTGGCCGACCCCGCTGGTGAACATATTTTTTCAGTACACCCATAAATCTCTCTAAGGGAAACATGTTGTGTAGGAAGACAGGACCCAGAATATGAATCTCTTTGACCAGATGAACTAGGAGATGTGTCATGATATCAAAGAAAGATGGAGGAAACACCAACTCAAAGCTGACAAGACATTGAACCACATCGTTCTGTAGAGTAGCTAGATCAAGAGGATTGATTGCCTTCTGAGAAATTGCATTGAGGAATGCACATAACTTCACGGTGGCCAGACGTACATGTGGAGGTAGAATTCCTCTTAAGGCAACCGGAAGTAGTTGTGTCATAATCACGTGGCAGTCGTGCGATTTTAAGTTGACAAATTTTTTCTCTGGCAAATTTATTATACGCTTTATGTTGGAGGAGAACCCAGATGGGACCTTGATGCTGCTTAGGCACTCAAACATGATTTCCTTCTCCTCATTGCTAAGAGTGTAGCTAGCAGGTCTTAAATACTGGCGTCCATCATCTGTCTGCTCTGGATGCAGGTTGTCTCGTTCTTTCATGCGCTTTAAGTCCTCTCGAGCCTCAAGGGTATCCTTAGGCTTTCCAAACACACCCATAAACCCTAGGAGATTGACACAAAGATTCTTGGTCAGGTGCATCACGTCGATGGAGTGGCGGACCTCAAGGTGTTTCCAATATGGTAGCTCCCAAAATATTGACTTTTTCTTCCACATTGGGGCACGCCCCGAAGCGTCTTTCGGAACTGGTTCGCTGCCTTCTCCCTTTCCAAACACTACTTTCAAATCTTTGACCATCTCGAATACCTCTGCCCCATCTCGGTTGCCTGGCTTGGACCGGTGTTCTGCCGTACCTTTAAAATGTTTGCCTTTCTTTCTCAACTGGTGGTTCTTAGCAAGAAATCGACGTTGGCCAAGGTACACGACCTTTCGGCATTTTTTCAAATAGATAGCTTGAAGGTCACCAAAGCAATGGGTGCAAGCATTATATCCCTTGTTTGTCTGTCCTGAAAGATTGCTTAGAGCTGGCCAATCATTGATTGTCACAAACAACAATGCTCGTAGGTTGAATGCTTCCTGTTTGTACTCATCCCACATACGCACACCTGGTTTGCTCCATAGAAGCTGGAGTTCCTCAACCAATGGCCTCAGGTAAACATCGATGTCGTTGCCAGGTTGCTTCGGACCTTGGATGAGCACCGGCATCATAATGAACTTCCGCTTCATGCATAACCACGGAGGAAGGTTGTAAATACATAGAGTAACGGGCCAAGTGCTATGACTAGAGCTCTGGTCCCCAAAAAGGATTAAATCCATCCGTACTCAATGCGAACCTTAGGTTTCTTGCGTCCTCTGCAAATTCCGGGAATTCTCTATCAATTTCTCTCCACTGAGAACCATCTGCAGGGTGTCTCAACATGTTGTCCACCTTACGGTCTTCTTTGTGCCATCGCAACAACTTTGCATGCTCCTTATTTCTGAACAAACGTTTTAGGCGTGGAATTATTGGAGCATACCACATAACCTTGGTAGGGATTCTCTTTCTCGGACGTTCTTCATCCTCAACATCGCCAGGGTCATCTCGCAAGATCTTGTACCGTGACGCATGACAAACAGGGCATTCATCTAATTTCTCGTGCTCGCCACGGTAGAGGATGCAGTCATTAGGGCATGCATGTATCTTCTCGATTTGTAATCCCAAAGGGCAGACGATCTTTTTTGCTTCGTATGTAGTGGTGGGTAACTCATTAGGCTTCAGAAGCATCTTTTTTTGGATCTTCAGTAATTTTCCAAATGCCTTGTCAGAAATACCATTCTCTGCCTTCCACTGTAACAACTCCAGTGTCGTTCCTAGCTTTTTTTGTCCCTCTTCGGCCGACAGGTAGAGTAGCTTCTTGTGATCCTCTTGCATTTGGTCAAATTTAGCCTTCTCCTTTGCACTTTCGCAATCTCTCTGTACGTCGCGAATGACATCACCAAGAGTATCGTCATCATAAACGATACTGTTTCCTACATCCCCGTCTTCAACACCTTCGTCCTCTACTGCGAAGTCGCAGTATTGAGCAAAAACATCGTCAGGGTACGCTTGCTCTTCTTCACCTTCTTCCATCATAACCCCAGACTCTTCGTGTTTGGTCCAACAAATATAGTTTGGCATGAAACCATTCGTGAACAAGTGCAAGTGAATTTCTCTTGAGTTTGAAAATTCCTTCAAATTCTTACAAACGGCACATGGGCAGCACATAAAACCATCCCGCTTATTTTGCTCCGCCACTCTGCGGAATTCTCGCACGCCCTCAATGAACTCGTTGGAGCGGCGATCAACATTGTACATCCAATGGCGTGCCATTATCTGCATTATCATGGAATTGTAATTTTTCTATTAAAAGCTATAATTTTATCAGTAAAGAAAATTAATTTCAATAATTTTTAAAGTGAAAAACAATTTATTTAACAATTACAACAAAAATTATATTATTAATATTTTAAAATAAGAACATGAACATATTAAAGTAGAAAATATCCTATAATATCTATAATAGAACTTAACATGATTCGTGTATACATAGTAGTAATGATTTGTGTATACTAGTTTTTAGCGGGCACACACTTAGCATCGTTCAAAAAAATTCAAACATGAGAATACGATGATTGGAGAGATAGCAACATGAAATAATCAAAATAGACATATGTCCAATATGAAATTACATATGGCGGTGAGAAACATAGGAGGATGAAGCTAGCAACCTTTCAAACAAATCGACGACGACGTAGAAGCGTTGAAATGGATCGATCGTGGGAGATGAGAGCACTAACAAGCAAGAACATTGGAAGAACAAGCAAGAACAAAGCACCTCGAGCTCGGGCAGGGAGAGGAAGAAGGGAGGAGGGAGATTCAATTTATAGCGGGGAGGGTTTAGTCCCGGTTGGTGTTACCAACCGGGAGTAAATACCTACCTTTAGCCCCGGTTAGTGCCAACGACCGGGACAAAAGCTTTAGTCCCGGTTAGTGTCACAAACCGGGGCTAAAGGTTTGTATTTACTCCCGGTTGGTAACACCAACCGGGACTAAAGGTCCCTCTCCGATAGCGCCTGACACCAGAGCCGTTGGGGAGCGTTAGTCCCGGTTGGCTTTACCAACCGGGACTAAAGATTTCTTTTGTCCCGGGCGCCAAAAATGCCGGGACTAAAGCTCATTTGGCACATCGACGAAAGGTTCTGTTCTCTAGCAGTGTTGGTCTGCTGCCATTGGCGGACGCAGGGGGGCTGGGGTGGTTGCAGGCCCCCTCGTGGCCTCAAAAAAATTGTAACAGATTTTTCTTAATTTTTAGCAAAAGACTCTATATTGTTATTTTTATATGTTTATTCTATAAATCTTTGCTTTTATCACTTTGAATCAATATTGAATTATAAATCTTAGCTATATCTATTACTGTGCTAGATTGAGCGAGAAAAAAAATTAGCTATATTATTTAGCCCCCCTCTTGATCTGTTTCTGGGTCCGCCACTGTGTGCTGCACAGAAGACATATGGGAGGGACAGGGTCCGCCGGTCCCCCGGAGAGCTACTTGGTGTGCTGCTGTACGTACACGGCTAGGCCAACCAGAAAGAAACAGACCAGCCAGATCAAATGGCAGAGAGATTGGATGCCTCCAAAAATCGAGTGAGGGACGCCCATAAATAGACGATGGGAAACACGTACAACAATGGGTTTTTTTTGCTATGGTACACCTAAATAATTATGGACCTCCTAGAAGGAAATAGGAGAAATATATACTTTCATTTTGAGAAATAGGAATGTAAGCAACATTTTGGGTATATAATATCTATCAACTAGATCTAACATGCATGCATGGAAACACTACTACTACAAAAAAAAAATTGGAGGCGTTATGAAATGGGCATCGGAGGCGGTTGGGCTAGTGGCCCGCCTCGGTTAAATGACCTAGCAACCACCTCGGTTAATAGGTTAACGAGACGGGAAGTTTAATGCAACCACCTCAGCTAATCTATTACCGAGGCTATTGGGCAACCGCCTTGGTAAAGACCATGGTTAACCATGACTTTTGCTTGGAGGTAGTTGTCCTGCCCGCTTTGCTTGGAGGCGGTTGCCCTGCCCGCCTTCGTTAAGCCAAAATATCTACCTACTTTAAATTGTTTATAATATTGAAACATGTAACCACATGGATTTGTATGGATGTTTTCTAACACGATATGTAATGTTTTTTAATTAATTTGTCTATGAGGAGTTGAAAATTGTCACAACGTTTATTGTACCTAGACATTAGTTGTATTTCTTCTACAGCAACTACTGGACATACGCTCTTTGCCTAGTTTCACATGCTTTGCCGAGTGCAAATTATCGAGCACTCAGTAAAGAGGCCATTTGCTGAGTGTCACACTCGATAAAGAAATGCACTCGGCAAATCCTTAGTTTGGCTAGTGCCACGCACTCAACAAAGGCACACACTTGGCAAATGAGTAGTTTGGCTAGTGTCCGGCACTAGGCAAAGTGGTGCACTCGGCAAAGACTTCACCAAATCAGTCTCGTTGGACGTGATAATACTTTTGGTTGTGTACGGTACTTCTATATGCACTTGTGGTTGTAAATGATGGAGAACTTGGATTACATGTCATGTGATTGTGATATATTGTGAGACATGTCACGTTTGTGATGTGTATGCGATGTGTTTGATATATATGTGTTGTTGATGGTATATATGTGATGTCTAAAATATATATTTTCTGTTTGTTTGGATGGAATGTAAAAACAAATAAAAAGGAAGTTTTTGGTAACTTTGCCGAGTGTCTGCGCAACCACACTTGGCAAATTGACCATTCTGGGCACCTGGGAATCAAGGTTTTCCGAGTCTCCATGCCAGGACACTAGGCAAACTTGATGCTTTGCCTAGTGTCCATGCGAGGACACTAGGCAACACTTGGCAAACTTGAAAATATTTTTGCCGAATGTTGTAACTCGGACACTTGGCAAACCGCCCCACGTCCTCTGTTGAGCCGTCATGGCTACTTTTGTTTGCCGAGTGTCAAACGGCACTCGGCAAAGTCATTGCTGAGTGTCCGATAAATAACACTCGGCAAAGCTTCCTTTGTCGTTAAATTTTTTTTTGCCGTCTCGGCTTTGCCGATTGTTTCTAGTTGTTTGCCGAGTGTCGTAGACACTAAGCAAAGTGCGTGATTCAGTAGTGAAAATGACAAATATATATGTGTATTCTAATTATTTACTTAAATTATTTGAACGTGAACACGTTGGTAACGTGAAAATCAGTATCTTGAACTTATTGGTATTTAAATTATTTATTTTCATAATACCTTATGTGTCAGGTCGGGCACGGTGCTAGGCACCACCTTGCCTTATGTGCAGCATTCTACATGTATTCCTTTGTTGAGTGCATGCCATTGTTCGGTTTCTATAGCAACAAACGAGCTATTTTTGGATAGCAGGTATTTTATACATTTGTTTAGTCTGTTGCCTTTTATCTTTTCTTTTTTCTAAATATTTTAACTAGTTAATTAATAACTATTTTATTGTGGTATACATCTCAAAAATCAATGGCTAAGATTTATTTAAAATCTTACCTCATATGAGGTAATAGTTGTAGTACCTTAGGTACGATAGCAGGCTACGTATAAACTCATACAATAGTAGGCTACGAGGAGTACAGTAGACGACGGGGAAACAGAAACACGTACATATCAGGTTATATTATATGGGTAGTAGAGTAGACACATACTGACATACATACAGGCAAATTAACTAAGACGATTTACGCTGGTACTCAATCCGCACATCATTGATAGTGAGCTTATGCTTCTTATAAATGTCCGCAATGTCCTTAAGACCTTCTGCTAGTTTACGAGGTTGGAGCAACAACACCATGATGGTCTTGTCGCCGTCTGCTGCCATATACTCCAGCCTTTCTCCTATCGGGATCTTCTGCACCGACCTGCCACTGCGTGCGTCCTCATCTGATAGCATGGGCATCACCAAATCATACTGCACCCCGTTCCCGATCAGTTCATCCTCTCGTACCGCCGTCATCCAATGCGCATACACCTGGGCGACGAAAAAGCATCCTGCGTCTGATTCGCCAGGCACGAACGAGACCTCCATCACCAGCATCTCCTCCTCCTGCTGCTTGTCGATGCGGCTCCTCGACACCTTTGGCCTCGGCACTGTAACCCTCAGAGTTGTCCCGTCCATGGCAGCCGGCAAGGGCACGGGTTCAGCCACACACAAGGTACGCCCCTCACAGGAGTACCGCTCCACCTTGGTCGTCGGAGTAGCCGGCGGCGAGGGCGGGGGCGCGGGTGGCGTGACATTCGGGGGGACTCCGTCGTCGTCACCGTCGCCGTCGCCGGAGCAGACGCAGCCCTGCCGTAACACGCAGTCCACGAAGCATCGCTGAGAAGCTGCGGTCGTGAGCCAGCCTTCCTCGGGGTCGGAGCACTTGCGGTAGCACTGGCACGAGCCGTATTTGTTGGACACCTCGTCCACTCGTCGGATGCACCCGCCGTCGCCGCCGTCGCTGCCGTCGCTGCTGGCTGCCGCCGTTCCCACCGACATCAGCTGGGCTTGGGCAGCTAGCAGTAGTAATAACAACGTGCCAATCTTAGCCGCGGAAGCCATCGCTGATGCGTACTCTGGGTCTGGGAGAATAATGACTCTAAGGAGACCGATATATATATACTAGGAGTAGTTATCACATGAAATGAAGAAGCATGATGATGATGAGACACGCACGGGGCCACGGGCTGAGGTTGTGACATGCATGTTGTTGATAAGGTGTTTGTGGCCAGTGTTGGGCTATCTTTCGTGCCCCAATCAGCTGCCTCCACGATAAATAAAACCAAAAATTACATAAACATACTTAAACTGACACTAGTACACTACTAATGATTCCAGAGGCATTTCTACTAATGGTTCCTGCGGCGGCGAGGCCAGATCCGGCACGACGCGAGGGGCTTGGCCTGGTGGCGTGGCAGCACAGCGTGGGGGGCCCTTCAAGGCGGCGCGACACCGGATCCGGATCCAGGGCAGCGCGACGGCGGATCCAGGGCCGTGCTGGCGATGAAGGTAGAACCTCTTTCTCTCCATCTCCTTCACTCATCCCTCTCTTCCCCTCTTCATCTCCTTCACCCTTTCCCTTTTGCAAATCTAGTGGAGCAGAGTCAGATCCAGTGAAGCAGTGGCAGAGCGTGGGCGTGGATCTAGCAGAGCATGAGCGTGGGCAATGGGCTCAGAAACGGGCTCTCCGGTGGGCTCTGGTTTTTTTTGTTTTCATTAAATTCATTAATCATGGCGGTCTGTCTTACTTGCCTGCTGTGGTTAATGGATTAACCGTGGCGGGCACAGGCAACCGCTGCGGTTAAGCCACCATTAATGGTGACCTTTCATTCGTGGCGGTCGCACGTGCCCGCCTCGGTTAACCAAAAACGACCATCGCAGTTAAAGAATTTTGTAGCAGTGTTTCCTCCTATCAGCGCACGGGCGGGCCATGACAAGGGGCCGGATCACCACGGTGGCGAGCTCGTAGCAGCGGCACATCCACCACCCCCAGTTCCTCTAGATCTGGCAAAATGGCGGTGCCCCCTCCCCTCAAAATCCTAGAATTGTTTCCCTCTCCGTCGGCATGGCGGCGGTGGCCCTGAGGCCAGATCTGGTTTCCATGAGGGAGGATCTAGTGACCGGGAGACCGGACTCAACTGCTGTGGGGGTATAAACCCCTATACCCTTACGGCTAGACTTCGGCCAGGAGGCTTGGCCCATTACGAGACGAGTTCAAGGCTTGATCCGACAACCTGGAGTTTCGCGCAAGGAAACAAGATGTGGAGATCAAGCAAGATTCTAGTCGGTTAGAATAGGAATTGATATCGAATTATCCATGGCAATTGTAACCGACTAGGATTAGTTTCCAGATCTGTAACCCTGCCCTCCAGACTATATAAGGAGGGGCAAGGGACCCCCCTAGGACACATCATATTCTCTCAGCACAAATCAATACAACCAGACGCAGGACGTAGGTATTACGCCAACTCGGCGGCCGAACCTGGATAAAAAGCTTGTCCGTGTCTTGCGTCACCATCGAGTTCGTAGTTTGCGCACCGTCTACCGATAAACTACTACCGTGGGTATACCCCAAGGTAGACTGCCGACTAGCTTTCGTCGACAGTGGCGCGCCAGGTAGGGGGTGTGCGTGCAACTTTTCCAGCGAACAAGATGGTCACGATCCACGTGGACGACGTGCAGCGGCGGCTTCGCGACCACGGTTTCGAAAGAGACCCAGATCCAATCTGAGATCACGCTGTCTCCAACCACGCGCACGACGGCACCAAGCACCCGACTACCGATCCCACCCTACAAGGGAAAGGCGATCGACTGCTCGGACCTTCTCCGAGCACTCGATCGCGTTGACCCCAAGCTACTCGAAGTTTCCCAACTCATAGATGGGGTTCTGCGTCGGCCCGACCAAGCTGCTCCAGCGGATTTTTTCAAATCCCGCCGGCCAACTCGTGTCGCCACACACGAACGGCTGGGAACGTCTTTGACGATAACCTCAACCCCCTCAGGACGATCCGTCGAGCTCAGGAAGGAAGACTATCCTTGCGGCCTGAACAACTCGGCCTCTGTTTACTCACGGCACACCCAATCCGTTTTTAGCAAGGCGGGTTGGTCGCCGACAAGGAACAATCGTCACCACGTCAACATGGTGACAATCCGAGAAATACGGGACGGCCAGATCTCCAGCACCAACTCAAGCACCGGCTCCGTTCCCACCGAGGTTATAAACACTGAAGACGAGGACTACGACCTGGATTTCCCTTCACACCCTCCGGGTTTCGACCGATTCCCGATATTTCCCCCCCGGCGAGGGGATATTGTGTTTAATGTCAGCGCCGACGAAGCGGACGTTGATGGAGAAACAGATGACCAGAGGCAACTCCGCGAACAGCGTAACGCCGAGCGCGCCCGACGACGTGCGGACGAGCAACAACAAATGCCACCAAATAATCTCAACGATGCCTTTGACATGGTCGGGGACCAGCCAGTCTACAAAACGCCAAGCGCCAACGTAGCTGTTGCCATGGCTAACCTAGATCGGCTTCCTGATACCCCCGAATGCCAGGGAGTCCGGACCAGCATCCGAGCACACCTGATCGCCGCAATGGGACAGACAGCCACTCTGCTCAAGAGAGTCCAGGACGTCTCCTATACGGGAGCCGCCTCCGACCAGACTAATCGTAGCCGGGCCCCACCCAGCGGGCGTCACCGCAGCCGCTCCCCCGACAACCGTCGAGGGGACTCACGGCGCGACGATGGTGGTCGGGACGCCGATGGCCGCCGCCAGCAGAACCGCGCACGCGGCCAAGAAGAAGATCAACACAGGGATCTCCGCCACAACATCCCTCCCAAAGATGCCCGGGACCGCATCAACAGGCGCGCCGCAGAGAGAGCAGTCCACGAAAACCTGCGACGCATCGAGTACGATGCAACGCACGGTCCTCCGGGCCTAAGACAGTTCTCCTCACACCTCCGCCAGGTCGTGTGGCCCCGCAATTTCAAGCTCGAAAAACTTAAAAAATACGACGGCAAGGAAAATCCAGAGAACTGGATCACCCTCTATGAAATCGCCGTCCGATCAGCGGCAGGGGATGAGCACGTCATGGCCAACTACTTCCCCGTAGTCCTCGACCAGGCTGGTCATCAGTGGCTTCTCGGCTTGCCCGAGGACTCCTTCGACTCTTGGGAAGAGCTGCACCAGGCTTTCATCGACAACTTCATCGCCACATGCGAGCAGCCTGGAAACAAGTATGACCTTGAAAGGATAAGGGACAGGAGGAACGAACCTCTGCGCGATTACATCCGACAATTCTCGGATATGCGCCTCAAAATCCCGAAGATTTCTCATGACGAGGCCATCTCAGCCTTCATCAAGGGCCTGCGATTCCACGAAGCGCTGAGGAACAAGCTGTTGCGTAAACGTCCAACAACGGTAGCAGAGCTCCTCGCCACGGCTAAAAATTACGCCGATGCCGACGACGCAGAAAAACTAATCCGAGACGATGCGAGAGGTCCCGACCAGCCTCCCCGGCGAGATGACGGTCGTGGTCGCTACGACAGCAGAAATCACCGCCGCTCCGACAACCACGATCACCGAGAGGGTTGGGATCGGCAGCGCGACGACTTCAGAGGAAAACGCCCCCGCGACTACGACCACGAAGTAAATACGGTCAAACGTCCCAATGGACGACGGGACTACCAAGAAGACTACAACAAAACGTTGAAGGGACCATGCCAACTACACCCAAAGTCCAATCATACCATGGAAGAGTGCCGCGTCCTCAAAAGTATCTATACACGGCGGGCCGCCCAAGACGACTCCGCCAAGAAAAATAACAAGCGCGACGGGCACGACCACGAAGATGAGGATGAGGACCAAGATAGGGACCCCCGACACCAATACGTCAGCCCCACTGACGTGGTCCACTCCATTTTCGGAGGCAAGGTCTCCACTGAGTCCAAGCGAGAAAGAAAGCTGTTAAAGAGAGCCTGCCTCAACATAGACAGCACGGACGGGCTGATCGCAGATCCGAAATTTCCCACGTGGTCCCACAGGGAGATCTCGTTCAGCAGGAAGGACCAGTGGGCTGCTATCCCAGAGCCGGGTCGTTTCCCACTGATTCTTGACCCCTGCATCAACAGCATCAGATTCGAGCGCGTGCTCGTGGACGGGGGAAGCTCCATCGACATCCTCTTCCGCAACAGCCTGCCCGCCCTCAAGATATCACCGGCACAACTAAAACCTTACGACGCCCAATTCTGGGGGGTTTTGCCAGGTCAAAGTTCGGTGCCCCTCGGACAGATAACATTGCCTGTCCAATTCGGCACACCCGATCACTTCCGGACGGAGTTCATCAACTTCGTAGTCGCGGATTTCGACGGGACCTATCACGCCATACTGGGCCGCCCATCGCTGACAAAGTTCATGGCAGTCCCGCACTACTCATACCTAGTCCTTAAGATGCCCACGGAGAAGGGTGTCCTAACCGTCAGAGGCAACGTCTACACTGCGTACACCTGCGAAGAAGAAAGCTTCAAGATCACCGAGGCAATTGACCTCTCAATCCGCATGGCGGAAACAGCAAACCAAGCCGCACAGCTGCCTCCCGACCAGCTCCGATTACCTGAGCAGGAGACAGCCAGAAAGAACTCGAAATCCAAGGTGTACAAAGAAGTGCAGCTGGTCGAAGGCAACCCCGAGAAGACAGCCCTCATCGGGGCTAACCTGGATCCAAAATAGGAAGACGCGCTCGTCAGGTTTCTAAGGGACAACGTGAGCGTTTTCGCATGGAAACCCGCAGACATGCCCGGTGTCCCACGAAACCTGATCGAGCACTCCTTAAATGTCTCGAAGACCGCAAGACCAATCAAGCAAAAACTGCGACGGTTCGCTCGTGACAAAAAGGAGGCTATTAGGACAGAAATAACACGGCTTCTAGCAGCCGGATTCATAAAAGAAGTGTATCACCCCGATTGGCTCGCCAATCCGGTTCTTGTACGCAAAAAGAATAATGAATGGAGAATGTGCGTTGATTACACCGATCTCAACAAACACTGTCCTAAAGATCCTTTTGGTCTTCCTCGCATCGACGAGGTGGTCGACTCAACGGCCGGATGCGAACTCCTCTCCTTTCTAGATTGCTACTCTGGTTATCACCAGATCTCGCTAAAGGAAGAAGATCAGATCAAAACATCCTTCATCACACCCTTCGGTGCATACTGCTACACTACCATGTCTTTCGGACTTAAAAACGCCGGGGCCACTTATCAAAGGGCCATCCAGCAATGCCTCCACGACGAGATTCGCGATGACCTCGTCGAGGCCTATGTGGACGACGTGGTCGTAAAAACAAGGGACGCGAGCACCCTAATCGACAACTTAGACCGAACCTTCAAGGCACTCAATAGGTACAAGTGGAAGCTCAACCCCAAGAAATACATTTTCGGCGTTCCTTCCGGTCTACTGCTCGGCAACGTCGTCAGTCGCGACGGCATACGACCAAACCCTTCAAAAGTCAAAGCCGTACTCGACATGCGACCACCGAAGAACGTCAAGGATATTCAGAAGCTAACCGGATGCATGGCCGCCCTCAGTCGTTTCATCTCAAGGCTGGGAGAGAAAGGCCTCCCTTTCTTCAAACTATTGAAAGCGTCAGAAAAATTTTCTTGGACAGAGGAAGCCGACGCTGCGTTCACTCAGCTTAAGACCTTCCTCACTTCACCACCTGTCCTCACAGCGCCTCAGCCCAATGAAGACCTACTCCTTTACATTGCTGCAACCGACAGGGTTGTTTCCACGGCAATAGTGGTCGAGCGAGATGAACCAGGTCACGTCTTCAAGGTCCAGAGACCCGTTTACTTCATAAGCGAAGTCTTAAACGAGTCCAAGGCCAGGTACCCACAAATACAGAAGCTTATATACGCCATCCTGATAACGTCAAGAAAGCTGAAGCACTACTTCGACGGCCATCGAGTCCTGGTGACAACCAGCTTTCCTCTCGGGGACATCCTGCGCAATAAAGACGCCAATGGCAGAATCGTGAAATGGGCAATGGAATTATGTCCATTTTCCCTGGAGTTCCAGAGTCGCACCACTGTCAAGTCTCAAGCCCTGGTCGATTTCATTGCCGAATGGACGGATCTCAACGAGCCTTCCGTTCCCGATGTCTCAGACCACTGGTCAATGTTCTTTGACGGGTCCTTGAACATCAACGGTGCAGGCGCTGGGATATTGTTCGTATCACCCAACAAGGACAAACTCCGTTACGTCCTTCGGATCCTTTTTCCGGCGTCAAACAACGTCGCCGAATACGAAGCATGCTTGCATGGCATACGACTAGCCGTTGAACTGGGGGTCAAGCGCCTCTATGTCTACGGCGACTCCGCTTTGGTCATCAACCAGCTCAACAAGGAGTGGGACACAACCCACGAGAAGATGGATCTCTACTGCAAAGAAATTCGCAAATGGGAAACTAACTTCTATGGCATAGAGTACATCCACGTGGTCCGGGATAAGAACCAAGCAGCAGATGCGTTGTCAAAGTTAGGCTCATCTCGGGCCCAAATCCCGCGGGGTATTTTCGTCCAGGACATCCATGAGCCGAGCGTAAGCTCCCCCCTGGTCGACAAGCAACCCACCGAGGCAATGCTCATAGATGACGCCACTCCGACAACCGGTGGGCGTGACTGGCGTACCCCGTTCATCAAATACATATCAGACGGGACAGGCTTTCAGGACAAAACAGAGAACGAGCGCCTCATCCGACGATCAAAGAACTACATCCTGGTCGACGGAAAACTCATGCGGAAAAACGCAAGCTCCGAAGTACTGCTCAAGTGCATACCCCAAGATGATGGTATCAAGCTCTTGGAGGACATACACGCTGGATCCTGCGGCAATCACGCCGCATCTAGAACGCTGGTCGGAAAGGCTTTCCGAGCAGGTTTTTATTGGCCAACCGCGGTCGGCGACGCAGAAAAACTGGTTCGGCATTGCGAAGGATGTCAGTTTTTCGCTAAGAGGACCCACGTACCTGCCCATGAAATTCAAACCATCCCGTCGTCTTGGCCCTTTGCTTGCTGGGGGCTTGACATGATCGGACCATTTAAACCAGCCCCGGGCAATTTCAAGTTTGTCTTCGTGTTAATCGACAAGTTCTCCAAGTGGATTGAATACATGCCCCTGGTCAAGGCAACCTCCGAGAAGGCTGTGGAGTTCCTCAATCAAATCATACACAGATTCGGCATCCCGAACAGCATAATCACCGACCTGGGCACTCAGTTTACTGGCACCACTTTTTGGGATTTCTGCGATGACAGAGGCATAGACATAAAATATGTGTCAGTGGCACATCCACGTGCCAACGGTCAAGTCGAACGTGCTAACGGAATGATCGTTGACGCCCTAAAGAAAAGGCTGTACACCGAAAACGACAGAGCACCCGGTCGATGGATGAAAGAATTGCCGGCAGTGGTCTGGGGCCTCCGAACCCAGACCAGTCGAAACACAGGGGTGTCTCCCTACTTCATGGTGTACGGTGCAGAGGCGGTCCTGCCGTCTGACATACACTTCGGATCTCCTAGAATCGAGCACTTCGACCAGGCGACCGCCGACAACGCCAGAGAACTCGAAATCAATTGCATGGAGGAAAATCATTTAGTTTCATGTCTCCGAACAGCAAAATATCTCGCGGCAGTCAGGCGATACTACAACAGGAACGTCAAGGACCGTTCCTTCGTGGTCGGCGATCTGGTGCTTCGATGGAAAACAAGCCAGGAGGGAATGCACAAGCTATCCACTCCCTGGGAAGGACCCTTCGTGGTGACCGAGGTCACACGACCTACGTCCTACAGATTGGCATACCCAGACGGAACACGAGTGCCTAACTCTTGGCACATCGACAAACTGCGACCACTCGGCAAAACTCCTGCAATGGATGCTCTTAGCGACAACCAAGACAAATACGGTGACACGTCACTCAGATATTCTTACAGCGCTCAAAACAACAGTCATGACAAAAAGTAAACTTTATTACAAACTTTACATACAAAGTTTACAATAAATACCCTGACGGGCAGACACTAGTCTATTCCTACAGACTACTTTATTGGCCTAGCTACTCGGGCTGATCACCCGCCTGGCCCTGCTGCTCGGACGAAGGGGTCGGGGCCACCGGCGCCTGGCTGGTCGAGACCGCAGGCGTCGACCGCCCATCTCCCGCAACGGACGCGCCCGACAACTCCCTGGCCGACCTATCTGAACTCGGCTGGTCTGGAGGAGTGGCCGTTCCGCACAGATTGATGTCGCCGATCACTGTCGACGACAAGTCCAGCAGACTACCCCGAAGCTCGTCCGCGTCCTGCGGGCCGACTTCCTTCGGGTACCCCTTCTCCAGCCTGCTCAAGTCGACCAGGGGGTAGTGGGCGCGCACCATGCTGAGGACGTGCGCGCCGGCAAACTCCCCTGCGTCCTTCACAAACTGCTGGAGCCAGTCCCACGCCCGTTGCGCCTTCTCGACCGGGGTCAACTGCGGCGCGCGGGGCTGGCTCTCCGGGAGCTCGGGACTGATCAGGTCTAGGACCGGGGACACTCCTTTCCAGATCCTGCAACAGTTGACCTTCCAGGAGTCCCGGTCCTTGATCAGATCATCCAGGTGCTTTTTGGCGTTCACCTTGAGCACTGCAAACAAAACGAAGCGTTATTTTCGGCATAACAAAGGGGCAGGCAGCAACCAACAAGGCGGCACCCGTTACCAGATAGCTCCCGGTCTTTTCGACCCAATTCCTCTCCTGCTCGCCGCCCGGACTCCAGCGCACCGGCGAGCTGTTGGCTGAGCTGCTCCTTCTCTTGTCGGAGGCTCGCCACTTCCTCCTCCAAGTCTGCGTGAATCCTAAACTGGTCAGCAAAGCAAACTATACAAGTACGCGAAGCTGCTCGGAGCGTGTGACTAACCTTCTTGCAGCCGGTACTGGTCGGCCAAACGACGAGCGAGGTCGAGACGACGCTCCTTTTCGGCACTCATCTCGACCACCTTCTCCCCGACCTCCGACCGCAACCGGTCTACCTCCGCGGCAAGGGCCTTGTTCTCGGCCATGACGCCTTCTATCTGGTCAAAGCACCGTTTCCGGTACTTCGCCGTTTTCATTGCGCCCTACAAAGCAAGCATATAACGACCATGCAAGACAAGGCAAAAGAATGTACAGCAGTACAAAAAGCCGCTTACCTTGACTTCGTCGACGAGGCGCTTGGCCGCGCGCTCCACCCTGGCGGCCTCTTCGGTCTCGACGAGCTCCTCATGCCCGATAAAGTGATCCCCGCGTTGGCGCCACACATACACGTGTTGGCGGCCATCACGGGGACGACCCTCAATCTCTTCCACCTCATCATCGGAGGCCGCTCGGGTTTCCTCCTCCTGTGTTGCGTCACCCCCGGTGGTGGTCCCAGGTATTACTGTCCCTTGGACCAGACCTGGGGAGCCCGCAGCCGAAGAGGCTCCTGCTCGGGGCGGCGTGGGGACTTCACTCCCCCCGGCAGGAGGAGCGGTCGGAGATCTTCCCTTCTCTGAGGAGTCAGTTGGGGGAGCCTCTCCAGCCCTGGTCGGGCTGCTTGTCGTAGTCGGTGCCGCGCTCGGGAGCCCCTCGGTGCTCCCAGGCGCGACTGCAGCTGTTGGCTGCTCTGTGGTCTGGGGGGCCGCATCCCCAGAACCGCGGGCAGGCTCGCCCGTTCCCTGGCTGGCAGTTTGGCCGGGGTCGACATCCGATGCCGCACTACAGGAACAAAAGTTAAATTTCAAAAAAAAAAAGTCAAAGAGGAGTCCAAAATACGTAAGTCGAACACTTACAGGTCTGACCGAAGGTGGGTCGCGGTGAACCTCCTCCTCGCCCGGCCGGTCGGCACCTGTGCCCCCATCTCGACAGCTTGCGGGGCAGCGGCGCCGCTGGCCACTCGATCAGTGGCGACCGGCGCATTGTCTGGGCGGCTCCGAGGCCGTCGGACCAACGACGGCGCAGCCTCCTCGTCGTCGTCGTCGTCGACGATCCGCACGAGCCGACGACGCTTCGGTGCTTGGCTGCTCTCCGCCGGTAGATCTGCCGGCAGCTCCGGTGTCGGCAAGGGATCTGCCGGCAATGGCCTTTTCCCCGCTACCCTCTCCTCGGAGGTCGGGACGAGGCGGGCTTGGTCTTCCTCACTGCTGGTGTAATGAGTACACCGAGCAGCGTCCTCCTCTGGCGGGACCTCTCCCGCAGGATTTTCCATCCCCGGTGCCAGTGATACATACACTGTGCACCGGTCGACATCGCCGATCTGCAAAAGCAACAGAGATGAGTCAACTGCAGACGATATACGAATGCTAAAACAGAATCTGCTACATACCTTTGGTGCTGGTCGTCCTAACTTGAAGGCTTGCACCCGATCACTGCCACGGATGAAGCCCCCATCCGCGAAGTTAAACAGCTCGTTCAACAGCTGTTGTACCTCCACTTTCTCCAAGATCTCCGACCGCATCCTGGTCGGGTCTGTGCTTCCGGCATACTCGTACGCCGAGTGCACCCTCTTCTGGCAGGGCATCACCCGGCGGCAAATGAAGTTGCCGACCACGCCAAGCCCGTCCAGGCGCGACCAGTCGATCAGCTTCATGAGATCCGCCACTGGACCGTCGAACTCCGGGCGGTCGGTCCAGCTCGTCCTCTTCTCAGGAATGTATCCCACGTCGCAGAACGTGGAGCTGCCCGGTTCCTCCCTGATGTAGAACCACTTCCTGTACCATTCGGTCAAGGAAGTGTTCCATGGGCAGTGCAGGTAGCGATTCTTCATTCCATCACGAAGGTTGAGGTATACTCCACCTGCAACCTTGGAGCCTCCAACTGCTCCCTTCTTCCTCAAGCAGAAAAGATACCGAAAAAGATCGAAGTGCGGCTCTATGCCAACATAGGCCTCGCACAGGTGGATAAAGGTGGAAATGAGGAGAATTGAGTTCGGGTGCAGATTGCAAATCCCGATCTTATAATACAAAAGAAGACCTTGAAGAAAAGGATGAACAGGAACACCAAAACCCCTCTTAATGAAATCTTCAAATACGACGATCTCACCGGCGCGAGGGTCGGGGTAGCTCTCCCCCTCCGGTGCCCTCCAGCCGCCGAGCTCCGGGCCGTGCAGAAGCCCCATGTCGACGAGGTCACCAAGAGATTTTGTGGTGCTGCGAGACTTCTTCCACTCCTTGGCCATCAGTTCGGCCCTCTTCCTGGAGTCGCTCTTCGCCATTAGAGGTGCGAATGTGGGCTTGAGTTAGGAAGATGCAGGAGATTGGAGAAGATGAGAGCGGAAGGTTTGAAGGCAATGGCAGGGTAAGCGGTACAGGCGGACCTATTAGGCTCTTATAAGCCCGCAACTCCACCTCTCCCACTTCCTGTATTCTCGGGAAGTGGGCAGGCCATGCGGCGGACGCGGCGTTTCGGTTTACAATGATTATAGACAATTAATGCGGCGGAGTTTTCGTACCAATTGATGGTTTCCTTTTCTCAAACCATGCAAAGGGCGGCTGTACAGTTGTCAGGTGCAACTTTTCATGCATCCGTCTGACACCCCGTCAGGAGGCCTCGTCACGTCAACTTTAACTGGAAAGATCTTTTCAAAAATAAGAAGACACATACGCCAGTGAGTCAACAATCCGGGGACTGCACCGACCACTGAGCACTCGACGCTCGGGGACTGGTCGCCCAGTCTATCAGCTCGGAACTTCAAGGACTGCACAGACCACCGAGCACTCGACGCTTGGGGACTGGTCCCCCAGTCTATCAGCTCAAAGCTTTAAAGCATGCACCGACCACCGAGCACTCGACGCTCGGGGACTGGTCGTACGGTATAGCAACATATAATTCCAAGGAGCACACTTAGTGCTTGGGGACTGGTCGATTGGTCTTTTCATTTGCAGACGAGCATGACATGCTCGGGGACTGGTAAATTCACTTTTGACCTTGCTACAAGGCTCATACTTCGCCTTCCAGCAAGCTCGGGGACTACATCGGTACGATGCATCTAGCGATGCATCTCAGTCTCAAAACTACTTTGGGGAATTTTCTTTTGACCCTGGCACCACGTGCCTACGTCACCTACTACCAGGCTCGGGGACTAAGTGGGCACACTTCACCTAGCGGTGAATTTGCTTGCTTTTTTGATGTTTATACCTTTCAAAAAGGTAAAGTGGGCACACTTCATCAGGAAAGAAATTTTTTTTAAGAGCACCATGCATTCTTCGAACAACCTGCTTCTTCGATGTCAATGTTGATCAACTGTCTTTTGAGTTGGTCAAAATACCGTTGCAACTGTTCGGACGACTTTCCTGCTTATTGAAGACGTCAAGCCACACTGATCGAAGAAGCTCAAGACGGCGTGTTACATCACAATACATGGTGCTCGGGGACTAGCTGTGGGGGTATAAACCCCTATACCCTTACGGCTAGACTTCGGCCAGGAGGCTTGGCCCATTACGAGACGAGTTCAAGGCTTGATCCGACAACCTGGAGTTTCGCGCAAGGAAACAAGATGTGGAGATCAAGCAGGATTCTAGTCGGTTAGAATAGGAATTGATATCGAATTATCCATGGCAATTGTAACTGACTAGGATTAGTTTCCAGATCTGTAACCCTGCCCTCCAGACTATATAAGGAGGGGCAAGGGACCCCCCTAGGACACATCATATTCTCTCAGCACAAATCAATACAACCAGACGCAGGACGTAGGTATTACGCCAACTCGGCGGCCGAACCTGGATAAAAAGCTTGTCCGTGTCTTGCGTCACCATCGAGTTCGTAGTTTGCGCACCGTCTACCGATAAACTACTACCGTGGGTATACCCCAAGGTAGACTGCCGACTAGCTTTCGTCGACAACTGCGAGCGACAGCAATGTCGGCAACCCATGATGGGCTTGGTGGGCCCATGGATGGGCTCACCGGGCCAATTCATGGATTTTGTTTTCTTTTTTTATTTGATTAACCGTGGTGGGCATGACAACTACCTCGGTAAAGATCATGATTTATCAAGACCTTTGATCCAAGGCGGTTGTAAAAACGCTTTGGTTAATCACTTATGCCCTCCATGGTTGCTTTTTTCTATAGTAGTGTTGGGCAAGGAGAGTGTGATGATGAGTGCCAGGCGCATCTGGGTGGGCTGTCGTTGGAAGGCGGCCAAGTGAGATAGGCCTCGAGCCAGCCAGCAAGTGGTATGGAGCCAGGGCACGAGGATGGAGAGATTGCCACCATGGGGAGCTAACCGAAAGAGGGAAGGTGTGGGGCTGGGCAGAGTCGGCCGGCGAGGGAGTCATGGAGCTAGGACGCAGGGCCAAGGCTACCACTGTGGGGGTGTACGGTTGGGGTACACCTACCAGGGCGCTAGGTCAAGGCGCGGCGACCGACACAGGACCATGGCACATCTATTGGCATGGGGCCATGGTGCAGCCACCGACGTGGGGATGAGGTGCGGCTTCATGGGACGTAGTCACCGGGGCATCCCCCTGCATGTAGTCTCTCGGGCACAATGAGAAAGAAGACAGCGAAAGAAAACAAAATGAATAATAAAAAAGAAAATGATATGGGAATAGGGTATTTTTTATCCCTTATTATTTTAATAATTCACTAGTACAACAAAGCTTTGTACTGGCGGTTCTAAACACATTTCTACAAGCATTTTCTGTAACCACCGGTGCTAAGGGCTAGTAGAAATAAATTTTTGCACTTCGGTTAACTGAGAACCGCCTGTGTGGAAATCTATTTTCACAGGCGGTTTGCTAAGACAATTGTTGACGGTCCTTAAGTATCAAATTTAATTATCAAATAAACAAAGAAAAGGATCCAAATGAAATCATCTAGACTTAGGGTTTTATCTGACAGAATTCCACGAGTTTTGGTGTTTGTCTATTTCTGCAGGGGGTTATCAGGAAATACGGAAGAAAGGCCCACACGTCGGGATTACATAGAGATATCAACGTGCCGCGCAATTATCTTACATCTAGAAGACTCCAGAAGACACGGGAAGGAAGCGGAGGCCGAACGGGGACAGGCACTCGGCGCCCGCCCTCCTACCGAGCCCAATCAGGACTCTCTCTCGGGGAAGATCTCCACCAACCTAAAGGATCAAGGATAACCGTTCTATCTAGGTCGGTTTGATCCAGCGGCCCATATTCATTTGAAGGGACTATAAAACCAGACCCCCTGGCCCCTAGAGGAGAGAGTCTCTCAACCCTAATTCATTGTTCCTCAAGGGAGAAGAAGCCTCTGATAAAGATTAGAGCCACCACATCAATTAGATATCTAGATTAGCATAGCTACATAGGATTAGAACTAGAAGGAGTCAATCTTCGATTGGTTTCCGGATCTGTCAAGAGGATTCTTGGTAATTCTCTAATTGTGCTTCTAATTGTTCTTCTAATTATCTTTGTTCTTCAATATTATGAATATGACATTGTTCTACTTCAATATATTGCTTATGACTTTGCTCTACTTGTTTATATTCAAGATTATATTGTTCTTAGTTTATCATAGTTATGTACTTGGCTTAGTTAGATTGGATCTATATACATGCTTGGGATCGTATAGCGTTTATCCATCAGATCCATGGGTAAATGATAGATATTGTGTAGGCGTGGTGCTTATACCGTATTTATCTGCGATTGTTCCCAATATGCCAGATCGTGGGGTAGTTTGTGATAGTGACAGCTTCATTGATTCTTATATAGTCCCCCTCTCGTGTATTGGGCTGGCAGAGCAATATTATTACAGGGGAGTGATTGCTATGTTTCTCATTTACCTTGCTAATATCACTATGCATGGGCGTAGTCTTGTCTCGCAATGATTGCTAAGTATGCTTGCACTAATTATGATAATGCTAGACTATATAGTTGAGAATAACTTAGGAAATATTCTTGTAGTTCGTTCTAATTCCATGCTAATGACTTTCTAGAGTATCTAATTGAGGTGCTTATCATATTTATTATGTGGCTAAGTTATGATTATCTTTGTCACTATTCATTACTTCATATATCTTTTATGTGACACTTATCCCTGTATGAAAGAGTTAGATAAATGTTCTCAATTATACATGCAATGATAGATACTCAATCTCATATTCTATTCTGTAATCAATATTGATGATTGTTAATCCCTTCTCAGTGGTAAAAATATAAATAACGATACCTGGAATACTTCCCGGTTAAAATGCTACATCGGTATTAATCTGTGCGCTTGCAGATTCCATTCATTATTTATTTAGAAGAGCAATTGCATATTTCAATACCGCGTCTCTCATGTCATGCTGGGGATGACAACTTGGCTTAAGTGGTGTGAGGGATAGGTTTGGCATTTTTGGCACCGTTATCAGATTTAGAAAACTGTCTACTTTTGGTAATGATGTTAAGAATACCCAACAAGCATTTTTGGCGCCGTTGCCGGGGAAGGTTGATTACTAATCAGGAATGAATATAGGATTTTGAGTTATCATTCGCATCACTAATGTGATTGAGCTTATCTATACTCTCATACAGTTTTACCTCGATATTTTCTATTTTTATCTTATGCAGGGGAATGTATGAATAGAAGACATCTTCCAGGAAATTTTGTTGACAATCCCGAAGCGTTATTTAGAAAAAACAAGAGCTAAGCTCAAGAGGAGATCATCAACACTTCAGCAAGAAGCTTCATCCAATCAAGAAGATCACCGGAACTTGTCTTCAGAGTTCGATGCCATGGCGAACAAATCAATCCGCGAGTTCTCAGCTCCCACTACGGACAACATCCGCACTGGACCTGCTGCAGAGATCGATGGCAACTTTGAGCTCAAGCCTGGACTTATCAACATGGTGCAATCCAACCAGTTCTGTGGGAAGGCACACGAAGATGCTAGTGCTTATCTCCAACACTTCCTGGAGATTTGCAACACATTTACCATTTCAGGAGTTCCCAGAGATGCTATACTACTTCGCCTCTTCCCATTCTCACTGTTAGGAAGAGCGAAGCAGTGGTTTTACGCTACAAAGGAGAAGAATACTACGTGGGCACTCTGCTCAACAAACTTCCTGGCTAAGTTCTTTCCCATGGGCAAGACCAATGCTCTCTGTGGGAAGATTACAAGTTTTCAGCAACAAAATGACGAATCTGTTCCAGAAGCATGGGAGCGCTTCCAAGACTACATCCTAGAATGTCCCCATCATGGAATGGAGAGTTGGCTACTGATGCAGACATTTTATCATGGGCTCGGCAACAGTGCCCGAGAAACCATGGATGCTGCAGCTGGAGGAGCATTCCTATCACTTACCATATCACAAGCCACAGCTCTTGTGGAGAAGATGGCGTCCAACCAAAGCTGGAATGAAGAGAGGACCCAGACACGCAAGAGAGGTGGAGGTATGCATCAGCTCAAGGAGGTAGACATGTTGTCTGCAAAGCTAGACCTGCTCATAAAGAAGCTCGATGATAGAGCTGGAGATAAGAAAGAAGTTATGCACATCTACGACTCTCACATGACTTGTGAGGAGTGTGGAGATACTGGACACTCAGACAATCACTGCCCTGAGATGCTTGAGGATGTAAACTACAACAACAACTAGGTTGGAATCAACAGAGGCCTAACTACTCAGGTAATTATCATGGTAACAATTCTTACAACAATAATAATAATTTTCCACCTTTGAGAGAGTTAGTGTCTAATCAAGGAAAGCTAATGGATAACCTATCTAAGAAATTGGCATCTAATGATAAAATGTTAGAAAATATAAATAATAGAATGGATAATTTCTCTACTGCCATCAAGAATCAAATTAGCTTTAATAAAATGATTGAATCTCAGTTAAATCAAATAGCTGCTGCTGTTCCTACTACTAACCCCGGTATACCATCACAACCGGAAGGATTAGAATCTGCAAATCTTGTAGACATGTTTGATGCAGGTAATAACTGGAGTAACCCCGTCACTGAAGTTACTACTGGCCTTCTGCCGGTCAAGAGAGGCGATCCAGGACGCCCTGTCATCCCGATCTCCATCGGCATGGTGGACGTTCCAGAAGCACTCTGCGACTTTGGCTCCAGCGTCAACATTATACCCAGGGTACTTTATGAAAAATTCTTTACATATCCTTTATTACAGACAACCATGTGTTTGCAGTTTGCAGATCAGGCATTAAGTTTTCCAAAAGGAATATTGAAGAACCTTTGTGTCCGAGTTGGTACCTTATATGCCCAAGCAGACTTCGTAGTGGTAGAGACCGGTAATGATGAGAGGGCACCCATCATCTTAGGGAGGCCATTCTTAAACACCGCAGGAGCTGTCATCTACGCTAGTGCTGCCAAGATCAGTTTCTACATCAAAGGGAGAAAGGAGACATTTTTCTTCAAGAACAAGACTACACAAATCCCAGATCAATCCAGACGTGAATCAAGGAAGAGGACCAACAGGAGGAACAGGAACAAGCAAGTGTGGACCGAGTCAGCTAAGATGATCACTACAGTTCATGGAGGTCAAGATCATCAACTTAAGTCACAGTTTCTGACCAAGAAGGATGACCCAGGAATGCCAAGCATCTATTGCTCTATAAATGGATACAACTTCTACAAGATGACTTGCGACACCAGATTGGACGTCAACATAATGGCCGCAGTCACCTATCGGCTCTTGTTCGGAACCATGCCCTTAAAACCAACATACATTCAGCTCCAGATGACAGATCAGACATTTCGAGAAGTTAAAGGAACAGTAACTGATGTCCCTGTCAAAATAGACGATCATTTTGTCTACACAGACTTTCAAGTTATTGACATGGGAGAAGATGATTACGATCCACCCATCATCCTTGGAAGACCGTTCCTCAGCACCGTTAAAGCAATTATCTACATTGGAACTGGAGAAGTCCATATGCACTTCCCCTCAGAGAAGGTACGCCGCTATTTTAGTGACCCTAACTATATCTTTGAAGAATCTAAGCAGGTCAGAAAACGACGCAACTGCAACCACAGGAGGGAAATTATCAAGGACGGATAGGCAGACTACGAAGGAGAAGTGGTAAGGTCAGAAGACATACAGTTTAAACAGAACTATCCTGAGGAGACCGTAGTACCGAGTCAGGTATGGAAAGAGAAGATAACTATACATGAAGAGGAGGCGCCGCCGGAAGTACCGACTCCGCCACCCAACGAATCCAAGGACAATTGAAGAAAACGAAGAGTCCCGTTCGGAGGACTTAAAAACACCGAACGCCTTGCCAAGAGGTAAACTTGGTAGTTATCCTTTCCCTTTCAATTATATTAAAATAGTTTACTTAGTTAATTATGTTCTACTATCCTAAAAAGAAAATAAAAATATGAAAAATAGTAAGCCCCATGTGAGTATACGAGTGGTATGAAACCCATAAGTACATTCACTGTGGTGGCATAAAAATAAAATAAAAATTTCTTTTCTGCTTTATAAAAATGAAATTATAAAAATAGGGAGTAATAATTATTAAGGAGTCTCAACATGATAAAGGCTAGATATTTATGCTAACACTTAATCAGTTTCACAAGCTTTGTTGTCTATTTAAGCTCCACAAAATTTAAGAATCAAGAAGACTAGCAGACGGAGGACATTCTAATCGCTGTCAGAATGCTGCTAACTTTCAAATACACCTCTGCCACCTGCTAGCTACATCAAGAGAAATTACGTCAAAATTCAGCCTGGGGGAGAGCACCCCCATTTATCCCGATAAGTATTTCTATCTATCTCTATACTTATACTATATTAAAATATAGATATACATAACTATGAAAAACCAAATAAAGATTTTATGCTTATATATATTTGTCTTTTTCTTAGTGTGTTTAATAAATAAATAAATTGGCTATGCTAATCTGAATCTTAATAATAAAACTCTAGCATGGATATGATGAATAGTTGCTCTGCCTAATTTTCAAAATTGAAGTTCTCTCTCAAGTTTTGACATAACTGTTATAATATAAAGTTTGCTCTAGACCTAAACTTGTGGGATGAAAACTTGATCTGAAGTCTAAGTTGTTAACGGATATGAGATGGGAAGGTTGAGCTGCTGTTTATCTGTTCCTAGATATGCTAGAATTTTGGAGAATTTTATCTTTGAAAATCTTTAAAATATTACATGATGAGTTCCTGTATGATGAGAGTTTAAATTCCTACCACAACCATATATACATGCTTGCTAGACTTTGAGCCACACATTTACTATTTACTGCTTATGAGCATTGAGTGTGGTCAAGCTGTGTAGACCCTTAGGAGCTTGTCATGTGGTTAAATCAAGATTCACTTGCACGTTCATTCACATATGCTACTTCTACTCCGGAAGTACCATCCACATATATCCATCCATTTCCATCTCCAGAACCACCCAAAAATATTCTACTCCTAATCCAGGAGAGAATAGCCAAAAATATTTCTGTTTTTCCCTTGTGAAATAAATGCTCAAATTATCTTGTTACTACCACTTGCTATATTATCTCAATAGATGAGTGCTCTGAAAAAAAAGATACGAGGAAATAAAAAGGGGCAAGTGCCCGAAACCTCGAAAGAAAAGAAAGAAAAAGTAAGACGAGAGGTAAAAATGGACAAGTGTCCGACAGTAGAATTAGGGGTACAAGATACCCACCTGAGAGGAAAGAAAAAGAAAATACAGAGCATCTCATTCTCCTCAAAAAGATTCAAAAAACAAGAAAGGTATGTATCCCCTCAAAAGAGCAAAAGTAGAATTAGACTTTCACCATTGTTATCACCATCATCACCATACACCATTCATTCGCCACACATGCACATCTTGATTTGGCTTATTGACTTGTTTCTTTGGATCCATGGTTTGACTATGCAATAAATGTCTTGTAAGTATGTATATTTTATCTCCCACCTATGAGCTCCAGATATCAAGCCTTATTAGAATAGGGTGAGAGAGAAGGCAATGTCCCTATGCTTCATACCACAAATACCACATACTTTTTGAGAGAAGGCATATACCATCACTGCCTTGGTAAGGATCCAGAAATACCACAAAAGAAAGATATGAGAGAGTCATATAAGGAATCTCTGAGTTTTATTTGAAAATCTGCAAAAACTCCAGAGCTATAGCTGATCAAGAATAAGAGACATGGCACTTGACTAGACCGTTCTATCTTTTAACCACTCAAGACAGAAGTGACGGTTACAAGTCCCATGGTGAAAGGTAAAGTAAGTAAGTTTTAAGTCTTGACAGTTTACTCTAACTCAGAGATGAGACTTTGTTTAAAAGCATATATACCGTCAATTTTTAAAGGTATTGCAACAACTTATGATCCATAGCTGAGTCTATCCTTGCTCAGGGACGAGCAAGAGGTAAGCTTGGGAGAGTTTGTTGACGGTCCTTAAGTATCAAATTTAATTATCAAATAAACAAAGAAAAGGATCCAAATGAAATCAACATCTAGACTTAGGGTTTTATCTGACAGAATTCCACGAGTTTTGGTGTTTGTCTATTTCTGCAGGGGGTTGTCAGGAAATACGGAAGAAAGGCCCACACATCGGGATTACATAGAGATATCAACATGCCGCGCAATTATCTTACATCTAGAAGACTCCAGAAGACACAGGAAGGAAGCGGAGGCCGAACGGGGCCAGGCACTGGGCGCCCGCCCAGTTGGCCGGGGCGCCCGCCCTCCTGCCGAGCCCAATCAGGACTCTCTCTCGGGGAAGATCTCCACCGACCTAAAGGATCAAGGATAACTGTTCAATCTAAGTCGGTTTGATCCAACGGCTCATATTCACTTGAAGGGACTATAAAACCAGACCCCCTGGCCCCTGGAGGAGAGAGCCTCTCAACCCTAATTCATTGTTCCTCAAGGGAGAAGAAGCCTCTGATCAAGATTAGAGCCACCACATCAATTAGATATCTAGATTAGCATAGCTACATAGGATTAGAACTAGAAGGAGTCAATCTTCGATTTGTTTCCGGATCTGTCAAGAGGATTCTTGGTAATTCTCTAATTGTGCTTCTAATTGTTCTTCTAATTATCTTTGTTCTTCAATATTATGAATATGACTTTGTTCTACTTCAATATATTGCTTATGACTTTGCTCTACTTGTTTATATTCAAGATTATATTGTTTTTAGTTTATCATAGTTATGTACTTGGCTTAGTTAGATTGGATCTATATACATGCTTAGGATCGTATAGCGTTTACCCATCGGATCCATGGGTAAATGATAGATATTGTGTAGGCGTGGTGCTTATACCGTATTTATCTGCGATTGTACCCAATATGCCAGATCGTGGGGTAGTTCGTGATAGTGACAGCTTCATTGATTCTTATATAGTCCCCCTCTTGTGTATTGGGCTGTTAGAGCAATATTATTAGAGGGAAGTGATTGCTATGTTTCTCATTTACCTTGCTAATATCACTATGCATGGACGTAGTCTTGTCTCGCAATGATTGCTAAGTATGCTTGCACTAATTATGATAATGCTAGACTATATAGTTGAGAATAACTTAGAAAATATTCTTGTAGTTCGTTCTAATTCCATGCTAATGACTTTCTAGAGTATCTAATTGAGGTGCTTATCATATTTATTATGTGGCTAAGTTATGATCAGATTAATTATCTTTGTACTATTCATTACTTCATATATCTTTTATGTGACACTTATCCTGTATGAAAGAGTTAGATAAATGTTCTCAATTATACATGCAATGATAGATACTCAATCTCATATTCTATTCTGTAATCAATATTGATGATTGTTAATCCCTTCTCAGTGGTAAAAATATAAATAACGATACCTGGAATACTTCCCGGTTAAAATGCTACATCGGTATTAATCTGTGCGCTTGCAGATCCCATTCATTATTTATTTAGAAGAGCAATTGCATATTTCAATACCGCGTCTCTCATGTCTTGCTGGGGATGACAACTTGGCTTAAGTGGTGTGAGGGATAGGTTTTGCAATTTTGGCACCGTTATCAGATTTAGAAAATTGTCTACTTTTGGTAATGATGTTAAGAATACCCAACAACAACCGCCATTAGAAAATTAATTTCCACAGGCGGTTCTCTTACACAACCACCGGTGAAAATATTTTTCTAGAAAATATGAAATCAGTTTTTAAAAATATAAAAAAGATTTTAATTATAGCGAAGGCCTAGTCGCAAGTCACACATCTTTTTGCATGCTTTGCGGCCAGTGGGATTCAAACCCAAAACCTCACCCTCGCACATATTCTCCTCTACCACTCTACTCATCACTCACTTGTGTCTATATTAGAGTTTAGTTGCCACATATTATCCTAAACCGAGCATACATTGATTATTTAAGGCCCTAAATGGATTCAAATAGAAAAGTTGTCAACTATAAAGTTTCATAACTTTTCAAGATCTACAACTTTTATATTGGTAGTTTCTCCATCCGAGCTCATTTACAAACTTTGAATTTTAAATTTAAGAAATTCAAACGTAGTTTTCGACGACAAGATGATTTCAAATGAAAAAAATTATCAACTACAAAGTTTCATAACTTTTTGAGATCTACAACTTTCATTTTGGCAGTTTTTTCAAACGAGGTTATTTGAAAAGCTCAAAAAATTCAATTTCAAATTATTTCTACAAGTGGTTTTCTTAATAAACCACCTGTAGAAATATAATTATTGGTGGTGGTTTTTTAGTTGAACCACCTGTGAAAATACATAATTTCTACAGGCGGTTTCCTTAACAGAACCGCCTGTGAAAATCTACTAACAAATTCCTTATGAAAACCCTCAGTGAAAGTTTTCACAGGCGGTTTTTGAGTCAGGCAAGCCGATCAATTTCTTTCCACAGGTGTTCTTTAATTGAAACCGCCTGTAAAAATTATGTTCCACCACCAGCGTAGAGCTTTTTTTGTAAAAATAGAAGTTAGTTTACGATCATTTTAAAATAAAAAAACATAGAGAGGCATACCCACAATAATCTATAGATTTGAATTAGTCAGCGAAGTTTGCTAACAAAATCTAATAAACGTCTCATCCAACATATTTATTGATTTAGATAAATAATCAAAAACTCTAATTTACATATCCTGTATGAGCGATAATAAATTTGACACACTTAATAACTATATATCACATGAAAGACGGATAGTACAATGATTTTGTTTATTTCATAATGTATTTACGTGGTCCAATTTTCTATCAAAAACTAAGGAATAAGTGAGTACTCCTTTGCATGCATGCTATATATATATGCTATATAGATGAATCGACAAATAAACCTTGTCACCTTTTGCGACTATAAAAAAAACAAAAGACGGCGTGATACACGACCGTTGGACCACGTAACCTCACCACGAGGTGGACATCTAAATCTTGTATAGACGGTGATGTACGTGTGTCGACACTGTCATGATCATCGCGTGATTCACAACTCATGCTGTCTTTATGCATACGTGCAAAAGTAGACAAGAATTTAATGCAAAAGTAGACAAGAATTTATCGAACCTCAATTCTATCTAAGGCCCTGTTTAGGCCTTGTTTAGTTCACCCCAAAAACCAAAATCTTTTCAAGATTCCTCGTCACATCGAATCTTACGCCACATGCATGGAGTATTAAATATAGACAAAAATAAAAACTAATTACACAGTTTAACTGTAAATCACGAGATAAATCTTTTAAGCCTAGTTAATTATGATTGGATAATGTTTGTCAAATAAAAACGAAAGTGCTACAGTTCCGAAAACTTTTCAGTTTTCGGAACTAAACAAGGCCTTAGTTCCTCACCCAAAAATTTTTCATCCATCCCATCGAATCTTTGGACACATGCATGAAACATTAAATATAGATAAAAAAATAAACTAATTACACAGTTTAGTTGAAAATCGCGAGACGAATCATTTAAGTCTAGTTACTCCATGATTAGCCTTAAGTGCTACAGGAACCCACATGTGCTAATGACATATTAATTATGCTTAATAGATTTGTCTTGCAGTTTCCTGACGAGCTATGTAATTTGTTTTTTTATTAGTTTCTAAAAACCCCTCCCGATATCCTTCCGACATATCCGATGTGACACCTAAAAAATTTTCATCTACAATCTAAACAGAGCCTAAATACGCAGAGCACTGCCGTGCCAATAATAACTTTAAGTCTGTAAAAATAATAAATTAGTAGTCCTGTGCTCTTGTATGGGCTATAATTTTAGAATAAATAAGTAATCTTAGATAATGTTTAATACACTCTTATTGTAATCTTAACGACGGAGATAGGCAAAATAGATTACGAAGGCAGGTAATTCAACCACCTCCATCCAACTTTAATGGGGTCGACCAACCGCCTTAGTTAATGTATTAACCGAGGCGCTCAGTATAAGATAATTGTCTCGATTAATATCTATTAATGGAGGTGGTCATCATAAACAATCTGTCTTGATTAATAGATTAAAAAAATAAAAAAGCCATTGATGAGCCTGGGCGAGCTCATCCATGGAACCCATCAAGGCCATCGACGCCCCACTCCGCCGCTCGCTCGATCTATCGGCACCGAGAAGTGCCGCTAGGGGCCACGTCCTCGCCCATTGACGCTCTATGCCTATTGCTCGCCGGATCTGCTGACACTAAAAAGAGCCATTGGGCCACGCCCTCGTGACTGCTGCTGGGGCTGGCCCCCCTCTCACCACACCATCATGAGCCACGGCTGGGGCCAAGCCGCCACCACCGGGGCCGAGCCCCTACTCGCCACGCCCTCGATCGTGAGATGCCATTGGGGCCGGTACTCTGCTCACCGCGTCGTCGTGATCCATCGCTAGGTCTAGGACTCTGCTTGCTGTGCCCTCGCTAGCCATCGCTTTGGCCAAGATGCTAGCTGAGGCGCGCGCGTGCCCTGTCGATGCAAGGATGGTAGGGCCACAACCTAAACGGAACACCTCGTAGAAGGAAGCGTGAAGATCCTGGGAGGCTTGCGTCTCATTACACGTTGAGGAGGTAGTAACTACACTGTATATGTTCTTTGTAAAGGGATGGTGGATTATATTAAAACTTCGCACACTACATCCCCAAATTACACATAAAAAATCATAAATAAAAAAATACATGATATTCTATCAGGATTCTCCCATCATGTTCTGCCCCAATGGCTTCCCTCAAATGTCAGAGCCAAAGTATAGTCTTTAGACCAAATCCAACAATAAACCTCAAAACATTAGAAATGCTGCAATATCCAATGCTTCGGAACCTGTCCAAAATAAAACTGAATGGATGAAAGAATATCGATAATTGCTCATATGATGCAGATTTATCACTTTCAAACCATGATGCCTCCAGGATCATCAACAATTAGATTGATAACCTAGAGTAGCTATCCTCGTTGGGAGTGCCTAGAAGCACCTCTTCCTCGCAGATAAAGGCCACCAATTAGCTATATGCTGATTAAATCGGTGCCTGCAGCGATCTCATTGTGGGAATTACCGAAGTCTCATTGCAAGAATCATGATCCTGACAAAAAAAAATCATTTTATTCTACCACAAGATTTATTTGGACTAAACCCCCTAAGCAACTCGAAATAAAAATGCGAAAAATGGATGGGTCCCTTGCCCCCTTCATGCGAGGAGTCCTGGTTGGAGCGACCCTATGGCGAGGAGAAAAGGAGATACACGGCAGGCAGCATGGTGGCGGCGGCCAGTTGTTGCATTGCCTTTTCCACTTTAATTTGTACCTACTTTTAAAAGGTATATAGAAATTGTTCAATCTATATTTCGTCATACTTTGAAATATGTGGCGAACTCCTACGAATTACCACAATTATATGTCTTTCGGATCCTGTTGTTTGAACAAAGGAATTTCATGAGATAGTAAATTTTGACAGACTAAGGACAATATTATATAACAATGAGCTTTGCTGCTCTGAATTTTTTTGAAACACACAATGCAACATGTTTGTTTCTGTCTCCCATCTCTCTAATAATATTCAGACTAGAAATGGTGCTGGAATGGTCACTCAAGACA
The DNA here is from genome assembly GCF_000003195.3 of Sorghum bicolor. Lineage (NCBI taxonomy): Eukaryota > Viridiplantae > Streptophyta > Magnoliopsida > Poales > Poaceae > Sorghum > Sorghum bicolor. Next base: position 1,083,993 of record NC_012875.2, on the reverse strand, counting down.
CAACACATACAGCAGTAGTCCCTGGCTAGAAATGGTGTTGGAAAAAAGTACTTTCGGCAAGCCATGAATTCCATATAAATGACAATAGCACATAGGAAGTAGGAGCAATGTTTTTGTTTCAGTAACCACAAAAGGTCATTTCCTCCTCAAGTCTCCTTATCTGTGTACCCGGCCGGATGATCCCCTTTCTCCTTGTTCCGATCTCCATCTCCTAGGGACTATTGTATGCTACTTCATCTGAATCGAGTTATGGGTGAACCACTCTACATGCAACACACGCGTCGTAATAAAAGAATGAAACCAAAAAAAATTGTAAATTTAAGTAGAATTTGATCTCTTGCATTGCATGCTGTAAATGACACATATATATGGACAATTTTGGAAGATATATGCATGTGATGATCTTCGTCGTCTCCTAGCAACCTACAGCTACTATGCATGTTGACAGGTTTGGAGGATGCACCCATGCATATCCAATTGGAGATCGATCGACATTGATAGCCCCTGTATCCATCTCTCGTTTGCTGCTTATAAATACCACCACCTTTTGCATGGAGCGTCACACACCAGCAGCAACGACCAACGAGCTAGTAGTCATCACTCTCTCACACACACACACACGCTCACCATATAAACAAACAAGTCATGGCTTCCGCTGCACAGAAGAAGATGGCCGTTGTTTGCTTGATGCTGCTGGCCGTCGGCCTAATGGTCGATGCTACCGACAAGCCCACCAGCTGCACCGATTCGGTGAAGAATGATAGTCCTCCGGACAGCGACTGCATCTGCTCCAAGAACTGCGCATGTGCCGGTAAGTGCATCCTTATGGAGCCTGCCAGTGTTCAGTCCTGCTTTATCGACTGCGTCCTCAAAAACGACTGCATCTGCGAGGACAAGAAGAACGGCGCTGACCAGCCGCAGTGAACACTAAGAAATCTCAAGTGAGCATGCATGCGTGTGCCCTGCTGCCTGCCTATATATGCATGAATTAATATACATCTAATGCAGGCATGCTCCAACTTGAAGCAATAAACTTATTAAGTATGTGTTCGTCTGTAATAATGCATGCATCATGTGCATGCCGTGTCTTTGTCTGCTATACTTATGATTGTACTCGAAGTTTGTAATAAAGCGCCGCACATGACGGCTGGTATATATGTCTGTATGATGATCGAGCGAGTCTTCCTGTGTACCGCTTGTTTTATTTTCATATATAAAATGTGTGTGCTTGTGTGTCCAAGATAAATGTGATAAATGCAATATGATAATGGTATTACTAGAGAAAGTAGAGACTTAGCAATATGATAAACTCGTGATGATTCAGCTAGAGTGAAGGATTGCCAAGTCATTCCTAAATACTAAGTCTTATACACACTCAAGATTATAAACTCTCACTTATACCATAACCAACTCTGAATATAGCATAGGGAACATCAACTAGGGAGAATTGTGTGACCAGGTTTTACTTGTTCTGCATTCGGTGAGTGGACAACAGAGGACTTAACAGGTCTGTCACACCTGCGATCTACCATGTGACCCGCCATATAGTTAAATAATATCTAAGCACTATGCTTACATAATATGTACCACTGAACCCACTCGAGTACTGGATTAAGCACTCTACAAACATATGCATATACTCATCATCAACTATAACCATATCAAATATATAACTAGAGCAAACTAAGGTTTGATAGAAAATTGGACCACATAAATACATTATGAAATAAACAAAATCATTGTACTATATCCTTCATGCGATATAGTTATTAACTGTGTCAAATCTATTGTCGCTCATACAGGATATGTAAATTTGAGTTCGTAATTACTTATCTAAATCAGTAAATATGTTGGATGAGACGAATAGATTGTGCTAGCAAACTTCGCTGACTAATTTAAATCTATAGATTATTGTGGGTATGCCTCTCTATGATTTTTTATTATTAAAATGGCATAAACTAATTCCTAGTTGGCACGGCTTAGCTTCAATAGTATTACTCAAATAATAAGGGATAAAAATACCCTAATCCCTTAACATTTTCTTTTGTATTATTCATTTTTCTTTCCACTCTATTATTTCTTTGTCTTTTTCCTCATTGTGCCTGAGAGACTACAGTAGGAGGATGCTCTGGTGACTCTGTCCCAATAAGCCGCACCTCGGCCCCACGCCGGTGGCCGAACCATGGCCCCTCGCCAGTAGATATGCCATGGTCCCGTGTCAGTGGCAGCACCTCGACCTAGCGCCCCGGTAGGTGTACCCCAACCATGCACACCCTTTGCAGTGGTAGCATTGGCCCGCGTCCATAGCTCCATGTCTCCCTCGCCGGTCGGCTCTCACCGGCCCCACACCTCCCTCTTTCGATGGGCTCCCCATGGTGGGATCTCTCCACATAATCAGTTGCAACATAATATTGAAATAGAACAAAGTTATAACTATATGATATACAATGACAAATTACTAGTCTCAAGACGAATAGATCCAGAATCCCGAGCAAATTATCCAACTCTACTTGAATCTTGCTTCAAAGCCTATACTAAGAAATTGTAGAACTAGAGCTCTCTCTCTCTCTCTCTGTAATTAATCTCTAGAAACCCTAGTTTGTAGTCTTCTCTTGACAAATGACTTCCGGATCTATGCCTATTGCATATGCCTCCAGGGGTGTCAAGGTCAGATTTTATAGCCCGGTGGAGAAAACATTGGCCCTTAGATCAAACCGATTTAAGGAAAGGTGAAGATGCATCCTAAGAGGCGGTGGAAGAAGCTTCCATAAGTTAGCTATGTTTGGTCACAGGGAGGCCCGATCGGCACCATGGTGGGGCCCGCCGGTCCACATGGAAGCCCCTCAGGCTCTCCTCATGCAGTGTGTATTCTGGTGTCTTCTAGATCCTTCTAATCTAGATTTCATCGCGGTTAAGATTCGTTATATTTGATATTTTAAACCTTCCTCTTTTATATTCTAGCGTAACCCCATAGAAAAATATAATTCACCAGAACTTATGAAAATTATCAGTTAAAACTCCTAAGTTTCTTTTGGTGATTATTTATATACACAAAGTTAACAGTTTATAATATACAATACCTACCGTCAACACTGGGCTTGGTTATTCATGTATTTTATCTTTGAGTATGCAGAATCAACATCATAGAAATATCTTAAGCCAAAACCAATAGCAATCCAACCACTTATACATCACACAGTTTAACAGAGGGGATTAACACTGAACAAAGATATAGAGACCCAGTACCAAACCGAACACTTAACTAACATAGAGTTTAACACAACCTGGAGCCACTTAACTGACATAGAGTTTAACACAGCCAGAAACCATGTAGCAGACACAAAGTTTAACACTGACCCAACCCACTGGATAAAATGCACATATAGTGTAGAAAAATCTAAGAGAAAAATAAAAGGACGGCTGCCCGAAGGACCAAAAGTGCAACTCTAATTCTTCACTCTAAGCAATTTTAGAGGCTTCATTTCTTTGATTTCTTTTTCTGTGCAGCTCCTCTAGGAGCTGGTGGGTTAGCACCATCATCATCTTGAAGGTTAGGATCGTCATCACCAGGCTTCCTGTTCTTCTACGGTTGCTTCTTCACCACCTTGTTGTTGCCCTTTATATATGCTTCTTGTGATATAAGGCACCATCTTCAGCTATATTATTAGAAACATCATTAGCAAACTTCATAATTTCATTTGGAGCCACCATGTTAGATCTCTTCTTCTTTTGATTTAGTGATTCTTCAAATAAAAGACTATCTTCTATTTCATAGAGATCAGTACCCAACTTCTAGATCAAAGGAAGAGAAAGAGTAGGTGGGTTTGGGGTACAAGCCAAGCATTTCTTGCTACTGCAGGTGCTAGGTTTAAAGCCTTTGTTGGCTTCTTTGAGTCTCGGGCTTCTCCTTACTTCACTTTCAACCAATGTGATTTTCTTTTTTTCCTTTTTTGTAGAAGAACTTCCACTCAGCTGATCAACCACAACCGTTTGCTTAGAAGGTAGAGATGAACTATTGTGCTCATTACAAATGCAAAGAGGTGGATGGGTTGGACAGTGATCTATGACTTTGATAAGAGTGGTCTTCAAATTCTGATTGAAGAGGATCCAGCCTTCAGACTCACTAAAGTTTTTTGGCCACTTGTAATTTTTAGGTGAGAGAAGTAGGGATGTAAAACAGGGAGTCCATTGCACTAAAACTTTCACTTTTCTGCCCAGAGTGTTTTCTGAAACTAACAGCCAAAAGTTACTGCAGTCACCTTTGAGATAGTTCTGCTTCTATAAGAACACAGGTTCGGTTGATTGTTCATCCCTTATCAGAACAACACCAACATTCAAAAGGTTGTTTGCTGTATTTTCCGACTGTTGTACATCTGCTTCAGCTTGGTCAAAATCTTCCTCATCCATCAGCATGTGGAGTGGGATTTCCTCATCTATCATGGCCTCAACTGGGAAATTGAGCCATAGACATTGTACGCCCACTTTAATCTATTGTTGTTCTTGGTTTTTCAGGGGATCATATAACTCTAGACTAGTGTTGTGCTCAATCATTGGTATCACCTTTTCTTTAGCAATTTGCATAAAAACATTTAGTTCTAAGAAATTTCCCTTCATGTCACTAGGAGCCGCTACAGGATTAATGATTACTTCCTGCATATCAGGGTTCTACAATGTGTTGTTTAGATCAATCTCCAGGTTTTGTAAGTTCTAAGTAGGAAGGGTTGCTGAACCTAAGGAGCAGGCCATTCATTCCAAGCAATATTTTGAGCATTTTAGCAGCTAGGAAATCCCACTCAGCATTGGGATTGACCTCTTCCACATCCTGGTTATCAATCAGTAGGTTGGTCCACATCAACTTGAACATGGTTTCCACCTGCATTACCCTGTACAAACTGAAATTACTGGTTGTTTTGTTGGCCCTCATTTACAGTCCAGCCCCTAGTTTGACCCAAACCAAAAAAAATGAAATGGTGCAAGATGATGTGTTGTGGAGTTGGATCTTTAGGTGGAGGACCTCCAACAAAGTCATGACTCAATATTTCATACTGCATAGTTCAAGACTCTAAATCATTTACAGCCCCATCACAAAACATAATCCATTGAGGGACACCTCATAGATCAGCAACCCTGGCTCTAACAAGCAACCTAGTGAGACATCATCTATTGTTCACCCAGTTGTCTACTGTACCAAAAGAGCATATTACATCCTGAATGTCATCGGTTTCCCAATAATCTAAAGGAAAACCCATCAACATCAGCCAACATTCATAATTAAGGTTCATCATATGCTAGTTCCTCCCTTGGTTATGCCTAGTGAAAGTCACCTAAACATCTCCATCGATAAAGGGCTATTTATGTTTAGAGCATCTCTATCATTTGTAGTATTGAGATAAACAAGAGCTTGACCAAGATGACTTGGCTAAATATCTATGAAAGCAATGTTTCCTTCAAGAATTCTTCAAGCACTTCTCTAACATTAGGGAAGTGCAAGGCATTACTATGCAAAAGATGAATGTTGACAATGACCATAGTCTCGTTTCTCTACTGGAGCCTTGATCTTGCCACCGGTTGTACCATGGAGACTCTTCCAGGCACATTCAGCTGATGCATTCCATTGGGCATGAATGGAGCAGTGTCCACATGTTGGTAGGACATCTTAGTGCTAGCAGCTAGATGTGTGAGAGTTGTAGAGGTGGATGAACAAGCGATCTGGGGCTTTGATTAGCTTAATCATGCACTAGCACAGTTGAACTATGGTTTATATGTTTGAGAAAAACCTGATCAGATGATGTCTTCGAGTATATATGGGGTAGCTTTGAAGCTGAGCACACACCTCCTAAAGAAAGAGAACAAGAAACCAGTCCACCATAGAAATCGGAGGGGCAATCCAATTTACGATGATAGACTATATCCACGCCAAGGCTGGCTGAAGTGATTTCCCAGCATGAGAAGCTACAAGGTCACTAAAGGATTGAAATACCAAGGGCTTACTAGAGGAAGGCGCATTGGGCTGCCTAGGAATCTGGTAGAACCAAGAGGAGTAAGGGGACAAGGCCACTGAATCGCCTTTTGCCACCAATGGGGCTACTTGTTCCTAGCCAAGGTAGGCAAAGGACTTAATGTCATTATTGCAGCTGCTTCTTGCATGAGATGTAACCAAGCACCTTGAGCACCATGTTAGACCATGGAAGAGCCAGCTTGTTTGGAAACTAGCTTACAGATTGTAAGCATTCAAAGCAGAGATTCTAGGGGAGACAATTCTTTCAAAAACAGATTTTCTAGAAGAAAGCTTTGGGACACCATTGCCTAGCAGGATCAAATTGGCCCTAGAAAGAGGTGAGATCTTGATTGCATCAACAAAAGTGTGGCCATGATGGGTTTGAGCATTGCTTAGAGAGGAATGGCTAATAGAGGTCCAAGATGCAGATTCTTCGTGTTGAAGGCTAGGAACTAGTTATGTCAATTCGGCCCCTCCCCTCTCTAGAAGCTTGTGTGTGGCACACTCGAAAGAGATTAAACAACAAATGAAAACCCCACTTCCTAAGAACTAACAAAGAACATAAACACTCTGAGCGAGATCTAAGAGACATGAAAATGAATGGCCACCCCACCGATGGTGTCCTAAAGTAACAAACTAGCTATCTCATCCGAGAGGAGAAATTTGCATCACCGAAAGGAGACCACTAGAGGAAAGGAGCCAAGAGAGAGCTCAGGGCAAGAAGTTGGAACCACAAACTAGGGCAAAACCTCTTCCTCAATTTTTTGACCCGAAGGAAAAGATATATAGGCCTTGTAGAGCCATGGAGAAAGGCACAGGGGGCGGATTAGAAGGAGATCGAACCTCTGCAAACCATCACCCAAAGCAAGCACTATCAACAACCATACACCGATGGTTGAGGCCAGTAGTCAAAATACCTTAGTAGTCGAACCTTCAAGAGTAGCCAAGCACCAATACATAAGCCACTAGTACATGGCAGGCCTTTCTGAACTGGCCACCAGAACCACCAGAGCTGGTGTGGAAGGCTAGCATGTCCAACGGTGAGGCTTAGCGGATGACGTAGCCTAGAGAAATGCCAACGAGCTTAGGGCTGGGCTAGTGGGAGCAAAGAGTGGTGGTTTAGTCTAGCAGAAGCGACGAGGCGGGTGTATAGCCCGCCCATGGATGGGCAGTGTGCGCAGACAGCCAAAGGCGGCGGGGGCGGCCTGACGCCCAGCGTGAGAGAGTAGCATCTTAACACGAGGCACTAAGGACTCAATGTTCTTGGTGATTTTATTAACGGCCTCGACAGCAATGACCTTCTATATGGGACCCTGGGTGGCTAGATAACTTCAAAGAGATGAAGAAGGCAGCAAAGGATGTGATCAATGAGGACTCTCCAAATGAATTGGCAGTGTGCTGCTGCATTTTGATCTCCAGATGTTGATGTTGATGTCGAATGCTCATTTTGGATGGTATAATGATCTGTTATGTCTCCTTGCATGGTTCTCTGCTTCCTAATGGCAACGAAGAGCCTGCCAATACTTATCAAGTAGAGAAGTTGATTCAACGACTGACGTCGTGGGTTTAGAAGATCCATGCACGGCCGGTTCGGGACCGGCGCTGAGTCTGCCGGTACCTCGATATGGAGTATGGCCCCCGTCTCGATTGCACCTACGGTTCGGAAGGCCATATGGCGTGTTACAGCGAAGGAATCGAAACCTCTTGATCATGGCAGACTGGGCAAATTTTGGGAACCCGACTCCGATTCGGAGTGTGAAGATTTGGGAGAGGTCGAGCCCCCTGTACAAGGTGCTGAGCCATTCCGGCAACAAACGTCATGGAAGCAGCTGATCCAGAAGCAAGCGATGCCGATCAGGCAACACGCAGAAAGCTCCACTGATCGCAAAGCGCCGATCCCTGCTCCATCGCAATCACAATCTAAGACGGCCCGCCCGCCATGGAAGAACATGTGGAAGGGACCGCTGCCCCCGCGCCGCATCACTCCGACGCCTACAATCGGCGACTTCATCATGCCGAGGTTCATGCCCAGTGTTCCAGCCGGCCGGCTGCGCGGCCATACTTCCGGTCGTGGCCGCGGAGGACCAAATCGGCGCGCCGGGAGTGCTGTTGGACCGGCACCAACACGGCTAAGCCCAAGCGGCTTGGGCCCGGTTAGCGGGAAGATCTCAACCCGCCAGGCAAACTCGACCACCCACTCCAACGCCACAGAGCCGCCGCTGCCGAATCGACCTGCTACACAATCCACCGCGCCATCAAAACCTACTCAATCCACCGCGCCATCAAAACCTACCCGCCGTCTGATCTACACCGCAGCCTTCCTCGCCCCCGTACCCTCCTACCAGGAAGCACTCATGGCTGGGAACCAATCGCGCGGAAGGATGAACTTTGGTCGGGGAGCGCAGGACCGCCGCCGGGGTCGTGGTCGCGGACCCCCTCCCGAGGCCCATGGTCGCGGGCACGCCGATCACGTCCGAGGGCGTGGCACAAGGGGCGGGGGAGCGCACCCTGCGGGGGCAGATCGTGGAGCTCCCACTCACCAAGGTCCTGCGGCATCAGAGGGCTAGGGGCGCGACGCTGCTGCTGGTCGTGGGCGCGGGGGTGCCGCGATCGGTTTCCACGCTACCGCGGCTGAGGCTGCAGCAGAAGGCTCCGCTGGTCTCGCTGGCGCCCCTAGCGCTGGGGGTGCCGGACAGCGAACACATGGAGAACGCGGACAAGGGTCTGGAGCTAATACGAACATCCCCATCAACATCAATGATGACGAACAGGGCAAGCAAAAAAGAAAGCGCAAGAAACAGAGTGTGAAGCGGGAGTGTATCATTTGCACTGAGGAACACTTCACAAATCTATGCCCACTACTCAGAGGTCCTAAGCCATCTGTGGCTTACTGCGGTGCTGCAGAGGATGGTGGGGGCTTCTTCCAGATCCAAGCGGCAAGGAATAACCAGATTGTCATGCCCGTTCATTCTGCTGCAACAGCCCTTATCACGGTAGAGGCTGGTGAGGTCTTTGCTCATTTACTTCGGTCTGAATTGTCCAGGATTATTCTGGTACGTTGGGCCTGGGAAGTGCAGAAACAGGGACCCAAATCCTTTGTGGTACCGTTCCCAAGCAAGGAAGAGCTGGAACGGATGTTGGCGATCCGAACAATTACCACGAAGAACAAGGAGGGTACTATTATTTTTGATGAGTTCATCGATGATGTCCAACCCATCAGAGTGCTGGATCAGGTATGGGTCACAGTTACTAAAGTGCCCCGTTTGCTTCGCTCCTTTCTTCCTTTATGGGCTGTCGGTTCCATTATTGGGGCCACCCAGAAGGTTGATATGGCTCACCTCAGGACAACAGGTCAGGTACGCATCCTAGTGGCTGTTCGGGATACAAAAACGATCCCTAAATTTGCTGATGTCTGTGCTCTTAGCAGCATTTATCGGATCTTTTTTACCCCTGATGAAGTTATCCAGAAGGAAACTGGTCCAGTGGATGATGATGATGACCTGTTGAGTGATACTGATAAAGATGCCACTGGAGGAGACCGGGAAATGGCGGATGCGGAGGGACTGGACCCTCAGGCAAATGGAAAAAATAGTGATGGCACATCTGGCAAGACCCCACCTTCTACACAAGACTTGCCACCCCAGCAGCAGGCCGCTCTGACTCAACATGTGGAGGAGTGTTTGAACAGGGTCTGTCATCAGCTCTTAAAGGAGATTAGTGTTAAAGTAATGGTGGAGTCGGAGGACGGGGCAACAAAGTATACCCCGCTAACAGAAGAGGAGTTGGCAGCTTATAATAATCTTGTCTCATCCCCTAACAAGATTCACCATTCTTCTGTTTTTTTGTCCTCCTCCTCAGCGAACGTCGATGACAACGACATCTTCGACAAGGACGACTCCACCGGCCTGACCCTACTCGGCGTGGGGGGCTCTACAACAGCCACTTCCCCCCATGCCGTAGTTGGTTTGGCTGCTCTCCCAGCCGTTCAACCGACTGGGGAGCACGCTGCACCGACCCCGCCTGAGGAGCTCCCAGCCTCCCCACCGACCGGGGAGCACGCAGGGCCTACCTCGCCTCAGCCGACTCCGACAGAGGGCAAAGCTTCCCCACCCATGGACCCGACGCCTGCAGCAACCAAGCCAAAGGGGGCCGTCAAGGAGGGGGATGCGCCCTCTTCCCCCTTGCTGGTTGCTTCGCAACAGGAGGAGGGCACGCCGCTCGCTGCTCCCTCATCTCCTTCGCTGCCTGCTACGCTGGAGGAGGGGGGAATGTCGGACACGGCCCCACCAACGCCCGCGACCTGCTAACCGACGTCGCTAGCGGCTGTGTACGACACGGATTTATCAGTGTCGAGTTTGGGGGGCTCTACTTCACCTCCTGCCTCCCAACCCGATGTGGTGGAGGGCGTCAAGTCGCTGGCGTCCGAGCTGCTCATCCCCCCAGCGCCCACCGAGGAGGTCACTGCTCAGCTGCTTCCTGCTGCAGCAGCGGCACCCGTCGTGGGGGCCGACCTGCACCCTGCTGCAGTAGCGGCTTCCTCAGCAGCACCACCGTCTGCAACCTCCACACCGCCCGCGTCCCTGGCTTCCAAGATAGCTGTGCCGGCTGCACCCAACAAGGAGTTACGCCGGAGCACCAGGATCGCTGCGTTGAATGATGTGCACACGCTACACAAGGCCGAAGGGTTGGCGGCAAAGAAGAACCTCGAACTCCCAGGTAATTCTTTTGCTAGCTTTCCAATTTCAAAAATTTCGTCAAACCTTGGTAGGATAGGCATCAACTTAGATACCTCAGCTGTAGTGAGCATTAAAAACTTAGAGGTAGATAGGTTGGTTTTGTGTGCAAATGAAAAAAACGCTCTATCAAATCTAGACTCTCCAATTTTGAGAGTGATGATGAGCGAGAAAGCCAAATTGATGCGATTCTCAGCCACGCCTGTGGTAATTTAAATGAGAATTTGCTGGAGGACGAGAGTGATCAAATAATCGATCTGTCTCTACTCCCAAGGAAGAAAAAATTCAATAATGCCAAGAAAATTTTGAAAGACAAACTTCCTAAAAAACCAAAAACCCCTTCCAAAATTGTTATAAAATGAAGGGTGTCTTCTGGAATAGCAGAGGTCTGGGAGACTTGGCTAAGCATAGATATTTGGCTGAATTAGTTAAGGAAGAGCAGATTAATTTTATTGCTCTTTCTGAAACAGGGCGGGACTCTTTCCCAGATCACGTTCTTAAAAATCTTTGTGGAGGACATGATTTTCTTTGGCACACGATGGCACCCCACGGCAGGTCCGGAGGTATTTTGCTAGGTGTGGACTTGAATGTCTTTGACATTGGAGCTATTGTGGAGGGAGACTTTTATGTAAAATTCACCCTTAGTGTCAAATCAAATGACTTTAAATTTGTGCATATTCGGTCTATGGACCAGCACAACTCCAGCATAAGCGTGATTTCCTAGTTGAGATGGCTAACACATGCTCTAAAGAATCCCTACCATATATCATAGGAGGAGATTTTAATATAATCCGATGCCGTGAAGATAAAAGTACTGGGGACTTTGACCCTAAATGGCCAGATCTTTTTAATGCTATTATTGAATCTCTATATCTTAAGGAGATTACTATGGCTGGCCGCCAATACACTTGGACTGGCCCAGGGGATAACCCAACTTTTGAGAAGTTAGATAGAGTCCTAGTTACCACAGAAATGGAAATCATGTTTCCTTTAACCACAGTAGAACCAAGGGATGGGAACATTTCAGACCATACTCCCCTGGTATTTAATACAGGTGCTTCGACCCACCAGACCCACAATAGTCCTTTCAAATTTGAGAGAGGATGGTTGATAAGAGATGGATTTTATGATATGGTTGCAAATATTTGACAATCTCCATGCTCTGGGTCAACTCCCCTTGAAAGGTGGCAGTTTAAAATTCGTAGACTCCGCCAATATCTAAGGGGATGGGCGAAACACACAGCAGGGTCATATCGAAAAGAAAAAAAGACTCTGTTAGCTCTTTTAGAGAGAATTGATAAGAAAGCAGAGATCTCTCCTTTATCTGATCAAGAGATCAATCTGAAGCATTATCTAAAAGAGCGTCTGGTCAACCTTCTGAGAGAGGAGGAACTGAAATGGTACCAGAGAGCCAAAGTTAAAACCCTATTGGAAGGGGATGCTAACACTCGGTTCTTTCATTTAGTGGCCAACGGGAAACATCGCAAACAACACATTTATAAACTTGAGAATGATCAAGGTGCTGTGATAGGAGATGATAATCTCAAAAGACATATTACGACTTACTATAAAGATCTCTTTGGACAGCCGGAGAGTCTAGAGATTTCCCTTAGGGAAGACCAAATCCTGGATATTCCACAGATATCTCCGGAGGAAAATGAAATCCTCATTAGCCCTTTCAATGAATCTGAAGTGAGGGATGCGGTCTTCCAGATGGAGCATAATAAAGCTCCAGGACCATATGGTTTTCCAATGGAATTCTATCAGGTGTTTTGGGGAGTGATAAAGGATGATCTGCTTCCCTTATTCTCTGAGCTGCATAGGGAGACTCTTCACTTATACAGTCTCAATTTTGGTATTATTACCTTAATCCCAAAAGTTAATAATGCCATAAAAATTCAGCAATACAGGCCAAGTTGTGTTCTTAATGTGAGTTTTAAAATATTCACTAAAGTGGGCACAAATAGGCTTAACATGGTAGCTAAAACTGTAGTGAGACCAACTCAAACTGCCTTTATGCTACGCAGGAATATAATGGAGGGGGTCGTCATCTTACACGAAACCATAAATGAGCTTCACACAAAAAAGAGAGACGGTGTCATTTTCAAAATTGACTTTGAAAAGGCATATGACAAAGTGAAGTGGTCATTTCTACAACAAACGCTGCGTATGAAAGGTTTCTCCCCCAAGTGGTGTCGATGGGTAGAAACTATGGTCACAGGTGGGAGTGGGGGAATCAAAGTCAATGATGACATAGGGCCCTATTTCCAGACCAAACGTGGTCTCAGACAGGGAGATCCAATGTCACCAATCTTATTCAACATTGTCGCGGATATGCTAGCTCTCCTTATTAACAGAGCAAAAGCCGACGGTCAGATAAGAGGGGTTATACCCCACCTTATAGATGATGGTCTGTCCATATTACAGTATGCGGATGACACCATTATCTTTATTGATCACGATCCCGAACAAGCACAGAATTTGAAACTGTTGCTTTGTGCTTTTGAACAGCTATCAGGGCTGAAAATCAATTTCCACAAGAGCGAAGTCTTCTGCTATGGAGCTGCTAAAGAGATGGAATCCTTTTATACTAGTCTCTTTGGATGCAATACTGGTGTATATCCCTTCCGATATCTTGGGATCCCTATGCATCATAGACAACTCCTTAACTCTGAATGGAGAAAAGTAGAAGATCGTTTCAAACAGAAACTCTCTTGTTGGAAAGCGAAGTACCTGTCTTTTGGGGGAAGACAAGTACTGCTTAATTCAGTCCTAAGCAGTCCGCCTATGTTTATGTTGTCTTTCTTTTTTATCCCCAAGGGAGTCTTAAAGAACCTAGATCATTATAGATCAAGGTTCTTTTGGCAAGGATCCTCAGATAAACATAAATATCGCCTTGCCAAATGGGACATCCTGTGCCGCCCTAAGGATCAAGGAGGATTAGATATCTTAAATTTACAATTGCAAAACAAGTGCCTCCTAGCCAAATGGCTGGTTAATCTTTTGAATACAGAAGGTATATGGCAAACGCCTTTAAGGAATAAATACCTAAACTCCAAAAGCCTATCCCAGGTGACAGCTAAGCCCAATGACTCTCATTTTTGGAGAGGCCTCATGCGTATCAAAGATGAGTGTTGGCAAAAGGTTCCTTTCATATTAAAGATGGAACCGCTGCTAGGTTTTGGGATGATACATGGGCAGGGGATAAGCCTCTGAAAGCTAGTTATCCATCTTTATATAACATAGTGAGAGATCCTCACGCCACTGTCTCAAAAGTTATGAGTACGAACCCTCTTAACATATCTTTTAGGAGGGCCTTGGTGGATAATAAACTTACAGAATGGCTTAGTCTAGTGGCTAAGATATCACATGTCGAATTGGTGGATGGTCCAGATTATTTCAGATGGAGTTTAACCAGATCAGGGTTATTCTCTGTTCGTTCCTTATATCTCAATCTTATAGATACACATACACCCTTTCGGCATAGGAAGATCTAGAAGATAAAGGTACCTCTAAAAATTAAAATTTTTCTTTGGTTCCTGCAAAGGGGTGTCATCCTAACCAAAGACAACCTTGCTAGGAAAAATTGGAAAGGGAGTCAGAAGTGCATTTGCTGTAATGAGAATGAAACTATTCAACACTTATTCCTAGACTGTCCCTTTACCAAAATGATTTGGAGGCTTATCTTCTTTGCTACTAGTTTGACCCAACCTAGATCAATCAGCCACATGTTTGGAACTTGGCTATCTAATCAAAATAAAAAGATTAGAGATTTGATTTGGGTAGGGGTGGCTGCTTTGCTTTGGGCTATCTGGAGATGCCGCAATGATTATGTTTTTAATAAAATGAAAACTAACTCTATTATGCAGGTAATTTTCAGGGGAGCGTACTGGTTATGCTTTTGGGCTCAGCTGCAGCATGATGAGTCAGCCAAGGACGTGCTCTCGATGATAAGCAAGAAATTAGAAGTAATTGCTTTAGAGATTTCCAATAATGGATGGAAACATTTATATTGTTTAAACTAGCGTCCCAGTCCATGTATAGGACTATGACTCTCTTTGTTTATTTCATATAAAACTCTGTAATTTTGGGCTGTGTACATCCTCGGATGTAGAGGCCAGATTTTATATCCATTATCTAAAAAAAAATGTCTAACCACTATATCTTGGTACCAAGCTAAGGAACCCAGTATGAGAGCTTGGATAGATGTCTGAATTATGACGCGAGTCGATAAAATATAGGAATGCCAGATGTCATGTGGATGTGAATGATGAGGGATCCTTGACTGGGCTAAAGAAGAAGGTGTGCAAAAAAGAGTAGTCCAAAGCTGTTCTCTCATGTAGGAGAAGAAGGTTACACACAGAGAGTAGAATTCTTGCCCTAGGTTACACACGGAACCCTAGCACACTGCGGCGGGGCGAGAAAGAGAAATATGCGAGGAAGAAGATGAATATTGTGTGATCTAATCTGGAGCATTCGTTTTGTATCCAATGGTTGTCAATTGTCACCTAAATAGAACACTAAACCAGGCGCCCTGAAGAATAGCAATGCAACTCCCTATTAAAAATCTGAACCAAAGCACCACTCTAAAAATGGGGAAAAGGTTACGAAGTTGTGATACAATAAGTGTTTGGCATGCTCGTATATTCCATGTCTATTCAGGAAGGATGAAAAAAAATGTCACATCTAAAAATGCTGGTGAAGTTGTGCGTATCACCAGCTGCACTAGACGACAAGCACGTAAAAAGCACACAATGAGAAAGTGGCGAGTAAAGTAAAGAAGCGCATGCAATAAAGATGCGATCATCGACAGCTTTGGTCCCGTCAGAGCTTTAGCTTGGCTATTTAAACCCCACCATTCTCGTTCAGCTAGCAATTGAAGAACTGTACTAATCAATCAAATAGCTAGCAAACATGAATTACCCTCCCTCTTCTTGTTCATCATCTCGTATATCCCTGGTGCTTCTCCTAGTGATCACCGTGCTCACAAGGAGTAGCATCGTTTTAGCTACCTCTGATCGTTACTATGCCAATAGTGCTGAATACTATGGTGATGGAGGTGATCATGAGCTGCTGATGATGGAGAGGTTCCATGCCTGGATGGCAGCTCATGGCCGGTCATACCCGACGGCCGAGGAGAAGCTCCGGCGGTTCCAGATATACCGTGACAACGTCAAGTTCATCGAGGCCATAAACAGGGACACCACTAAGACCTTCACCTGCGGCGAGAACCAGTTCACCGACCTCACCCACCAAGAGTTCCTCGCCAGGTACACCATGGCCAGCCATGATTCGGTGCCACTGGACCTCTCGTCATCAGTGATCACCACCCGTGCCGGCGATATCACCGAGAGTGATTCTGGCACGACGATGCAAGTGGAAGACACAGATCTGCCGGAACACGTCGACTGGAGGGAGCAAGACGCGGTTACGCCTGTCCAGAATCAGCTCCAGGGCTGCCGTAAGTAATAATTAATGAGTAACAAGTTCATCTTAGCTAGAGTTTGCAATTAAAATCGCATCGAAGAACACGAAGAATCACAATTTTAATTAAACAACTATATATATATTTATGCATATGCAGATGCTTGCTGGGTGTTCGCGTCGGTGGCAACGATCGAGAGTGCCAACAAGATCAAGAACGGGGATCTCCTAAAGTTGTCGGAGCAGCAAATCGTGGACTGCACCGCCGAAAAATGCGGCGGCGGCACCCTGCAAGAGGCATTCAAATATGTGCAGAAGAACGGAGGAATCGCCACGGAGGAGGAATACGGCGCTTACACGGCGAAGGCCGGCAGCTGCCATGCCGGCAACGTCCGTAAGGCCGTCAGGATTCAGACCTACGATTTCTTGCCGAGAGAGAACGAGACTGCACTGGCTGAGAAGGTTGTCCAGCAGCCTGTCGCCGTCCTGTTCGATGCTCACGATCCAGCCTTCGCATACTATAAAGGAGGCATCTACTCCGGGGGACAGCCACGCACACGCTACGTGCTCAACCACGCCATGGCCATCGTTGGTTATGGGAAGAACGAGAGTACGGGGCAAAAGTACTGGATCGCCAAGAATTCGTGGGGTACCGGCTGGGGAGACGGCGGCTACGTGTACATAGCGAAGGACATGCCTGACAAACCCCAGGGCGTGCAAGGGCTTGTGGCCAAGTATCCCTGGTACCCTATTGTGTAGGAGTGAGTACATACTCGTATAAAAACGACGAAGGGCGTTCGTCATCCATATCTCCGTAGGACATAATACATATTATGTGTCGAGAATAAAAGACAATGGCACATCATGGTGGACACTATAGACATCTCAGGTGTCATTGGAGCTAATATATGAATCAATAAATAAACAAAATGTTCTTATGGTATCTATGTAGTTTTCCATTCCGATCCATGGATATATGTTTTCCATTCCAAGACAAATGACCGAACCGATCAAAGTATCTTACATTCCTCACGGCGTGTGGATTCTTTTGTTTAATTTAACCGTCTTTTGGTCACGCAAAAGAGTTAATTTGACGACTTGTCTTTTAAAATCACTGCTAGAAAATTGAACTTTTTTTAATGCTCTCTTCTTTTTCTTTCTCATTATTCACGCCGTCCATAAAGGACTTTGGCCTCTCAAAATAATTTTGGGCCCCATAGATAAGGTTTATCATATATGTAAAAAATTCATTTTTAGTGGTAGTTCTATGGGAAACTACCTCTGAAAAAACAAGACATTTAATGTGTCATTAGATTTTACGAGCAACGTGCCCATGCGTTCCAATGAAACTAGGTAAATTTCCCGCGCGTTGCTGCGGGATTTTTATAAAAATAAATTATTATATACATAGCATGACTATATGATATTCAATATATTATGTATATATATATATATATATGAATTTGACTTGCATGTATTTTATTGTATCAGATTTAGTAAAAAAATGCTAAGCTAATAGAAGAAAAACTAATTTTTGTTTACACTATAGAGGAATTGGTGATAAAACAAATAGTGTATATACATGACTTGTATGTTAATAGATTAAAGATTTAAAGTATTTCACATGATATAGATGATATGATCATTTTTTGTAATTAATATGGGATGACATGGACTTAGTGGGGAATGATGTGGTAGAATATATAGTGGGCCATTTAGTGGAGAATGATGTGGACACCTTGCATGAAGAGATAATTCATCTAGTGGAGTTTAGCTTTATAAGAGTATATGACGTATAGCTTTAGTTATTTGTCCTAATATACCTTGGAATCAGACTTTATACCGTTATTGGACGCGTGCTATATGCTATCTTTTTCTATAAGCATGTGCCGTGAGTTTTGGATCACAGACATGATACTACTATTATCTCGGCAGTCGGCACAAGTACTATTCAATCTATAAAGGACTTTTATGCTAGAGCGAGTGGAACGACAAAATGACTTGAGAGAGAATGAAGGATCAAAGTTTGGGGGGCTCTTTAATATAAGGGATAGATGTAAATAAATAAACATATTATTGTTATTATTCTAGGGAAAATGGCAGAAAACATGATCTTGCTCTTGTATTGCATCCAAGCAAGTAGTTAGTTTTCTTTTGGCATACATCATTTGCTTGCTTTGTTTGTGTTGTTATCAATCACCAAAAGTGGGAGATTGTAAGGAAAATTTAGCTAGAGCCATTATTGATTTTGGTGATTGAGTGACACACCATGATCTATTAGATTTGATGTTGTGCACTAGTAGTATACAAGGGTTTAGTTCAATGGATGCTATCTAGGATGGACTGGATAAGGCAAGAATGGTGATCAAGTGTTGGAGAAGCTAAGCTGGCTCCGAAGACGTCAGAGGTGATTAAGAGATGTCCTGACCCCATAATTCTGCAAAGGATCGGATATAGAGGTTGCCATTTTCCCATTTATGTCCAGGCGCTTGCACGTGAATCATGGTCAATCCAACAACCACCCCGACAATTTGTTTTGGAAAAAGTAGAGCTTTTTATTCTTGAAAAGTTATAAAGTGATATGCCTAACTTTTTTTATGACAACTCCTCAACATTACTTTTCTACCTTTGTCTAAAAAAGTATTCCCATGGTTTTTGCTTTTTTTTGGACAGTTTTGTAGAGTTGTACGCACAACTTTTCTCTTCGATCAACATTACTTGTGTGCATTTACATTTTTCTCCAAAGCTGGTGTTCTCAGCATCGGAAACTGTTGTTTCTTATTGTTCTTTATAAAAACAAGGGTTATCTCCGTACAAAAAATAACTTATGTGCACATGTTTTTATGTGATAACTCGTCATCACTACTTTTTTATTATTATATTTGCAGATTTGTGATCATGAGACACGTGTAGCTGAGAAAAAGTTTTAAAAAATGATAGGAAAAAAGAAACAGAAAAGGGAAAAAAAGAGCCGGCATCAGAACAAACCCGACTAGCACGCATGGATTCGTCTATTCAATTGATAGTAAAAAAAAAGTACCATGGAACGAGTCTGCACGCACAACACGATTGGCAGAGTCGAGATGCTATACAAATGACTATTATACCCTTGTCATATATCAATGCAAACTCCTTCAAACAAAAGGGGTGAAGTTGTCTATTTACCTAAATGCCCCTATGATTTGCTGTACACACATGAAAAAAAAATACTCCTACAGTATTAACCGTCAGAATGCCCAGTGCCGCCGGACATGCATATTCGGATAGAAACAAGAAGGTTCGCGATCAGCCGATTACTCGGAGTTGTACCCTTTTTTATGGGCAAGATTTCTCTTTTTTTTATTATTTTATACAAGAGTAGGATACGTGTCGTGCTGTGGTTTCATTAGTGGAAGAGTGCAGGCCTATCCGGCTACTGTTTTGAGCATTCGTTGCTGGACAAAATTCAAATGCTAGGATTGCGTTATTTTTTGGACGGAGGGAGTACATCATACTATCTTATCAAATAATCAAATTTGCTTCAGTCACAGTTGTTTTCGCAATCTTATCGAGTCCTCTTTTAGTCTTGTGCATTTCACGAAGTCGGAATTCCATCTTCACTGCCTTTGCCCTTTCCGCTTCTTTTGAGCTAAGTCCATATTTTCCTCTTCACCTTTGGTAATCGACTCCAAAGTTACAGGGCTGTGATTTCTAAGCGAAGTCAAATCCCCAACAGTGCCCAATAGTCATATTTTGTTGCTGGTGCTGCCCGCCAAAACCACTATGTGACTATTAATATTTAAATATTTTAAAAGCTTTTTCCCAAAAGTAACATTGTTGTGTTTTTTTTTCAAAATTAACATGTTTGGCCGCGCTAATCTTTCTAGCGCAGCCAAACCACCCTAACATGCCACCTTGTCTGGCTCGGCAGTGGCACCGTAGCAGTGTGTCACCACACCGTGCAATGCTATTCCACTTAGCGTGGTAGTGGTGGTACAAAGACGTCGTGCGGTCTCGCCTCTCTCTCTCTCTCTCTCTCTTCCTCCCTTCTTCCCTTCCATTTTTCTCAAAGCGCTCTCGGATAGGATAGTTTATTAATAGAGGTGGTCACAAAATTTATGTCTTCTAAAATTCATGAGGATTTTTGGAGGCAGTTATTTTATTTACAACTGTGACAAAAATTTGACCGTCTCTCAAAATCAATTTACTGAGACGCTGGTAATGAGATCTATTTGCAGCTCATGGGTCTCTTATATGACACCCGCCTCTACTAATGCATCCGGCCCAATGAAAAGAGCAATAAGCTTAATGAAACCCTAAATAGATAACCCACTTCTCTCCATTCTCTCGATGTCCCTCTCCCCACACTATCCTCTCCTCATCTCTCTCGAGCTCCTGCATCCTCTCCCCAATTTAGGCTGTTGGTGGCAAACGTGCAGGTCACACGATCGGAGTCGATGGACCCGAGTGATGCAGCTACGTGTCCAGATTCAGCAGATTTGGAGCCAAACGACTAGAGTTGATGCGGGCAGAGGAGCCATGCAAAAAGAGTGTGGAGCCTGCAACCGGAGTTTTCATCTGCGGCTGAGGAGTCCTTGGTAGAAGGATCCACGATGATGACCTCGCCGCCCTTCTCTGTCATTCCAACCCCTAGTTTCGGTGAGCTATGGACTCTGTGGTGTTGGATCGAAATGACGCTAGAACGTCGTGGAACGTCGAGTTCACCGGCGACGTGGTGATTGCGATCACCACTTAACAGATTGAAACTAGAGAAGCAAAAACACAGGCAAGTATGGTATGGTTTTACTGCCTAACTCGCAGCCCCTCATGATATCTTTATTTGATATATATAGCCATGAGGCTCCCACGCCGTGCCGCATAGGAACAGGATACCGTTTCCTTGCGATCCCCGTTACAAGTGCCTAACACGCCACGACGTGGCAAATAGAGATTCCAACTCAAGCTTGACGTACCCAAGCATGACTTTGGTACATCTAACTCTAACCACGCTAGGACTCCTCTAGCATGACACCCTGATCTAACTAACACGAGATTACAAAGCTTGATTGCAACACTTAAGTCTAACAAATCACCCCCTAAGTTGTTGCACATCACCAACATCGAGAGCAGTCCGTAACTCAACAAATTTGACACGACTGAGCGGCTTCGTGAAAATGTCTGCCAACTGTCCAGCTGTCCCAACATGTTCAACTTCAACCCTGCCTTCCTCAATACACTCATGTATGAAGTGATACCTTGTGTCAATATGTTTACTACGATCATGATGAACCGGATTCCTGCTCAACGCAATTGCTGACATGTTATCCATCAACAGTTTCACCGGTGTCTCCTTCGTTCCTAGTAGATCAGCCATGAGTCTACTCAACCAAACGCCTTGACAGGCTGCTGCCGCTGCTGCCACATACTCAGCCTCACACGAGGATAGAGCAATGATTTTTTGTTTCTGAGATGTCCAAGTCACCAAGCTATTGCCGAGAAAGTAGATCACGCCAGTGGTGCTCTTCCTATCCTCTGAATCTCCAGCAAAATCACTGTCACTGAAACCTAGCAAGATCGATTTCAAATATGTTCCTTTCTCATAACTACATCCATAGCCTGTGGTGCCCTTTATATATCTCAACACTTGTTTGACTGCAGCCCAGTGTGCTTTTCCAAGAGCTTCCATGTACCTGCTTACCACCCCAACCGCATAATCTAGGTCTGGTCTGGTGTTTACCAGGTACCTGAGACTTCCAATTAAACTCATGTATGCCGTCACATTCATAGCTACAGATTCTTTTCCCTTTGTGAGTTTGAACCGTGGCTCCATCGGCGTGTCACAAGGATTACAGTGCTCCCTGCCTGCATTATCAAGTATCCTGACCGCATAAGCTACTTGGCTCAATGTTATTCCTCCTTTTCCCTGTTTACTTCAATTCCCAAGTAATAACTGAGAAGACCGAGATCACTCATGTTGAACTTCAATTTCATCTCTACCTTGAATCGATTAATGTCTTCAATCTTTGGCCCCAAGATGATAAGATCATCAACATACACAATCACAATTAGAAGAGAATCCTTGCTACTTCGCTTATATACGGTATTATCAAGTTTACTCCTGACAAAACCAAGAGCAGACAACTCCTTATCAAGCTTGAAGTTCCATGCACGCGGTGCTTGTCGTAAGCCATACAGTGCTTTTCTCAATCTCACCTTATCTCCCTTGCCAACAATGAAACCCGGAGGCTGTTGCACATAGACGGTTTCCCAGAGGTCTCCATTCAAGAATGCAGACTTGACGTCCATATGATGCACCTCCCATCCACTGTGCGCTGCAAGAGCCAACAATACCTTCACTGTCTCTATTCTGGCAACAGGTGCAAAGACTTCATCAAAATCCAGACCATGGCGCTGTGCATAGCCCTTTGCGACCAACCTTGCCTTATATTTCACAACATTGCCCTCTGGGTCCTTCTTTACCTTGAACACCCATTTGAGACCAATCGCCTTGTGATTCCTTGGGAGCTCACTGACTTCCCAAGTCTGGTTTGCCTCTATTGCCTGTATCTCGGTCTGCATTGCATCTCTCCAGCAATTCTCGGTTAGAGACTGCTCCACTGAATTTGGTTCCTCAGTTGCAATGAGACACAAGCCACTATACTCCAACTAAAAGGGCACAGTTGACTCTAGCAAATCTGGTACTGGACGATACCAGAGTGGTACTCCTTCTAAATCTTCCTTAGCTCCAGTGGGTGGCGTGGCCCATTGTATTTGTGCCGGTGCCCCACTTGCCGAGGTTCCAGGTGTGCCACCCGTCGATGATGAAGTACCAAGAGATGGAGTTGGTGGAACAGGTGAACCGGGTACCACAGCAGCTCTAGCAGAATCGCTCGCAGCTCCTGCTTCTAAACTTCCACTGTCTGAATCAGCCGCCCCGTCTATTGTCGGATCGGCAACAGTAATGTTTTCAGGCCAACTGAACACTGCTTCCTCTGATTCTTGTACGTCCGATGCTGTGTTTGTTCCACTCACCCCCCAAGTCCAGCTCTTCTTCTCATCGAAAATAACATCCCTTGAGATCATGAGTCGTTGTTTCACCGGATCATAAACCCGATACGCTTTTGAATATGGTTCGTACCCAAGGAAAATACCAGGTACTGTCCTGTCTTCGAGCTTGGTCACACCCGGTCCAACCTTCTTTGCATAGGCCATGCAACCAAAGGTCTTCATATGTCGCGCACTTGGTTTCTTCCCATACCAAGCTTCATAGGGTGTCATTTTATTTGGGCTTTTAGTAGGTGCTCGGTTCAGCAAATATACTGCTTCACCCCAGAAACGCCCCGGCACTTGTTTTGATTTGAGCAAACATCATGTCATTTCCACCACAGACTGATTCCTTCTCTCGACAACGTCGTTTTGCTGTGGTGTATAGGGTGCAGTAGTATTGTGTCTTATGCCATGAGCATTGGAATAAACTATAAACGCACCTAAATTAAATTCCCCTCCTCAGTCTGTTCTGAGCGCTCTCAGTTTCAGACCTGATTCCATCTCTGCTGCTACTTGTATCTTCTTGAAACTCTCAAATGCCTTATCTTTTGTTTTCAAGAATTCCACCCACATGTAGCGACTAAAATCATCAACTACCAGCAAGAAGTATAACTTGCCACCCGGGGTTGACGGTGTCACCGGCCCGCAGAGATCTCCATGCACCAGCTCGAGCCCCTTGGTTGCCCGATATGCAGTCGCCAGTGGAAACGGTTTGCGATGATGTTTGCCAAGAGCACAACCATCACAGACCTGTTCACCTTGCTGTATCAAAGGAATACCATCCACCATCTTCTTGGAGCCTAGGTCATGAAGTGACCTGAAGTTAAGATGCCCAAACTGAGCATGCCACAACCATCCGGCTTCATCCATCTTCGATAGTAAACAAATCGGGGACGTCATATTTACTGACATGACATACAGCCGGTTTTTCCTTTTAGCCTTGATCAGCAAGTTCAATTGCCCTTTACTTCACTCATATATCGTCATCACACCTCTATCGATTTCTACTCGACATCCAGCCTCCTCCAACTGACTGAGACTAACTATGTTACATCGGAGTGAAGGTATATAATATACTTCGGTGAGAACACGGTGATCTGTATGTTTCCCGGCGATTGTGACTGCCCCCATCTCACAGATTTCCACCCTTGAGCCATCCCCAAATCTGACAACTCCTTTCGCTGATTCATCCAAAGATGCCAGAGACTCTCGACAACCTGTCATATGGTTGGTGGCTCCAGTATCAAGCACCCAGGTTCTTACATCATAGGTGGATGGAAATACACGTTCTTGATTTAAAAACACGTTGTTTCCTCCTACCGCGGTGGTGCGCACCACGTTGCACACCTGAGCAACCAATAGTGCTCCATTATCCCCTTCATTGTTCACGTGATGAGCTACCTCCTGCTTGTCCCCTTGTGCTTTACGCCTTGGGCACTCCTTGTGCCAGTGTCCATAAGCCCCACACTTCCCGCACTTGCCCCTCCTCTTTGGCGTGTTCTGAGAAGAGGATCCAGAGTCCCTCGCCACACCATCGCCACCTTTGTTGGAACGCTTCCGGTGCTTCTTGTCATGGGCCTGATGACCTCCACCACCACCCTTGAAACCTGATCCAGATGATTCAGATATCATCCGAGCTTTGTTTCGCGCAGCCCACTTCTCCTTCATCAACAAAAGCTTTGTAGCCTTCTCTGCAACCTGATCAACGGATGATTCAAGTCTTTCCTCAGCCGCCCTAAGATGCGCCACCAAATCTTCAATGGTGAGAGTTTTGAGATCTTTTACCATCTCAACAGCCACTGCCACCTGAGAATACTTTGATGGCACAACACGTAAGAACTTCTTCACCATCCTTGTATCAGTCACGCTCTCCTCACCGAGACCGCGCAGATCAGTAACCAGCTTGGTTATGCGAAGCGCAAAATCGTCAATAGACTCTCCGGGTTTGAATGTCATCGCCTCAAACTCGCCTAAGAGCTTTTGTGCATTGACTTTCTTCAAGCGATCCGTCCCAAGACGCATAGTCTTGATAGCCTCCCAAGCTTCTTTAGCCGTCTTCTTGTTGGGCAGCATGGAGTGCATCGCTGTTGGCACGCCCCGGAGCATAGAACCCAACGCCAACCGATCTTGACGTCTCTCTGCCTTCTCACCCATCTCGATGGCATCCCAAAGATTTAACCCTTCAAGATTACACTGAATATGAGACGCCCAATTTTGATAATTTGATCGGGTTAGGACTGGCCACGTCAAATTTTCAGTCGGGGTTAACGTCTTGTCAATGTCAGCCTTGCCGTCGCCCATGGTGATCACGCTTCGTTCTGCCTAGCCCCTTGCGCTTCGAGATGAATGGCTTGCTTCTGCCTCCTCTACAACCTCTCGCCTCCAATGAACGTCCCCCTTTGGCTCTGATACCAATTGTTGGATCGAAACGATGCTAGAACGTCGAGTTCACCGGCGACGTGGTGACTGCGATCACCACTTAACAGATTGAAACTAGAGAAGCAAAAACACAGGCAAGTATGGTATGGTTTTACTGCCTAACCGCAGCCCCTCATGATATCTTTATTTGATATATATAGCCACGAGGCTCCCACGCCGTGCCGTATAGGAACAGGATACCGTTTCCTTACTATCCCCGTTACATGCGCCTAACACGCCACGATGTGGCAAATACAGACTCCAACTCAAGCTTGACATACCCAGCATGACTTTGGCTACATGTAACTCTAACCACGCTAGGACTCCTCTAGCATGACACCCTGATCTAACTAACACGAGATTACAAAGCTTGATTGCAACACTTAAAGTCTAACAGGTGGCTGTGGATCTCATGCCATATTGATATGATGAGGACATGGCGGCGGTGCGGGCCGATTCAACGCTAGGGGAGCCGCAGGTGACGCTGTGGCGCTAGAGCCATGTCTACGGGCCATGGCGGCGGGGATGCGCATGCGTGCACAATGAAGATCCGCCACCGACGAGCTTCTCACGGATCCCACACAATGAAGACAGGGCACAACATCACGGGTGAGGAGATAGCTTCAGTACGGCAGTGGCTTCCAACAGTGTGGTAATGCCTGCAGCAGAAATGAGGCGCCGACAGCGCTGTGGCTTCTCCAACTGGGATGGACTCGGTGGGTTAGGCAATGGGCTTTGTATTTGTTGTCAATTTGATCTTAACAAATAACGGCACCTATTTTTGACACAACATACTCCCTCAATATATCCCAAAATAACTACACGTCTAGATTTTTAAAAAATGTTAACTTCTAAAATTTGACCAAATATATATATATGAAATTATATTAATATTTATGATACATAATAAATATTGGTTTAATTGTGGGAATATATTTTTATAAGAGTAAAATACACTGGCGGCTCTTTAACTTGTCAGTCTGTGCCACTTTGGTCCATGAACTTGCAAACTCGAAAAAGTGACTCCTGAACTTGTCCGTCTGTGCCACTTTGGTCTATGAACTTGCAAACGCAAAACAGTAGCCCCTGAACTTGTCGGCCTGTGCCACTTTGGTCCATAAACGTGTAAAGGCTCATTCAGCGCGTCAACAAATATTTATTTATTTCATAACTAATTATTAATGAAATGCTAAATTCATGAAATATTTTGTGTAGCCTCTTCATGTGTACTTTTCCCGAGAAAAATATGAAACCTAGAAAACGAATAATTTTTGCTTGTTTTAAAATTATCTCTTTTAATTAATAAATTCAACGAATTGATATATTATTTGATATATTTGACGCTACGAATAAAAATATATCAATTTCGTAAATTAAAAAAGAAGTGCTGACATCATCGCTGACGTCAGCACCATAAACGGTGCCTGCATGACCTACCAGAGGCAGTCACATGGCAGAACAGTGCCATGCAGCCGGTGTTATTTTCGTATTTGCATGTTCATGGACCAAAGTGGCACACGTCGACAAGTTTAGGGGGCACATTTTCGCGTTTGCAAGTTCATGGACCAAAGTGGCACATGATGACAAGTTTAGGGGCCTGTTTTTCGCGTTTGCAAGTTCATGGACCAAAGTGGCACAAGACGACAAGTTAAAAGGGCGCCGATGTATTTTACTCTTTTTATAATAAACATATTTGGACATACAACTGTTAATAATAGTTTATATAAATTTAGTCCAAATTTAAAAAGTTTTGACTTCTTAAAGAGTGAGATGTGCAATTATTTTTGGTCAAAGCATGTAGCCTACAAAGTTGGTACAGTTCAAGTTGATAGCCAATTATAAGGACATGTTTGAAACTACGCTATTAACAATGGTGCTTCTGCAAACTATGACATTTATAATAGGATGTTTTGAATTAACCCTACAAATTACCCTTAATTAATGATGGGAGAGTTTCAACGAATTTAAGTACTCAAAATTATACAGACATAAATAAAGCCTGATATGTTTCGTGCATTAACTTCTTATTATCTACTGTGATGCATATAGGCTTAATTTATTTCCTTTATAAAAAAATAGGGAGCATTTAATTTTACTCTTGGAATGTTATTCAGGCAGCAACAAATGTAATTAAAGTTTTACTGATTTAGATTTGGCTGGCCACATATTATATAAACAAATCCAGGGCCAGCTCTGACATCTAAACTCTCTTTGGTTCGACTTGATCACATCACTAGAGCCTAATAAGCTCGATCCAGCCATGGCGAAGCAACTCCTCATTCTTGTGGCCACCATCATTGCTTTGATGCTCCGAGCCACTTATGCAAGAATCATACAGATTAACCCTGCCGGGTCAGTATATCACCTGTTGGAGCTGAACAACTTGCCGCAGGGCCTCCTACCACTTGGTGTGCAATCCTATGTGCTTGGTGCCGGTGGAGCTTTGGATGTGAAATTGTCCAGTGAGTGTAACGCATTTGTCACATTCTCCGGTAGGAAATTCGAGTTTGTGTACGCTACCGAAGTAAACGGGGTTATCAAGTCAGGATCCATTAGCAGTGTATCTGGGGTGAGTGTGCAGGTGGAATTTGTTTGGCACGTTTTGCACGAAGTCACTCGTGCAGGCAAGCAGCTCAAGATCCAGCTAGGGAACAACACTCTGTCATTCCCAGTCAGTGCCTTCACTGAGATCCCCAGCTGCAACCGAGGCATCGAATCCTCGACTGATGCGTTCGCCTAGAGCCATGTCGATTAGAGATGAATATACATGATACTTTTTGTCGATTAGAGATGAATAATATACAGGTTTACTTGGTGATATGTAGTCTCTTGAAGCCTTTTTGTCAGATGTTCTGTATCCTGCCTATTATATTTTTCATCATATTTTCTATTAAAATGGTACTAGACATTAATTATATCCATGGACCTTCAACAACCAGGGTAGAGCAAGCATGCGAGAGGAATCCACATAAGTATATGCAGCTCTAAGAAGGCCATTCTCTGATGAATAGCATTATCATATCAGAGGCCATTTTGATTGAAAGAATCGGTCCAAAGCTGATACAAAATAAACGAGAAAGAGCGGTCAAACAAGTTTATTAAGTAAAAAAGGATGGCCGCAAAAATGAATGATAAAGTCTAAATTCACTGAACAAATGCCTATCAATGTGTTGCAAACTTTGGCTAATAATATCAAGAGCATAGATAATGTAGTTATTGATAATTTAATAAGATGCTAAATCTGAAATAAAAGAATTGGAGTTACCAAAAATCTAGGCAGAATTGCCGCTGTCCACAATCAATATGCCAAAAGAGAAAGCTATAGAAGCTTAGTGCATAAAAGATCAAAGAGAGAAATATGGATTGGGTTCCTCAAGGAAGTATTTGAGTTCAAGACAAAAGTGCAATCAAGCAAGAGGTGCTAGCCAAGGAAAATAGAAGACACCAGAAACAATAATCGATGCTGGTTACTTTGGAACCGTTACTGTACTTCATTACTACCAGAAACCGGCAGGGACGATAGCCTGTCATGGTACATCACTGTTGATTTTTGGCTTCAACTGGCAGTGATAGGTCCAACCGATAGTGATATTCGGGTCTTCACTGTCGGTTCACAACACCATCGGTTTAGCCAAGAACCTGCGGTGATAATGGGTCATCATTTCCAGTTTAGCCAAGAACCAACATTGATACTATCACTGTCGGTTCATGGATTGAACCAACGGTGATGCTGCAAGAAAATTTTATATGTTTTTCATATGTCGCCCGATAAAGATGAACTTTATCTCAAAGTTGTAGTACTCGACGAGATCTACAACTTTATAGTTTAAAGAGATAATTTAGATGTTCAGATGTTTTATTTGTAATCATTTTTCTAACAATAATTAATTTCGATATCTTAAATTTAAAATCTGAATTTTCAAAACAACCTCGAATAGATAAACACCCGAAACAAAAATTGTAGACCCCAAAAATTTATGCAAGTCTGTAGTTGATAATATTTCCATTTGAAATCACCTTGTCATGGGAAGCTACATCTGAATGTCTCAAATTGAAAATTGAAATTTTATAAATTACCTCGAATGGAGAAAGTACCAAAATAAAAGTTAAAGATCTCTAAAAGTTACAAAACTTTGTAGTTGATAACTTTTTTATTTGAATTCATCCAAGATTCTAAGTATTCGTTTTGAAATAAAATGAACATAAAATGGCTAGGACGAAAATCTCATTTGGAGATAAATAGGTTATAGGTGGAATGGTTAGGGGTTCAAGACATGAAGGAGGATTACGGGGGTTCAAGCACCGGTGGCCATGAAGCGTGCGTTTTTAGCTAAAAAATCGAGTAAACTGAGGCTTGGGTGCTCATTGAAGAAAAAAGAAGAAGAAAGAAAAAAAGAGGACAAAGTCCCAATTAAAAAAAAGAAAAGAGAGATTGAGAGATTGTGAGCAACCTAGGTTCTCCCAAAGTCTTCAAGTTCAAAAGAGAGGTACGTATTTCTTTAAGGAGCAAAAGTAGAATTAGGGCTTCACCATTACCATCATATACACCCCTTCATAACCACTTACACCTACCATTACCACCATCCACCGTATCCCACATACATGCACATCTTAATTTGATTGTATGACTTGTTTCTCTGGATCCATTGTTTGACTTAACAATACATGTTTGCAAGTATGTATAAGTTGTCTTCCCACATATGAGCTCCACATAAGCTTATTAGTTATAGGGTGAGAGAGAGGGCACAATGCTACTATGCCTAATGCCAAAAATACCACATATCTTGAGAGATAAGAGAAGGCATACATCATTAATGCCTTGGTAAGGATCCACAAATACCACATATGAGAGACTTGAGAGGGTTATACATAGGAATCTCAGAGTTTTATTTGAAAATCCACAAAAACTCTAGAATGAAGGTTGATCGATGAGCTAGAGACATAGTGCTTGACTTAACCGTTCTATCTTTCAACTGCTCAAAACCTACGTAACGTCTACAAGCCCCATGGTAGAAGGTAAAATGGGTAAGTTTGAAGTCAAAATAGTTTACTCTAATCCTAAGGAGAATTCTTGTTTGAACGCATGTGTACTTTTAAGGCGTGAAAGCATTGCAGCAACTCCTAATCCATCACCGAGTTTATCTTTGCTTAGGGACGAGCAAAGGGTAAGCTTGGGGGAGATTGTTGATAGTAGATAACTATCATTTTTTATATCAACAAGAGAATGAAATAAGGGCATAAAAGCAATCACCAACATAGAACTAGGGGTACACTGACAGAATTCCACGAGTTTTGGTGAATATCTATTTTTGTAGGGGGTGATCGGAAAATAACCAAAGGAGGTCTACATGTTATGATTACAAAGAGATAAATGAGATATCTACGCAACATATGAAAAAGAATAGTCTAGACGGGTCAGGAAGGCACCCGAATGAAGGAGAAAGCGAGAGGGTCCACATTCAGAGCACCCACTCTAGGCCCCTAGGGCGGGAGCCCTCCCCCTTGACCAATTAGAAAAAAAGTTCGTGGATCGAGGATAAACCAACTTTGAGGAGTAATAATCTTCGTCCATTAACATCATTTGATCGATCCGACGGCTACGGTTCATCCCACCGGCCTATATCAGCAAGGTCCTCAGAACTAGAACGGGATTTGCGCAGAGCAAAAGCAGGTTGAGGAAGGGACTATGGGTGAGGGTGGGTATAGGGAGGGAAATGAGAGTCCATACCCTTGACCAGGGATAGAGTCTGGGACTCGAGCACTCAGTGATGGTGTTCAACATCGTGCCCAACAAATGATCCAGTAACCTTGGGACCAGCGGAGGACAATGCCCCGGCTGCTGTCACAACCGGAGGAGGCATGTCAAATAGTGTCCCGGCCGCGGTAACCACCGGAGGGGCTTCTCGAACGGTGCGCCAGCCGCAGCCAACACGGGTGGGTGTAGGATGCCAGTCGCGGCGCCTGGAACCATTTCTAGGGCCGTGCGGCTCACCGTCTTACGAAGGGCCATCATCTCCTCCCGCAGCTTCTCCACGGCCTCCTCCGACTTGGGGATTATTGCACCGATCTCGGCGCAGAGTTCCTGTACGGACGAGTAGATGGCAGGCTTCCAATCGCTGAACACCCTCGCCACATCCTTGAGGCGACCAAATAGGCCGGCGATGGAGCGCTCTACTGCCCCAATGCGGTCGCCCAGCGATGAACTGACCTTTGCGATGCTGGCTTCGAGGGGCGTCTTCATCGATTTCATCTCATCGAGCATCAGTTTGAATTTGGGTTCCATTGCTCCCCGATCTCTGAGGAAACGTGTAAAGTTGTCGTAATCTATTTGGTGGGGCTCCAGGTAGGGTTGAGTGGACAACAAACTTCAGTTCACGCCGACCAGATCGGACCTATGGTTCGCGCGATTCCTCACCGGAGCGAGGACTCAGCGATCCGCTGCTGACGGGGGCTACGATCCTAGATCAACGCAAGAACAAGAAGCAGTGCCGAGGCGAGGATGGATGCCAATTGTTAATAGCAGTGGCTAGGGAAGAAGCTAGGAATCAGAGTTTGGGGAGGGATGCAGCGAATGCGGACGACGAACAGATGAGTTCAGTATAGTAGGAAAATGGGTTTATACAAGTTTATAGCCAACTCAGGCACTCTCGCCACTTAAGAGCATCTCCAAGAGACTAGGTAAAATTATATTCTAAATTATAAGATTTAGCCATTGTGTAAAATAAAAAACTCACTCAAAGCGTAAAATTCTACAACAGCCTTTGTATAGGATAGCTAGTGAGGACGATATACTATATATGACAAGCGAAAATTTAGGAATAGAAAACTTGCTATTTTAGCAAACCAGATAACACACTTGTTGGACTTTAATTTTTGCTTTAAAAATATAAAAATAGCCTAATTAACATGGATAGCTTGGAGTTGCTCTAAGCATAGAAACACAACACGCTACTCCTAGCCAACAGGTCACACGTTCCATTCTGGGCCACATAGGCGCACGTTCCTATTCTTGGGCCTGGGCTTCCGGCCCACATCGTCTCTAGCTGTGCCACTGTCCTTACCATCAGCAGCAGTGTCGTTGCTGACAAGTTCTGATGATTATGGGTGGGTTTAATAATTATACATGGTAATGATGCTACCATCCGATCAAATTTTTTTTTTGAAAAGAGGATTGACCTCTGCTTTTTAGAAAGCATAACAGTACGATACAAGCGTTCCACAAGAAAGAATATCCAAGATAACAAGCCTAATCCAACTAGAGGAAACTAGATCTCCTGCTACCATCCGATCAATGGTCCTGAGAGCAAGTAATGTATAACAGAAGAAGAGTAAATATGATCTAGTAGAGTAGTTGGCCAATGCAAGAAGATGTGGTGAACCTATGTGATGTCTCAGTCTCACTGAGGTAGTAGCGCACTAGCTAGAGCAGGCACTGTTGCGTGTGATCGGTCTGGTACTGCTGGAGCCACAGCCACACATCGCATGGTCGATGCCCACAGCTGCAGGCTTGCAGTTGCAGCACATGCATGCACTTGATGTCTCATCTCATCTACTACTTTTGCCGTGGCATATAGATGCTCAACAAATGGTGCAGTAATTCTGCGATCGAACAACGTGAGTGAGCTCACCGCCATCGGCAAGCGAGTACTCATCTACAAACCGACGGATCGAAGTGAGTGTGAGTCTGCTGCTTTGCTTGTATAGTAGTTGTATTGGTCTACTGATCTGATCTCTCTCTCTCTGCAAGACTGCAGCCGCCTGCTGCAAAGCAGGAAGAACGTGGGCTCCAAACTGCCTGAACAAGGACGGTCAAAAGAGAGATGCTCTGGCAGTTAAAGAGCATCATACACGGTTCTCGCATGAGCCAACCACAGACAAGCTCCAATGCAAGATGCATTTATCTGCCAAGTTCTCGGCAAATATATATGCACTGCTTGCTCCATCAGTTGCTCATACCGTAGTGGAGGCCGGACTGACCCATAGCTCTCTCATCGATCAGTAGTCACTAGCAGTAGCTCGATCAATCGCTGACAGTGTGTTCAGTTCAGCATGGAGGGTGGTCGACGTTCTTCCACCGCGCTGGTCCTCCTGGCGCTTATGCTCGCCGTCAGCAGCGCTACCACTGCAGCGGCGGCGGCACAACGCCGGCAGCCGCCGGGACCCCGGAGCTACAAGCTCATCACTGTTATGACCAGTCTCGGTGACCGGGCCAGGTTAGCCGTGAGGGACGACGACTCGCCGATCGCCGGCTTCGCCAACGGGAAAAACGACTGGTTCAACATACAAGGAAGCGAGGACCTCCTGCAGCCCTTCCGGAACAGGTACGGCGGCGGCGGCGACAACGACATCCCCGGCCATGGCCTAGTCAATCTGCTGGGGGCGCTGGTGAAGAAGAATGCCACATCGTAGGCCGGGCATCTGCTCTTACTAGCTAGCTCACTATGTAATAAGCTACAATTGTGTAGCCAGTCACTGTCGTGCTAGAATTCTCGTTCGTGCCTGTGTAAGCTTTTGTTTCATTATGTTCTTAACCTTTTTAGTCTGCTGGTCTTCTTTCATTATCGTTCAAGTGCCTGTGTAAAGTTTTATTGATCACTATGCTGTGAAACTTTGTGTTGAGCTCCAGTTTGGTGTTAATTACATACATTTTTCTTGTATTATAGAACCTTGGCGAAGCTAGAGTAAAACGAGGAGATGATAAACTTTTTACTGAAATGAAGATGTTTTGACTCGCAAAAAAATTGAAATGACTTATATATAATTTTGGATGGATCGGAGGCAGTAGTTATATATGGTCCGATGATTGAATCATGCAATTCCTTTCCAAAAGTGAATGTGAGTGTTTATATATACTTCTGACAGTAGTAGAAAAATACAAACAAGCCCTAATTAAACAACCCCCAAACTGTCACAGCCTTCTCATGCCATTTGTGTGTCCATCGACTAGTCCGTACTCCTTAGGGAGGAAATTCAGCATTAAAGCCGATTGGGGGGCCCTAGCTAATTAATCCTCGATGCAATGTGGTTTTGGCCAAAATATATAAAAAAACATTTTTATAAAAAGGCTACATACAAATGGATTTGGCCCCTAGGCTATCCTAGTAGTGCTGCAAAACAAACAACATTGCAAAAGACAGGGCACACTACCATGCATGCAAATGCACTAGCTACTTGAACCGGAGTAATTCTTATGAGCACTCATGTACAAATGGTTTTACAAATGTCCTTGATTTTTTAGGAATGGTTCATGTTGCAATGTAGTTTTCAAACCGTCCCTAGAAATCAAATTTCGAGAAGCAGTTGGCTTAGTGACAATCACCTCTAGAAATCAAATTTCTCTTATATGCAAACTGCCTATCGAAATGATTAGCCTCAACCACCCTTAAAAATAGCTATCGAGCATGTAACTTAATAACTTTTTAAATCATGTTTGACAAACCCAAACTTTATATATATATATATATATATATATATATATATATATATATATATATATATATATATATATATATATATATATATATTCAGGAGTTCAAATATACAATTTATGTTTTCAAAATTAGAAAATCAAATTTATTTTATTTCAAACAACCTCATATATATGTAAACAAGCCGGCAATACCAAAGTTGTAGAACTTGACAATATCTAGAGTTTTATAGTTGAGCCTTTTTTTATATTTAGGGATCATCTAGGGGTTAAATATTAAATACAATATATAGGGGTAAAATAATAACTTTTTTTTTAGAAAACCAAATTTTATAGTTGGCATGCAGTTGCACTGATCGGTCCTGTACCTCAATACAAGCGTCTCCTGCAAAGGGTAAAAGCGTTGGCATTGCGCTATAAAGAATTAGGAAGAACATTGGAACGTGGCCGCCAGAGAGACTCCCCGAGCAGGGGACGGTCAACAAAGCCGCTAGCTTCTACCATGTTCACCCACCTTGCTTGCATGCACTTGATGTACGTACTATAGCCACTACGGTACTAGCTAGTTGTGCAATGCAATCCTTGTGATTCTGCGCGTTTCCATGCACCATGTATGTATAGTGGCCTCCGTTGTTGTTTCCACTCGACCAGGCCAGTTGCTGTCGATCCTGCAGCGATATTCCACCACCATTCGAGATGGAGCATCCTTCTCTTTCCATGGCGATATTCCTCCTTGCTCTCTCTCTCCTACCCAGCAACAACATCGACCAAGCACAGGCATCACCCGCAGCAGGTGAAAA
The DNA here is from genome assembly GCF_000003195.3 of Sorghum bicolor. NCBI lineage: Eukaryota > Viridiplantae > Streptophyta > Magnoliopsida > Poales > Poaceae > Sorghum > Sorghum bicolor. The sequence continues at coordinate 1,048,167 of NC_012875.2, read as the reverse complement.
ACCAAACCACGGCGGCACGGCGCCGGCGGAGCTGATCCCTATCAAGCTGGTGGGACGCGACGGCGACAGGATCACCCTAGCCCTGCAGCCCCACGACCTCTCCCTCGCCGGCTTCGCCAACGGGAGCCACCACTGGTTCATCTTCCCCGGCAACGAGCACCTGATCCGCAACGGCACCACGCTCCCGTTCGGCAACACCTACCGCGACCTCATCGGCGGGCTGGCCAACCTGCCGAGCCTGCCGCTAGGGCGGGAGCCCGCGCTGCGCGCCATCAGCGCCATCTCCGCGTGCGACGTCGACGACGAGCTGGGCGCGCTCAAGCGCGGGCTGGCCACGCTCACGGTGACCAAGTGCGAGGCGCTGCGGCTGGCGCCGGTCAGGGACACGGTCTCCGGCGGCTGGGAGAGCGGCGACGCGCGCCTCACCGAGCAGCACCTCCGGTACATCGAGCACTGGGACACCATCTCCTTTGAGATCGTCCGCGCGCACAAGACGGGGGAGTGGAACGGGCCGTTCACCGAGCTGCTCAGGAAGAAGGCCGACATCCACAGCAAGGAGGAGGCGCTCGCCGTCGTCAGTGTGGTTGCCAATCCTACCTTGGCTCAGGTTCTCATGGCGCACGCTCGCAGTGCCTGACTGCCAATTGATCTGACGACGTAGCAATTGATCTTGAGTTCTTCACTGTTGGTTTTGCTTCTCAGAATAATAGGCTACTAATTAATAACGTACGTAGAATCATCTGTAGCTTAGCTTGCTTTTTATCGGTCTCGTGAGTGTTTTAATGTGTGTCCCAGTTCGGAGTTTCCAACAACAACACTAGATGTTTTTGTTTATTGAAAGGTTTCAGCAGTACTTGTTTAAAATCTTAGATAGATTGCGCTTTGAGTTCATCGGCTGGGGTGCGTTCTACTTTTCCTCCTACGGTCATGCTCATGTAAAACAAAACAGAACGAGAAGAGAGGTTGCAAGCGTGTTGGAAACAAACTCCTTCACATAAAAACTGTACATGATCTTATTAACTTCTCAAAATACATCTTTTAAACATGAAGATATCCTACGGTAAAGTTTTCTTTGCCCTTGAGGGCATGTGCCCTCACTCTCCTACCCATTGGATTCGCGAATCTGCTTTGAGATGTGTGTTTGCACACTTCTCAATGCGAATCCAATGGGCGGGAGAGTGAGGGCATATGCCCTTAAGGGCAAAAAAACCGCGTTCGATATCCTACACTAAAGCTGGATAAAATATGTTTTTAAACATGAAGATATACCCTACACACAAGTGCAGGATAAAATCTGAATTTTATCATGTTGTCATAGCTTGAGTTGAAAAAACATGTAACAATGGTTGTTATACATTCTTTTAGGTTTTAGCCCTACGTAAACTCAATTTTGAATATACCATAAACTTTTCATTGTGTGCATTTCCCTCACAGCCCGTCTGGATGTATGAAATAGGCATGGAATTATATTGGGACGTTTGGTATTGGGCCAGCTCATGCCACACGATTAGGTGTCCACAGAGTTACAGTTTGGAAACCAATCTTATATTACTAATGATGTAACAATATTTTCTCAAACCGTATTCGTGACCAGAACATAATTTATATAGGTTGTTATTTTATTTATATTTATATAGTTTAAATCAATATTTTACACATCTATATTGATACTATATAACCATAATTGCACGTATAATTTCTTGATAGGACAATTCAATCATATATCTTAAGAACCGTGGGAGACGACAGATGACTATATTCTTTTAGTTTAGGCCCTTTGACATTACTCTAGATCGTAATTTGATCATTATAAGACTTAATAAGATTTAAAATCCTCTTAAGATTAGCACTACTAACCAGATCATAGATCTCATTTCAAGCTCTATCACTTATCTTATGTGACATGGTGCATGTTTCAACTTATTGCGTATGCTATTGTAGTGTTTAGGAATGTACGACCTGAAATGCTTATTTTAATATAGTCCAAATCAGAGCTGATAATAAAAGATATAATAAGCATAAAAGTTTTAACTTGAGGAAAATACCTATATATATCAAAAAATTCTGATTTATGACTTACACTACCTTTGGACGATTGCCAAAATCGCCAATAGTTTCGGCAGTTTCGGTCCCCGAGATTAAAGGCACCTTTAGTCCCGGTCCGTAACACGGTCCGGGACTAAAGGGTCCCGCCCAACGGCTACTGCTCAGAGCTGTCAAGGCAGGGGACCTTTAGTCCCGGTCCGTAAAACGGCCCGGGACTAAAGGGTCCCGCCCAACGGCTACTGCGCAGAGCTGTCGGGGCAGGGGACCTTTAGTCCCAGCTCGTGTTACGTGCCGGGACTAAATAGGGGACTTTAGTCCCGTTTGGTCCCACCCGTCGGGACTAAAGCTTTAGGCCCGGTTGGTGGCTTGCCCCGGGACAAAATTGTCTCTTTTTAGTCTCTGTTTTTACTTCCAGCTAGAACTAAAGGTCCCTTCTTCCTCCCTGAGACCGAGCCTATTTAAAATTCAGTGAGCTTTATTCCCTCTCTTCTTGCTTGGCATTGCTTCTTCTTGCTTGTTCTTCGTCTCCGGGCCTATTGGTGATCTTCTTCGACTCCGTCATCGACTCTTCATGTTTAGAGGTAACTAGCTTCATCCTTCCATGTCATTTTAATATTGTTTTTGTCCTTGTGATTTCTCCACCACTTTGAGCTAAAATTTACTTGTTAGTTTGAATTCATAGCTTAAATTAGTATTCATAGCTTAAATTAGTAACCATATATATAATATTTCATGGTTTGCTATAAATTAAAGAATTATAGTGTCTTTTTTAATCTTTCTTCTATATATAATTGAGATCATAAAAGAAATTTAATTAATATTGTTCATCAAATCGACTTGTTAGCTAGACTTGTTAGTTTGACCATGTATAAAGATTTTGAGCATAGAGTTCATCAAATTGACTTGATATTTTTTTTATTGCTAGATAGTATCCATTATATTTTTCATGGTTGAAACAAGACAAGTAAAGAATTTTATTATTAGTGTCTTTTTAATTACTTTTCTTTAGAAAATATTGTGTTTATAATAGTTTGCAACAATGAATATAGAGAATAGACAAAAATTAAAATAAAATCATGCATAGTTGAAAGAAATGAGTATGGATATAGTAGACAGCAACCGTGACCGGGTCCTCAGTCTCTCATCACCTGGATCCAAAGCGTCTGCAGCCGAATCTTCCTCTCATTGCTTGCGGCGAGTGTAAGCAGAAGATTGTGAATGAGCACCGAGTGAAAAAGGAGGGAATCAACAAGGGTCGTATATTCTACAAGTGTCCGGACCATGAGGTCGGTTCTTATTTTCCCGCATTTGATTAATATGGTTAATTTATACCGATTTTGCTTGATGATGTTGTTGAAATTCCTTATTCTTTGTTCTATTGCAGTGGAAGGGCACCGGCGGATGTAAAGGTTGGTACTGGAAGGAAGAGTACGTTCAGCACGTACGAAATTCTGTTGCACAGAAGGTTGCCGCTGAAGGTGATGAGGTAGTGAGCCAGCGGAAGAAGTCCATCGATGTTGATCCAGCGGATGTACAGTTGTCTGTTTTAGTTGGGACAGGACGAGAACTAATTATACTCCTTAAGTGCATTTTAGTTCTACTATTTTTATTGCTAGCTGCGAATGTCTTTATTGTACTTGCTTGAATTAATCAATCATGTGATGTCATACATGTTGTGCAATAATATGAGGAACTAACTGCATGGTTGTAATATTCAATACAGATATCATCACGCAATTGGATGTATAATGCCGACTACTGTTCCAAAGAGTTCATTGCTATCATGCACTATTTCTTAGGTGTGGCTAAGGCAAACAAGCAGAATGGTTTCATGTGTTCTCCATGCGCCGTCTGTAAGAATTTGAAGAAATATTCATGCTCAAAGACTCTTCATGCGCACTTGTTCAAGTTGGATTTTGTACCCAACTATATTTGTTGGACGAAGCACGGAGAAAGAGGGTTGTAATGGATGATGGTGAAGAAGATGAAGAATTGGACCACACCGATATTATTAGTCAGCATGGTGCCTTTGATGATGATGCAATGGAGGCAGATGATGAAGAAGATGCGGCAGCGGCAGAAGACGTGGCAGCTGATGTTGATGCTCTTGGTGATGCCATTCGCGATGGACAAAGAGTGTGTGAAAGTGAGAAGGAGAAGGCCAAGTTCAAGCGCATGTTAGAGGATCACTACCTTGGGCCATCTGATTCGGCAACACTACCCTGGCAGAGGATGCGGGACATGTTGAGCTTCATGAGGAGCCTTCAGGCCTTGCTAGGTGTGGTCGTTCCCCGAGTCGCTGCCGCTCCAGTTTTGCCTCCTACTCCTCGTGTAGGGACTCCGGTGAGTATGTATGGTTGTTTATTCCTTTATCTTGTGTGGCCCTCCTGCAGATACTCATGAATTCGCTTCTCCTTTGTGCAACCACAATCAGCGGGTTCAAACCCGACTCCTCAAGGTGACCCTTCTCCATAGTCCGAGTGGCCAAGTGCCCCTCCTCCACCGCATGGGTCACAGCCTGCCACTTCACGCTCTGGGTGGGGAGGATGGCAGTAGGTACCGTTCTTTGTCTATTTTCATGTTCCTCGGGCTTGTATTAGACTTAGACTTGAGACATATTATTATGTATGTGATGGATTCCGAACACAATATGTTTATGTGATGGATTATGGACAATATATGTGTATATGATGGATTATGGATGATGGATGTGTATGTGATATATCCTGTGTTGTTGTTGTTCGTGATGATATGTATGTGATTATTAGTTTGAGTTGCTGGAAAGAAAAAAACAAAAAAAATTCCCAGCTTTGCCAAGTTTGGCACTCGACAAAGAGACCTTTGCCGAGTGCCATGACCTCTTTGTCGAGTGCCACGACCATGGCACTCGGCAAAGCTCGGAGCAAAGAACCTAGTTCCCAACTTTGCAAAACCCTGGCACTCGGCATAGAGTTTTTTGTAAAAAATGTTCTTCGCCGAGTGCAAAACCCTGGCACTCAGCAACGAATTTTTTTAAAAAAATATAAAATCTTTGTCGAGTGCCACATATCGGGCACTCAGCAAAGACTGGCGGCGGATTTTTTTTGCCGAGTGCTGACTTGGCACTTGGCAAAGGCTTTATCGAGTGTCCGATATGTGGCACTTGGCAAAGAAACCTTTGTCTACATGTTCTTTGCCGAATGCTCTTTGCCAAGTGCCCTAAGCACTCGACAAAGCAGCAGGATCCAATAGTGAGTGTCAATAAGTAATATTTACATACCAAGCATATGGCAAACATGCATGTGGACTACCAAAATAGATCAGCTTCTCTAGTACCATTACAAGAGGAAAACAAGGCTCTCATCACGAATATAATATCTACTACGGCCATATGTCCCCGAGCTAGCACACGCAATACTATGGAGGATCATAAAACAATGTTGCAACTACATAGCAAACAAAATATATTTGCACATGGCCAGCACAGCCACGCTGTAGGTTATAGTCGTCCATGTGGGACCAGAGGGCTCCAAGGATCGTTTTGGTGGTATCCTTGGGGAGATGAATAAGGATGGCTCTTGCATGCTATGCAGAGGCAGGACCAAGTACCGTATGTCGGAATCGTTGGAGAACTTGAACAGTTGCGGAGGATCCTTAGCAGAGTTGTCGTCGCAGCATTTGGTGCAAGGTTTTGCGTCGGAGCAGCAGTAGAGCAGCGAGCATATGATCATGAGTAGGAAGAAGCTACATGGAACTAGGGGTAGTGGAAGAAGCTTATGAACTCGGAAGCAGGCCATATCTCCTTAGTACTCAGCTTATTGCCAATTCCTTTTGTGATGTGTTTTAGCTGCCTCCCATGGCAATGGCCATATCTCCTTAGTGTACTCAGCTTATATGGTAGACGTACGGGTGAGTGCGGTGGAGTATCCTTCCTTCCGGGAAATTGTTAGGAATTGATTGGTTGAGCATGCTGCAGATATCTAGACGTGTACAACGGGAGCATTAATGTGTTGTTCTACCGTGTTCCACGGCGTCTGACCGCTTCGAAAATTCCACAAAAATCTCTGCTCTGAGTGCGTCGTGCATGGACCGTAACCCACGTAAATTGTTGGAGTATAGTGGAGTGCTGGTGCGTATCTGTATCTTCAAACAATTGACCACTAGTACATTGGCACACTATACAGACGGTTGGTAACATATTTCTACAGGCGTTTTTCTGATCCGCCTGCGCTGGAGGCCAGTACAAATCGTCCATTTCCACAGGCGGCCACTTCAGAGCCGCCAGTATAGACCTTTTACACATACACAGGCGGTTTCCTAAGAGAGCCGCCTGTGTAAATCTATTAAAATATGTATTATTTATTTATTTTTTAATTTATCTATTTATTTATTTATTATTTTATTGTTATTATTTAAATATATTGATATTGGTTGGTCTTCTAACATAGCAACATGTAATTTAAATACTTCATCTCATACATACATACATTTGTATACATCAAAGTTTGGTGCTCAAAGACATAAAGTTAATTACAAGAGTATATCCATCACCACACATCATATGTATATACATCAAAGTTTGTTTCTGTCCTCTAATAACCCTCTTTAGTAAGTTTGAGCTTACTAATCTCTGTTAGCACTCGAAACTCTGGCCTGGATAATTGGCTTTCATCATCATGATATTTGCCTTCACGTGGAATGACATGCTTCATGATGAACGAGCAGATGTCCTCAACTATGTTGTCTAAAGCACGTTCGTCCATGCGCTCCGCCGTCCCTTGCTTATATACCTGCAAAGAAAGTTTATAAACATTATATATTTTATGACTTCCAACTTTAATAGACTATTACTTATATTACCTTGTCAGGGTTCCTTGCATATCGTCCGTTTTCTCTCATGTTCTCGCACACGTAGTAGCCACAGAGGACAGATAACAGTGGTTGCTTCATGCACTGTATAACAGGAGAGTGGTTATTTAATTATAGTTGCAACTGTGGTCGTATGTCTATGATTTGTATTCATAATAGTAAATTTCTATACGTACCGGCCAGTTATGTATAACCTCCAATGGTTGCCCTGGTCTCTTGGACTCGCACTTTCCATGATTTATCTTATAGAACCTGTATGCCCTATGATCTCAAATAGAATCACCATGTTATTGTCAAATTCTCACTATACATATACACTACTACATATATAAGCAGATTAAATTTACATACACTAATATATACACTAATATATACATAATATATCATACACTAATATATTAAATGATTTACATATACACTACTACATATATAAACACATTAAATTTACAGACTAATATTCCCTGATTTTATTTTTATTTACATATATAAACACATTAAATAATAACTATGAATAAAATCACATGTAAAAGACATAATAATATTTCCTGATTTTATTTTTATTTTATCTAATTTTTATGATTTTCTGCTGTTTTTTACTGTTTTATTCAATTTTTTCAAAAAAAATTTGTTAAAGAAAAAAAAACCCAGCCCAACAGGCCCAGCAGGCCGTCACTCCCTCTCCCTCTCTCCCTCTCTCTGGCAGGTGGGCCCCACGTGTCGGGGCCATCCCTAACCTCGCGCCTCGCGATGCCCGCACGCCGCCCGCACGCCGCCTCGCGCCGCGCGCTCGCCTCGGTGCCCGCGCGGCCACGCGCCCGCCTAACCTCTTCCCTGCCGCCGCCGCGAGCGCCTAACTCCGTCCGGCCCCACCACCACCGCCGGCGCCCTACCGCCGCCGCCGCCGCGCGCACACACGCAGAGAGAGGGAGAGAGAGAGAGAGAGGGAGGCGCGGAAGCTCACCGCAGTGGTCTAGGAAGGGCGCGAGCGAGGGAGATGGAGGAAGACGGCGGCGTTGGATTTTTCGGCACCCTGCCGGCGTCGGAGAGGAAACGGGAGCGCCAAGGACTTACACAAAATTTTGGAAGCGGAGCGCGGGATATATATTGAAACCATTTGTACAGGCGGTTGTCTTAGCCAACCGCCAGTACTAATGCATTAGTAGTGGCGGTTGGCTAAGACAACCGCCTGTACAGATGCATTTGTACAGGCGGTTGGCTTAGCCAACCGCCTGTACAAATGCATTTTCAATTTATTTAAAGTTTTTCTTATATATATTTTTAGAAATTATTTAAATGATTCAAAAAATCATATCTTCAAAAATATTTGTCCTAAATTAGTGAAAAAAAATTTGTTGTGTTCCTCTTGACCAGAGACACATGTTAAAAATATGAAATTTCATGTTTGAGGTACTTTTATATGCAACTTTATTTAAAATGATTTAAATTGAATATGTGCCTCATATCTTGTTTAATACATAAATAATTCTAGGAATACCAGAAAAATGTAAATCCAATTTTGTTAGCTTTATTGTAGTGTGTAAATGCTATGAAAAATATATTCCTTTGTGTAATTTATCGTTGACAATATAAATGTGAGGAACCCATATGTTTGAGCATAGTTCGGTGGAATGACTCTTATACGTTTGTGAAGCATGTATGTTATGCCTATCTCCAAATGTCTTGAATTTTTTTTGGCAAGCTTCTACACTCAAATGATAACCCCACACAAGATCTTAGGATTTTCTGGTCATGCAAGCTATTATTACATTTTTTGTGCTAAATGAGATGAAAAATGGTGGACTACACCTAGATCCCACTAGGTTTTTCCACCAACCACAAGGAAGTTTTATTTCCTATGGTATATAAGACCTTGTGGAGAAGTTTGGCACCATTTGGAGTCATTTCAGGGGTAGACTTAGTTCAAGCGCTAATTAGTGGGTGACGTCGCACGGAAATTCAATTAAACCGGATAAAGTAACAAACCACATCAGAAAATGCCAAACTTGGTGGATTGAACATCAATGGCACTAGTAACCCTTAGTAAAAGTTTGAGACCAATACGACATCAATGGCACTAGTAACCCTTACATGTAGAAATAGAAAAGGGCACATAGCATAAGGTACACATTTTATCATAAATAGATTACATGGCAAATGACCATCACTGCGAATTCCTTAAGAGACGCCAACTCATCACGTTCAATCACCTTCTGTAAGATCCTGTTGAAAAAGTAGCACAACCGTGTAACTGCAACCTTTATCCACACTGGGTTTATAGCCCTAATGGCAATAGGGAGAAAAGTAGTTAATATGACATGACAATCATGTGAGTTGTAGTTGGTGAGTGTAAGGTCTTTCATTGACACAATACTCCGTATGCTAGAGCAGAATCCAGATGGGACTTTCAATTTCTTCAACCACACACACATCTCATGTTTCTCTTCATTGTTGAGGTTGTAGCTTGCTGTCGGAAGGTGGTACTTCCCATTTTCTAGCCTAACAGGGTGAAGTTCTTTTTTTATGCATAACTGTACCATGTCCAAGCGTGAATTTAATCCTTCCTTTGTCTTGCCCTTCATGTCCAACAAGGTGCCAATTACGCTTTCGAACACGTTCTTCTGAACGTGCATACCATCGATCGCGTGGCGGACGTCTAACTCTGGCCAGTATTCCAAATACTCGAAGAAAATTGACTTCTTCTTGAATGTAGCCCCTGGAGCTGGCTTGACATTCTTTCTTGGTTTTCCATCTTTTGTCTTCTTCCCAAAAACAAATTTGAGTTTGCTGACTATGCTGAAAACTCTTTGGCCTTTACTGTTACCTGATGGAGCAGTAGTCTGTAGTTCACTATTATTGTCAAAGTACTTATCCATCTTTTTCAGCCGGTACCTGTGTCCTTTTGATAAGAAGCGTATGTGCCTCATGTACACTATCTTCTTAGATGCAGTTAGGGACACGTAAGCGGTGTCATCTATGCATACCACACAACCAAACTTTCCCTTGAACTGCCCTGATAATGTAAAGAGAGCTGGGTAGTCATTGATCGTAACAAAGATAATTGCTCTCAGTGTGAATGATTGTTTGCGGTACTCGTCGAATATTTGAACACCTGTTTCCCATAGTATCTTCATGTCTTGCATTAAGGGCTCCAAGAAAACATCCATATCAACTCCAGGTTGTGTAGGTCCAGAGATAAGGATGGTTAGTAAAAGGTACTTTCGCTTCTGCATCAACCATGGAGGGAGGTTGTAGATGGTGAGGATCACTGGCCATGTGTTGTGCTTGCTGCTCCTCTCAGCAAATGGATTCATTCCGTCAGTACTCAGTGCGAACCTAACATTCCTTGGTTCATTAGCAAAGTCCTTGTGGTTTTCATTGAAATCTTTCCACTGCTGGCCATCGGCTGGGTGCCGAAGCTTCCCATCGTCTTTGTGCTCATCAGAAGCATGCCAGCTCATAAGTTGGGCATCCTCTGGGTTAGCAAACAAGCACCTCAATCGATCGATCACAGGAAGGTACCACATCACCAAAGCAGGAATCTTGTTCTGCGCATAATAGTCTACTTCTTCCTTTTCTTTGCCGGTGGGTTTCGAACTACTCTTCTGGGTCTTTTGTTGGGCCTTCTTTCGTTTTTTGCCCTTAGGCACAGAGGCAACACACTCTTCCTCTATGTAGTCTTTATTTGTCTTTACCTACTTGCACCACACTTGGGACAGCTGTCCAAGTCTCTATAATCATCGCCTCGATATAGGATACAATGATTTCTACAAGCGTGGATCTTCTCAACACCCATTGTGAGTGGGCTGATTAGCTTCTTTGCATAATATGTGTTACCAGGCACTTTGTTATCCTTAGGAAGCATGTCTGCAATAATGCTTAAGAACGCATCAAAGCCAGCATCAGAAAGACCATAAATAGCTTTGCAAAACAATAATTTTAGCACAGACCGCAGCGTCGTGAACTCTTTGGTGCAACCCTTGGACTCATCATACAAAGGCTCTTCTGCTGCCTTCATTAGGGCCTCCATACCTTTCATGAAGAACACTGATGGATCTTCCGCATGACGACGCAACATTGCCTCTAGAAATTCTGCATCTTCCACAGCCATGTTAGTTTCGGTGCCATCTTCATTTCCTCCAATAAAACCATGATCAGGAACATTTGGCACAACATGTTCAGTGGCTAGACCATCGTTATTAGGTTGTTGTGTCTCGTGTACGAACTCAAACCCGTCAACAATTCCAGTTGTATAAGGCGCAGAGCTACCCTCTCCATGCTTTGTCCAAATCAAGTAATCTTTCATAAATCCTCGACGGACCAGATGAGTAAGGATTTGTTGAATGTCATCAGATACAACAAGATTTCTACAATCCATGCATGGACAATGTATGTGCGTCTTTCTTGTTCTTGAAGCATGGTTTTGTGCAGCATCAATAAACCTCTGGACCTCAGTTATGTATTATGGATCTAGTCTTGATAAATTATACATCCAAAATGACCTCTCCATCACTACCTGTAAAACACCATTCATATGATCTAAGGGTTTACAAAGGATTTATCTAGGGTTTATTAGCTAGGGTTTATGGTTAAGCTTGAGATTAAAGGAAAAAACCTAAGTTACATAATTAAAAAATAATCTAAGTATAGCATAACTATATAAATACATCATTCATTATAAATAGATAGATGATGCGGAAGGTGATAATAAAAAACCTAACTACCATATAATTAAAAAAAATCCACAATTATCTCTCTACATAAATATACAAAGAACACACCATTGGTTTAATCTTGTAAAAACTAGCTAAATTGAGAAGCAAACATGTTGAGAGGCATTATCCAACCATATTAAGCAACCCCATCTAACCATATCAACAAATAAAGACAAGAAGCTAGCTATTCTTCTCTCTCACTCATAAAACATACATACATGTTGATAAATAAATTGAAAAAATTATAAAGAGAGAGAGAGACATAAAATAGAAAACCTAAGTATAGCATAACTATATAAATACATCATTCATTATAAATAGATAGATGATGTGGAAGGTGACAATAAAAAACCTAACTATCATATAATTAAAAAAAATCAACAATTATCTCTCTACATAAATATACTAGAACACACCATTGGTTTAATCTTGTAAAAACTAGCTAAATTGAGAAGCAAACATGTTGAGAGACATTATCCAACCATATTAAACAACCCCATCTAACCATATCAACAAAACAAGACAAAAAGCTAGCAATTCTTCTCTCTCACTCATGGTAAAACCCTAGATCCAAAAAGTGGCTCAAATTGAGCTAGAATGAGCAAATTGAGGCAATGGGGACATAAACTAACCTCTTTTAGCAACCTCCTTCCTAGAAATGAAGATCAAAACCTCCCCCTTGTATTTTGAGAAATCTGGAACTCCAAAATCGCCCCCAATGGAAGGTGGGTGCGAAATACTGTGTTCTGGTCGGGGAGGAAGAAGGGGTATTTATACAGAGATAACACAGGCGGTTGACATAAGCCAACCGCCAGTGTAAATACTCTATTTACACTGGCGGTTGGCTTAAGTCAACCGCCTGTGATAAACGTTTCCACAGGCGGCCGAAAATCTCTGACACCGCCCGATTTATGCCAGAGGCGCGTCGTAACTGGAACCGCCTGTGGTATAAAAAGGGGGCGCCAGCAATGACCCTCTTTCTACTAGTGGACTAACGTATAAGTGGGTCTGATGTTGAGATATCTTTCAAGTTAATATATAGACTAAAGCTTGTCAGACACCGCCTGCTGACACTTTTGTGCCCCTCTAAAAACTGCATTTTGAGAGGTAGTTCGACTTGCTACGTATTTCTAGAGGCGGTTGGCAAATTTTCTTCGGCTCTAAAATTAGTGTAACACTATAAAATTTATAACTTCTTCAAACATGCAAAGTCAAATGAAGGTATATATTATAACAAAAAATGTATATATCAAGAATATATATATATATATATATATATCAAAGGGATCTACAACTTTGTAATTGACGATGTTTTTATTTAAAATCAATTAATTAGATCCCATAAATGCTATTTGAAGTTCTCATATTTGGAAATTTATTATTTTTTAAATAACCTCGGATGCAGAAATGACTAAAATCAAATTTATAGATCTCGAGAAGATCAAAAACATTGCAGTTGATAACTTTTTAATTTAAAATAATCTACACTAGTAGAAAATAGTATAACGCTGACGCCTCCTTTTTATAGCAGTTTTAGTTATCACGCGCCAGTGGTATAAAAAGGACGGTGTCAGCATTGCCAACCGCATGTAGTAATGTATCTTCATAGGCGGTTTTCCAAACAAAACCGCCTGTAGAAATCATGTATTTCTACATGTGGTTTTCCTAAGGAACCGCCTTTCCTGGGAATAAATTTTTTTCCTATTTTTAAAATGTGATTTCGTATTTTTTATAAAAAAATTCCACAGGCGGTTCACTAAGAGAGTTGCCTGCGGAAATATTTTCTACAGGCGGCTCACAAGGAACCGTCTGTGGAAGTGGCCCATTTCTACTGGCCTCCAACGCAGGCGGTGCTGGAAAACGCCAGTAGAAATAGGTTACCAACCACCTATATATATAGTATGCCGTGTACTAAAGCTATGGTCCAAAATTTAGTTTGAGGGCCTCGCATTTTGAAATTTCAAATTTTTTAACGGTTTCGGGTGATAAACCAATAAAAACTAAAGTTGTAGATTTGGCAGAGCTATCAACTTTGTAGTGGATGTTGATTTCATTTGAAACCACTTATCTAGGGAATTTCTATTTAAAGTTCTCACGGTAGTACGTAAATCTTATTAGAGACGGGCAGAATGATTTAATAGAGGCGTGCAGTGGCAACCACCTCCAATCAATAGTCACCGTTAATCACAGAACTACCGAGGCGGTTGATATACCTGCCTCAGGAAATAAATAAAAAACAAAAAAATCAGTGAGACCATTGCTGGAGCCCGTTGAGCCCATCAACGAAGCCCGCCAATCCAATTTGAGCGTCGCCACCGCCGCCGCTCATCAGATCCGGACGGCTGCGAGCGCCAACTGTCGTGTCATTGCAAGCACGGGCAGTTGCAAGTCCCTGCCATCGTGAGCACATCAAGGCACCGTCGGATCTACGCCACCGTTTATTTTGAGATCTGGATTTCTGCCACCGCATAAAGATCTGCATTTCTGCCACCGCAGCTCATTGGGGTTGCCGTTGCGGTGGAGGGTGCTCGGCGCTGAAGGGAGAAGAGCTCCCTGGCCGTCTCGTCTGAGCCGCCATCCCGCCTGCCGCAAGGAGGTGGCGCCCGCTCACCACCAGGATGAGCCGCCGCTCACACCATCGACCCGCTCACCTGTAGGAGCCGCCAATGTCACCTTTAGGATGTCGCCTGCAGGGCCTGCGCGTCCATGACTTCGTGCTGGAACACCACCGGACTAACCCCTGAGCCGCCAGAGGTAGGAGAGAGAGGGGAGAGGAGAGGGAGGGCATTGCGCTATGAGGGAGAGGAGAGGGAGTGGCGCTAGGACGGGAGGTGTATTGCACTCGATCAACTTGGGAGCAGAGGGAGCGGTGCTGGGGAGGAGCAATGTGAGGCCAGGGGTTCACTTAAGTGCTGCTTACATACGAGCCCAGTCGAATGGTGGAGATGGGCTTTTTTTGGGCTATAACATAGACCACTATTTTTGGAGGCGGCCTTATAGTGTGCTCGCCTTAGGAAATGGAATTATGGAGACAGTTGCTTAAGATGGTCGCCTTTAGAAATAGAGGATTTTTTGAGGCGGGCGAACATGACCGTCTTGGTAAAGGAAAAATGCCCGGCTCCGTTAATCGTAGGAGTTAACAAAGGCGGTTGAATTTTGTGACCGCCTCCGTTAATAAAAGGGCATCATCTTGCAAAATTATTTGTGTAATAGTGTCAAATTTTGATATTCAAATTTTAAATGACATAAGACGGAGAAACGACTAAAGTTAGACCATTGGTACTCATCAATGTCAATATCTTTCCTATTAAAATACTTTCTATTTGAGGTCCAAATTATTTGTTTCAAATATATAGTAAAGTGAATATAAAAGGATGTATCTACGCTACGCCTTAGTTACAAATGACTTTTGAGATGGAGTGTTATGAGCTATGACGTGTGGTTGCCTGGTAGGGGTTTCTCGGATTATAATGAATCATTCTGACCCTATTTATGATTTCCGAAAACCAATTTCTAGAAGAGCCTTGACACCTACCTCTATAAATCGTTGATTTGTATAGACAGATAAGTCTACCGCCTTCTACAAGTCTTAGCACTAGTAATATTATAGATGATTGCTACAATGAGATTATGATTGCAAGCGTTGATTTTATCGACATGAGTTCAATTTGTGGCCATTATTCTCCATGAGGGTGGCAACTCTAGGTCATCGATCTGCAATCCATGTTTTATCCAATAAATTCTAGAAGTTGCCATGATTTCTGAAAACCAATTTCTAGAAGTTACTAGTGTTTTATTACTAATTAGAAACACTAGGAGAATTCCATGGGTTAGATTTGCAATCCATGTTGTATCCAATAATGTAACTGTTGATGTTCTTTCACCGTTTCATATGCATTGTTGTGGCAATGTGGCTGCTTTCAGAAAGATCGAGGTTGTCGTGGCGCTTCTAGGACAGTGAACCAGTAAAGTAATTGACAACCTCGTGCCTTTAATTTTGGCGTCAACAGCGGCATGACCAATATTTTAGATTTGATCATTGAGGATAACAATTTTGTTTCTGTTTTCAACAAGGCTCCGTTATGCATAAAAAAAGCAACTAGAGAACAAAGATGATCACGGAAGAATCTGGATAAAAGCAGACTCATGCTTTGTCCATAATACCTGACATGTCCATAAAAACAGTTGGACATAAAAACCCGATCAAATAGCGCGTATACGGTACTGTTGACTTCTCAAAAGCATATGGGATATGCCT
Organism: Sorghum bicolor; assembly: GCF_000003195.3. NCBI lineage: Eukaryota > Viridiplantae > Streptophyta > Magnoliopsida > Poales > Poaceae > Sorghum > Sorghum bicolor. The sequence continues at coordinate 1,032,303 of NC_012875.2, read as the reverse complement.
TGTTTAGTTCACCTAAAAAAGCAAAAAGTTTTCAAGATTTCCTGTCACATCGAATCTTGTGGCACATGCATAAAGCATTAAATATAGACGAAAGCAAAAACTAATTACACAGTTTAGTTGGAAATCGCGAGACGAATCTTTTGATCCTAGTTAGTCCACAATTAGATAATATTTATCACAAACAAACGAAAGTGCTACAGTACCGAAATCCGAAATCTTTTCGGAACTGAACAAGGCCATATTTTGGAATGTCTAACACGCTCCGTCGCGCATTAATGCATAGGTCCTTATCAAAAGGGAAAGAACAAACCTCCGTTACTTAGAGTTGCACGAGAAGAGACGTTAAAAAAATGACCTTCAGATGTTTAGTTCCAAAAATTTTTTGGTTTTTGGTACTATAGTACTTTCATTTTTATTTGATAATTATTATCTAATCATAGACTAAGTAGATTTAAAAGATTCATCTCATGATTTACAGACAAACTGTGTAATTAGTTTTTATTTTCGTCTATATTTAATACTCTATGTATGTACCGTAAGATTCGATGTAACGAAAAATCTTGAAAAACTTTTTGGTTTTTAAGGTGAACTAAATAAGGCCTAAGCTGAAAAGGTACGTGCGTCTGCGAGCTTGTGAACATTAATTAATTCAACCATACCCCTTGGTGTACTTCATTATTAATGTACGTGTTACAAGACTCGATTTATAACATTTATATCTTCAAATATATTTATTAAAAACTAGACTTAAAAAATTTTTCTAATAGTACTAATTAAACACCATAAATACTACTATTTCTAGACGTAAAAAAATAAATATTAATATTTTTAATATATACGTAGTTAAAATTGTTTCTCGGAAAGCACAAATGCCTAAAACTTGTATACAGACAGAAAGTGGGCCTTGTTTAGTTTTAAAATTTTTTGCAAAATCGACACTGTAGCATTTTGTTTGTATTTGACAAAAATTGTCTAATCATGGACTAACTAGGTTCAAAAGATTCGTCTCGTCAATTTCGACCAAACTGTGCAATTAGTTTTTATTTTTATCTACATTTAATACTCCATGCATGCGTCTAAAGATTCGATGTGACGGGGAATCTGAAAAATTTTGCAAAATTTTTTGGGACTCTAAGGCCTTGTTTAGTTTCAAAAAATTTCAAGATTCCCCGTCACATCGAATCTTGTGACACATGCATGGAGTATTAAATGTAGACAAAACCAAATACTAATTACACAGTTTACCTGTAATTCGCGAGCTGAATCTTTTGAGTCTAGTTAGTCTATGATTGGACAATATTTATCACAAACAAACGAAAGTGCTACAGTAGCCAAAACCAAAAATTTTCCTCAACTGAAAAGTTGTCGGGTTCTCATCACTGCCTGTGCACTCTTGTCGACAAGTCCACGAACGAACCAGTTTCAGGTCAAACAAGAAAGCAACACTTCAGTGCTTGACTGACCCTGTTGGTAGACTTGACTGAAATAGATCATTGTCAAAAAGGTTTACAAAAAAAAAAAAAAAAAAAACAGGTGAGAGATTTAATGGTTCAAGGGTACCTGCTAGTAAATGAAAAATTTTACCAAATCCTTTGCCCAGTAAAAAAAAAGTCATATGTTTTCCTTGAAAAAAAGTGATATTTTTTATGTATAAAAAAGTGATATTTTGATATTTCCCACAGTCAACAATTCTAAATTAGAAAACTGTACAGATTAACTAAGGAAAAAGTCAAACAGTCCGATCGAGGAACTTTAGGTTCTTGGAGACATGATAGTCGATAAATCATCATTTTGTACACTAACCCATGGAGATCATGATGCTGCAACCAATTTCGCTGATTCCTTGAGATCTTGGAAAATAGGGAAATTTTAAAAACCTCCTAGATCAGACAGTGCTCATGCAAAAAAAAAGATAAAAAGAATATTATTTAAGGTTTTGTTTCGTTGTGGACCAATCCACTCCAATCCACGTGGGTAGTACTCACTCCGTCCCAAAAAGAGTGTCGTTTTAGGTTTTCGTGCCACAAGTTTGACTCAATTTGTAGAAAATACGTGTAATATTTATATCTCTAAATAAATTTGTTAAAAAACTAGACTTAAAGATCTTTCCAATAATATTAATTATGAATTATAAATATTAATATTTTTTACTATATATTTAGTTAAAGTTATTTCTTGGGAAGCGAAAACAACACTTATTTTGGGACGGAGGGAGTAAGGTATTAGGTTGGCCAAGAAAATTGCCTCATATCAGAACCATATATCCAGTAAGTTTTCTATAGTAGTAGTAGTAGTAGGTGAAAGACCATATATACACTCGACACATCTCTATACAGAAAAATATTTAGACTTCATCATGCCACATAAAAGTGGGAGAGAGTAATTATAGTGAAACAAAAAGTGGAGCCTTTGTGAACAACAATTGTAGCTCAAAACTACAATTTATTTTACAGTAATTTAATTTGCTCTCCCTATTTGAAAACAATTATTCGATACTAATCAAGAACAATTATGCTACTTCATGCCACATAACAACAAAGACACTAATTACAAAAAAAATCCTAAAATGGAGACTTAATCATGAACAACAATATAGCTTCAAATAATGTGTTGGTAGGTGTCACATGGATTTGCTCATCAAAATGAAATTGGCAGCCCTATGGACAAAAATCTACTCTATTTCATAGATAAACCTTTTGGAATATGGATTCACCACAATTTGGATGTCTTCCTAAAAATCCAATTGAGGAATGCTCTCTAAAATGGAGAAACAACTAGAATGAGATTCAAGAAATCTAACCATCAAAACAATTATAAAGCTACAAATTCAAAGGAGTAGATGCTTGTTACTAACCTTAAAGCAAGAGATCATGGCCATGCTTGAAAATCAACGACCTTCATTGAGCATTTCGATGAAGAACGACCACAACAATGGTGAAGAACTTTGGCCCCAACAATGAGTGTGCTCAAGATGGAAGATAGGATTACAACTTCTGTACTACGTCTATCACTGTCGGCTCAGGACAAAAACAGTTAGCAATAGCACGACATCAATGTCAGTTTGTGGCTAGAACGGATAGTGATATTTCACAATCAGTCTAGTGCCACTGTTTTGTGGGACACTAATCATTTTCTGATTTTAAAGCTAATAATCAACAGAGAAAATTCATAACTGCCAGTATAATAGTGGTTTCACTACGGGATACTCATGCTTTGCTGAGTGTCATTGGCACTCGGCAAAGGCCCAAATACACTTGGCAAAGCCTTTGCCGAGTGCCACACTTAGCAAAGTCCACACGGCAAAATTTTAGCTGACAAAGAGGTCTTTGTCGAGTGCTATTTTTCGGGCACTCGACAAAGGCTTTGCCGAGTGTCGACACTCAGCAAAGATAAAAAACGAAAAAAATCCAAAAAAATCCGAAATAAAAGAGAATTTTTTTTTGCAGGAGGTCGTTTACAAATTTTGAATTTCAAATTTAAAAAATTCAAATGTAGTTTTTGCATGACAAGATGATTCTAAAACAAAAAATTGTCAACTACAAAGTTTCATTACTTTTTGAGATCTACAAAGTTTATTTAAAGAGTTTTTCCATCCGAGGTTGTTTAAAAGTTAAAATTTTAAAAATTTCAATTAAAAACGCGGTTTTGCATGACAAGATAAACTCGAATGAAAAAGTTACCAAATACAAAATTTCATAACTTCTCAAGATTTACAGAGTTTATTTTGGTTATTTTGTCATATGTTCATCCGATATGGTGATTCTAATATTTTTCTAAAATCTTATATATCTCTCTTTGTAGTTTCATAAACTATAAGAGAGAGATGTAAAATTTGTAAACAAATTTATTTTGGCTTTCTCAAATGAAGAAATGATCAAAATAAATGTTGTAGACCTTGAGAAGTTATACAACCTTGTAGTTAAAAACTTTTTGATTAAAATTTGTTTAGGGCTTCAAAATTTGATTTGAAATTTTCTTTGTCAAGTGTTTTTTTGGCACAGTGTCAAATAAAAACACTCAGCAAGTGTTTTTATTTGACACTCGGCAAAGAGCTTCTTTGTCGAGTGTCCGAAAATAAACACTCGGCAAAGTATTTAACACTCAGTAAAAAGATGCGGATTCCGGTAGTGTTTCCATTAATGCCCTTCTTGGCCAGACTTGAGGTTTAGTGTTTTGCTTCTTATGGGAAAACTGTTACCCCTGCTTGGTTATAAATCATTTGAAATATCACACTCTTAGTTATGAGCAAGCTCTTACCATTTAGCATCGTATCGTCATGGAAGATTCAAGTTGTTCATGTTAGCACCATACTATTATTATATAGTAAATATGGATATAAGTCCTGTGATTATGCGCCCGTACTCATGGTTGTAAGGAAAATGGACCAAGTGGCCCATTTAGTTTTGATTTTAGTGTTTGATGAATAACATGACAATTTCATCTAATGTTGTTTGCGGATATACAACATATAAAATGGATGCACGGTGGACATTGGCTTAGGCAAACAAGTGATCCGGATTATCAGCACCACACAAGCAATATATTAGAAGCTTTTTGAAGACCTGCAAGACAAGGTAGAAGTCAAAGACACCAAGAAGTAGAAGCGCGGACACAAATATACAAACAGAGTTGAAGCCACTCAAGTCGAGACAAATAGGTCACACTAGGGCAGAGAAACTTGCGGGTAACCCACTTCTACAAATATTTTTTTTAGAACCGCTAGTGCTAGGGGCCAGTGAAAATTGATCTTTCCACTAGCGGTTAACTGAGAACCGCATGTGGAAAATGATTTCCACCGGCGGTTTAGTTAAGACAAGCGCATGTGGAAATCGATTTCCGTAGACGGTTCAGTTAAGCTAACCGCCAATAAAAATATTTATCCAGAAAGATATAAAATTGGGTTTTAAAAAATAGCGAAAAAAATTGATCCCAGCGAAGGCTCACTAGGCCAACCACTCCACCCATCACTCACTTGTATCTACACTAGTATAGTGCCCGTGCTAACGCTACGGCTTAATTTTGGAATGCTTGTAAAAACAAAAATTATAGTTCGAAAAATATTTTTTCATGTAACAAGGCATAATAGAGGTATTTGTCTTATTATGAGCATCTATGTTACATTTTGTCTAACTCTTTAATCATGTACTGGACATCTTCGGGGATGTTGTCGAAACATTCGTTTGCTTTGCTCACCAAAATGTCCACCAAAAATTCCATCCTCAGCGAAGTTGAGTGCTGTGCATGGCAAATGATAATTAGTTATTATTATATTTGTAGCGTAAGATATATATTATTATAGGCTATATATGCTTACACTGTTGATTTGTGGCAAATTTTTGCCGTCCCACAACTTCATAAAGTTGTATACAAGAAAGCCTCCCAATTTCCTGGACAAGAGTAGTTGTTATTGATGTGCACAATGAATGAATGAAATAACCTTTTTACTGACAAATGTGAAATGTATTACGAGTGGTTACCAGTATTTATTATTATCTGTAACCTTTGTTACAAGTGGATATTCTCGCTTCCATTTATAAATATTGCCGCTCCACTTTGCATTTGTCAGTCCCATGGCGAGACCGAGTCTTCTAGCAATAGTGTGTAATGTAGGTATATATGCCATTTTTTGATTATAACCTCCCAAACATGTCTCATCTTGAAGGGGGTCCATAATAAACACGGTTTTGTTTTGCATATCCAATATAAATAAAATGAAAGTTCCGTCCTTATAATATGGTAGTAGAATCTAAAAACAAACATAGAAACTATTAGTGGTAAACAGAATGAATTAATTTTGTAGAGCAATACACATAACATAACTTACATGGCTACAATCTTTAATTTTGTACTCCATGTTTGGCCAACACTCTAGTACTTTTCTTAGTTTTTCATGGTATTCCTTATCAATCTTACCACAACATCGCTGATCTCGTCCGAACCTAGTTATTTCCTGATGATTTTGCAAAAAAATCAAACATCTTAAGTAATTATTATACAACTAAATATTGTAAGTATTTGATAAATTATAATTTTTATTTCAACTTACAGCAAATTTGAGGTCCATGAAGTGATATTTTTGTTTCTTCAGCATCATGTATTGGTTGCACACAGCTATCCGAATAGCCATATTTAAGCATTCGTGATCCATCTCTTGATCCTCATTTAAAATATTTTTAATCTTCGTAAGACCTAAAGAAATTGGGTACGGTCTTGTACTCCGTATCCAGTCTTTGCTAAATAAACAATGACAAAGATTAAATTAATTTTATAGGAAATCTAGGACAGACAACAGAAATATTTAGAATGACTTACTCAAAAGTTTCATCAATCCCAATCAAATGGATGATTGTGTAAATTGCTGATAATAGATCTTCTCTACTTTTCCACTTTAATGTACGTGTTAATTTGATGTCACCTGACATTAAAATATCCAGATCATCGAGCTCTGTGATGTCATCATCCTCAATATTGTCAGTCTCATATTGATCTCCATCATCCGGTAAGCCTCTTGCTTCATTTAATGGGGAGTTATACAAGATAGCAGGTAGTTTATACCTGAAGTTACTTATATCTCTCTGAAATTATGAGCAAGTTCTAGAATTAATAACCAATAAAAAAGTAATGACTATGTTTAGAAATTATTTTTTTAAAGAATTACGTGGCTGATTTGGTCAGATAAAGCAGTTCCTGTCCAATATTCCATGTAATTAATGAGCCATAATCCACAGCTACAACTGTTCATATCCAAAACAATTTTAAAAAAATATATGAGATATAAATATGAGATATAGAGATATTGTAGCTGGTTAGGACACGATAGAAAGATATTTTACCCATCTTTTTGCATTTGTTCGGTGATCTTATGTTTAATCTCCCAAGTTGACACTTCGACACCGTGTTTCCATTTTGTTTGGTCCAGTGGTGTAGAGAGCAGTGCATGCTTTATGAGTCTTTCCATTCCTATTAACTGGATTGATCGACACATCAAAATTATTTAAGAAAGAGATATCGAAGAGTTGTAAACATGTATGTGCCTCAGTCGTTTTTTTGTTTACCGTATATTTGAGATCTGTCCAGTTTGTCATATTTTCTCCAAATGAATCCAAAACATGTATTTCACCTTCTGAAGCATTCACGACTGCTAGGTACCAGTGAAACTTTGTAATGTTGATCGGAAGAAAGACCTGCAGTAATATAGATTTATCTAAATTATTTATGTACTTTTGAAAGGGTTTAAAAATTTGCATGACATTTTATATAGTGAAGCCTACCATATCAACATCTAAATAATTTTGAACCCTTGTCTCAACCACGTCGTCTTGAGTATAGCTCAATTTCGACTCATCTTGCTCTCCGTCACCTCGTAGCAATTGAGAAAACCATGTATTCTCCAAATAAACAGATCCACCTTCTCTATGAAGAAGGTGCTCTTCATTCCGCATCAATTGTATATAAAGACTTATAACCTGCAAGTTTTTTATTTTTTCATTAATTGATTAGCAGATATTTGACATGGACATTATTAGTTAATATAGAATCAGGTGTTAAACATGCTTACAGCGCCATTTACTTCCTCATTCCCAGAAAAAAGGCAATCCATGTCATTTCTTTCTCCCCAGCAATCACCAATTCTAACAAGCAGATGCTTTTGACTTTTTTCTTTCATATATTGAATTACCTCAAGATCCTGTGGCGTACACTCATAATCTACAAAGATATTAGTAGAGAGTAGAGATAATTAATTAATTACCAAATTTAAAGAGAATTGTTTGAATTGATGATGAATTACCTTGAGGCATGACTTGTGCCATGTTTGATTTCTTTGGCTTGTTATACTGAGGCAATACCAACAAATTATTTGCAGGATGCATGAGCTCTTTGTCTTTTTGTATACGTGGCGTTTTAACGTCGTTATCATTGAGCTGTACCTTATCAGGCTCAATTGTAATGACCTGCATATGCAATATAATAAACATATATATTATTTATATAATATTAGAGATAATAAAGATTTTGTACGCAGTGGTCGACATGGCTCAAATATTTGAGGTTATTTGAGTTGCTGGAGGAATTTGTTGCGTACGTCATCCTCGTGAGCACGCTTCCGCTTCTTTTCTCCATCCTTTTCTTGATGAACTATTTTTTTGCTCTCGCCTTTTGTTTGGACATCTACATCACTTTTACCCCGCTCTGGTACTTTTTGTTCTGCAATTATTTTAAAATAAACACGGTAACATACATCTAACCAGTCCTTATTTTTTTTATTAAAGTAGCATGAGTGTGTTGTGCTAATATAACTCACCAGAAATAGGCATTGGATCAATATGGACTGTCCGTTGGCCTCGACATCCTGGAACATAATTATCATTTCTGTGTAGCCAATCTATGGGCTCAACGGACTCATCGGTATCCATTGTTGTCGATATTTCAGCATCATTCTTGTTCTGTATTTCTTGGCTAGAGTCTTGTTTAGAGACTGATCGCATTTCCTTCTCGAGAACTATCTGATCATTCTCGACAGGTTCGGTTTTTGCCTCAGTGTCTATATCTTTTTTAATAAATTCTGCATTCAGATTGGCAAAACATAAATTAATTTAAATTTGAAAACTAAACTTATGACTATGTGGGATGATTAATATTGAATTATTGCAATGAAGATTCAATGAGAATAATAATTATTATAGCATTGATTGAAGAGTGGTTCACCTGCGTGCATGGGCATGGTACCTTTTTCTTCGGGTGTTACCTCACTTGTCATCAAGTTTGGACTATTTACCACCTCAGGCACCTCCACAGATTTGTCTATATCTTTTTTAATAGATTCTGCATTTGGATTGGCAAAACATAAATTAATTTAAATTTGGAAATCAAACTTATGACTATGTGGGATGATTACTAATGAATTATTGCAGTGCAGATTCAGTGAGACTAATAATTATAGTATTGATTGAAGAGTGGTTCACCTGAGTGCATGAGCATGATACTTTTTTCTTCGGCTGTTACCTCACTTGTCATCAAGTTTGGACTATTTACCACATCAGGCACCTCCACAGATTTGTCAACAAAGGCATGATTATGCTCCATTTTTTTCTCCTATGACTCCAAAAGAATATGATTGTCAACGTACAATATAGAGAAATTATGGTTTAGGATCTTTAGATGGGTGACCATACCTTACTCGTATTGCGGCTGCCTGGACAACGGCCGTGAAATCAAGCACGTCGTAGTGCTGTTCGAGGTGTCCTCAGTCTTTGAATGTTCGAGAACTCTAGGTCGGCCGCGCGTTGTTCACCGTTGGTGGCGGCTAGGGCGTGTGAGGATGCAGTACGCCCGCAGTTAGGGCATGTGAGGTCTTTCGGGGCGGCGTGCGTGCACAACTACGGCCACGCGTTGTGATTAGGCCCGTGTAATGCCTAATTCATATATTATTATATGGGCCCTCGATTCCTTCTTTATCCACCCAAAGCGTACGGACCAGCTGCCGGACCGTGAGCTTTGAGCACCTGGCTTGGCAGAGGAGGGGCTGCGCGAAGCGAGGCGACGCACGGTGTCCGGTGGTGGGTGCGGCGAGGGACGCGAGGCGAGGACGCGGGGAGGCGGCGGACGCCTCCGCTGACTCAGTCGGTGGGAGCGGGAGGTGCGCGGCGCGGGGGAGCTGAATGTCCGGGCACCCAACGGTCGGCACCACGTCGGCCGCGGCGGAGGCTAACGGCGGCCGGTGCGGGGACCCCGGGGCCGTGGCGAGGCGGCGCTGGGATCTACCCGGCAAGAAGCGAGGCGGGGACGCGCGAGGGGGGGGGGACGCCTCCGCTGAGTCAGTCGGCGGGAGCAGGAGGTGCGCTGCGCGGGGGAGCTGACTGTCCGGGCACCCGACGGTCGGCACCACGCCGGCCGTGGCGGAGGCCAACGGCGGCGGGTGCGGGGACCCCGGGGCCGCGGCGAGGCGGCGCTGGGATCTGCCCGGCGAGGCGGCCAGGAACATGTCATCCTCGTGAACACGCTTCCCCCGGACCCCCTCTTCTTCCCTGACCCTGGTCCTCGACGGCGTCATGGTGAGGAGAAGCGAGCAACCGAGCACGAGGAGAGCGACTGCAACGCAGAGAGGAACCTTCACTTCAGCCCAGCAGAGGTGAGAGACCCACTAAAATCCACAGTTCGAATCTTTCCCCAGTCCCCATCTCTAATTTTGAATCGACGGCATGCCGATGGCAAGGCCACGAGAGGTGGTCGGCACCCACCGGCCACGGCCAGTGCGGCGCCATGCTGCCCGTCTGCCCCCTGCGGCCGGCCGGCCGCCTGTGCCCCCGTCCGGCGCTCTAGGCTCCGGCCTCCCACCAATGTGGTGCTGTGTCTGTGGCTGGCCGCTGCTGCCTACTGGACTGCTGCTGCTCTGCTCTCTGCTGGCTGCTGCTCGATAGCAGACAAGTTTGCCAGAGAGCACCACCGGCAGCACCTGGATTGACCCAAGGTTGAGGGGACTGCAATTAGCAAGAAGTGCAAATTTAAATGGTATTGTTCATGAGCATTTCGATTTGTCAGTCTAGCAATTTCTACCTTGTGATATTTTTACTCTTGGTTCAGGGTATGCAGTTTTTGCCGGTGTTGTTTATTTTAGGTATTGGTGTTGTATTTATTTTATTCTTGCCCCATGAATATAAGATCTGGTATTCCAATGGTTAGAGTCACTTCTCTGGACCCTTGTATGATTATATGAATATAAGAAATATAACAAGATGGATTTTTTTGTTATCTATGTACCAATATAGAAGTTTCTGTGATTGATGAATTGGTTGTTTAGAGCTGAAATTCCCACAAATTCGCCAAAAATTTTTGGCTGATTCTGATCTTAGAATACCTCTGTTTTGAATTTGAAAGGAAATATATGCTCTATTTTTATCTGCATGTAATGGTTTCAGTGCTGTTGTTTCTGATGTGATTGTGATGATCAATATATCATTCTTTTTTATCTTTTCTTTAAGAAGTTATTAATCCTAAGTGCCACACTTCATACTTCCTTGTTGATTCTTTCTATGTACTGACGTAGTAGTGGTTTCATTTACAGTTCAATAGGGAGGCAGATGGCTCATTGAGACCTTTGCCAGCAAAACATGTGGACACTGGGATGGGCTTTGAGCGTTTAACTTCTATCCTTCAGAATAAAATGAGCAATTATGATACAGATGTATTCATGCCAATATTTGATGCCATTCACCAAGTATGTTTGTCATCTGCGTGCATCATACTTCAAGTTACTTTATTTATGTTTATGCACAGGAGTGCATCTAGATATCATATTCTATGGATATATGCATTGATAATTTGGTGCGAACATGTAAATGCAGTTGGCTGGCGATGGAATTCAACCATACTCTGGTAAAGTAGGTTCTGATGATATTGGCAAAGTTGACATGGCTTACAGAGTAGTCGCTGACCACATAAGAACCCTTTCTTTCGCTATCGCTGATGGTGCTCAACCTCATGTGTAAACTCATTCTTAAACACTTTTCGTTTTCTATTTCAATTATGCTTCTAGGGCTTTGTTATTATCTATTATAGAATGGAATTTCCCCCTTAATATGTGTTCATCTGTAGGTAATGAGGGAAGAGAGTATGTTCTGAGGCGCATACTTAGGCGAGCTGTTCACTTTGGTCATCAGAAATTGCAGGCAAAGCAAGGATTTTTTAGCTCGTAAGAAACAAGCCTTTATCTGGACCAATATGTTTGCATAACTCTATTTGAACACGGAATGCTACAAATATATGTTTAATTGGTAAAGTTACTATGTTTATTGTGAAGTAAGGCACTCAAGTGAAAGTAAGATTTTGGATGTTTGTCCACAAAACTTTTCTGCCTTGTGATACTTTTACTCTTGGTTCAGGGTATGCAGTTTTGGTCAGTGTTGTTTATTTTAGTTATTGGTGTTGTATTTATTTTATTCTTGCCCCATGAATATAAGATCTGGTATTCCAATGGTTAGAGGCACTTCTCTGGACCCTTGTATGATTATATATGAATATTAGAAATATAACAAGATGGACTTTTTTGTTATCTATGTACCAATATAGAAGTTTCTGTGATTGATGAACTGGTTGTTTAGAGCTGAAATTCCCACAAATTCGTAAGAAGTTTTCGCTTATTCTGAGTTTGCTTAAATGTCTTTATATCATAGATCGCCAAATTCAAGGCAAAACTGTAGTAATGACTTGTTGGGATTCACCAGACTTGCTGAGAAGCTGCAGTGCGCTCCCTATATATCAGGTAAGACATATAGATAGTTTTGTATCAGAAATTCAACACACACATAGTTTATTACAGTACAACCAAACAATTGTTTTGTTCAGTAAAGTCTATTATTTCTTGACAAAGTGCATCAACTTGTTATGGTCTCAGGGCAATGAAGATGCCATTTTTCTTTGTGTCATGTCATATGTCCCATGTCATCTTTGATAAGGTTTGGCACCTGTCAACACTGCAGAGTTGCAAATTACACAAGGTCAGTTACCACACATCAACATTTATTTTGTTTTCTACAGTAGAGATATTTTTCACTATAGTGAATGCCAGAAGCATATGACATAGTATAGTATGTTATATGAGGCTCATAAATTATACAAGAGAGTACTACTGGGTTAATGTTCCTGAGTATCATGTACCTGAGTATACCAACAGTTTATCACCAATTTAGGACATCTTTGTAAACTATATTCTTTGTGTTCTTCCCTGTAGTATCCAATTCCTCTTTTGGTTTTGCTAGAATTCTTGTGTGGTGAAACCGGCTTCAACTGGGCCTCTCATTTGATTTGATTATTGTTCGTTCCTTGCAGAGAAAGGGGTCAGAGGGCACTGGTGCAGAGACTGGCAGAGAAGCTGGCCACGGTCAGGAATGCGGAGGGCACGCCTCCGCCGAAGCAGCAGTGGGAGGACGCGAAGGATGATGCTTCTGATAAAGTCTGAACACTGCAGAGTTGCAATTTACACAAGGTCAGTTACCACACATCAACATTTAATTTGTTTGCTATATTAGAAATATTTTTCACTATAGTGAATGCCAGAAGCATATGACATAGTATAATATGTTATATGAGGCTCATAAATTAAACAAGAGAGTACTGGGTTAATGTACCTGAGTATATCAACGGTTTATCACCAATTTAGGACATCTTTGAAAACTATATTCTTGGTGCTCTTCCCTGTAGGATCCAATTCCTCTTTCGGTTTGGCTAAAATTCTTGTTGTTGATCTTGACACACCCCTTGATAAACCAACATAAAGCTGTCCATGTGAGAACACGGGCTCTGGAAGGTAGATCCCAACGTTTGGGATGGTCTGTCCCTGCGATTTATTTATTGTCATGGCAAAACTTAACCTCACTGGGAATTGTTTTCTCTTGAACTTAAAAGGAAGAGAAATATCATCCGAGGGAGACAATGGTAGCCTTGGTATGAACACTCTTTTTCTCACATGTTGACCACCAACGATCTCAGCATCAATTGCATTGTCTTGCAATGCCCTGACCATTAGCCTTGTTCCATTGCACAAGCCGTTGTTAGGATCTAGATTACGTAGAAGAATCACAGGACAATTGATTTTCAGTTTTAGCTCATGTGGAGGAAGGCCATTTGGAGTTATTGAGTTCAAAAAATCAATAGGGAAGTGATTTTGAGGATCATCAACGATTGTGTCAAAGCTGTGGTAAACCTTCTCCTCACCTGGAAACCTTTCAATCATCAATGCATTCAGCCTATCAACATGTTCATTTTTGGTTGATAGAATGGCCCGTCCGCTCATATAGGCAGCCGATGTTGCATGCTCTTCAAGTGACGGGAACACTGAGGAAATGAGTCTATTGACTGCCTCATCCGTGTCAGTATATCCAATCACAATGTCATCAGGGAGTCGAACATAATCATCTCCAATTGTTTCTTCGGTTCCGTTTCCGATTCGTAGCAGGTACTCAGAAAACCAAGGGTCTGACTGTGCTCTCATGTTTTGTGTCAATCGTATCTTTCTTATTTGGTCCCACAAATATGATTTCTGCAAAGTAGCATCAGTTACCTGTGCTCTTGTCCCACGTGGCACCACAGGAAGGACCTGTCTAAAGTCTCCTCCAAATACCATGACCTTTCCTCCAAATGGCAAACCACATTCCATGATATCCTGTAGGGACCTATCAAGTGTCTCGACACACTGTCGCTTGGTCATGGCAACTTCATCCCAAATAATCAACGAGGCTCTACGAAGCAACTCGGCAGTGCCACTTTGCTTTGAAAAGCTGCACATTGTGTTCTCCCCAATTTTAATTGGAATTTTAAATCTGGAGTGTGCAGTGCGTCCTCCGGGCAATATTGATGCTGCTATACCAGATAATTAAATCATTTTTTGGGCAATAGGTGGTTCCCTACGTGTAGGAACATAATTATCATTTTTGTGTAACCAATCTGTAGGCTCCTCAGAGTCATCAATTTGCACTATTGTCGATAATCCAGTTCCCAAATTCGCACTTGCGGTTGTGGACGGTTGAACAATTACTCCACCACTGTCTTGGTTGGCAATGCTCGTGGTTTTATTATTTTGCAACTCAGCCTTTTTTCGTGCTCGATATTGACGTTGGTACTCAGCAGCCTTCCTTCTCTTTTCTTGTAACTCTTCGTTGGTCAACTCAACTTTCCTCTTTCGATGTTGGTTATTTCTTGTGTCCATCACTGTGTTAGCAGTATCTGCATATCCACTTCTGTAAGGCTAGTCATCATTGGGATTAGATATGCCACATGAAGTGATGGTAATTGATAGTTACCGTTGTTCAAAGGTAGTCTACTTTCTATCGTGGCTCCTGTGAGCAGTCCACCGTAGCTATGATTCCCATCTGTAGTTGGCTCGGTATTTGACTCGTTCGTAATAAATGGTGAATTTTGGTCTATCCCAAAATGCTGATCACCTGCATAAATGGAGTGTCATCTCGTATAAATTGTTGTAGTAATAAATAGAGTGACATCATCTTGTATTTGTACTATAATAATTCATGTCATGTATGCGATATTTACCAATAGCCATAGATTCTATATTTTCCTTGTCCAAACAAAGTGCAGAGTTCTGGGATTCGACATTCTTCCTTTGTCGATATTGACGCGAGTATTCACGTTGTTTCCTTCTCATCTCCTCCTTTCGTTCGTCGGACATCTCGGCTCGACGAGCCCGTTGCCGCAAGTTCCGTTCTTCCCTCGTCCGTCGGGCATCATCTATAGAGAGAGATGGAAAATAAATAGACACCCACAAATACTATACATGTATCCTATTTGGCATCATACCTGCGACGTTAGTGATGTCACTTAGTGCACTGGGTGTATCTCGGACCGTCGACATTGGGTAGGATAGGAGGCAACACCTTTTGATTTTTCAAAGGATCGCAGTAGTCCACAAGAGAATAATCAGAATGAACAAATTTAGAAACAAACAAATAATAACGCAGGCATAAATTCAGAGAGATAAACAAAAATTAATGCAGCCATAAATTCAGTAGTAGAAGTATAATATATATATATATATATATATATTTTTGCAGTAGTAGAAGAAGCACAGTGGAATGCACAAGTGGACCTGGTTCTTCACGAGGCGTTCAGGTTGTCATATTCATTTTACTCCTATCACTTTGCTGGGAGGGGCAGAGACAAACAAATAATAATGCAGGCATAATTTCAGAGAGATAAACAAAAATTAATGCAGGCATAAATTCAGTAGTAGAAGTATAATAATATATATATATATATATTTTGCAGTAGTAGAAGAAGCACAGTGGAATGCACAAGTGGACCTGGTTCTTCACGAGGCGTTTAGAGACGAAGGAGAAACTGGGCGTCAGTTGTGGTAGATGAAGGCAGAGATGGATCGCGCGAATTAGCCGACCTAGCTGCGGCAGCAGCCTGAGGCGGTCTTCCACGGCTGGGTTCGGCAAGATGCGGCAGCAGCCCGACGCGGTCCTCGGCCTTCCTCCACGGCCATTCCTCCACGGCCACGATCGGACACGGTCCTCCACGGGGCGGTCTTCCCACGGCCACGATCGGACGCGGTCCTCCACGGCTTCCACGGCCGGAATCGGGGAGGTGGGCTTCCACGGCCGGAATCGGGGAGGTCTTCCACGGCCGGAATCAATTTGGATTTACGGAGGCCACGATCGGCTTCCACGGCCGGAATCAATTTGGAGTTACGGAGGCCACCACGGAGGTTTTCACGGGGTTTGTTTTTTTTGCGATACGGTGTGAGGGCGTGAGGCGAGGCGAGGCTGGCGACCGTGAAGGCGTGAGGCGAGCGAGGATGTAAGGTTGGCATCATACTTTTAATCTCAGCCGTCTGTTTTGTAGGACATGTGCTGTAAGTCGTTGATGTTGCAGGTGGGGATTGGCTGGAGTAGATTTCAATTATAGTAGAGATTAGAGTTCGGTTCCTCACATATTATCCTACACTGATCATACATTGATTGTTTGAAGCCCAAAACGAATTCAAGTTGTCAACTATAAAGTTTTATAACTTTTCAAAATCTATAACTTTTATATTGGTAGTTTCTCCATCCAAGGTCGTTTACAAAATTTGATTCAAATTTGACGAATTCGAACATAATTTTTGATAATAAGATGATTCCAAATGAAAAATTTATCAACTAAAAAGTTTTATAACTTTTCGAGATCTACAACTTTCGTTTTGGTGGTTTTTTTATACATGGTTATTTGAAAAAACTCAAAAAAATCAATTTCAAATTATTTCGCGATTTTTTTAAGAAACTGCCACTAGAAATCTGAATTTTAGTGGTGGTTTCTTAAGAAACCACCTATAGAAATAAATGATTTCTAGTGGCAGTTTTAGTAGGAAAACTGTTAGTGCAAATCCATTTTTATTGACGGTTCACTTAAGTTAACCGCCAGTGAAAATACACCATTTCATTGGCGGTTCTTGAGCCAGGCCCACCAATTTTTTTTATAGGCATTTTTAATTAAAATCACTCATAAAAAAGAATCTCCACCGCCAGCATAGAGCTTTTCTGTACTAGTGTCAATGAATTGGAATTTTCTCATGATTTTTAATCTCCTCAAAAATAATTCACATGACATCAGTTCAAATTTGTAGAGCTTTCATTAGCTTTCTCGAAAGCGCAAGGTCACCAAAATTAAAGCTTGGAGCTAAAAGTTACGCCTAAAATACGAAAGTGTATCTGTGCTAAGAATAGTGTGTCAGACTGGTCCAACGCTCCCAAAAAAATAACGTGTTTTTCTGACCTCTACATGCTCAACAGCTACTATCTTGGTCATCTAAACAACTTTGAGATATGTGCAGCAGGAAAGAGAGTGCAAAACACTGGCAAAGAAAGTGCTGAACATAGAAGAGAGTGCTGCAGCACGAATCTTAAAACACTTTTGGATGGTAGGAGATAAGCACCAGTGAGCGGCCACATCCTACGATACATTATCGCAAAAAAATGGCTAGTTTCAATGGTAACCTGCAAAAGCGTCAGACTATAAGGCCCTGTTTAGTTCCCCACCCAAAATTTTTTCATCCATCCCATCGAATCTTTGGACACATGCATGGAACATTAAATATAAATAAAAAAATAAACTAATTACACAGTTTAGTTGAGAATCGAGAGACGAATCTTTTAAGCCTAGTTACTCCATGATTAGCCTTAAGTGCTACAGTAACCCACATATGCTAATGACAGATTAATTATGCTTAATAAATTTGTCTTGCAGTTTCCTGACGAGCTATGTAATTTGTTTTTTTATTAGTTTCTAAAAACCCCTCCCGACATCCTTCCGACACATCCGATGTGACACCTAAAAAATTTTCATCCTCCATCTAAACAGGGCCTAACACAATGGTTGGATGGCCCATCAAAGTCCAATCCGACAGTACGCAGGAAAAGGTTTCCTACCTTCCAACGGCTCTATTTGCAATGGAAGCCATATTATAAGTTGCAACCGGCCAAATAAGGTTTGGAGGAGTGAGAAAGCATATCAAGGGTGTTGCTACACCATCTTAGTGCCCTCCACATGCATAGTGCTTAGCAAAATATTCGGTGATTAACATAGATAGGTGCTTTACAAAGTGCTTACTAGGTTGATTAGATCACACTCATATGCGCTTGCTCTAGGCTTAGGCTTAGTTGCTAGTGAGGTTTGCATACCTCTTGTCACTCGGTGCTTGCACATACCATTGGTGTACTCGGTGGGGCTTATAGTCTTGTGAGACCACACCATCCGCACTTGTTTTGTTACCACCACCATGTACCAGAGGGAACAAGGTCTGCGGCGTTTCGGCTGAAAGCTTGGTAGTGAAGACGGCGTGACGGGGAGCATCCATGAGAGGCTTGCCGGAAGACATGTTGGAGACCCACTTGCATGTGGGGAAGCGTCGTGGCTATCCAGGGGCGGATCCAGGCCCCGGGCTACCTGGGCTGCAGCGCGGGGCGAGGCCCAGAAACTATGGAAATAAGTATTATTAAAAACACATTAAAAGCCTAGTCAGCTTATTTGTCCCCTCCGACACAAGAAAAGCCCAGTAATTAGCCCGGGACGCAGCCTATTTTTGGATCCGCCCCTGCGGCTATCCATAGAGTTACCCGACCAAGAGCTTAGCCTTTGCGAGGGGCTCAAACACAGGAGGAAGCTTATATGCTTCTCGATACCTCGGTAAAAATAGCGAGGTCGTCGACGGGAGTTTGCATCTCTACCTCATCTTGAACTTTCTCATTTATATTGTAATCTTAGTTGTGTACTTTATCTTTTCTAGCTTAGTTGATTATTGGCTAGTTGATAGGTTTGGAACTTGGGTTACATAACTGTTTTACGATAGAGATAGCTACATATTACCAAAACTATAGTTGCATATTTAGATGTTTTTTCTTGTTTAGGTTTTGCTAAAGTTATAGTTAGAGGGCATAGTTAGAAGTAGGATTTTAAGTTTCCTAATTTATGCCCTGCGCGTCATGGTCCCTTGCAAGTTGGTTTTTGCATGTTGACGGATACCATGATGGCCACGTAAGAAAGCTCGAGTACGGTCAGTGGCAAAAAGAGAAAATAGCTGAGGTGTGCTTATTGCGACCCCCAACTTTGACTGTACCTACACTCACTACCCTGATCACAGGTACGCCACTCTTTCAGACTTTAATTAGTTGATCTTTTAAACCAAGTACCTTTTTCATGCTCCATAGATTCTCTTGCGGCTGGGCAATACATGACACAAACTTGCATACATTATAATTGGACCTTGATGTATGCAGTATGCTGCTTTTCCTTTCGTCCTGCAATAGCAGAAATTTTAAACCCATTTT
This sequence comes from Sorghum bicolor, assembly GCF_000003195.3. Lineage (NCBI taxonomy): Eukaryota > Viridiplantae > Streptophyta > Magnoliopsida > Poales > Poaceae > Sorghum > Sorghum bicolor. The sequence continues at coordinate 1,012,987 of NC_012875.2, read as the reverse complement.
AAATTGATCTGAAACTGTCTGATTACGTTGTTTGCCACTCTGTGAACAGGTAGGACTACAGTCTTATAGAAAACAATGCGCATTTCGGTAAGAGGCATAATTTTAGGAGCCAAGAAAGGTACAACCAAAATCTGAAGGCATCCTATAGACGGCCCTAGCTTGACCAGCGAATATATCTGCTCTCAGATGCCTTTTGAACATCATCTTCAAATTGTGTCAAACAACCATGTGGTACCTGCAGTGGATGGACAGCATGGTACAACTGCTACTCAGTACTGTTCCCCAATGCAATATTTGTGTGTCCTTGCGTAGTTCGCCACAGTTACACATATACTGCTAGCTCATAGCCTCATATAATAGGGGACTACTGACCTTCAACTCCATCTCACTCTCAGTGCAGTGGCTGAATCATTCATTATTATTGATAGATAGATAGATAGGTTTTTCACCATGGAGGGCGGACCACGCTGTTCCATTGTGCTCCTCTTCCTCACCGTTGCCCTCGCCGCCAGCAGCCTTTCTTGGCTGGCTCAGCGCAGCCTACCACCAGCCGAAGGCCGCTACGTCCTCGTCGCCTTGCAGACCGATCGTGGCCACCAGACCAAGTTAGTCGCCGTAATGACAGACAAGGTGTCTATGGGCGGATTTTCCAACAAGTTCGGCAACTGGTTCGCCTTCCCACTCCCACTTTCGGCCGCCGGCAACAGCTACAACGACAACCATGGCCAGGGCGGCTTTGGCAACCTGCTTAGTTTGATTGTGAATGCCGCCGCGCCTTAAGGGATCATTTGCTCACGCTAGCCAGTGTGTCAGTGCTGGTGATGATATGTTAACGCTATAGCTGCTAGTAGCTAGTGGCGACTGTATTTTCATTTCGTTCATGTGTGCATTGTTTAAGATCTTTGTTATTTGTTTTGCTATTGTTTGTTTCTCCATGCATGATACCTGAGGTTGTATCGAAAACGTGTTACATATTAGTAATGGTACTGTCTGTGTTCATGAAACTCCAATATTGTGGCGGCTACAACCCTATATTCCCCCCTTGCTATTGTGTTTATGCTCTTGCTGTACTGTTGTGGTGGTCATCGCCCACAAAGTCTAGGTGGAAATGAAACAATCAATTCATAGAAACAACTAGACCGTGTTACAGTGATTAAGGAAGCGTGCAGTGATATACTTCAATGATTTTCACTACTAACACACGTAATGTCACTGCAATGTGATGCATCAAAAGGGGATCTGTTTATAAAGTTTAAGGATTTGTATGTAAATCACCTGGGGTCCCAGAATGCAGAGGGCAGAGGTCGTGGAGTTGGGGCCAATTTGCTCCAATCCATTGGTGAGGCTTATCACCGCCAGTTCATGTTAGGAACCGTTTGTGAAATGATTTTCACCATCGGTTCGTGTTACAAACTGTTGGTGAAAATGCTAACAATTATGACCGACGGTTGGTAACATAAAACAATGGCATTCCATCATCACCGCCGGTTCGTAGCACACAAACCAACGGAAATACTTTTACCAATGGTTTGATTCACGAGCCAGCAGTGATGACCATGTTGCAACAAAATAAAAAAAATCTTCTTCAAATTAAGTTAGAAGAAAATGGAGTTTCATCAAAGTTGTAAGTCTGGTCCAGATCTAGAATTTTGTAGTTGATAACTTTTACATTTGAAATCATTTATAGTCAAAAAGTTTTGTTTGAAGTTCTCATTTGAATTTAAATTTACAACAAAAACCAAAGTTGTAGATCTTGATGAAAACTACAATTTTGTAGTTGATGACCTTTTAATTTAAAATCAGTAGCGGCCAGTAAATCATTTTTTAAATTCTCACAAATTGAAATTAGAAATTTTCAAACAATCTCTTGAAAAGCAACCAAAACCATACTTGTAGATCTCGATGAGAATTACATTTGTGATTTCAGATAGCTTGTGATGCTAAAGTTATCGTTGAAGTTCTCACAGTTTTAAATTTTTTTTATAGAACGTGTCTAAGCACGCATTTCATTAAGGAGAAAGGAGTTTGCGAATCAAACAGTTGACCGATACGAAACGGAAAAACGTAAAACGAAAATGCAAACATACAATTTGAATTTCTTAAATGATCTCGAATGACAAAATGACCCAAATATAAGTTGTAGATGTCAATGAGAACAACTACTTTGTAATTGATGCTTTTTTCGTTTGAAGAACTATGTCGAACAGTTTGCACCGCCTATGATACCTCCATGCAACATAGTTTAAATTTGTTGATGATGTTAGCGTTATGAGAATGTTTTTGAAACTTCAAAGATTCGTAGTTTACAAACTAAGTATCCAAATAAAATTTCGATAACACCATTGTGTTTCATTGAATAAATCATTCAAAACAAGACCTCAAATGAATATATTTAGATAAATTTTGTTAGCAAATATTTACTCCATCCGTCTAGGAAAGAATGCAATTATGGGATCCATGTGAGGCAAAGTAACTCAAGTTTGACCGAGTTTATAGTAAATAATATTAGCATTTATGTCTCCAAACAAAATTAATTATGAAAATATATTCTATAACTAATCTAACTATACTTATTCTATATAATGAATTATAATAGTTTTTTATATAAATTTAGTCAAAGTTCAAACAGTTTGACTCCTCGAAAACCGAGAATTGCATTCTTTCCTAGACGGATGGAGTATCTCATAATGATAGAACATTCTTTTTCATGGAGTAGAGGTGATCTTCAAGGTTTCAAAAACAATGCTGCATCTTCACATGAAAAATATTATAGGTTCAAATGAATAACTTTGCAGATTTAGAAAAATATTGTTCAGAAAACATTATAATACCAATTACCATGAACCTATAATTTGTTTTCCTAGATCTAAAATGTTATTCTTCTGAACTAGGAACTAGTTTGAAGGAAGAATATTGTTTCATGAATCTAGAACATTGTCTCTGCTCAATAGAAGGAAAATCTTCTATCTTCATAAGATGAATGTCGGTTAAAGAAATTATATCCAAATATATCCATGTGGGGTCTTTTTTAAGGATTTATTGTAGGAAATATAATGGTCAAATAGTAATTAAATTTGGATACCTAATTTGTAAACTAAGTCTTTTTTAGTTTATAAAAATAACACATGTGACGATGTAAGAGATTTGGATGAAAAAAATATATCCTTTATATCCTTCCTAGTTGCTAGGAATATAGAGATTTGGATATAAAAAACCTTCCAATAGCTAGAGATAGCTCAAGGGCCCATTGTCTTTACAAACCTACTTTAGATGTGCCTGCATCTAGATCTACTTGTTTAGAGTTTCGTGTTAGCCTTGCCCCTCTCTTTTGTTCCGTTTGAACTCTTGTAAATGTTTGGTTACCTTAATAAATTTTAGTGGAGGCTCTTCTCCCCTGTTTTTTTTAAAAAAAAAAGATAAAAACATTTATGGAGGTGGGTGAACTACAAATGCATTTCTCGATACGAGTCATTTGGGGAATCATTTTTAGAGACGGTTGTAGATTAAGCGGTCTCTAAAAAAAAGAAACGTCTGTATAAATGATTATAATACAGCTAGCAGCGTATATACTTCAAATGTACTCAATCTATCCTAAATTATAAGAGGTTTAACTTTTTTTTACACCAAGTTTAACCATTCGCCAGTCAAACGTCTTATAATTTGAGACGAAGAAAGTACTATACAATTCTCTTTTCTAAAAAGAAATACAACAATGGGTGCTCCAAGTCTCGAACCCAATCAAATCCGGCAGCAGAGGTCGTCCAAGGGCGTTTCCGCTTCTACGGCGGCGTTTCCGCGGCCCTCGAATAATAGAATAGAATCCCTGTAGAATCCGACACAATTGCGCTAGTTTTGTTCGTTCCCTATATATTTCCTCACGCGGCGGCAAAGGGCGCCCTCCGTCGCGTCCTCTCCTCTTCCGTCCAGGGTGACAGGAAAACGCAGCCACGTACCTGCTCCATCTAGGCGATCGACCTCGAAGAGCTCCTCGATCTATACTCGATGATTTGAAGTTTTGAACTAGGATTGATCTCCCAAAGTCCACAAGGTACCGAACCCTAGCTAGATAGATTAGCTAATTCCATCCGTACGTGTTACATAATGATTGCTGTTCCCTTCGTATACTGTATAACCACTAAAGATTAGGACCTAATATATATAATCTATCTGAAAGTTTACATGTGTGTTTATGTTATGTTTATGTGCTATGTTATAAATCTATATATCAATCAATCTATCTATCTATCAATAATGTTGTACACGTCACAAGTCCACTGTTTGTAAAATGCTTGCCAAATGTGCTAATTAATTATACTCCATATTGATGCTCCTCATGCATGTGTGGTGTAGTGAATCTAGACGAGGGTAGATCATGCGGCCACACCTTAATTCAAGGTGGCGGAAGCGGAAGCAGCTACAGTTTTCACTTGGAAGTTCTAAGCAGCAACAGATTTCAGACCTTAGAGGCTCTAGCTCTGGTTTGGCTCTAGCTTCAAATCCCTTCCATTGTTTGTCGACATACCATGATGACAGCATCAGTGCTGAGGAAGATTTTTTTAGAAAGGCAGCAAGAGCTTTGCCGTATTTCTATTAGACGAGGAAAAAGAAAAACAAAAAATATTTACAACAACTTACATAGCAACTCGACTTTGAAAATCTCACGAGAAAGATCACCGAGTGCGACCTTGAGCAGGTGATTCCAGGGAAAGATCTTATTATGGAAGAGGAAGACACCCTCTTAGTGACAACAGACTTGGTCAGTTGACTTCAGAGGTGGCTGAGAGCACAGGAGAATATACAGACAAATTTTTGATTACGAAGAACAAATTTTATGAGCAGGACGCGTTTCTTTTACACGCGCGTGTAGTTACTCTCATCTCCATATCTCTAGATTTAAGGTGTATATGACCGGACGAAATGTATATAGACAAAGTATATGATCATACTAGACCATCTAGAGTGATATGTATATTAAGTATGCATACATACATAGAGTATATGGTTATACTTATTGCATATAATATAGTAGTGGCATTTTAGTAATATATTTAAAATATATTTTTTTTTGAAAAATTTTCGCGTGGTAAGATCTAGAGTATCTTAATATAAGTATATAAACATACTCAAACCGATAAACAAGTATGAATACATACACAATGTAGTTTATTGAAGATGAGAGTAACTACACGTACGTGTACAAAGGAATTTCCATATATATATATATATATATATATATATATATATATATATATATATATATATATATATATATATATATATATATATATATATCACGAAGCGATGGCGTTGTCTGCGTAATATGCTTGAAATTATAAATTATCTACAGTATGCTTGAAATTACAAATTCATGCAGAATCAAACTGCTGTAATTTTCTTTTGTTGACTGCTGAAATTAAGGGTGCAAGTAGCTGTGACATCATTGGTAATTATGTACTCTGTAGTAGTATCTATATTCTACTGCCCTACAGTATATAATTGACAGTAAATAAAAAAAAGTACAACAGTTAACTACACAACAATTCGTCGAAGCCTAATGTTTCTATAATTGACATATATTAGCTAGGGTAAGTATGATCATAATATATGTATACTGAATTCGTCGAAGCCTAATGGATCAGAGCAAGTAAACTGTAAAAGTTCATTGCTATGGAGAAAACAAGGAGACACGTCCTATTTGCGTCCAATTTTGGAGTTGACGAGGCTTTTACTGAACTTAAAGACTGCATTAGCTTGACTGACAGTTTGCTCCTTAATGACGATAAGGACATCTAGACTTATATTTGGGGATCAGGTTTTTCATCACAGAAGGCTTACAAACAGCTCAATGGATCTAGACAGGTTCATCCGGCCTTTAATTGGCTTTGGAAAAGTTCTTGTCAGAAAAAAAAAGAAAAATCTTCTGCTGGTTATGGTTGCATGAAAAGCTCAATACCACAGTCCACCTAAGAAGAAAACATATGCATTTGGAGGATTACACTTGTGCTTTGTGCCATTCTCAAACTGAAGAAACATGGCAGCATCTCTTCTTGTTCTGTCCCCTGACACAAGCCTGCTGGCTATCCCTTGGATTCATTCTCCCAAATGATGATAACATCTTCAATCTGCTTGAACACTTGAGAACTCAGCTACAAGTACGTTTTTTCATGGAGATTATTGTTACCATTTTGTGGTCTATCTGGGAAATCAGGAATGATGCTATATTCACGAATATTGAGCCAACAGTCCAAAGCTTCAGAAGGATTTTCAAAAGAGAATTTGCCTGGGTTATCCTCAGGGCAAAAGCAAGTTATCAACCAAGCATTTCTCAATGGATAGAAGTCCATGTGTATTTTTTTTCATCTTCTTTGTAAGCTTTTTTGTTTCTCGAAAACTCTCTGTAGGCTGTAACCTTTCATTTTTAATAAAAACACAGTAGGGAGCCCCCCTCCTGTTTCACTCAAAAAAATTGGAACTGATATTGTGCGACGTTGTTCTAATTTGAAACTAATATTGATTACTCTCTCTCTCTCTCTCTTGTCTTGTATATAAGAGTGAAACGATTCACAATTTCTAAAATAAAATTCGGACTCTTTTGCTTCTCTTATAACAATTCTAGGATATCAAACCTATCACGGGTATCTACTTTAATTTTTAACTGATGCAAAGTCATACAACATCAGAGTACATAAATAATATTTTTACAATAGTTTTGATACAAATTATTGGGCTAAAATCAAACAAAAGCACCGATATTCTAGTCATATCACAGAAGCTTAACCAAAAGGCATCATTTGGTGCGAACAAAACACATATACTATTCTCAACACCGTCATGTGTAGGCTATGGTCATCACCAATAAGCTCTAGAAGGAAAGGAAATAAAGAGATGTACTAATCCTACTAGTTGGGTAGTAGTTTGCGTCCTTAGCGCATATCGAATAGCCACGGGTAATATAATATATCTGCTCAAACCCAACCTATCCTCTCATTCTCACCATCCTGTACACATCTCATATCACTACTTAGCTTCCCTCACGACACCCTCATTTTATCTGTCTACGTGATGAGGCGGACTCCACACACCCCTCACCTCAACGGCCTAAGTCAGACCTGTCTTTCGGGAGAGAGATATCACAAGAGAAGCTAGAGGGCGAAAACTGATCATAGGACTTGATCTGCATAGTGTGTACACCTATACCCACAAGTCCATCATGATCAACGCAGACCACAAGTCTACCAATTGGTGCTATATAAGCTCATTATAATATGGGGAATTGACTAATGAGCAATCCATTCTTTTATTCATTTTCTACGACAATCTAGCAAAAACTAGACAATTAAAGTGGCAACATGTGCCTGCAGCTGTTTCCTCTCCTCTTGATGGGCCAATTGAGATGGCCATGACTCCACCAAGGTAGGTAGCAACAACCTACAGACACCCCACTCATGGGCAACGGGGCCTGCGGTTGATGCAACATTAAGGCCCGAGATGACTCAGCAACTTTATCAGCCCAACGTCAGGTCTTGAGCGGAGAGTGGATCACTAAGGGTCTGTTTAGATCTCTTCGAAATTCTAAAAGTTTACAAGATTATTTATCACATCGAATCTTACGTTACATATATGAAGCATTAAATATAGATAAAAAATAACTAATTGCACAGTTTACTGTAAAATCGCGACACAAATCTTTTGAGCCTAGTTAGTCTTGCCAAATACAAATGAAAGTACAACGTTAAAATACAAAAAAAGTTTTGGATCTAAACACGCCCTAAGTAAACGCCTACTTGTATGACAAGTGGCTGAGCCTCTGTATTCGTTAAAAGGGAGGATGAGCCGCGGTTCCTGCAAATTCCCCCATCCTACCTATTCTGCTGCTATCAGAAGAGTTCCATCGCATTCTCTTGGCGCAGCCTGCCGCCAACGCTGCTGGCCTTCTCTTCCTTCCACCGCACCAGATCCCAGAGATGATGATGAACAATGAAGATCAAACTGCCATGCCCCCAACACCTGCCTGTGACGTGGAGAGGCTCAAGCTGATCTCTTGCGATTGTGAAACTCTGCAGTTGCATAGAGGTACTGTAGTCCTCATCACCCTAAAGGCCCGTCTCCTTCATCACTGCTTTTGTCCATTATGAAAAAAACAGTAGAACATGTACCGATTTTTTGCCTTGTTTAAGTTCACCCAAAAAACCAAAAACTTTTCAAGATTTCCTGTCACATCGAATCTTGCGGCACATGTATGGAGCATTAAACATAGATAAAAACAAAAACTAATTACATAATTTGTCTATACATCATAAGCCGAATCTTTTAAGCCTAATTACTCCATATAATTAGACAATGTTTGTTAAATAAAAACGAAATTGCTACGGTGTCAATTTTCGGATCTAAACATATTGCCACACAATTGCCACATCAGCGAAAACAAAATTCTTTCGGCCCCGTAAAAGTAGCAATACACAACAAATTTCTTATAAAGTGTATGGCCAATGGATGACTCAAATTTCAGAAATTCCCGAGCAGCACGAGGCTGTTTAGTTACTGAAAATTTTTGGTTTTATATACTATATCACTTTCGTTTGCATTTGATAATAATTGTCTAATCATAAACTAAATAGATTTAAAAAATTCATCTTGTAAATTATAGTTGAATTATACAATTAGTTATTTTTTTATATATTTAATACTTTATGCATGCGTTGATTTTTAGAAACTAAGGCCTTGTTTAGTTTTCAAAATTTTTCAAGATTTCCCGTCACATCGAATCTTGCGGCACATGCATGAAGCATTAAATATAGACGAAAACAAAAACTAATTACGTAGTTTACCTGTAAATCACGAGACGAATCTTTTGATCCTAGTTAGTCTATGATTGGATAATATTTGCCACAAACAAACGAAAGTGCTACAGTAGCGAAATCCAAAATTTTTCTCAAACTAAACAAGGCCTAAACAACCACGCTTGATTTTAGAACTGATTTAATTCGTGGAAAGAAAAACTGAGACCTAAACTTCCACTTTTGCCCTGCCTCTATCTGCCTCCTTCCTCTCCCGTTTTTACTTCCCTGAACGGATCGGCAAAAAAGATCGGCCTCCCTCGACGCCCGCCGCCTCTTCCTCCCACGACGGCGGCGCCGCCCGACGCGCCTCTCCCTCCCACGCGCAGCCCCGCCCCCAGGCGCACGCCATGGCCGCTCCCAGCCATCAGTGCTGAAATTTTGACAGCCACTGCCCCTCGCTGCTAGCCACACGCGCATCCCAGCACGCCATCTCCAGCGGCCGTTACGAAGGGTGAGGTGGTGCTCGCTCGCGAGGGCACCGCCGCCGCTCAGATCCATCCGAATTCGCCGTGGCGGCGTTCGGTGTGCAGCTGAAATTGGTGGAAGCAGAATCACCAGACAGCGAAAAGCAGGAAGCAAGCTGCGCGGCTACAGTGCTGGGTCTACGTGGCGCGACGAAGGCTGGCCGACAGCCAAACGTGGGCAAAGGTCACGGCTTTCGGAGCAAGGAGACGACCATCTGTGATGCGGCGACGTTTCCGCTTTCTCCATGGCGAGGTGAGCTCCCTGTTCATTTGTTGTTACCATCCATGTCCGGTTCTTCCAACTTTATTGCATAGCAGTATAGCACGGTGTGCCTCCCCCCGCTCTCTATGTCTCCAACGCCACATATTCACCATAGATAGATTTTAATTAATAACCCACTACTAAGGCCTTGTTTAGCTCCCAAAAAATTTTGCAAAATTTTTCAGATTTCCCATCACATCGAATCTTTAAACGCATGCATGAAGTATTAAATATAGATGAAAATAAAAACTAATTGCACAGTTTGGTCGGAATTGACGAGACGAATCTTTTGAGCCTAGTTAGTCCATGATTGGACAATATTTGTCAAATACAAACGAAAGTGCTACAGTGTCGATTTTGCAAAATTTTTTGGAACTAAACAAGGCCTAAATAAAGCTTTCGCTGATGCCAGAAGAGAAAACAAACTTAGGTACTCGAATTTCTATTTACATTTATTTGGAATTTCGAATGTCTCCTGGTTTATAACTTGTCTTGTGTGTTTGATGTACTAATTTCACTTTGAATTAACATTACTTAAATTTACTAGGTGGTTCAGTAATAATCTAGGGTTAGGGATTTGTTTCTTCCCAATGCACACATACATGCATGGATATTATGCCTTGATCTATATACAGATCAAACAAACAAACAAAACAAAGCAATCACTCCATGGCTTTCTTATATCATTATTACTTTGTCGATCCAACAAACATTACTTTCAATGTAGTCCTTATATAGGTGAAACTAACAAAAACAGAGCCATTTCCATACGAGTTTGTAGTTAGTTTATCCATGTTCGCTGAGGTCCAGATTCCTGAATCCTCCCCATAACACATTTATTTCTTCCAATGCCCTTCAAGATTTTTCCACAGTTGCTACTGCAAGTGATGGCTTATGGGTGTGAATTTGACATGTTCGTTTTCATGAGCATTGAGACATATATGCTCCTGTCTAATTCTTTAAGGCAGTATCAATGTTTATACTGATCGCTATAAGATGAATGATTATACTGATACATTTGTTTTTTTGCTGACTTTTTGCTTAGTGACTAGAATTGTCCTGGAATAATTTCACTAGCCATCAAGGATGTTCTCAACATATCCAAGATGTATGGCAGAAACACTCTAGTTACATTAATACTAAGCACCTCATAAGTCATGGGTAGTGTATTTTATTTGAAATGAATATATTTCTTGCATGTTTAAATGGAGGAACACTTACTTTAGCATCTCTGTAATAAGAGTACCTCTGAACTCTGCACTTGTGTCTTCTTCAATATTTGTTGTGATCCTGGGTGTATATCAATAATACTGAATGATATTGTTTATGAATTAGAATACTGCAAGTTGTGTTTATGCAACTCAGCACTGTGTTAATTTTGTTGGTCAAGAAGCTGTCTTGGTCTGTTTTGTTTTGTGATGCTCTTTTTTTCAAATAGTTGCATGTGCATATTATTTGTAAAAGTTCTTGATCCTATTTTGGTGCTTGCACATTAAAAAAAAAAATGTAAGCATTTTCTTATCAGTGTGCCTTTTAATGTCTCAAAAAAGTAATATTAGCAGTAGGATTTAAGATACACCTTGCTTAGCTTCTATTCTGCAGTTCCAGTTACAATTACATTACCTGGTAGGCTGGAAATGAATTTGTTTTGATGGGGGTATTAATCACAAACGTGACTTACATTGTAGATCCTCCCTAGTCAATTCATTCACATGCTGTGAAATGTTTCCTCTTCTGGCCAGTTTAGTATGTCAGTGTACTATTATTTGTTAGAGCCACGTTTCTTTTTCTGAAACCTTGCGGATCTCATTCAAGATCCCAATCCATGGTTTCTTTTGTAATGGCAAACTTCCAGAACAATCACATATTATATTGCTAGAACATTCATGCTAATATAATTTGTGTTTTTTGCTGGCAGTTGACATCTGATTGACTTGGGAACCCTTGAAGCAGTGGGTAACTATATTTAGTGAAAGGAAAAGAACTTGAGAACATCACTACCATCACAATTTCTGAATGATTCTGTTGTCACTGCTCTCCTTCATTTGGGAAGTTCCTCCATGATTCCTACTTTAAACTGGTGCTTCACAATCTGCCTGGTAGGGCGCCGCGAAGCACACAAAATCTTCTAGTTGATTTCACTTGCACTGATCCCTCCCACTCTCATATTTTCTAGGTGCAATCGCGGCAAGGGAGCCAGCCAACTAGAGCCCATCTTCAATTCTTCATCTCAAACCTCGATTTCTAGTCTCTTCTCCCAAATCACGCAAGAATAGTAGAGCCATGTCGTCATCCACTGCTGCCAGCAAACGCCGCAAGCTAGCACGCTCCGCCTCTACCATCATCGCAACCGCCTCCAAAGGTTACCACATTCTCAAGATCGATGGCTACTCCCACACAAAGGCTAAACCGACCGGAGAATCCATCGAGTCCAACACTTTCACAGTGGGCGATCACACCTGGTACATCGGCTACTATCCCAATGGAGATGATTCAGAGTGCAGCGCTTACATATCACTCTTTCTTTTCCTGAATGAGACTGTCCCCAAACCACTGGAAGTGCAATATGATTTCCGTTTCATCGACGAGGTGGTGGAGGAAGCTCCTCCATCGTCGTTAGCGTCAGCAGATATAGTCACCTTCGAGTGTCGCAACGACTGCTCGGGCTACCCAAAGTTTATCAAGAGGGAAGATTTGGAGAGATCCAGGCATCTCAAGGATGACTCATTCATCGTCCGCTGCGACATCGCTGTCATCAACAAGTTCCGCGTGGAGGAGCTGGCCAATGCCCCGACCACGACCTCCGTCTCCCTGCCGCCACCATCAGACCTACATCGACACTTTGGCTACCTCCTCCAGACCGAAAAGGGCGCCGATGTGGTGTTCCAGGTGAGCGGCGAGACGTTCAAGGCGCATAGGTGCGTGCTCGCAGCCAGGTCACCGGTCTTCAGTGCAGAGCTCTTCGGCCAGATGAAGGAGAGCGACGCCACCGCTGGTGGTGTCATCCACATAGATGACATGGAGGCACATGTCTTCAAAGCTATGCTCTTCTTCGTCTACACCGACTCGTTGCCAGAGATGGGCAAGGAAGATCAAACTGCCATGTTCCAACATATGCTTGTGGCGGCAGACAGGTACCACTTGGAGAGGCTCAAGCTGATCTGTGAGCACAAACTCTGCCGTTGCATAAAGGCGGCCACTTTGGCAACTATCTTGCCGTTAGCAGAGCAGCACCACTGCCAGGGGCTCAAGAAGGCGTGCTTCAGCTTTCTCAGCTCTCCGGCAAATCTGGCTGCTGTCCTTGCAAGCGATGGCTTCGAGCATCTGAATGCAAGCTGCCCTTCTGTCATAAAAGAGTTGATTGCCAAGCTTGGTACGTAAATACATTGGTAGTCACTGTATTCCGGACTTCTGTTATCAGGTTTAATCTTGCATTGTCTACTATTATGGGGTCCTATGTAGTAGTATCTTCAAATACAGTTCCGTATTTATTTTCTCTCTGTTATGTTTTCGCATTGCATCGTCTCTATACGTCTACTAACTGATGCTGAATGACTGTTAAATTTATTTACTGCACTGGACAAAAAATCTCTGTTTCACAACCACAAGGAAAGCCCAAAAACAAGGATCGAAAACATATATCTGCTTCAATGTTTTCATGTCAGTTCATTGCACACCTACGTATTTAGGTCCTGTTTGGTTGCTCATGTTTTTTTGTTAACTCTCATCACATGCATGTTTAGACACAAGCAAGGAGTACTAAATATAGCTGATTTACGAAACAAAAAAATACAGCTAGAGAATAATTTGTGAGACGAATTTTTGAGTTTAATTAGTCTATAATTGGACACTAATTGTCAAATAAAATGAAAATGATATAGTACATGTTAAATTTTAACACCCCTAACTAAATACCCACTTAATTTGCTACTAGTACTACGTTGTCATCAGATAGTCAGTCGCAGCGGGGGCTCTGGATGAAGACACTGATAGGAAAATACTGCGTGGACGTCTCTGAGCTGCATCCTGATAAGATCGCCGCCGGTGCGGGTCATCTCGCCGACGTCGAACCACGTGGAAGCGAGCTTCGCTACGGGCGTACCAGAACCTGTACTGCCTGCCGTCGGCCGTGTCTTCGAAGCTCCAACGTAACCGACAGTAGTAGTGATGCTGCAACGGTCGTTGTGTGTTCTAGCCTAGTGGTATCATTTGGCGATGCAAATCTAAGGCCTTGTTTAGTTCAATCCGAAAACCAAAAACTTTTCAAGATTCCTCGTCATATCAAATCTTAGAGCACATGCATGAAACATTATATATAAACGAAAATAAAAATTAATTACACAATTTGCCTGTAAATCACGAGATTAATCTTTTGAGCCTAGTTAGTCAATAATTGGATAATATTTGTTAAATAAAAACGAAAATGCTACCGTACCGAAATCCGAAATTTTTTCCGAACTAAACGAGGCACTATTTGTGTAACGTTTCCAGATCCGTAACAAAACAAACTGAAAAACCAAAAAAATCAGGATGCACCTGTCATGGGGGATGAAAATAGATCAGATATCAATGATATTACTTTTGTTTTCACATGCCTGATAGGATACCATCAGACGTCGATATTATAAATCTGTGATTTGAGTATTTGGATATAGACATGATATCGGATATTGAATATCTGCACTTGGATACGAATGGATATAAATCCTTCTATACGGATTCGATCTCGAATATGGTCTGAAAATATCTGCACTATTTTAACCTATACCTGTCATGACCAAGCGTGCTAAGGATGAGGAAGCAGGCGTGGAAGAGGCGGTATCTGGAGACAACATTTGAAGATAACGCGAGTGGCTGATGTGTGGGTCCAGAAACATTAGGAGGATGACGTGTGGTCCAAGGAGAGGTGCGTTGGCACTGCGTGCCTTAAATAACCGAGACAGCTTGTAACAAACCTAACGAACATTATTTCTAAATCCTGAATTCTGAATAAACCTGTAATCCTGAATTTGGATTAAACCTGTATCCCGTACAACTCTCCATTGTCCTTGTTAGATTTCCCCGCCAATTCCATTCTAGTTACCAGGTCTGCCACAACACTAAGGTGGGCCTGTTTGCTTGGCTGAAAAATCGTAAGTACCGTTTGTTGATTTATTGTTACAAAAAAACATTGCTGAATGGCTGATATATTCGACAGATAAGCTCAAACGAACAAGACGATGGTGTTAGCAAGAAAGAAAGAAAGAATATAAGAGGAAAAGGAGAGAAGGATTGGACTTTGGTTCGCGATAAAGGAGTTTTTTTAAAACACTTTCACTACTATAAGATTTTTTTAGGTGGTGTAGCACTTTTTTGATTGGAGGCGAGCATAATTTTTGCCTACCACCGTTATTCTCTGATCAGCTAGCCCCCCGAGCGACCGTCTCTGTTAATATTTATTGGTGGTGGTCGTCTTAACATGACCGCGTCGGTTAATCCATAATTAACCGAGACGGTTGTCTTATAAAGGAGGGAAGGATGGACTTTGGTTCATGATAAAGGAGTAGTTTTAAAAGGCTTTAGATTTCAAACCTAGCTAGTTTTAAACATTTCAAGATTATTTTAAATTAAGGTGTGCTTTGATTTTTTTTTATCAATCAAAACATGTTTTGACACAAACATTTCAGTTGTATCCCTTTATTTAAAATTCAAAACTCTTGGGAAATTTCCTCTTAATTGATATTTTGATAACTTTGGAACATAAGGAAAAGTTTTGAAGCATTTTGTCTATTTAAACAAACATAGCTTGTTTGGATCTCGATATGTATTTTGTAAAGGCAATTCGTATATACTTCGATACTTACAAATACTTTACATCTATAAATGCATAAATAAACAATGACTATAAGGAGGTGGTATACTCCAAATTCGAGTCGTAATTGGCCCCACCTGTATACGTAACTCAGAGTTCAGATCCGATTTGCTTTCTAGCGGTAATAAACTGCAGTATTTGGTTCAGGATTCAGCGGCGCAAGGTTTTGCTAGACAGGGCCGCATCTTGCACCCTCGAGTCACACAGGTGTGGCAGCATGCTGTCCAACGAGCAAATACGAGAAACAAAACAGCAAAAACAAGAAAAAACAAAAATATCCCACTACCCTATACTACGGCCTTCTTGTTTAGATCCCAAAATTTTTTGAATTTTGACACTATAGCACTTTCGTTTTTATTTGACAAATATTGTCCAATCATAAAGTAACTAGGCTTAACAGATTCATCTCGTGATTTACAGGTAAACTGTGCAATTAGTTTTTGTTTTTAACTATATTTAATGCTCCATACATGTGCCGCAAGATTCGATATTACAGAGAATCTTAATTTTTTTTTGTTTTTAAGGTCTTGTTTACTTCCACTCCAAAATCCAAAATTTTTCAATATTCTCCATCACATCGAGTCTTTAGACGCATGCATAGAGTACTAAATATAGACGAAAATAAAAATTATTTGCACAGTTTGGTCGAAATTTATGAAACGAATCTTGTGAGCCTAGTTAATCGGTTGGACAATAATTAGCACAAACAAACAAAAGTGCTACAGTGTCATGACATTTTTTCGTTCGGAAACTATACATGGCCTTAGTGTGATCTAAACAAGGCCTACTGTTCACGAAGAATATGGTCTCGTGGCTCCGGCTCCGTGCTACAATGCTGAAAGAGCCACACGTCGTTGCTCCTCTTTGCTCCACGTACGTTCACTTTGTGCGGAGAGAGAAAAAGATTTATGTAATTAGTGCTGCTATATAGTTGCTGGTATAGAAAATGCGGGTGCCACGAGAAGCTGTGGCAAACAGGCCATAACACGAATCAATTCGAATATGTTATTAACACATACATATTCCGAAGAGCCCCACTAGTCAGCCACCAGCACATTTTTTACAGAGTTTTTGGAGACTTTGCGTTGGCCAGGATTTGAACTATGGCCTCACCCTTGAACTACCCCTCCTCCATCACCGCACATTACCCCCACTTATGTCTATATTGCATTTTTCCTAACATAGTATCCTACATTTAGTTTAAATTGATTGTTTGAGGCCCTAAATAAATTCAAATGAAAATATTGTCAACTACAAAGTTCTATAACTTTTGAGATCTACAACTTTTATTTTTGTTGTTTGTCCATATGACGTCATTTAAAAAATTCAAATTTCAACATTTTAGAAATTCAAACGTAGTTTTCCATGACAATATGATTTTAAATCAAAAAGTTATCAACTACAAAGTTTCATAACTTTTCGGAATCTACAACTTTCATTCCAAAAGTTTCTCCATTTGAGGTTATTTACAAAATTTAAATTTTAAATTTGAGAAATTTAAACGTAGTTTTCCTTGATAAGATGATTTTAAATTAAAAAGTTATCAGCTAAAAAGTTTCATGATCTATAATTTTAAGTTTGACAATTTTATCATTTATTCATCCAACATAGTGATAGTAATATTGTTCAGATATGTAAATTTTGTAAACAATGTTACTACCACTATGTCGGATCAAGAAATAATCAAAATAAAAGTTATAGATCTTGATGAGTTCTACAACATTTATGTTCATGACTTTTTTAGCTGAAATCATTTAGTATTCTAAAATAACATTTGAAGTTATTGTTTATTTAAACTCAAAAATCAAGTATATAAAACAGTCACATGAAAAGATGGATAGTAAGAACAATATAATAAATTGATAGAACATGATTATCTAAGTTTTTAGGAAAAAAATATCAAATTTGAAGTTAGTATGGTAGAGAAAAACTAGTTACAAGTTTTAGCTAGAGATTAAAATTAAGGAGAAATCTGAGTTCTTCAACAATTTCAAAATTTGATTTCAAACAACATTTTGATGTAGTAAATAATTTCAAATGAAAAAGTTATAAAAAATAAAGTTTCATAACTTTTTAAGATATTTAACTTTTATTTTGGTCATTTCTCCATCCAAATCGTACAGAGTGGTCACTGCTACTGCCACACGAGCTGTGCACAATCGAGCGCTCCTTGTGCTGTGTCGTCATCCATGGAGTGTGCTTTCTTGCGGCAAGCCGGCATCAAGAGAGAGAGAGAGAGCGCGCGCGCTTTTGACCTACTTTTTTTTAGAAAACAGAAAAGGCCCGCAGAGGCCTCTGCTCAAAATTTATTAACATGTAACCAACGAGATTACAACCAAGTCCAAAAAAAGACCAGAGCAAAGCGACAAGAGGGATGGAGGGGGAGCAATTAGCTCACGAAACAAAGAAATAAACAAAGAAAATCAAAGCAAGTACACAAATTGCTCTATCCATGATTCTATAGCTGGAAAATAATTTTTCTTAGCCCTCCAAAGGAGTTGTTTGAAGTAGTTTTTTGAAAACTTCTAGCCCACGCAGACTCCTGACAGGAAAAAAAAAAAGAAGATTACATCATTCCAGACAGTCCAAATGCTCCAAACACATGATAATAATAACTTCCATTCCATGAAGAACCTATTGCCAAACTGCATTCTGAAAGTCTCAAATCTTTGCAAGAGGCCTGGAGAACTAATCACTGTCAGCCCATTAGGCGCCAACGTTCTCTGGCAAGGTTACACTCATGGTTCCTGACCTACTTCACTATTGCCAGCCATATAAGGCTCCTGACATCTTGGAGCATCTTGTTCATGACTTGTTCCGGTGTGACCAAGGTCCACAGATTTAAATAGGCTATAGTGCCACGAGAGAGAGAGAGAGAGAGCTCACACTAAGCTATTCGTATTTTTTGCTATGTCATTTATAACCACTATATTATGCTTTAGTGCCACTAAATTGCATATATCTATATAGCTTTAAAATAGTACTGCAATTTCAGGTTAGAGTGACAGTATAGGTATTATCTACTTATCTTTTAGTGCTAGGTTGGTATTTTGACAAACCGAACACTTGAATTTCACAAATCATGCTATGCCATATTAAATAAGGTCTCCAAGACTTCTACAGCCTTAGAAACATATTTATGTTCACCAAATTTCATGATTCTTATGTTTTTATGAATGAATTGCTTATATTTTTCATGGTTTTCTTAAAAACCGCTATCTACCATAGCTCTGGTATAGCTATGCTTTAGCTTTATATCTCTAAAAAAGAGGTTGCTATTTTCTATAGCCCACAATGTTAAACTTTGCTAGGATCTCTACGAGCACATATGTGGTGTTCACAACATTTTCCCCTATGCAGGGGAATGTCAGGGGTGGGGCATGCCCTCGAGGATCAGGTTGGTAAACTCCCCAATTCCCCATCCTACGCCCATCATGAAGCACTCTTGCTCCTAGCGATAACTTATGAGGTCCTTAGAGTTGTCATTTGAGGCGTCGCTTGAGGATGTGGTGGATTGAGTCGCCTCGAATCCAATCATCCTGATAAAGCACGTTTATCATGCAAAGTGAGCTCATGCATTCCTTGCATAAATAAGAGCTCAAAGGCGGTGACTGCATTAATACCTAATCTTGTAAGCATGACTAGGAAGGATGTGTTATAATTATATTGATGCCCTAGAGGTAGATAGGTTCCCCATATGAGCCTGCTAGACATAGCATGTACACATGTGCCGTCACCCCTCATCACCCAGGCTTAGGGCTAGGCTCAGGCTAAGGTCAAGGTCTCCACATTCCGTGGTGCCACCTCAGCATCGAGCCTAAACTTGCCAAAGCGATAAACAACGAAGTCCACGCTCTCAAAGCTAAGATTCTATCCTAGAGAGAATGTGATGCCGACAGAAAAGGCTCCACTTTTGAGCCTATGGGGTGACACCATAGCTCTAGCACTACCGGTTGTATAGCCACACACTTAGTTGTCAGCTGTTGGGCCTTGTGCTCCTGAGCAAAACTGAGTAACTCAGGCTATTTGGGTGTATATATATTTGGGACCCCATGTGTTCAAGACCCAATTACATAACTAAGAAACTTGTGAGATAATGTTTAGGGCCCATTTCTAGCCTCTAGAGGCTCTTTTGTAAATATACAAGCCTCACTAGAAAAAATTATGAAAACCTCCACTCCCACTTCCCCTATAAAAGGGAATGTGAGGCTTGCTTGTCACTCATTTAGCTTTCTTCCTTTCTCTCCACTATCTTATGTTTAATCACATACCAAATACTCCTAAGTAATACAACATTTAAAATTATATCCTAGTACTAAATAAATTATATAATAAAACCTGGTTTAAAGACCTATTTAAGTAATTATCCATATGTGGCATTAATTGTGTCGCTTTCATTAAACATCCGCATGTTGTCCTATTAAAACACTGTATTTCCAAAATGTCTATTGGTTTCTCATGCTATGTGTCTATATCCACTATTTCGTCCTATTTTATAAGTCAAAGTATAGAGCAGAAATTTCATTATTGTAATACAGATGAAATGGAACCTCGTAGAAGACCAAATATCTCTAGATCACCAACACACAGAGACGCAAAAACATGCAACAATAGTATCTACTCATATGCATCCTAATAAGTACTAGTGTACATTAGCTAGCTATGGTAATCTTTTTGCTTTTCATTCCTCTGCATCCTTACCCTACTATCTCTAAGAGAAAGGTACCACTATATCCAATGGCTAATTGTACTGGCTACGCATACATACTATGTCTAATGACACACATTGAATTTCTTATTAACACAAACAAATCAGTTAAAACTATGAGTTTACAATGAAAGAAAATTGATATGTTATTACACACACCTTTTGTGGAGTCATACGATTTTGGTTTGTGTCACTAGTGCATCAAGTCTGACTGATATGATGATGGACATAGAGGTGCTCTATATTTGTCTGATTTTGGTGATGTTCTTGTGCTGAAAAATATGGGACAAGAGAGTATCAAGATATATAGGAATTTTCTTCATGTACCATCAATCCTAGGAACTGTATTGTTTCTGATCATGGTGTAAAGTTTTAAAGTTGATGGCGTCCCTATTAGACTTGAGTACATATTATCACATAGATTGTCGTTATGTGCTTTATGAGTATGTTGTAGTGGGTTCGGCTACTTACATTCTCCTTTAACTCCTTTAAACGAAATAAAGTGGGTTGGGCTACTTACATTCTCCTTTAAACAAAATAAGTTTGCCATTATTTGGAGCCAATATTTTAGGTGCCTAGTTTAGTTAAATTATGTTGCAACATTTTCTATGCTTGATCAAGATAGTATCGAGGACCTAATGATGAATGTATTTAGAAAGTTTAGAACCTTGCTATATGTTAAGAATCAAAGAGATCACTATATTGGAGCAACATTTGGACTTGCACCTCCTATAGCAATAAATGTCATTTTAGTGGATAGTGCCTCTACCATCGCAGATAACTGAATGATGAAAGAATGAGTTGTATCAAAAAATAATAGGAAGTATAAAAAGCTTTATATCAATCTAGAATTATCACAGAGACTCTTAATTATTGCACATGGTAGATGCTTGGTTCATTTCTTCTTTTAGTAAGACATACAATGTGAAATGGGGACATCTCATGCTGCCATCACTGTGTAGCATATGTATTTATGCAGGAAATGGATGAGCTCATTTCGCCTTACAAACTCTCTTGTCAGGATCATTGGATTCGTAACCAAAAAATAGGATGCACCTGCCATGAGGGATGAAAACACATCAGATACAAATGAATATTAATGATATTAAATTTATTTTCACATGCCGGATAGGATAGGAATAGAGGCCAACATCATTAATATGCGATTTGAGTATTCAGATATAGACATAATATCGGATATTGAATATCCGAACTCAGATACGAATAGATATAAACCCTTCTACACAGATTCGATCTCAAATACTATCGGAAAATATCCATACTGTTTTAATCCATACCCATCATGACCAAGCGCGCTCTAAGAAGAAGCATGAGGAAGCGGGCGTGGAAGAGGTGGTATCTAAGGGACGACATTTGAAGATAACGCGAGTGGCTGATGTGTGGGTCTAGGAAGACTAGGAGAATGACGTGTGGGCCAAGGAGGAGTGTTGGCACTGCATGCCTTGAATAGTTGAGACCGGCTTGTAACAAACCTAACAAACATCAGATTTCTAAATCCTGAACTCTGAATAAACCTGTATCTTGCGAATTCCGGTCGTGTTCCCATCCAACTCTCCATTGTCCTTGCTAGATTTTCCCCTCCAATTCCATTCTAGTTACCAAGTTTGTGACAACACTAAGGCAGGTCTGTTCGTTTGGCTGAAAAGTCATATCTAAAAATATTGTTTGCTGATTTATAGTGAGAAAAAACACTGTTGAATGGCTGACAAATTCGTCAGATAAGCTCCACCGAACAAGATCAACCAAGCAAGATTGACCCCACTTAGGATAGCGTGCACTTGAGTGGGGTGATGGGCCATGGTGTTAGCTAGGAAGAACAAAAGAATATAGAGTGTGTTTGGTTCGTTTCCTAAACTAACATGACTAGTAAAACTAAGGCTATACCAAGCCTGTTCCTAGCAAGCTAAGATGGATTGTTTGGTTGTATTCGTTATCTAAGATTGTCTAGCAACTAGTATGTTTGGTTTGCTGGTTCGGCTTGAGTAGAGTCACCACTTCTATGTATAGTTAAGTTTACCACTATTCAGGACATTTATCGAACAGGTGGTGCGCAGGCGAAGGACAAAGGAAGCAGGATGAGCACGGTGGCAGGGCGTGCACGGCGAGCATCACGGTGAGCTCGGCAACACCTCCATGAAGCACGACAGCACCTCCTGTGAGCATCACGCTTGAAGACGGAGCACACATCGAAGACGGAGTACAACTCGGCTCGACCCATCGCCTCATGGGACCTTCCCCATTGCGGTCGTCCTCCTCGCACCACCACCATTGCACCTGCTTCGGCTCCCGACACCACCACCGCACTGGCTCCTCCGTCGCATGGGACCTCCGCCGCTGCCCGTCCCCGACACCACCCATGACACGCAAGAGGCGCAAGCAGCACGCCGCCGCCACCATCTATGTTCCGATCCCCTCCGCATGGATTCGCTGCCACGGAAGCGGAAGTGCGGCGCGCACGCCGCCTGCTCCCTGTCCGGATCCCGCCACGACGCGCCTGCCGCCGCCGGCAACCGCAAACGCACCTGCCGCGAGCCCAAGCCGCGGCCCGAGAAGAAGCTCCCCGCCCGCGCCCGCCTCCGCCTCTGCCTCTGCTGGGCTGCATCGACTCTGCCACGCGGATGGGGCAGGAGAAGCGGCTCGGGAGGTTCGCGGCGTTCGCTGGCTCGGGAGGTTCATGGCGGCGTTTGCGACGGCCGAGGCCGTGCGCTTGCCCAACGCCGAGGCCCTTGGCGTGCACTGGCTCGGGAGGTGACCGCAACGCTACCATGAGCCGGGCCAAGCTAGGCTAGGATTGAACAACCCATTTGGCCGTTGGAAGCTGTCCAGGCTCTAGCAATACGGAAGCCCATCCAGCCAGGTCTCAAGATGACTTTAGGCAACCAAACACACAAAAGCCGGCCTAGGTGAGGCGTGGTCAGGCTGCCAACCAAACACACCCATAAGAGGAAAAGGAGACAAAAAATAGACTGTGGTTCACGATAAAGAAGTATTTTTAAAAGACTTTCACTGCTACCAGAGGCGGAGCTTTCTATATGGCAAGGTGTGGCACTTGCCATACCTCAATTTTTCAGCAACTCTCGCTCCTAAATCATTTCATGTCATGAACGCTTTGAAGAGATCTCAATCTATTGCTCTAAATTGGTCTAAAGAAGAAGAATAGAACGTATGAACACATTTGTTGAGAGAGCTGAGCGGCCGGTACCACTAGCCGTCACCCTGGTCTGCGCTCCGCCTTCCTGTGCATCGTGCCTTGAGTTCAGCGGTACGTGACTATGTTAGGAGCTAATAGGCAACGACAGGAGCTACCCTGATAGCTCAAATCAAAATCCAATTCTATCAGCCGACTTAATGCAAAATTAATTAGAATTATCTTCTTAACATTTTCATCTATATATTATCATATGTTCTTCATATATTTCGTACTTGACGAATGGAAATCAATGCAATTTTGAAAAAAAAAATTTGAAACAAAATCAATACAATTTTCATTTATATGATATGATAATATGAACCAAAATTTAATTCAAATCATCTTAGGCTACCTATGTTATCTCTACTTTGCCACTTCGCCATACTTTAATTTAGTTCCTTCCTTCGCCACTGACTACTACAATATTTTTTAGGTGGTGTTGCACTTTTTTGATTGGAGGCGGGCATAATTTTTGCCTACCACCATTATTCTCTGATCGGCTGGCCCTCCGAGCAAGTGTCTTTGTTAATATTTAATGATGATAGTCGCCTTAACTTGACCGCCTCGGTGAATCTTTGATTAACCGTGGCAGTTGTCTTATAAAAACTACCTCTGTTAATATATTAATGGAGGTGGTCAACGTTGCGCAACCATATCTAGAAATGATTTATGTTTGGATTTAATCGTCTTAAGGTGTCCACCTTTATAAATTTATTTTCAGAGATGGGCACTCTATAAAGCCCGTTTCCAAAAAAGCCGAGGCCCAATAGACCCAGGTGTGGCGTGATAGCCATGCATCTTTGATATAAATATAGAAAGTTAGACTTTCTTCCTTCACTCTCCTCCGTAAGTCTGTCCTTCTCTCCATCTAACTCCTAGCAATAACAATCGACTCAGAGGAAACTAAATTTAAGGGACCCTGAATTTTAGCAAATTCCGTATTGTTACATTTGGCAGCTTTGTCTTTATACTATACATTATTGTGATCTGATACGCAGTCGATGAAAATACATCAGAGCCAGTTAGCACACATCAGGATCATAGAATAATGAACAAATCATTTCAGACCGAATCAAAATAGTAATTATTCACTCAAAAGTATCCACGCATACGCAAAATACAAAATTTGACAATGTAGAATGTACTACCATATATATAATTAACCTTTCGTCGTCACAAATGAAGAGGCAGAAAGTTCAAGACCGGTGCAGTTTACGCTTTGCGCAAAGGCACTGACAGGGAATGAGCGGACGATGGAATTCTCCAGGTGAAAGTTGAGCAGGTTACCGGCGCGGCTGACCTGGTTGAACCCACGCAACTCCAACTCTACTAGAATCTCGGCACCGGACAAGCGGCTGATGGATCCAGAATTGATGGTGCCGCTGACGCTGCTATCAAACCGGAATTTGATTTTCTTTTCAGGGAACTCGACAATGAAGTTGCACTCGCCGGGGAGGGTCACCTCGAAGGCGCCACCAGCGTTGAGCTCGTAGGACTCTATGCCGATCGGAAAAAGCCCCCGTGGCAAGTTGTTCTGAGCGAGGACATCATAAGCCGTCGTCACCGGATGTCGAGGCAATTCTTTGGAGGAGACGCCTTGGAGGATTGGAGCAGCCATGACCATCAGGGCAATGGCAACGAGCACATGCTGCTGGTAGTGGCACATGACTGCTATGTTTTTTTTTTTTTTTGGTGTGTCTCTTAGACTCTTATTAGCGTTGCGGAGATGCATGGTCGCTTCTTTGGATTTATATATAGTGGCACCACCCCATGCTGGCCGTAAGAATCAGGTTTTAATTGCATTTATTTTAGCATAACAGGAAGCCAATAAAACGATCATCAAATTAAGATGGAATTAATCCAAATATTCTGTCTTTTATTAGTTTCGCCCTGTTTAGTTCCCAAACTTTTTTCAAGATTTCCTGTCACATCGAATTTTTGGACACATACATAGAGCATTAAATTTAAATAAGAAAAAATAGTTAATTGCACAGTTTGCTTGTAATTTGCGACACGAATCTTTTGAGCCTAATTAATCTATGATTGAACAATAATTGTCAAATACAAACAAAAATACTATAGTAGCCAAACCCACCAACTAAACAAGGTCTAAATAAAAATCAAACTGAAGTTGAAAATGAATCTAGACATTTCGTTTACCATTTTTATACTCCCTCCAGTTGATAAGGAAAGTCGTTTTAACAAGGTGTTGAGTTTAAAAATATGAAAACCTTATGACACTACCGGATAGCAGGGGTTTGCCGAGTGCTTGGCGCACACGACAAAGCCTAAATTACACACGGTGAAGGCTTTGCCGTGTGTTGCTCACGGCAAAGAACACACGGCAAACTCTTTCACGGTAAACCCTATTTTTACTCACGGCCAAATTATGGACACACGGCGAAACTTTGCCGTGAGTCAATCTTGACACACGGCAAAGAAAAGATAACGAACGGCGGGAGACGGCCTAACGGCAGGGTTGAAAGTCTCAATGTTTGCCGTGTGCCAGGGTTGGGCACACGGCAAACCCCAACGAAAAAAATCTAAAGTCCTAAATTTTTTTGCGGCCCATGGAATTCGAACCCATGACCTCCCTCTCACGTTTTTTGCTCTTAGCCACTGCACCACACTCTGACTTGTTTATATTGCATTTCGGTTGCTCAAATATTATATCAAATTATGTGTAAATTGATAATTTGAGGTCCTAAATGATTTCAAATTAAAAAGTTGTCAACTACAAAGTTTCATAACTTTTTGGGATCTACAATTTTCATTTAGGGAGTTTATCCATCCGAGGTCGTTTACAAAATTTGAATTTCAAATTTGAGAAATTCAAACGTAGTTTTTGCATGACAAGATGATTCCAAAATAAAAAGTTGTCAACTACAAAGTTTCATAACTTTTTGAGATATACAAAGTTTATTTAGAGAGTTTTTCCATCTGAGGTTATTTTTAAAATTGAAAATTTAAAATTTTCAATTAAAATGCTGAAAATAATTAAGAAATAGTAAACAATTCCGAAAATTTTCTAAACTTGGACACGACACAACCTATATGGTGCAGTGCCTAAAGAAAAAGTTTTAAAATCAAATTCAAATATAAAAGTCAAATCTACTCCAACTCATGCTTCTTCACTCATATCTCTCTGTGGAACTTCTTCGAAGATTGTCTGGTTTCTATACATTATACATGACAACTTGTTCGAAATGTTTCCAAACTTTTTTATGGCCTCTATGTATGATAACATGATATATGTACAAGTTTCAGGATTTATGGAATAAAATAGCATTTATTAGAATTTTCGAAATGTACCGACGCACGTTCCGCGTCGTGTCTCCTAACCACGGCATTCAAAAGTCATTTCCGTTTCAAATGTGTGTTCTCAGACAGGGTTGGGTAACATGAATATCATTTTTTTTTTGATATTTTTTTCCAACTATTTCACTGACTCGTAGTTCAAATTTGAACGTAACCGAAAAAATAAAAATAAATAATGTTAATTGCAAAAATATAGCAAACATGTTTCAAATTTTATGAAATTTGAGTATGGAGTTACAAATGGTGAATGTGTAGAGAAGAAAAAATTTAGAGGGCAAAAACTAAAAAAAAGATAAATTGTTTGCCGTGTGTCGCACCCCTGGCACACGGCAAAGTTTGTGTTTGCCGTGTGCCAGCCTCAAGCACACGGCAAACCCAGGCTTTGCCGTGTGCCTAACGGCCGCACACGACAAACGTTGACGGCTGGAGGTGGACGTTAGCGTGGGTTAGCTTTTGCCGTGTGCCCTGTTTTTGCCGTGTGTTGCTCACGGTAAAAATTTGAGTTCGCCGTGTGCATGGTGTTTGCCGTGTGTAACACACGGCAAAGGATAGATATACCGTGTGCCTAGCGTTTGCCGTGTGCTTAGATTAGACACACGGCAAACTCGACTTTTGCCGTGTGTTGCTCACGGCAAACGGGTGGACACACGGCAAAGGCCGGCTCTCCGGTAGTGTGAATAGATTTGTCTTAAAAATTTTAAATTTTAGTGTTTAATTTTTATTATTTGGCTGGTTTTTTTTTGTAAATATAAAGTATTGCTACAAATTCTTTTTTATAGTAGTGATCAGGACATTCGGATATATCGGAACAGATATCCGACATATGGATACCGTACATCCTGTATCCGTATTTGATATCGGGCATAGTATGCTAGATGATATCTAACAGATACCGTACATTTTTGTATCTGTATTTGATATTCGACATAGTATTCAAATCCGTATTTGCTATTTGGATATCTGTATTTGCTATTTGGACGTTTTTTTTTTTGCGAGTGTGGATAATCCAGAAATATCTGTTTTATTTTCATGTGCACCAACGTTCTGCCGTTGAATTTCTAGTGGAAGATGGAATTCATGTTCGAGGCTTCGATTTGTTTAAGGCGTGAATATGGACTAGCACAAGCCCGGGTAATATAATCATTGTTGAACTGCGATCCAGAGTCATGATAGTGCGTATGAAATATGGAGACGATAAATTTATGTTGTTTACTGTTTTGTTACGTGAGAAAAATACTACTGACAGACTAATAGATTCGCCAAATAATCTCAACTGAAGAGACTGTTTAATGTATCTTTCACAACAGGCTCTATGGTTGAGACGTTAAAAAAAAGGCAAGAACAAAAAACTAGAATGACAAATCAGCCTATAAAATGAGTTGTGGAAATTAAACAAGAACCATTAATTAAAGTAGAGGACACATCGAAAGAAGAATCCATCGATGAAAGGACCCGCCGAAAGTAGATAAAGCTTACGACAAATTCTGCAAGATAGTGCAGGACCTACTCGAAAGGAATGCTTGCATAGAAAGGATTCCAGTATTCCACTGACTGATGACTCATCTCCTTCCCGGCCCTTTCGATTTCCGGTCGTCGTCTCCACACAAAATTCTGCAAGAGTAGTGCAGGCAGGACCTATTACTCGAAAGGAAAGTTGCTCCGCTAGCTCCCTCCCAGAACTCTCTTCCAGTCACCGATACACACACTAGCCCATGTCGTCCACCGCTGGCCGTAGCAAGCCGTCGGGATCCGCTTCAGCGATCGTCGCCGACGTCGCAAGCGGGTACCACATCCTCAAGGTCAGCGGCTACTCGCGCACCAAGGGGACTCCGACGGGGGAGCTGATCAAGTCTCACCCCTTCACGGTGGGTGGTCACCGCTGGTGCATCCAATATTATCCCAACGGAGACTCCTCCGAGTGTGCAGATTACATCTCCCTTTATCTTTGCCTTGATGAAAGTGTCACCGACGCCGCGGTGAAGGCACAATTTAAGTTCCATTTCATCGACGATGTGGAGGAGGAGGACCAAACACAGGCGTTGACAACAGTATCCGTGAGAAGCTTCGAGAGCAACCAAAGCTGGGGCCATCGAAGGTTCATCAAAAGGGAGGATTTGGAGAAATCCAAGCATCTCAAGGATGATTCTTTCGTGGTCCGCTGCGACATTGCCATCGCCAACGAGTTGCGCACCGAGGAGGTGGCCATGGCCGAAGCTCCTACCACGACCTTCGTGTCCGTGCCCTCATCTGACTTGCATCAACACCTTGGCGATCTCCTCCAGACAGAGAAGGGTGCCGACGTGGTGTTCGAGGTCAGCGGCGAGACGTTCAAGGCGCACAGGTGCGTGCTCGCAGCAAGGTCACCGGTCTTCAGCGCAGAGCTCCTCGGCCAGATGAAGGAGAGCGACACCACCACCGCAGGCGTCGTCGTCGGCATAGACGAGATGGAGGCACACGTCTTCAAGGCGTTGCTCTCCTTCATTTACACCGACTCGTTGCCGGCAGAGATGTTCATGGAAGATCAAACTGCCATGTCCCAGCATCTGCTTGTCGCTGCGGACAGGTATGGCTTGGAGAGGCTCAAGCTCATCTGCGAGCACAAACTCTGCAGTTGCATAGAGGCGACCACTTTGGCAACTATCTTGGTGTTAGCAGAGCAGCACCACTGCCACGGGCTCAAGAAGGCGTGCTTCAGCTTTCTCAGCTCTCCGACAAATCTTGCTGCTGTCCTTGCAAGCGATGGCTTCGAACATCTGAATACAAGCTGCCCTGCTGTTATAAAGGAGTTGATTGCCAAGCTTGGTACCTAAATCAATTTTTGGTACTTAATTTTCAGAAATCGTCCTAATAAGTAGTCACTGTATTCCAGACTTCTGTTATTGTTTAATCTTGCAATTGTCTACTATTCTGGGTACTGTGTATAGTATCTGCAAATTAAATACAGTTTCGCTTTTATTTTATCCCTGCAGTTATGTTGTGCCATTGCATCTCTAGCTACATAGGTCTACCAACTGATGTTGAATAACTCTGTTATTGCTGCTCTGAACGCAAGATATCTGTTTCACAATCACAAGGAAAACCCAAAATACCGATCCAAAAGATATATATGCTTCAATGTTTTGATGTCAGTTCAATGCACATCATGCATCTACTACGTATTACTCCCTCCGTCCCTGAAAGCTGCAATTTCTAGAGTTGTCTTAAGTCAAACTTTTAAAACTTTGACCAAATTTATAGAAAAAACACTAAGATTTATAGTATCAAATTAATACCATTAGATTTATCATTGAATATATTTTCATAAGGTACTTATTTTATGAAATACATATTGATGCTCTTTTCTATAAAGTTGGTCAAAGTTAAACAAGTTTGACTGGCACGGATTCTAGGAATTGAAGCTTTCAGGGAGAGAGGGAGTAAGCTACTACTAGTACTTTGTCATTTTTGCTTTATTTCAACACATTTCTGTGCTCTCAGGTCTCTTGGTTTGAACTAATTTATGAGGTCCTCCACACTGTGGTAATGCTCTCAGGCCTGGAGTATTGGCTATTGAGCACCCAATCCGCTGCAGGGTGAGAAATTTGCAGCATCGAAGTCAGCTAGGCCTTGTTTAGTTGGTGAAAAAATTGTAAAATGTTACTATAGCATTTTTTTTTGTATTTGACAATTGTTGTTTAAACATGAACTAGATTAAAAAAATCGTGACGCAAATTACAAACGAACTATGTAATTAGTTATTTTCTTTATGTATATTTAATACTCCATACAAGTGCCGATGTAACATGAAATCTTGACCATTTTCCAAAATGGTTTAGGAACTAAACATGGCCCTATAATTGTAGGGACCCACATCAAATAAAATAGCCATCGGCTACCGTTCATTCGCTCGAGGAAAAATTCCCCCTATCTCTCGTACATGCTGCTCAACCGAATCCTAACTCGGGCTTTGTTTAGTTCCACCTAAAATTCAAAATTTTTTCAAGATTCTCTATCACATCGAATATTGCGGTATATGCATGAAGCATTAAATATAGATAAAAAATAACTAAGTGTACAATTTGTCCGTAATTTGCAAGACGAATTTTTTAAGTCTAATTAGTCCATGGTTGGATAATAATTGTTAAATACAAATAAAGTACTATAATATTCAAATCCAAAAGATTTTGGATCTAAACAAGACCCGATCTCTCTGGTCCCAATAAAATCAATCTTCTCTTCGCAGATCTTGCATCACCAGTTATGTTTGGTGTGGAAGGAAGGGAAAGCTAGCAACTTTGGCGGCAGGCTGCACCAAGAGAAGGCGACAATACTAGAGGCCGTGGCTTTGCCGAGTGCTTACAAAGGCTTTGCTAAGTGTATCACTCGCAAAGTCCGCTCGTCAAAATATAAAAAAGTTTTGCCAAATGCTTAGGGCGACACTTGGGCCTCGTTTAAATGTGAAAACTTTTTGGATTCACTTTCGTAGACTAACTAGGATCAAAAGATTCGTCTCACGATTTACATCTAAACTGTGTAATTAGTTTTTGTTTTCATCTATATTATGCTTCATGTATGTATCGCAAAATTCGATATGACGGAAAATCTTGAAAATTTTTTGTTTTTGGGGGTGAACTAAACAAGGCCTTGGCAAAATATTTTCGGTCGTTACGGCGCTGGGCGTTAATAGTTACTTTGCCGAGTGCCGGTCCGATACTCGGCATTTTTTTAAACTTTGCCGAGTGCCGCCAACCTGGCACTCAACTTTTTTTTAAAAAAAAACTTTGTCGAGTACACCTGCATCACGCACTTGGCAAAATTGTTTTTTATTATTTTTTTTAAAAAAAGTCTTTGTCGAGTGCGCCTGCCCAGACACTCGATAAAGTTTATTTTATTTTTTTTAAATTCTTTGCCAAGTGCCATGTCTAGGTACTTGGCAAAGAATTTCTGAATTTATTTTAAAGAATATTTTGCCGTGTGCCTTGCCCCTGACACTTGGCAAAGACCCTGAGAATTTCAATTTTTTTATTTTCGTCACAACTATATCACCAACATGCATTATATATCGCAAGCACATGCATATTTCATAAATCTATTGGAAATCCATCACAAATCCACCAAAGTTCAACATCATAATTTTATTATTACAAGTTCAACATCACAAAGTTCAACATCCATACTATGACGGCGGAGACTGCAGCTGTGGCTACCCGGACTGCGGTGAAGGACCGGACTGCGGCGAAGGGGTTGATGTGATCAGCCGCTGGTGACACGGTAGCGGAATTGTTTGAACCCGCTGATGGAGGCTGCACAGAAGAGAAGAGATTGCATGTGTTAGACTCAAAATTAAAAATCTCGGCAGCATGCAGGGGAGGTTTCCAACCCGCAAAAGACAACGACATCGAGGCCGACAATCCCAACGGTACGAAGGCCGAAAATCACAATAGCACAAAGACCGACAATCCCAACGACACGAACGCATTAAACTTTCATACTGACAGGAATATATTCCTATTACGTTCCCAACGCTGTGAATGCCATAGTGATTACTTCTTTCCCATCCCCATCCCCGTAGACTCGATGTCCTCGTAAACATCTCACAAAATCAACAAATCAAATAAAAAGGCCATCAACTTATCATCAAAAGATATCAAAATGTAAAATGATATTCATAACAACTCAAGTATATTGCATATATATGAAATAATACATCCGTACAAATGCGTTATTCATTAAAGTAGTATATCCACACAACAAATTGCATAGCCACAACAGAAGAGTGCATCCCTGCTGGGCCGGTACGCAAGGAACCCGGACAGGGACATGGTTCCCCATCCTTTGTCCACAATAGATCCAACAAGGCCTATTTCATCCTAGAGTCAATCCCCATAACAACTAAAATGACCATTGTGCTGAGGAGTTTCCTGCTATGATTGGGGGTCGGGACAACATTGGAATAAAGCCCATATCTTGAAAAGGATTTATGGAGACATGCCATTTTTGGTGGTGGGCCTCCTAAAAGTCTTGTCACAAGAAGTATAAATTGAGGCCCAGCAAAGCCCATATCCAATCCATCTATCAGGCCTGTATATATAACATAACAGCAGCAGGAGCATCTACTCACTTCTCCGGTTGTCTTCCCCAGCAGCGGCACCCTCCACCCCCCTCCAATTCAGATCTGACGGTAGGAGGCCATGCCCTGCACTGCCTGCCGGTGGGAGGTCGGGCCCCAAACTCAGGCGATGGGAGGCATGGCAAGGAGGGCATCGTCGCTAGGGGATCCAAGCATTGATGGCTTGTATGGGCTCAGCGGCTTGCCCATGGGTTTTTCTTTTTTTGTTTTTTACGATTGATTTTCATAGATAGGCAATGTATCCACCTGTAAAAGCATTGACTTTCATAGATGGGCGCAGTGTCTGCCTTCTCAAACATCGATTAACACACCCCTTATCCAAGGCAGACACAGTGCCCGCCTCTAGAAACATATTTTGACTGCCTAGGTTAAGTTTTGTGTATTTGTGGCTCTGTGGCATGATTTCTATGATGGTGGACTTGGTCCCCATCTCATGCATCAATTGTTTTTGAGTTGCAATGGATCACATCCAAAAATTGTTCCCTAGAATTTATAATTTGCAACTAATCTCCAACATTTATATGGTACAATTTTGGTAGGGACCCAAGAGTAACTTTGACATGTGAACAAGCAAACAGTCCATGGCTCATTACATCTGAGCATGGACATCCATGAATCATGAAGGGTGGAGTCACATGTGCGAGGAGTGGCTGAAGGGTCGATATTGCAGACTAGAAAGGGGTGAATGGTCCTTTCTAAATAGTTAACACGCTGGCTAACCGAAACAAGTGCGGAATTAAAACTATTAGTCTAACTAAGACTACACCCATGTATCTATGTTTAGTAGCACGTTGTAAAAGATCCTAACAAGCAAACAAGGTGCCACCTTAGCAAGAGCTCACCTAACCAATTATAGAAGCAAGGTCACACAAACCTATGCCACTAGTACTTTGCACACCAGGGGAGCTCCTACACAACTAGTAAGTAAAAGCACAAAGCTCCTAAGCTCACTAACAATGCTCAATAACAAGGCTACACAAGCCAAATTATAGAGCACAAACTACTTTGCTACACAAACTAAGCAATATGACTAACATGGCTACTAAAACCAAATTAGGAACGCATGGGAGCTACTTCTATGCTACACAAGCAAGAAACTTAGCAAGCTACACAAGCTAACTAGTTACAAGAGCAACTACACAAGCACAAGTATATAGAATGTAAATACAAGCTTGTGTATGATGAATGCAAACCACCGAGAAGAGTAGACAATGTTAACACATTGATTTTTTACCGAGGTTCACTTGGTTGCCACCAAGCTAAGTCCTGGTTGAGACAAGCTCCAAGATTGCCGCTAGTCCTCTTGCTAGTGGTGACCCATAAGTCACACTCTCCCACATGGAGTACTTACCATAAGCTCTAGCATTTGAGCCGGCCGAACCACTTGTTGCTCTCTGCGTCTCGCTCTATGTAGGCATAGATTACACTGATAAGGGATGTTGGCATAGATTATGCTAACAAGGGAATGGGGACCTCTGCATGGGGGGTGGCATAGTCAGAGATCGAGCGGGTGAGTCCTCCTGCTTGGTGCGGCGAGGAGGTTTTAGCATACAAAATAGGTAGGAAGTCAGACGCTCTTGCAAGATCATAAAAGTATTCACCTACTTCCTCATGGGGCATTTACAACCCCCTTATATAGGGCACACTTTATTGACTATCGGATTATTACAACAACACCCGTGGAAGAATATCCTAGCATATTCCCTTGCCGGGGCTATCTCACCTAGGGCTACCTGCATAATTCTCCTTTCCAAGTGTATTGAGTTAAGATGGACCAAAGTTCTAGCCCATCTACGGCCCAAGTTCAAGTGTTTCGATGCATCTTGGTCTGCGAAGTACCCTACTCCGTCAACCGGGTTGTTGGCATCTCGTGGGACCTCTAGATTTCACCGGGCGGAGGTCCTAGGATAAGCTTTGTGGGACCTTCGCCGTAGCCATCCTCCCTAGAACCTGTAGTTCCAATCATCCAATCATGTTAGTTGCGTTACAGCTCAATACCTTCACCATCGACCGTGCAGAGGTTCGGTAATGCTAGAGGTCGCATACACCCATAGGTGGTCACTAGGGCAGGTTCCCGTCAAAGGGAGCAAGACCATCGCCCACCGTATTATGCTGGTGACCGGTGGTGGGAGAGCAATGTCCCAACACTCTACTAGATTTGATCTTCCCGATCCCCACAGGGTGAGCACTGTACCCTCACAAATCCTCCTTTGAAGCACCGCACAATCTTCTCGCGTGCTTCAACGGAGGCACAAGCCACCAAGTGAGTTAAAGGCTTCTCAATGCCACTTGATGCGATCTCTCAATGCAACACACTAGCTTACGACACGAACACCTAGTAATAAGTACCACCAGCTTGCGACATGGACACCTAGTGCCACTCGATGCAATCTCTCAATGCAACACACTAGGAATCAATCACTCACAATAGATTTACAATCAAGCAAGCACAAGTGAGTTAAAGGCTTCTCAAACCAAGCACACACTAGGGCAACACATTCCCAAGGTGCTCAATCTCTGCCAAGTCCGAGTTTCACCTCTATTTATAGCCCTCACGGCTGAAAAACCATTGTCCCCCTTCACTGGGCGAAACTCGCGTCGACCGGACGCGTAGGTGCAACCGACCAAACGCACCCTGCCAGCGTCTGGTGTCAAATACGTGCCATGTGTCCCTTTGCGTTTAACGTCATGCGTTAGATCTTTACGGTCAAGTTCACACCAGACTCAATTCACAAGTTCATCAGATGCAGACCCTTAGACGCTACTCAGAGCGCTCCGAAAGTGTGAACTCTACGACCGGACACTCCGGTGCCTAGTGACTAGACATAGCCTAGTGTCCGATGCTACACTGCATGCCAGACTCGCACCATGTCAGCCTAACCGGACGGTGAACAGTGTTCAACTAGCATCCGATCAGCTGCGTCAGATGCTGCCAGAAAGTGACCGGACGCGTGGGTCCCTGCATCCGGTGCAAAACCCTGAGAGCGCACGCCAGCTAGAACTGACCGGACGCACCTTGCGTCCGGCGCTCTCGGCACCAGCATCCGGTGAGCGTTTCTCACAGAAGCACTCCCACGACTTCGCCATCTTCTCAAATCCGCCTCTGACGTAGTGGAAAATACGCATTTTATTTTCACAAAATGCCTGATTGTGTATTAGCTTGGCCAACCCATCTCTATTCCTCAAACTCCTGTTGACACCGTTTTTGGACACGTATCCAGGATCGGTAGAGTGTAGGTCGGCAAGATGCGGTGGCAGTACTTGGTCTGCGGGAGAAGCTGTCGATGAGGATGGTTGCCGATGAAGGGATAGCCGAATATGACTAAGTTCATAGGTGGTGATGTGTTTGTGCCGATGGTCGGTGTTAGCTTGTGCCGATAGCTGTGATAAGGAGGTCTGCCAATGATGCGGAAGAAAAGCCTGAAGGTTGCCAATTGGCTAGTGGAGGTATCCTAGTTTGTCACGGAAGGATAGTTTTATATTTTCCTTAGTTATTTAAATCGTTTTGTACACGGATTCTGTTTAAATTTGGAATTCGAGTTCTAGTCGTGTCTGGTTGTAGCTCTTTGAGCAAGGTATAAATGTAGACCCTAGGGCATTGTAATGAGACATCTATCAATCAATCAAACACAAGTTTTTACTCATATTCCAGTACCTACGTTTTCGACGACTTCGTCATACTTTTTCCTTTTCATTACGAGTTCTTAGGAATTCGTCGACTTAAGCTCGACGTGTTCTCAAGTTCCGGGTGAATACCTCTTGGCCGTGGCATCCGGACGCATCGCTGTTGTCGGGACCAAAGTATTCGAGTTACCACCTTTGCCGATAGTAAGGTCAAATCGGCTGACACGCCTTAACGTTTAAATCAGGTATTAGCCCTTTGTGTTTGCAGATCAGCTTTTGCATCAACAACTCCACCTCCTTTGCAAATGTGCTAACAACACCAAGTATACACCACCATGTGCATATGTGTTAGCTTTTTCACAAACATTTTTCCAAAAGTATTAGCCTCTCAACTTGAATAAGCATGTTGTAGCTGAAAATTTCACTATATAAAAAGCTTCCAATGTTTATACGAAACATCGACAAGGTAATGAAATACATATGTTTTAGCGCATTTGGGTAAACATTAAAGTCCCATAAGCATCAATATTCTCCTATAAACATTGGAATTTCTCTATCAAATGTCAATCGATGTTTGAATGGAAAAGTTAATTAAAAAATAAATGCTAATTAAAGGTTTTTTTACTGGGTTGGTCGGGCTCCATTATTTGTATAAAAAAGGTAGAGGTAATGTCTCGATTCATCTTCCACTTTGATTTTCATTTAATTGGATTGCTCTGGGTCCATGCAGGAAGAATAACTTAATGGATAACAGAATATTTTGATTAATTCCCATTCAGTTTCAGGATCGTTTTATTGGCTGCCTGTCATGCAAAATAAATGTAATTAACAACAGATTCTAACGGTGCCGGATGTTGCGACTATATAAATTGGAGGGAGACGCTGTAGCTTTCCACAGTCATTTTTGCAGCCAGCCTAGTAGATAGACTACACTTGTGCTTATACACCGCATCCACAAGGCTAAGACACAAAGAAAAACACAGCAGTCATGTGCCACCACCAGGAGCTTGTCCTCGTTGCAGTTGCCCTCATGGCTGCTTCCATCCTGCAAGCCGTCTCCTCCACAGCAACCAACTCGGCAAACTTGACCGGGGACGATGCAGCAAGAACAGCCTATGATGTCCTGGAGCAAAACAACTTGCCAAGGGGTCTTCTACCACTCGGTGTGAAGTCTTATGTGCTCCGTCCTGGTGGCGCTTTTCAGGTGACGCTCCCCGGCGAGTGCAGCTTTGCTGTCACGGTCGCTGGAAAGCAATTCAAGTTTCGCTTTGAGGGCAGCGTCAGCGGCACCATCAAGTCCGGGTCCATCAGCCGTGTGTCTGGCGTGAGTATTCAGGTGGAGTTTGCGTGGCTTGGGATCAACCAGGTCAGCCGTGCTGGTGATCAGCTCAACATTCAGCTCGAGAAGTCTACCCAGTCATTCCCTGTCAGCGCCTTTGCCCAGAGCGCACGATGCAGCTGAGGCAACGACCAATTCGTAGCCTCTTATGGTTCATTATTGTAAGGTACATTATTGTCAAAGTTTTGTATTCCTAATGTACTCGGTATTTTGAAATGAATAATATATAATTTGACCAATTCGTAGCAGAAGTTTTATATTCTTAATAGTTCTGTTTAGCGACTGACTATCCGACTCAGTTTCCGCAAAATGGCTGCAGACCATCCAACGTAAAGGTAAAATACTTATAGCCACGGATCATCCATCAAAATATAGCGACTGAGGGTCTGAGTAAGATCTTCAGCAACCAACCGTTCAACGGTAATTATTAAACAC
This sequence comes from Sorghum bicolor, assembly GCF_000003195.3. Taxonomy (NCBI): domain Eukaryota; kingdom Viridiplantae; phylum Streptophyta; class Magnoliopsida; order Poales; family Poaceae; genus Sorghum; species Sorghum bicolor. The sequence goes on along the minus strand of NC_012875.2, from coordinate 974,826 downwards.
CTAGACATTTTATCAAACACCTAAACTAGAAGCAATGGTAGGCTAGCAGTGCATGCATGCAAATCAACGACAAAAACAATCTCAACCTAATTTACTTGTCTTCTCCCCATCCCGAATCATTATATTATATAATTTCACATCCCAATCTATTTTTCCTAATCTGGCATCAATAATCAACACAAAGCTTCTGCTACATATATAGTGTTGAAGTATATTCATGACATAGAATTTGCCGGAGATACACCTTCGGCAAGAAATGCAAGATCCTCGGGCATATTGAAAGGTGAAAAAGGCCAAATATATAAATGTGTACCGGTACAACAACAAGCTAGCATAGCAATAGCAAGCCTGGGTACGTACTTAAATAAATAGTCAGATTCATTATCCATGGTGCTGCGTCACGGATTCACGAATCACGATTAGCTAGATCGACAACCAAATTAAGAAAAAACGCACGCAAGCAAAACACATAAGAAGAGGAACCGTCTTGGAATGTTGAAACGGGGCCGGCCGGGACGACGCGCGGTGCGCGTGGCCTTAGCGGCGCGCGTCGGGCGATGGGTCGGCCAGCAGGCCGCTGGGCGGGTCGCGATCGGGGCCGACCCCGCCGACGGCTCCGGCGCCGGGGATGGACTGCACGACGACGGCGTCCGCGGAGGCGGCCAGCGGCGCCACCGCGACGGCGGCGGCCATGACGAGGAGGACAGCAAGGGCGAGCGCGCGAGACATAATAACGTGTGTGTCTGAGCGTGGCGATCGATACAACTGGCTGGCCGGTGTTTCTCCCGTATGGTTTAATTATGGCAGGACAGGGGAGCGTATATATACGCCGGGAGGCCGGGAGGCATGCAGAGCCGCACGCGGAGGTGCCATTGAATTCTATGATGAAGTTGAATTTGTGGGTAGATAAATTTGGATGGGCTTAAATTAGACAGACGGTGGTGGTGGTGAGGTGGCTTTAGCAAAGAGAACTCTTTTTTAGAAAGGCAGCGAAAGATTTTGCCGGGAATTTATTAGACGAGGAAAGAAGAAAAACACAAGTTTACAAAAAACAACAACAACAAAACCAACAACAACTAGAGACTGATGACCCCCCGACGACTACGACGCTAAGCCAACCCTAGGACCCCTAACAAAGGCCTTGTTGAGTTCACGCCCCAAAAACCAAAAAGTTTTCAAGATTTCCCGTCACATCAAATCTTGCGGCACATGCATGAAGCATTAAATATAGACGAAAACAAAAACTAATTACACAGTTTGACAGTAAATCGCGAGACGAATCTTTTTAGTCCAATCATTTGTCACAAACAAAGTAAAGTGCTACAGTAGCGAAATCTAAAAAAATTTCACATCTAAACAAGGCCAAAGAACAAGAAAAGAAAACTAAACATGTTGCAGTCTGGATCTAGTCACCAACGCCACCTCACTAGGCTGTAAATTCTTGCTCTTAAAAGTTCTTCTATTCTGCTCTTTCCAAACGTTCCACCACTTTGATCTTTATCAAACTTTGACCGACACTTGCCCGTAACTGTTAGGAGATCCTGCCATTGGCACCGTGTCAATCAATGAAAGTCTGAGCCATTGTTTTAGGATAGACCAAATTAACTTGTTTTGTGAAGGTGCAGTCCTTGCAAAGGTGGGTTGGTATTTCTAATTCTATACCACATAGCTTGCATATTGGGTCATTTGGCCAAATCCGTTTGATCAAATTGTTGACTGTTAGGATTTTTTTGTGTAGCAGTGTCCAAGCAAAGAATCTACATTTCGGCAGATCGGTAGCAGTTTCAGCTTGCCAAATCTTCCTTGGAATTGAATGGCATATGCACTCTTAGCTGTGTATTCTCTGTCCGCTGTCCAGCGCCAACAAATGATGTCCTCCGTGTTTTCATGTAACTGTGGGTTTGGCCAATGGCTTCCCAAAAAGTGACGTATTCTCTGATTTCTTGTGCTGTGACTATAGGAAAGATGTGTGATACCCAACGATTGTTTTCCAAGGCTTTTTTACCTGTTAATTTTTTTCCTTCCGGCTTTGCGGAACAATGCTGGTGCAATCCCCACTAGTACATTGGCACACTATACAGGCGGTTGGTAACATATTTTCTACAGGCGTTTTTCGGATCCGCCTGCGCTAGAGGCCAGTACAAATCGTCCATTTCCACAGGCGGTCACTTGAGAGCCGTCAGTATAAACATTTTACACAGGCGGCTCTCTTAGGAAACCGCCTGTGTAAATGTTCATTTACACAGGCGGTTTCCTAAGAGAGCCGCCTGTGTAAACCTATTAGAATATGTATTATTTATTTATTTTTTAATTTATCTATTTATTTATTTATTTATTATTTTATTGTTATTATTTAAATATATTGATATTGGTTGGTCTTGTAACATAGCAATATGTAATTTAAATACTTCATCTCATACATACATACATTTGTATACATCAAAGTTTGGTGCTCAAAGACATAAAGTTAATTACAAGAGTATATCCATCATCACACATCATATATATATACATCAAAGTTTGTTTCTGTCCTCTAATAACCCTCTTTAGTAAGTTTGAGCTTACTAATCTCTTTTAGCACTCGGAACTCTGGCCTGGATAATTGGCTTTCATCATCATGATATTTGCCTTCACGTGGAATGACATGCTTCATGATGAACGAGCAGATGTCCTCAACTATGTTGTCTAAAGCACGTTCGTCCATGCGCTCCGCCGTCCCTTGCTTATATACCTGCAAAGAAAGTTTATAAATATTATATATTTTATGACTTCCAACTTTAATAGACTATTAGTTATATTACCTTGTCAGGGTTCCTTGCATATCGTCCGTTTTCTCTCATGTTCTCGCACACGTAGTAGCCACAGAGGACAGATAACGGTGGTTGCTTCATGCACTGTATAACAGGAGAGTGGTTATTTAATTATAGTTGCAACTGTGGTCGTATGTGTATGATTTGTATTCATAATAGTAAATTTCTATACGTACCGGCCAGTTATGTATAACCTCCAATGGTTGCCCTGGTCTCTTGGACTCGCACTTTCCATGATTTATCTTATAGAACCTGTATGCCCTATGATCTCAAATAGAATCACCATGTTATTGTCAAATTCTCACTATGCTTAAGTATGCATGCATAGCTTGACTTACAGCTCTAGCAGTTTGATGAATGGAGCATAGCTTTCTTTCGGGTAATCTGCGGAGTCTAGTACCAACACCCTTCCCTCCTTGGGATAAATGATGAAGCATATCCAGTGCCTCCTGCTCGAATTAAATCCATGATGCATTTATGCATTGGAATAATTTAGATAGATATTTGTAAACTCACACTTACCCAAAGTGGTATGGGGCCACCACCGCTTTCCTGTCTTAAAACTTTATTAGTGAATGTCCAATGTAGAAGGCGTATTTAGCTTCAAAATCAAGTTTTAACTTTCGGAGTTTCTCATCCCGTTCTGCACCTTCCAAACCCTGTACCTCTGTGCTGTCATTCCCGATCCGGAATGTGTGCCGATCTTCGGCTATATCTATTGGGCAGAGATAGACATTCCTTTCTTCGGCACAATAATTTAGGTCCGAATCAAAATACATATCTTGTTGATCATATAACATTCTGCAAGACAGAAGCATGTCAGATATTGAAAATTGATGCAACTACAATGTGTGTAACTATGTAACACTTACAATGCAAATGTCGTTACGATCTGTACATCTAGCATCCCGTGGTTCATCAGTGCCCACATGTCATCAAATGTAAGCATGCATTTGTCAGTACTCTGGCTGAGAAATGCTATTTGTGGTATGCGCATGCTTATGGTGTCGATGCCAACAGAAGAGGCTCTCATGTACCAGTCATGAAACCTTTTTATACCACTTGGTTTCTTCATAAGTTTGGTCCGACTGAGTAGAGACTTTCCCCACACGTACTTTTTGGGGATAGTCTTGTAGTCTTCTGCAGTTGGCACCTTGAAATTGACAGGAGTTATGACCTTAGGCGCCGGCACCTCTGACTTTGCTAGCTCAGAAATCTCATGCTCTTGTATTGTGCGTTTCGAAGCAATGCCTGACAAAAATCTCACTTTCCCAGCTGATTTTTTCTTTGGCTCGAATGGTGAAATCAACTTAGGTATCGGAAATACTTTCTTCTTTGGCACCTTTGGTGGCTCACTTATTGGTTTTGGATCTTTCAGTTGTGGGGAAGGGGTGGAATTGAATGGTGGTGGAGATTGTGTTGACTGTGGGGTAGAAAGATCATGGAGAGGAGATGGTTGATGGACAGGGAAAACATGAAGAGGTGATTCTGGTGGGTTAGGAAGAGACTGGGGAGGTGAAGGCGGTGGGTTAGGAAGAGGATCGACATGAGCTGACGACTCTTGGGTTAGTGGCATCTCTTGGGAGGGTGCTGGTGGCTCCCTTAGTTGCACGTCCCTCCAAGACCATAGGATGAAATTGTTTATCGCCTGTCCCAGTTTCACAATATCCTCAGGACCAGGGATGTCTAGAATCTCATCCTCATATCCTTAGACCACGGTTGATACCTCTACTCTGCAGTAGTCTTTAGGGATGTCAGCACCATGGTATTTAGTCCTCCTGGGATCGCTTTGCCCGTGGCTACTTCCCTTGTACGATGATTGTTAATCCCATATCTTATGACAAGGGAGCAAGGTGTAGAACTAACAATGTCGTCAACTGGATAGTGATCCTTATTTGCCGTAGATGCGACACTGCTTGGAATGATTGTTTCACTTGATGCCACCAACGGTTGCGACACCACTGGGACTAGCTGCATTTGGGGAGCTTGAGTGCTCATTTGGGTAGCTGCATTTGACATGGCACTCGCAAGTTTCTGCATCAACTCAGGAGGAGAATTTTCTAGCAACTTCTCCATCATATCTTGGAAGTCTTTCTTAGCCTCTTCCTGAAAATAATTTGCCATTTGATCCTTGTACCGATCACGTTTCTTATACTCATTTGCCCATTGAGGGCCGAATCCATCCTTCCATCCTTCTTTGGATGAGATGCCTCGAACACGGCCATGTTAGTTTCGGTGCCATCTTCATTTCCTCCAATAAAACCATGATCAGGAACATTTGGCACAACATGTTCAGTGGCTAGACCATCGGTATTAGGTTGTTGTGTCTCGTGTACGAACTCAAACCCATCAACAATTCCAGTTGTATAAAGCGCAGAGCTACCCTCTCCATGCTTTGTCTAAATCAAGTAATCTTTCATAAATCCTCGACGGACCAGATGAGTAAGGATTTGTTGAATGTCATCAGATACAACAAGATTTCTACAATCCATGCATGGACAATGTATATGCGTCTTTCTTGTTCTTGAAGTATGGTTTTGAGCAGCATCAATAAACCTCTGGACCTCAGTTATGTATGATGGATCTAGTCTTGATAAATTATACATCCAAAATAACCTCTCCATCACTACCTGTAAAACACCATTCATATGATCTAAGGGTTTACAAAGGATTTATCTAGGGTTTATTAGCTAGGGTTTATGGTTAAGCTTGAGATTAAAGAAAAAAACCTAAGTTACATAATTAAAAAATAATCTAAGTATAGCATAACTATATAAATACATCATTCATTATAAATAGATAGATGATGTGGAAGGTGATAATAAAAAACCTAACTACCATATAATTAAAAAAATCCACAATTATCTCTCTACATAAATATACAAAGAACACACCATTGGTTTAATCTTGTAAAAACTAGCTAAATTGAGAAGCAAACATGTTGAGAGACATTATCCAACCATTTAAACAACCCCATCTAACCATATCAACAAATCAAGACAAAAAGCTAACAATTCTTCTCTCTCACTCATGGTGAAACCCTAGATCCAAAAAGTGGCTCAAATTGAGCTAGCTAGAATGAGCAAATTGAGGCAATAGGGACATAAACTAACCTCTTTTAGCAACCTCCTTCCTAGAAATGAAGATCAAAACCTCCCCCCTTGTATTTTGAGAAATCTGGAACTCCAAAATCGCCCCCAATGGAAGGTGGGTGCGAGATACTGTGTTCTGGTCGGGGAGGAAGAAGGGGTATTTATACAGAGATAACACAGGCGGTGGCTTAAGTCAACCGCCTGTGATAAACTGTTTCCACAGGCGGCCGAAAATCTCTGACACCGCCCGATTTATACCACAGGCGCGTCGTAACTGGAACCGCCTGTGGTATAAAAAGGGGGCGCCAGCAATGACCCTCTTTCTACTAGTGCCCCTTTGGTGTTCTCCCACCGACCTAAGACGATGTCTAGAACTGCACCCATTTTAGGATAGACCAAATTAACTTGCTTTGTGAAGGTGCAGTCCTTGTTGAAATATCTATCCAATCCAACATGTATACGCAAGGTTAGGCTCCGTGTAACAATAGAATCTAGGAAGTTGTTGTAAACTTGTATTGTAAGTTAGCTTATAGATATAATCTAACGATCTATTTGTTGTACAAGATGTAAGCCACGCTAGGGGCTCTTCCTAGCAATATATAACACGGAGCCGTGTAGCCTAGGAGGGAATACACGTTAACCCATTTTACATGGTAATCAGAGCAAGATCCATCTTCCACAAACTCCTAGATGGCGTCGTCTTTCGTGCCTCCTGCATCGTATGCGCTGATCGGATGCCCGGTCACCGAGAAGCTGGAGAGGAACAACTTTCCCCTATGGAGGGCGCAGGTCCTCTCGGCTATTCGTGGTGTGGAGGTAGAGCATCTGCTCGACGCCAGCACAGCGGCCATGCCGGAGAATTTCATCCCCAAGGCGAAGGAGACGCCTGATGAACTCATTCTGAATCCTGACTAGTCCAAGTGGGTGGCCAAGGATCAACAAGTATTCAACTACAACATCTCTTCGCTCTCCAGAGATGTTCAGGTGCAGATTGCATCTTGCACCACGGCCGCCGAGATCTGGAAGACCATCCTCGACTTGAATGCGTCCCAGTCCCGCGGGCGCGTTATCAACACGCGCATGGCGATGGCCACTGCGCAGAAGGGATCCTCGACAATTGCTGAGTTCTTCAGCAAGATGAAGGCTCTTGCACACGACATGGCGGCAGCTGGGAAGAAGCTCGATGATGAGGAGATTATCTCCTACATTCTTGCTGGCTTGGACCGGGATTTTGATTCCGTCGTCTCCCAGGTGTCCGGTCGTGATGGTCCAGTCACGCTCGGACAGGTCTACACCCAGCTCGTGAGCTGGGAACAACGTCTTCTCACCAATAACGGGGAGAACTCGAGCTCTTCATTGGCAAACGCTGCGGCCCGTGGTGGTCGCGGTGGCTTCAAGCGTGGAGGTGGTGGTCGCGGTCGCGGCCGCGGTCGCAACAATGGCGTCAACAATGGAGGTCGTTATCGGCAGAAGAATACATCTGATGAGGAGATGGTTTGCCAGTTGTGTGGTCTTGAGGGCCACACCGTCATACGCTGTTTCAAGCGTTTTGACGCCACATTCCAGGGTACTACCAAAGAAAAACGCCAAGCATCGTCCGCATGTGTCGGCTATGGTGTTGACACCAACTGGTACACCGACACGTGTGCCCGTGATCATATCACGGGTGACCTAGAGAGGCTCACGGTCAGGTACAAATACCACGACAACGATCAGGTTCACACCGCCTCGGGCGCAGGTATGAGAATCAGCCAAATCGGTTAAAGTTTTGTACAAAATGTAAGCCACGCTAGGGGCTCTTCCTAGCGATATATAACACGGAGCCGTGTAGCCTAGGAGGCAATACACGTTAACCCATTTTACAGTCCTTGCAAAGGTGGGTTGGTATTTGTACCACATAGCTTGCATATTGGGTCATTTGGCCAAATCCGTTTGATCAAATTGTTGACTGTTAGGATTTTTTTGTGTAGCAGTGTCCAAGCAAAGAATCTACATTTCGGCTCTGCCTTTGCTTTCCAGATCGGTAGCAGTTTCAGCTTGCTAAATGTCCCTTGGAATTGAATGGCATATGCACTTTTAACTGTCTATTCTCTGTCCGCTGTCCAGCGCCAACAAATGAGATGTCCTCCGTGTTCTCATGTAACTGGGTTTGGCCAATGGCTTCCCAAAAAATTGACGTATTCTCTGATTTCTTGTGCTGTGACTATAGGAAAGATGTGTGATACCCAACGATTGTTTTCCAAGGCTTTTTGAACTGTTAATTTTTTCCTGCTGGCTTTGCGGAACAATGTTGGTGCAGTCCCCTTTGGTGTTCTCCCACCGACCTAAGACGATGTCCAGAACTGCGCCCATTTCCCGTCGCCTATCATCACCACCGTGGAAGCCGCAAATAAATCTTTATCCCGACTATCCACCGGTAGGTCAAGTTTGTTCCAAGCTCTCCCCGTGTTTCCATTGAAACCATAACCACCGTAGTCTTTCAGATTTTTAAATGTTTTCAAATTTTCTCTAAGGGACGGAGAAACAACTTAAACCAAAGTCGTGCTATTTGAATTGATTCAAGGCTAATTTCTACCGCTCTATAATAATACACTGTAGCAAAGAGAACTTCAAAATTCCTCGAGGCTTGCCAGGAAACCCGCAACAAATATCGCAGAACTAACACGAGGTCATGCATGGAAAAATACTGCAGAGCTGACGCTAACACCAGGCTGAAGGACGAGGCCTAGAGATCCCAAACACGCCCAAACACTCTGCCAAGGCCACAGCGAAGACCGCGGTACCCTTGCACTGAACAGATCAACGTCAACACCATCAACAATACATCTCCAACAAACGGTCACAAATAAGTAAATAAATGACACCTCCAACAAACGTTTCTATGGTCGCGGAAAAGGCCACGGCACAAAAAAGTGCGGTTGTTTGGAAAAGAGTTCCAAGAATCCCAGCAAGCAACAGCTGCACGAAAGCCAGTCAACCACACACGAAGGCACCCAAATCAGCTACCTCCTCCTACCACTACACTCAAGTAAACTACGGCATACCCTCGGAACAACCAGCCCATTAGTACACAAAATATCCGGCTTTCCAACACCCACAACAAACCTACAACAACTTCGTCACACACCACCACTCTTTCTAATACCAACTGCACACACCCTCCCATACCTACATAGTAGCACATCCGCCAACACCATTGCAGATGACAAAAAACCCCATCTAGCTCCACCTCTGGCACCTCCACCAGCACAACCTCAGCAACATCAGCATCAAGAAGTCAAAATTGAACCAACCAACCAATGCACACGAATAACAATCAACAACTCGACTTCCATATTTGGGGTCATCCTCGCAATAATAGGCAGATCAAACAAGACCATGGAAACAAAAGGCAGCGCAAGGAGCACGTGTGAACGGTCCACAATGTCGCAACTGAGGGACCACATAAAAACTCTCAGTGGTCACATCTCCCACTAACCTTCGACAGCTCAGACTTTATATTGTGAGATTACCCCCATATAGATGCAATGTGATGCGTCACGTTGTCCCGATCTTCACGACGTAGGAAGAACACCGATAACTAGCTGAAGAACAGCCGGATAACTTGCTGCAAGCAGCGATAACTAGTGCAACCTGGCAAATAAAACTCGAAGCCAACCACCGTCTTTAACCGGCAACCTGAATCGAGGATTCGCCCAACCACACTCTCAAGGAACTAACCAACACAGCCTACAATCAATCAAGGAATACCTTGAAGGGAGTAGGAGCACCAATTGGGAGCGGATGAAGCCGCCGCCTATATGTAATCCCGCGAGGAAATCACAAGAGCAAAGGGGTAGAGATCACTCTTTGGATTTGTTAGCACGCAGCTGAACAAAGGGGTTCTGTATTTCAATTATCAAAGTCTGAGATTACAATGAGTCTTAGGTGGTATTTATACTAGCAACAGCCCTGCTAGATAGGTATGAAAACGAAATAGAGTTTCTGAGGGAAGACAATGTGAAAGGTCCCCTCGAAATGGATTCCCGAAGTGGCTTCGCGTGACTGTTGGCCTCCAGAGCAGTTTCTAATAAACTGACCATAACTTTTTATTGGGAAGTCCAAATGATGAACCGTTTCTTGGGTGTGAAACTAGACTCAAAGGGCTTTCCAGCAATGTATGCCAACCAGCACGAAACTTTGTAGATTGGTACAGTTTTACTTGGCAAGTTGTACCAACATTCTGTCACGACAGACTGTTGACCTTCTGAGCAGTCTGTACTAATTCTGGTCTGCAGGCAATATGGAGTATCCAAACTAGTCGCCACTAGATTCATTGGAAAGTAGACTCGTCAAACTTTCCAACAAATGCTCATAGACCTTCATAGCTTTTGTGAGCAAAAAGTTATGAAGATTCTTTGCACTGGTCCGTTTTTGACTTCCACTGGTCCGTTTTTGACTTCTTCTGGAACTTGCACTGGTCCGTTCTTCATGGTCCGATTCTTCCTTCTCTTCTTCTATATACCTGAGTACAATCAAGGTACAACACTTAGGTAGTATATAATTATCATTAATGTTAAAATGAATCTCACAAAGTAGCGCGTGGACCTCTTGTTGTAGCTTCTTTGCACGACTACGTGTAATCGGTCCATCGATGACTTGAGCTGGTGTCGGTGTAGGTGAAACTTGAGTTGGTGTAGCTTGACTTGGAGCTTGTGACATCTTGCTTGGTGGCGTGGTCATATCATCCTCCCCCCCTTGAAAAGGAGTCGTCCTCGACTCTAAAGTGTCTTCCCTTGTGAATGGTGAGAGATCAGCAACATTGAAGGAGTTGCTCACGCCATAACTTGCAGGAAGATCAATCTTGTATGCATTGTCATTGATCTTCTCAAGAACACGAAATGGACCATCTCCTCGTGGCAGCAATTTTGATTTGCGCTGTTGAGGAAAGCGATCCTTGCGCAAGTGTATCCACACCAAGTCCCCGGGTTCAAATAACACCTTCTTCCTATGTTTGTTCATACTTGCAGCCTTGCGTCCTGCCTTGAGTTCAATTGCTTCCTTGGTCTTCTCGTGTATCTTCTTGATGTATGCAGCACGCTTGGAGGCTTCCATATTGGTTCTTTCCTGCAATGGAAGGGGCAACAAATCTATCGGAGCAATAGGTTTGAACCCATATACAATTTCAAAAGGACACATATTAGTGGTAGAGTGTACTGCCCTGTTATATGTAAACTCCACATGTGGCAAACATTCCTCCCAAACCTTCAGGTTCTTTTTCATCATAGTTCGCAGCAACATTGACAATGTGCGATTCACCACTTCAGTTTGTCCATCGGTTTGAGGGTGACAAGTGGTGGAGAACAAAAGCTTGGTTCCGAGCTTTGCCCATAACGTTTTCCAAAAATAGCTCACAAACTTGACATCACGATCAGATACAATGGTTCTAGGCATTCCATGCAGCCGCACAATTTCCCTGAAGAACAAATTAGCAATATGTGAAGCATCGTCGCTCTTTGAAAATCTATCAACCACAACAAAAATTGAATCTTTTCCTTTCTGACTTCTAGGCAACCCCAAGACAAAATCCATGCTTATGTCTTCCCAAGGAGTTTTAGGAGTAGGTAAAGGAGTATATAAACCATGAGGGTTCAGTTTAGACTTAGCTTTGTGACAGGTAACGCATCGCTCCACGAATCTGATGATATCTCTTCTCATCTTGGGCCAATAAAAATGATCTTCTAGCAGCTCATAGGTTTTTCTTTGTCCAAAATGGCCTGTCAATCCTCCCCCATGAGACTCCTGCAACAAAAGCAATCTAACCGAAGAATTTGGAACACAGATTTTGTTAGCTCTAAACAAAAATCCATCATGTATATGATACTTTTCCCAACCTTTTCCATTTTTACAATGATTATATGGTTCTGAAAATTCAGGGTCATTACTGTACAGTTCTTTCAAACTTTCAAGTCCCAAAACCTTTACCTCAAGTTGGTTTAGCAACACACTCTTTCGTGACAGAGCATCAGCAACAACATTATCCTTACCTTTCTTATATTTCACAATGTATGGAAATGTTTCGATGAACTCAACCCATTTGGCATGACGACGGTTCAGTTTTGCTTGTCCTTTCAAGTACTTCAAAGCTTCATGATCAGAGTGAATAACAAATTCTTTTGGCCATAAGTAGTGCTGCCATGTTTCAAGCACACGCACCAAAGCATATAATTCTTTATCATACACAGAATAATTCAGTTGAGCACCTCCTAGTTTTTCACTAAAATATGCTACAGGTTTTCCTTGTTGCATTAAAACTCCTCCTATCCCAATTCCACTAGCATCACATTCTATTTCAAAAGTTTTAGTGAAATCAGGAAGAACAAGTACAGGTGCTTCAGTCAAACGTTTCTTTAATTCTTGAAATGCATTTTGTTGTGATTTTTCCCATTTAAAGTCAACACCTTTCTTTGTCAATTCATTCAAAGGAGCAGCGATGGTACTGAAATCTCTCACAAACCTTCTATAAAAACCAGTAAGGCCATGAAAACTTCTTACTTGACTTACATTTGTTGGAGTTGGCCAATCCTTGATGGCTTTCACCTTGCTTTCATCCACTTCTATGCCCTTTCCTGATACAACAAAGCCAAGAAACACAACATGGTCTGTGCAAAAACTGCACTTCTCAAGATTAGCAAATACTTTCTCCTTTCCAAGCTCTTCCAAGACTTGCCGAATATGATTCACATGTTCCTCAAAAGACTTGCTGTAAATTAAGATATCATCGAAGTAGACAACAACAAATTTTCCAATGAAAGCTCTCAAGACATGGTTCATTAATCTCATGAAGGTACTAGGAGCATTAGTCAAACCAAAAGGCATAACTAACCATTCATACAGCCCAAATTTTGTTTTAAATGCAGTTTTCCATTCATCCCCTGTTTTCATTCTTATTTGATGGTATCCACTTCTCAAATCAATTTTAGTGAATATGTTGGAACCACTTAATTCATCAAGCATGTCATCTAAACGTGGGATAGGATGGCGATAGCGAACAGTGATGTTATTTATAGCTCTACAATCAACACACATTCTCCAAGAACCATCTTTCTTAGGTACTAAAATTACAGGAACAGCACAAGGACTTAAACTTTCACGAACAAAACCTTTATCAAGAAGTTCTTGCACTTGCCTTTGTATCTCCTTTGCTTCTTCTGGATTGGTTCGGTATGGTGGTCGATTAGGTAGTGCAGCCCCTGGAATGAGATCAATTTGATGCTCAATCCCACGAATTGGAGGTAGTCCCGCCGGTGTTTCTTCTGGAAAAACATCTCCATAGTCATGCAAAAGATAAGACACAACACTAGGAAGAGAGGTCATGTCGTTAGCTGAAATTAAAATGTCTTTATATACAAGTACAAAGAGCACTTGTTCGGGGTTGTTCCTCACTTCTCTCATTTCAGATTTTGTGGCTAGCATGACTAAATTCTCTCCCTCTCCTTTCTTTTTCTCCCTCAAATTTGGCTTGTGGCACTCACTCACCGAATTGTGGATGGCACTCAATTTCTTTTGCTCTCCTTCCTCTCTACTCACTGGAACAATTTCAGATTTCTTTTGTAAATGTTCAGCCATGATTTGTTGGGGTGTCATAGGCTTGAGAACAAACTTCTTTCCCGTTAGATTGATAGTAAACTGATTTGTTCTCCCACAATGTTGGCTATATCGATCATATTGCCATGGCCTTCCAAGCAGCAAGTGACACACCGACATGGGCGCCACATCACACTCTACTGTGTCAACATATTCACCAATCTTGAATGGAATGTTTACTTTATATCCAATCTTGATATCTCCCGAATCATTCAGCCACTGTACATGATATGGATGAGGGTGTCGTAGCAGCTTCAGGCCAAGTTTATCAGCCATCTCACGACTAGCAAGATTATGGCAGCTCCCTCCATCAATAATCACCTTCACCACCTTATCATGTACCTTTGCTCTGGTTTGAAATAAATTATGTCGCTGCCCATTTTCAGCTTCTTTCATTTGAACACTCAAGATTTGAGTCACCACAAGAGCAGCACCATGCTCAAATTCACAGCCAGTATGTTCCTCATCTTCATGGGCTTCACCAACATGTTCTTCCTCAGCTTCCTCTTCACTAGCTGATTCAAATTCTCCACTATCATTCACAATGACCACACGATTATTTGGACACTTTCTTGATACATGTCCACGGCCTCCACACTTGAAGCACTGAATTCCACTACTCTTGGAAGTGGAACCCACTGAAGTAGTGTTTGATGCTGCTGGTTTTGAACTTGGGACAGCAGTGTTCTTTCCACTAAAAGTACCCTGAAAATTAGATCGTGAGCCTCCACTCGAGCATTTCACCAGGGATGGTTCAGCAGAAAACTTGGTGATTGATTTGCTTCCTCCAGAGATGTTCCTCATACCAAAGGACAAGGACCTGCTGCTCTTAGCTTCTTGCTGCAATTGACGTTCAACTTTGGTTGCTTGATGTACCAAATCAATAAGATATCGGTATGGCTGAAACTCAACAATGCGCTGAATATTGCGATGCAGCCCAGCCATAAAACGTGCAATAGTTTGCTCTTCATCTTCATACACATTGGCTCTAATCATAGATTTCTCCATCTCCTTATAATACTCTTCAACAGAAAGACTTCCTTGCTTCAAATTCTGCAATTTATCAAAAAGATCACGCCGATAGTGCTTCGGCACAAAACGACTTCTCATTTCTCTCTTCATTTCATCCCAAGTTGCAATAGGATGTCTTCCATCTTCTTCACGATCACTGAGGAGCTGCTCCCACCATATTAGAGCATATCCTTCAAACTCCAGAGATGCCATTGCCAGCTTCTTCTCTTCTGAATATTTATGCAAGCGAAAGATTTTATCCACTTTCAGCTCCCAAGTGAAATAAGCTTCAGGATCAGACCCACCATCAAACTTTGGCATGGTAAACTTCAGTTTTCTTAGCCTCTCCTCATGATTGCCTCTTCTACGATGTCGACGACCATATCGATATTGAGAATGATCATCATCATCCTCTTTTTCAGATTCTTCATTATCATGATTTCTTCGACCTTGACCTCTTCCCCTACCTCGGTTCTTCCTTCCTTGTTCCCTTGAGCTTCTACTAGCAGCACTTCTATCACTCATATCTCCATCTTCACCATGGTTGCTTGCTCCATCATGAGGTTGGCGACGCCTTCTGATTTCAGTCATAAGGTTCTGAAGATCTTGTGTCAACCTATCTTGCTTTTCTTCTATGCTTTGTCGGAGTTCATTAAATTGTGCCAAAGTGACACAATCCTCTATTCCATCACCCATCTTCCTGTAAGGTTAGCTGAATACAAATAATTTGTATTTGTGGAATATGAAAATTTGGTGGCCCTCACAACTCACCTCTCTAACCACCAAGGCTCTTATGAATTCCTCTGCTGCAGATTACAATGAAAACAAATGTGTGGTGGCAACTGAAAGTGATGGCGAGGCGAATACAAGAACAGAGAGTACCGATTACGATGGTTTTTTTATGTGGAGCTTGGTGGGGAGTAATACACAAGGAATGCAATCTGAATTCTAGTTGTTGTAAAGTTAAGTAACCATCCAAACTAGAAGTTCTCTGCCTAGTGCTGATCAAAAGATTCGAAGTGTATAAATAGATCACACACACACAAAGAAATTTCAGAACTGATGCAAACAAGGAGTATGATTGGGATGCAAGTGTTGCAATCAGACCCAACCAAAGTTTTGCACCAAACAAAGATAGCAAACTGGTTGTAGAACTTGATATGAAACTTTCAGCACTTGTGCACATAAACCAACTAATCTTTCAGACTTTCTCTCTGAACCTTTCTCAACTTTTTTTTTTCACTTCACTTTTTTTTTTGCACTTTCTTTTCTTTTTTTTGACACACTTTTTTTTATATATATAGAACTAAAAACAGGGATCAGATTATGATACTTGCACAACTAAAGACAGAAATAAAACAACAACGTAGCTAGATAGGATCAAAGTTAACACAAAGGATGATATAGGCTATAGAGATTTTTTTTTGGGGATTTTTAGATATAAAAGAGGCACAAAGAACACGCGAAGGATAAATGATCAGCAACTATAACAAAGACTCTAATGGACTGCGACTTAACCGAACTCACTAAAATAACAGATTGAAACAAAGGTCTAAGCAATATATTTTTCTGGCTTTTTGGTGGGTAGGACGAAGCAAAATATATATGTAGCTAGGGATAAAATTCCTACCGTGGTAACGAAAGCTTTGATACCAGATGATGCGTCACGTTGTCCCGATCTTCACGACGTAGGAAGAACACCGATAACTAGCTGAAGAACAGCCGGATAACTTGCTGCAAGCAGCGATAACTAGTGCAACCTGGCAAATAAAACTCGAAGCCAACCACCGTCTTTAACCGGCAACCTGAATCGAGGATTCGCCCAACCACACTCTCAAGGAACCAACCAACACAGCCTACAATCAATCAAGGAATACCTTGAAGGGAGTAGGAGCACCAATTGGGAGCGGATGAAGCCGCCGCCTATGTAATCCCGCGAGGAAATCACAAGAGCAAAGTGTCACACCCAAATTTAAGGATAAATTTGAGTACAATAAGCTCATGTGCGCCCCAGGAATAGTCGCGCACACAAGTCGACAAATTACAAATGTATCATCACAAGTGTCTTACATATCGTTATTACAACACAAATATATCAAGGTCTGCGACAAACGGAAAAAAATAAACTCATACTAGCTATGAAAGATAACTCCAACACAGGGACGACCGACTGGGGGATCGCCAACCTAGAAGTCCTCAGGGAATTCCTCGTAGAAGCTGTCATCTGTTACCCATCCGGGATTTTGTCCAAAAAGAAAGATAAAGACAAGCGTGAGTACATCTCGTACTCCGCAAGCATAACATAGGATTTTATGCGACTCAAAAAGGTCAGACACTGGCTACTGCAGTTAGCATTTTAATTGGTCAATGTTTTAATCCTATTTAATCATCAATTATGCTTAAGCTCCCGATTAGCCCAAATGAGCACATGATAATAACACCGTTAACCTTCACGGCTAACATCATCACCATCACGGTTAAACCACATTAATCATCACGATCAATGCGTCAGATTTTCATAAGTTATTTCCCATAACCATCCACACCCAACTATTCCGTAAGGGTCCAAGGCCGCTCATGTCCGAGAGCACGGCTAGTATACCAGTTTGATCATACTCTGCGCAGAGGTGTGCACTTTTCCCGTAAGTCGTGTTACCCATATGCCCGGGGTTTGCAAGACCCACTAACACTGCCAAGGTGAGCGGGCAAGGAACACTATGAAGCCTTCCATAGGCCACGTCTAACCAGCTAGGGCCACGAGGTTTCCTCGGCAGGCAGATATAGAGAACTCCCCTTTCCTATGGCACATTTCCATCACGGCTATACACATAGGAACAGAAGCAGTTCTATACCCAAAGTGGCAAGCCCCTCTTGCGCCCTTTCGGGTAGCCTCTAACCAGCTAGATGAGATCCTATTACTGAGCTAAAGTTAGAGCCATATAACCATCACGGTTGCACTGTAAGTCCCGGATAGTCGCTTACAGAGAAGTCCTTACGGAGGGTCTAGGTCAACTCGACCGAAGTCAATTGCACCATAGCCCTTTTTCCCAACATTTATCATCATACTCATTAAAGTCAGAGTGATAGTAAATTCTCAATTAATTAAAGCACTAGCAAAGCTACCCACATGTATTCTACCCATAGGTGTCATAAATATATAGTCAGGTAGCTAGGATGTCCTTAGGGTCACCAAATTAGACACATGCAGATGCGTAATTAATTAAGTGAATAGGTGTACAAGGGAAAGCCATGTTATACTTGCCTTCAGTGAAGGGGAACTGCTGCTGGTCCTGCTGCTCCTCGTAGTAAAATGGATCACCCACGGACACGTCACCGTCTGCGCTCGATCGGTACCACACAACAACACGCATCCAGGTTCATTCATACAAGCAAACAATCATTTAATTAGAACAGTACACCAACAGATCAAAATGAAATAAAATACTTAAAAACAGAACCTACGATTCGCTACGATCACATTGGTACGAAGATCACGAAAATCGGAGCTAAAACGACCAAGTTACGACTTTCCGACGATTTCCTATAGGCAATTAATTAATTAAACCTAACCCTGAAAATAAAAAGTTGCAAACTACAAAAACAGTAGTACTAACATGTAGAGATTTTAATTACGAATCTAACGCAATTTGAACGGATCAAATCGGAGCTATAACGAATATTTTATGGCCAAAACAAGTTCAGTGGCATTTCTGCAATTTCCTGAAAAACGTATTTTGACCTAAATCGATAGAGTTTACGTTTTCCAAACAGCAAGACGTAAACAGCGAAATACGCCAAGGACCGCGGCCGAATTTCGAAATCTGGGAGGGGCTCTTTAAGCAAAATTTCCCCCCGAAGGGGTACGGTGCACCTTGGATCGTCCGATCGCGAACGCAGGGCCGAGATTAGAGAAGAAAACAGAGGGGGGGAAGAGGAGCGGCGCGCCGGCCGGAGGGGAAGAAGGGCGCGGCGGCGGCCATTGTTGGCCGACCCAAGCTCACCGGCGAAAATCGATAGGGCGCTACGGGGCATGGTTTTGCGAACCGAAACTACCGGGAGAGAGAGGAGGTCGCGGCGAACTCGATTCCAACCTTAGCGCGGCCGGGGAGACCAAACGTGACCCGCTCCATGGCCGGCGGCCATGGAGCTCGACGGAGTTCGCCGAAACCGACCCTAGCGACCACGAAACGGAACGAAACGAGCACCGGGAGGAAGCGAGGAAGGAGGCGATGCTCACCAAGGGGACGAAACGCGGCAAAAGGGCTCCAAACGGAGGAACGACGCGCGGCGGCGCTTGCTGCTCTGGCAGTTCCTTTCTGCGCTAGAATGAGAGGAAAACGGGGGCGAGGAGGGGGAATGGGGGAGAAGGAACAGGGCTCGGGCGCACGGGGGGGTTTCTCCAACTGAAGCCGAGGCGCGGGGGGGGGGGGGGAATCGTGGGCGCGGGCTTCGGCCTTGCGGTTTCCAAACCGATAGAGAGAGAAGAGCGGGGGTGACGGTTGGGGAAGAGAGAGCTGACAGGCGGGCCCGGCCTGTCAGCGGGTGAGAGAGAGAGAGGGGGAAGGGAGGGGGAGGCGGCTGGGCCGGCCCAAGAAGGGGCGCGGGGGAGGGGGGGATGCTGGGCCTCCAGGCCGAAAAGGGGAAGGGAAAGGGAAAATTCTTTTTTTTTTAACAATTTTTTTCAATGCATTTTCCAAATGGATTTTTAATCAGTTTGACATTTGTTTTCAAAACACTCATCACATAAAAGAAATGCTCCGGCATGAATGCAACATAAACATTTCTCTAAGTTTATAACAAATTTTAATTTCTCCAAATTTTATTTATTTTCCCTATATTGAAAATGCTCACAAAATAAATTCATTTAAATTCATTTCATCTATTTAAAAAGAAACAAAATTTTTGGGTGTTACACAAAGGGGTAGAGATCACTCTCTGGATTTGTTAGCACGCAGCTGAACAAAGGGGTTCTGTATTTCAATTATCAAAGTCTGAGATTACAATGAGTCTTAGGTGGTATTTATACTAGCAACAGCCCTACTAGTATGAAAACGAAATAGAGTTTCTGAGGGAAGACAATGTGAAAGGTCCCCTCGAAATGGATTCCCGAAGTGGCTTCGCGTGACTGTTGGCCTCCAGAGCAGTTTCTAATAAACTGACCATAACTTTTTATTGGGAAGTCCAAATGATGAACCGTTTCTTGGGTGTGAAACTAGACTCAAAGGGCTTTCCAGAAATGTATGCCAACCAGCACAAAAATTTGTAGATTGGTACAGTTTTACTTGGCAAGTTGTACCAACATTCTGTCACGACAGACTGTTGACCTTCTGAGCAGTCTGTACTAATTCTGGTCTGCAGGCAATATGGAGTATCCAAACTGGTCGCCACTAGATTCATTGGAAAGTAGACTTGTCAAGCTTTCCAACAAATGCTCATGGACCTTCATAGCTTTTGTGAGCAAAAAGTTATGAAGATTCTTTGCACTGGTCCGTTTTTGACTTCTTCTGGAACTTGCACTGGTCCGTTCTTCATGGTCCGATTCTTCCTTCTCTTCTTCTATATACCTGAGTACAATCAAGGTACAACACTTAGGTAGTATATAATTATCATTAATGTTAAAATGAATCTCACAAAGTAGCGCGTAGACCTCTTGTTGTAGCTTCTTTGCACGACTACGTGTAATCGGTCCATCGATGACTTGAGCTGGTGTCGGTGTAGGTGAAACTTGAGTTGGTGTAGCTTGACTTGGAGCTTGTGACATCTTGCTTGGTGGCGTGGTCATATCACAATGGTGATCAAAACAAATCATATATCTGTTGTCCAAAGCAAGTTAAAACAATACCATATCAATGACCTCGCCAGAGCCTTCAGCAACTTCTGCGCAGCATGACTCAAACTCAACCCCGATAAGTGCATATTTAATTTGGGGTTAGCAAGGGGAAAGCTGGTGGGCTGCCTTGTATCCACCAGAGGGATTGCGCGCACTTAGAAAATAGAAGCGCCATACATAACGTGGAGCCACCAACTTCAAGAAAAATGGCACAAAGGCTCACATGTAGGATTGTAGCTCTTAACAGATTCATCTCGCAGTCAACAGAGCTGTTGGGGGAAGCCATTAGAAAATAAAATCCTATAGTTAACATAGAGCCACCAGGTAAAAGAAAAATCTCACAGGTAGGATATCATTGCTCTTAACAGATTCATCTCATGGTCAACAGAGCTGTTGGTGGAAGTGCCTCTCGCAAGCCGCCCAGACCCGCTCGCAGGACCTTCGGCTGCTCTTAGTAGAGGCCCCAGAATGAGTAATGGTGCAACAAAGTTTCTCATGCTAAGGTTGTTGGGAAATGCTGCCTGCATCAGCTAACAGCATGTTGAGTGAATGGCCTGCTCACGCGCGGCAGTGAGTGGCTCAATTGTTACGACCAACGGGCTCTCTACCCCCAGAACAGTAGGTATCACAATAAATGACTTTCAATCTTCCTCTTTTCATGGGCATTTACATTCCCTTTATACAGGGTGTAGATACCGACTTAGATCTGTTACAAAAATGCCCCATGACGGTGGCGGAATATCCTGGCATATTCCAGCACTGCAGTCTACCGCCTGCAGGGCCACTTGAGTAATTTTGAACCACGAGCTCCACGCGCGCCGTCTGCTCGGGACCCTGAACTTGCTGGGGCCTGAACCTCCAGACGACCGGCGAACCTCCGCCGCAGGGGTGATGAAGGTTATCTGCCTCATCCTTGACTCCCGTGTCTCTCCTGGACGCACTTTGGTGCATCCTCCGTCATGGGGAGTCCGAAGGATACGTCCTTCATCGTCCGTGATCTCCGATGTTGGCCTGGCTCCTGCATGCACAACATGTCACACGAGCCACGTTGATGTCAGGTTCGCCCAGAACCTTCGTCCTTCAACATCCGAAGGTCTGGGACGCGGAGGTTTTGGGTGAAGGTAGATCCCTAACGCAGCTGGGTGGGGGAAGGCATGGCCAGGCCGCCAACAAAGGTTACCCCTAATCTTTTGCAGCTGCAGGTGCATCATCGGTGAACATATAAAGCCCCACCAGGAGAGAGACCCTCCGCCTCATGGAAGACGGGAGGCAGCAACCCTGAAGATGGCATGAGGATCTCTGTTACGGGAGTTGGTGGTGGGAGTATAGGCTATCCCAGTGAGCAGATGATCGTGTAATTTCACCTCGTCCCCGGGTACGGTCTATCAATACCCGGCCGATGATGGATTAATGTCTATTTATTCAAAGATTTATTGTCACATTCTTGTGTGTCCTACTAGTTCCAGCCTTGGTTCTTTCATACATGTGGAAAACCCTCAACCTCCCCCGTGCTGGCCTCTAACGAGGGTGGGAGGGCAATAACACAGGATGTAAAATTGTGACCGCCTATGTTAAAGTTTAACCAAGGCGGGTTTTGGGAGGGCAGCCTGGCTTGGAACAACGGAGGTGGCCGGTAGGTGTGTCGGTCTCCGGTCAGAAAAGGGTAACGCCACGCAAAGGAAATTTTGTAGTAGTGTCCATATAGGATGTAAAATACTATACGTCTTATTTTCATGTAGATTAATATCGAGGACTTCCTGTTTTTTTTATAGAATGTTACAGGTTCTATGCATCACATCGCAAGTAGCATTCAAGTGGATATTGGTCAATCAAAACACCATGACTGTATTTACTGGAAAACACTCTACTTTATTATTATAATCACTCCATATAAGCAGCATATATATGAGCCTAAGAAACACATGCATGAAGGATGAACAAAACTATTGGCAAGCACTTGTACTACTCCACAAATGCTGCTTCAGAAATTAGAGACTGATCAGGTGCACCGGGGGCTCTGTGAAAAACCGCTGACAGGGAAAGACTGGGAGGACTTCTCCAGCTGGATAGTGATCTGGTTACCAGCGCGACTGACTTGGTTGACCCCGAGCCACGCGAACTCCACCTGTAGGCGCACGCCATTCACGCCAGTGATGGAGCCAGATTTGATCACCCCGCTGACGGTGCTGGCGTACCTGAACTTGAATTGCTTGCCACCAACAGTGACCAAGAAGTTGCACTCCCTGCCGAGACTCACAGACAAAGCGCTGCCCTTGAGGACATATGACTTCACGCCAAGCGGTAACAGCCCCTGCGGCAAGTTGTTCTGCTGTAGAACGTCGTAAGCTGTCGAAGCTGCAGCTATTTTTGAGTTGGCCTCCAGCATACAGGCCACGAATAGGATGGCCAGGAGAAGAGACTGTTTGGCCATGGCTGCTTGGTGTATACTACTACTACTAGCTAGCTATTAACCACGAGCACAAACAAGTGTGTATTGTATATAAGCACTAGGATAGCTTTTTTTATATAATTAAGCACTAGGATAGCTAGTGTTGTGGGGTGGCAATCCTCGTAGCCTCAGTATATATAGCTAGTTAGCCAAGCACTGAACAGTTATGTTTTAATTGCATTCATTTTCGCCCAATTACCCCTTCATCAAAATCACAACAATCAATGTTGTTCCCGTACGTTATAGCCTCATAACAATTATGTTTTAATTGCATTTATTTTAGCCTATTTTACCATTCCATCAAGACCGTACTCCCAATTCATAAGGAGGTTAAGGTAATTGTTTTAATCGCCTCCTTAATTTTCAGCCTAAAGACCATTCCAACGAAACCATCCTCTAGTTAATAAAGAAATTAAGTAGGCCCTATTTGGATCTCTTAGGTATTAGCTGCTAATAGTTAGTTAGCTAAAAATGGTTTATACTTAATATTAGATGCTATTAATTAGTTTGGTCCAACTAGTAAAATTTTCGAA
This sequence comes from Sorghum bicolor, assembly GCF_000003195.3. Lineage (NCBI taxonomy): Eukaryota > Viridiplantae > Streptophyta > Magnoliopsida > Poales > Poaceae > Sorghum > Sorghum bicolor. Next base: position 951,475 of record NC_012875.2, on the reverse strand, counting down.
AAAAGGTCCAACTAGTAAAATACTCCTTTTATTTTGAATTGTAAGACCTTTTGGTTATCCTTGATACATAGCTTTTTATATGTATTTAGATAGACATTATGTCTAGATACATAAAAAAATGATGTATTCAAAAAAGACAAAGCATCTTATTATTTGAAAAATGAAGGGATGAGTAGTTGTTAGTTCGCCATTCAGTTAATAATTAGTTAAACTATTAGCTAGACTTGTTTGATTGAGGAGCTAATTTTTAGCAACTAACTGTCAGCTCTCACTACTACTGAATAGGACATCACTGTCAGTTCCAACCCCCGACACGGCCAGAATTTGAACTGGCTGTACGAAATCAGCAGTGATGTTGCTTTCGTAGTGCCATTTTTTTGAACCAGTAGTGATCACAATGTTCACTGCCAGTTTGTTACACCAAATGGCTGTGAGCCAACAATGCAGGTACATAAGCCATCACTGCCAGAATTTGAACTAGCCATATAAAATCGGTAGTGATGTGGCTTATTTTCTATTACTGCCAATTTTTTTTGAACCGGTAGTGATTATAACAATCTTCATTGTCTGTTTGTTACACCAATTGTAGGGATGAAAACGGTACGGATATTTTCCGACCGTATTCGAGACCGAATTCGTTTAGAGGGGTTTAGATGTGTCTGTATTCGAGTCCGAATATTCAACATCCAATACCGTATCCGTATCCGAATACTTAAATCGTATATTTGTGATGTCGACATCCAATCATATTTTATCCGACATGGTTGATATTATCCGTATTCGAATCTGACCAAAAATATGAAAACAAATATGATATCAGTGATATCCGTATGTATCCGATTCGTTTTGATCCCTAACCAATTGGCAGTGAGCCAACACTGCAGGTTCATGGTTCCAATCGGCATTGTTGATGAGTCGAACAACACTACCGGTTCATCACCCAAGCCATACTCCTGTGATCACTGCTGGTTCAGGGCTACAACCGGAAGTTGATTTGGGAAACACTACCGGCTCAGTACAGTGGTATGCCTATCATCAGTGCAATTTTTAGGTGATCTGGTTGTGACCTTACTTTGGATTTTGTTATTTAATAGTTTATTTTATTTTTGTGTGATACTTTATATTTCCTATGGTTACGATAATGTAGACTAGACTCACATACATCACAAATCCATCAAGATTTATATTACAAATGTCACAATTACAATGAAAATATACCTATCAAAGACAGAGACATTATCACAGATCCATTAACATCCCTATTATAATAGTCTATCGAGCATCTCTTTATCATATTGTGCCTTAGACTTCTTCGACCGTGCAATGGAGAATGATCCAACGTTAGTCAATATCTCGGCTAAGGTGAAGGCTGCTAGTCCTCTTGGAATCCTTTGACCTTCAAGTCTAACAGCTTTTGGTGGCTAAGTTTCTTGCGTTGTCTCCAAGCAAGATGATACCGGAAGGCACAAATGTAAGACAAAACAGTAGATCATTTTGTTGAATTAAGCGATATATACATGAAATGGTAAAGCATACACACCCTATCATCTCCTTGCTTTGTTTTCATGAAGAGGTAATGGAGCATTGCCCATATTATCTAGAATCCGCATTCATTATTTGCCATCAGCTATTCTAGGTTTTGAAATAATGCTGAATGATCAACCTTGAATAGGGTCTTATTGTCCCCATCTATTTTTGCCTTGATACTGTGTCATATTGTAAAGTGTGAAAGGCAATGACATTAGAATATTCAATGTGATTAGAAAATAATATGTTATTGGGTTCACTTGCTTATTTAACATTGTGAGTATGGGACTGATCTGAGACAGTGGCCATTTCATTGAGTCCCATACCTCAACACATGATTGCACAAGATTTGATATCTATGAGGATGAACTGGCCAGTGCAATTACGTTTCCACTGGTGGTTCTTGGTTCTTGAGTCAGGCCAACCGTTTTCTTTCTACTAGCGCGCGATAATTGAAACCACATGTATAAATTAGACACTGCCGCCACCATAGAGCTTTTCTGTACTAGTGTGAAATGGAAACTGCAATCACAAATTCCTTGTTAATGAAATTTTTTTTAAAAAAATAAGAAGCAAAAAATAAGGGCCCATAACACATGCTCGCAGTTATAGACTAGGAGTATGTTTGTTTTTTTATTATCTTTCTAGGACAGTTCAAACAATTTGGTCAACGTTTTTGCTAGGTCTTCCATGTCCAAGCCATCATCGCCTCTACGTGGTTTCAACACACTAGTACAAAAAACTCTAAGCTGGCGGTGGAGATTCTTTTTTATAGGCGGTTTCAACTAAAAGATGCCTGTGAAAACAAATTGGCACGCTTGACTGAAGAACCGCTAGTGGAAACATATTTGCACTGGTGGTTTTCTTAAGAAACCACCACTAAAAATCAGATTTTTAGTGGCAGTTTGTTAAAAACACCGCCTACATAAATAATTCGAAATTAATTACAAATGATCTCATATGAAAAACCACCAAAATGAAAGTTGTAGATCTCGAAAAGTTATGAAACTCTACAGTTGATAAATTTTTTATTTGAAATCATCTTGTCATCGAAAACTATGTTTGAATTTATCCAATTTGAAATTCAAATTTTGTAAACGAGCTCGGATGGAGAAAACCAATATAAAAGTTGTAGATCTGGAAAAGTTATGAAACTTTATAGTTGACAACTTTTTTATTTGAATTTGTTTAGGGCCTCAAACATTGAATATATGCTCGGTTTAGAATAATATGTGGGGAACCAAACTCTAATATAGACACAAATGAGTAATGGGTAGAGTGGTACAGGAGGTTACGCGCAAGGGTGAGGTCGTTGGTTTGAATCCTACCGACTGCGTAGCACTCGATTTTACGTGAAAAATGTGCGACTTGGATCGATTTTATATTTTCTGAATAAATGTTTCCACTGACGGTTGTGAAGCATTTATATAAATGGGGTGCTGAGTATAATGTTCATAAAGGGGGTGTTGTTCGTTTTTGTCATGACACTTGGTTTGGAGGACTTTGAAAATACAGTATAGACATATTTTTGAAATATGTCAAAATCCAGAAGCTACAGTGAAAAGTATGTGGAATGAGAGTGGATGGGATATCCCTCATAGAAGAAGTCTACATGGGGCTATACTGGATGAATGGAATGATCTGCATGAAGTGCTACAAGATGTGAGTCTAGATGGTTTAGGAGATGATGAAGTTAGTTGGGTTCTTGAAAAATCTAGGAATTTCTCAACTAAATCGCTTTATATTGTCTTACTCATGGGGGAGTCAAAGACAAGTTACTGAGATGATTTGGGGATTTAGAATGCCTTTAAAAGTTAAGGTCTTCCTTTGGCAAGTTTTTCAAAATGGGGATGGCAGGGGAGCTGTAATACCCGATTTTAAGGACAAAACCAGATATACACCATATGTGAGTTCTAAAAGCCAAATCTCACATATAGCTACAAATAAGGGATAATATCAAAAGACAATGCATAAATATATAACGTACATAATATAAAAGAGATAACCTTTAGCATCAAACAGCGGATACACAACTCTAAACTTCGGGTATTAACTTCTCTCCACAGGATCCAACTGACTGGTTGATCACAAGCCCAAAAATTCTCCTGAGGTGTGGGGGAAATTGCAAGAGTGAGCACATATCGTACTCAATAAGTATAACCAGGGGTTCATGAGGCTCAATAAGCTGACACTGATTTGACTGCATTTAGCTTTTATATGTAGATAGCATATTTAATCATTGGATAGCAATTATCAAGGTAGCATAATTAATCCCATAACCACATGATCAATTGTACACAGGAATTATGAATAACACATATAAACAACATAATAAACCATCATTTATCATCATTACTCATGTTCATCAGTGTCCATCTATTCCGTCAGTTTTCCGGGCCGCCCGTATCCGTGGGCACGGCTAGTATACCAGATTTAACACTCTGCAGAGGTTGTACATCTTTACCCATGAGTCATGATTTACCCTTTCGCCCGAGGCCCGTCGACCTCTTAGCTCACTTCCAAGGAAAGCCGACAGGGTTCATTATGAAGTCTTTTAATGGTTCGTCTAACAACTTAGGGCCGCAAGGTTTCCTTTGCGTGCAGATATAGATACCCCCTTCCAAATGGCACAATGACGCGCAGCCTATACACATAAGGACAGGGGCTCGCACTATACCCAAAACGGTTCAGCCCCTCCGCCCTTTTGGGTAACCTCTAACAAGCTAGAAAAGCTTACTCATACTTGACTAAAGCCAGAGCCATATAGCCCTCATGGTTGTACGAGTTGTCCCAGCTTTTGCCAAGGGATAAGTCCTTATGGAGGGTCAAGATCAATCCAGCAAAAGCCAGAGTTCTTTCCACCCTTTATGTTCAAGTTGCTAGAAAGCTTATTTTATTGTTTATTGTATATCCATACATTCATGTTACAAGATCATGGATTATATTCAAGCACTAGCAAGAACTACCCAAATGCATATCCAAAATAGGTAACAAGGAATTTAGGATAACAATCATCTATGATTTTGCTAAGGTCATCAAGGTGGACACATGCATATGATATATTGTATTAATTGTGTATAGGTAACAAGGATAATCCCCAGTTATACTTGCCTTGATCAAAGCTCTCCTGAGCCTGCTGCTGGTCGTCAACAGATTGACCTTGCTCACCAACGTACGGCTCACCGACTATTCCCAAACATCAACCATAACACGCAATCCAATGCAGGCAATCATACACGAAGCAAACAAAGCCACAATTAGAACATTACACCAGCAGTGAGAAATTAAAGATAAAAGTTTATAAAAATACTCTACACAGCGCTACGATCGCACGAAGGTAAAGATCACGAAAAATCGGAGCTAAAACGGAGAAGTTATGAATTTTCTAAGATTTTATATAGAAAAGTAATTGATTAAATAGGATCACGAAATAAAAAGGTTTCAAACTGAGAAAATAGTGTTACTAACATGTAGAGCTCGTGATTACGAAACCAACGCAATTTGAATGGATTAAATCGGATTTAAAATGAAGATTTTGTGAGCTAAACAAATTCAATGGCAAAACTGTGAATTCAGAAAACGTATTTTACTTCAAACCGCAAGACTCTACGTTTTCAAATGGTGAAAGCGTATTACCGCATTACGCTTAAGGACTGCGGGTACTATTTAACAAAAGCTCGGGGTCTCTTTAGAAAATTTCACAGCCGAAACGGTACCTTCTAATGTGGGCCATTGATCGTCCAATTGGTGGTGGAGAGCGCTCCTGGGCGCTGGGCGGTGGCCGACAGCGACCTCCGGCGGCGGGCGCCATTGCCGGGAGCTCTGAGCTCGCCGGAGTTCACGAGTAGGGCGTTACGGAGCGCTAGGGAACACGAGGGTGTTAACGGTCCTTAATGCTCACATTTAACCGTCAACCAATCATGGAAAAGGATCTAAATGGAACCAACACCTAGACTTAGGGTTTTATCTGACAGAATTCCACGAGTTTTGGTGTTTGTCTATTTCTGCAGGGGGTTATCAGAAAATATAAAAGAAAGGCCCACACGTCGGGTTTACATAGAGATATTAACGTGCCGCGCAATTTTCTATCATCTAGAAGACTCCAGAAGCCACGGGACCGAAGCGGAGGCCGAGAGGACATAGGGACAGGGCGCCTGCCCTCCTTTCCTGGGCGCCCGCCCTCAGCCAGAGTCCAATCAGGACTCTCTTTCGGGATATTGCTCCACCGACCTAAAGGATCAACAATAACCGTTCAATCAATGTCGGTTTGATCCGACGGCCCAGATTCACTTGAAGGGACTATAAAATCAGACCCCCTGGCCCCTGGAGATGATACCTCTTCTACAGAATCAAAGCTAGGGTTTCAATTCTTCATCCAAGTAGAGAGGATCCCTCTAGTTCTTCTAGTTCTACCTCTAGTTTATCTAGATCTAGTTCTAGTTCATCTAGTTCTAGTTCTAGTTCCTCTAGTTCTTGTTCTAGTTAGTTCTAGTTGTAATCTGGAAAATAGGGAGAGAGAAGAGGAGAGCGGAGGAGGAGCCGGATCTGTCGGATCTTCCTCAACATTGTACTTTTGCAGCAACTGGTTCGTTCTTCATCGTTCTCCAGGTTCTTCAATTCATAATTCTTGAGTTCTCTAATTACTTTTATTTACATTCAAGTTATTTATTGGATTCCCGCTTGCATCAAGTGCTCTAATCTTTGAAACATTAGAGTAGTAATTAATAGATTAGACGTGGTGTTTAGTCTTGCAATTACCTGGAATTGCACCCAATCCTGCGGATTGTTGTGGTAGCTTTAGGGTAGTGACAGCCCTAACGGTCGACGTATTCCACCTCGTTCGGATCGGTGTTTGTAGGACCGTAGTCAGACCTTCCTAGCCCCCTTCTCATCTCTTTCTGTGGTTAGTGCTCTGATGTCCCGATATAAATAATCTTGAAGTAATTCTTGATTCTTAGATCAACTAGAGAACTCTCAGGAAACTTCCTCTCTTCCCACCAAAAATAATTATATAGTTATCCTTGGGCGATCTTGGATCTTAATTAGTACACTCACGTTCTTTGTGGAAAATCGATACTCTGGAATACTCCCGGGTGAAAGCTACATCGTTATCCGTGCGCTTGCGGATTTTTCTGTTTGCGTTTAAAATACCCAACAAGCTTTCTGGCGCCGTTGCCGGGAAACGGTAGCTGTGCTAGTTTCGAACCAAGTCGTCCGTGTATCCTTTTTCTTTTCCCTTTTTACCACATTCACCTTACCATTTTCACCACACCACATGGATTTCACTATAAGCATTAATGAGCATGGAATTTATTTCATAGCCACTTCATTTACTCCATTCTCATATGCAACATCTTCACAATCCATTGGTCTCTCCAACATCACCACATTCGAGATCTCCAACCCCCTCATCCTTTCTATTTATAAAAACTTTAAAAGGGCGGTTGTCGATGTATATGTCTATATTAAATATTGTAGATCTCGTTGAGTCGATCTTGATATAGGTCAGCGTTGGAGGGGAAACCACTTCACTGACATAAATCGATGGTTTCCCAAGGACAAGCTTAGTGTCCTAAAACAAGCACTGATCAGATTGTAACATAAGCTCTTAATTATTTACAACATTACCTTGTGTATTGAGCATATAAGGATAATTGTAAAAAATTTCTTCGGGTATTCTTGTCACTAACCTTTTCAGGATTAGAGCAAGAAGATCGGATGAATGACAAGCACAAGGTATGTACAACCAATCATCATACAACATTGAATTAAATTCATCCAAACTTGAATTTTGCAAAATTCAAGCTTGGGGGAGTGCTTTATATAAAAACATCATTTGCCATGTTGCTATGTTGGTTGTCCCTGCCTTTGAGACATGCTCAATTTGTTAAATAGTAATCACACTACTTTATCTCCACTTGAGTAGATCTCTATAAAAGCCATCACGCTACCTTTGTTTATCCTAGTAAGTGTTAGTTTGGAAGTACTTCTATTGGTTTTTAAATTAAGCATGGTGCTTAGGTTAAACAGCCTCTCTTAATCTAATTAGACATGGAGTCTAGTTTGGTTATTGAACTAAAAACTGCTTGTGTAGACATTGGGATATTTTGTTGGACTAAACCCTGTAGGAAAACTTTCAATATCAACCTGGGAAGTCCTGAGATAAACTCACATTAGAGATAAAGAGAGAGACACATGAAGTTTAACAATTTACACAAGGAAGGCATAGCTCACAAGAGATGATCCATGGAGGGTGCCACAAACACGATGCACAACTGCTAAGAAAGGAAAGCTTCCACAAGGTGATACTGTACCATCACTCTTCAAGTAAGGTAACATCTTAAAGTACTTGACTATCACTTCTATAAGCTTCTCCTTGGTTCTGGCGTTCACAAGAATAAAAGAGACAAACATGTATGATCTACAACTCTAGATTAACCAACCCAATCGATTCAACATGTTTAGTCCTTCCACCTTTGTGATTCCACACTCCTAATCATTTTGCACACTCAATCTTTGGAAGATATAAACAAAACATATATATAGATAGATTATCTTTCCATAAGGTTGAGCAATCTAATCTGACAAATGTTAAATACTACACTCATGATTTTATTATCCATCAACTTTGTCTTGCTCACTATGCTTGAGGTTAGAGAAGAACAAATACACTTTTGGTTCTGTTGGTGTTTTCCACCAACAGGGCCCATGCACTTGATCTCTGCCTTGTCTCTATGAGTAGGTACACTTCGAGCAAAATATGAAGGAGTTTTACAACTCCCAGACTCCACCAAGAACCTTGATATATGAGCACAAACACACTGGAGATACTGGACACTCATGCAAACACTGCCCTGAGATGCTTGAGGATGTAAATACTGGAGTAACCCTATTATGGAAGTAATTACTGACCTTCTGTCGGTCAAGAGATACAATCCAGGACGTCCCGTCATCCCGATCTCCATTGGCATGGTGGACTTCCCAGAAGCACTCTACAACTTTGGCTCTAGCGTCAACATTATGCCTAGGGGAATATTGAAGAACCTTTACGTCCGAGTTGGTACCTTGTACGTCCTAGCAGACTTCGTGGTGATAGAGACTGATACTGATGAGAGGGCACCCATCATCCTAGGGAGGCCATTCCTGAACACCTCGGGAGCTGTCATCTACGCTAGTGCTGCCAAGATCAGTTTCTACATCAAGGGGAAGAAGGAGACATTTTCCTTCAAGAAACAAGACTACACAAATCCCAGAGCAATCCCGACATGAACCAAGGAAGAGGACCAACAGGAGGAACAAGAACAAGCAAATGTGTACGGAGTCAGCTAAGATGGTCACTGCAGCTCAAGGAGGTCAAGATCGTCAACTCAAGTCACCTTTCTTGATCAAGAAGGACGACCCTGGTGTTCCAAGCATCGAGTGCGCAATCAACGGATATTCTTTTCAGAAGACACTCTACGACACCGGATCTAACGTCAACATAATGGCCGCAGTCACTTATCAGCTCCTGCATGGAACCATGTCCTTACAACCAACATACATTCAGCTCCAGATGGCAGATCAGACATTCTGAAAGATTGAAGGTTATTGACATGGGAGAAGACAAGTACGATCCATCCATCATCCTTAGGAGACCGTTCCTCAGCACCGCTAAAGCAATCATCTACATTGGAACCGAAGAAGTCCACATGCACTTCCCCTCTGAGAAGGTACGTCGCTATTGTACTGACCCTAACTATATAGTTGAAGACTCTAAGCAGGTCAGGACAAGAAGGAAACGACGCAACCGCAATCAGAGAAGGCAAATCATCAAGGACAGATGGGTAGACTACGATGGAGAAGTTGTAAGGTCTGAAGACATTCAGCTTGCTCAGAACTGTTCTAAGGAGACCGTAGCACCGAGTCAGGTGTGTAGAGAGAAGATTGTTATACACGAAGAGGTGTCCTCACCATCAGAGGCAACGTCTACACCGCGTACACCTGCGAAGAAGAAAGCTTCAAGATCACCGAGGCAATCGACCTCTCAATCCGCATGGCGGAAACAGCAAACCAAGCCGCACAGCTGCCTCCCGACCAGCTCCGATTACCTGAGCAGGAGACAGCCAGAAAGAACTCGAAATCCAAGGAGTACAAAGAAGTGCAGCTGGTCGAAGGCAACCCCGAGAAGACAGCCCTCATCGGGGCTAACCTGGATCCAAAATAGGAAGACGCGCTCGTCAGGTTTCTAAGGGACAACGTGAGCGCACTTCTTTCAGCTCGGGGCTAACCTGGATCCAAAATAGGAAGACGCACTCGACGCTCGGGGACTGGTCGTCCAGTCTATCAGCTCGGAACTTCAAGGACTGCACCGACCACCGAGCACTCGACGCTCGGGGACTGGTCGCCCAGTCTATCAGCTCGGACCTTCAAGGACTGTGCCGACCACCGAGCACTCGACGCTCGGGGACTGGTCGCCCAGTCTATCAGCTCGGACCTTCAAGGACTGCACCGACCACCGAGCAATATACGCTCGGGGACTGGTCGACCAGCTCACCAATTTATGAACTTGGGGACTGCACCGACCACCGAGCACTATACGCTCGGGGACTGGTCGACCAGCCCACCAATTTGAGGAGCGCACTTGGTGCTTGGGGACTGGTCGATTAGTCTATTCAATTGCAGACGGACTGGTAAATTCAGTTATTTAGACCTTGCTACAAGGCTCATACTTCGCCTTCCAGCAAGCTCGGGGACTACATCGGTACGATGCATCTGGCGATGCATCTCAGTTACAGAATTTCTTTGAGGACTTTTATTTTGACCCTGGCACCACGTGCCTACGTCACCTACTACCAGGCTCGGGGACTAAGTGGGCACACTTCACCTAGCGGTGAATTCGCTTGCTTTTTTGATGTTTATACCTTTCAAAAAGGTAAAGTGGGCACACTTCACCAGGAAAGAAATCTTTTTTAATTTAGATCACCATGCATTCTTCGAACAACTCGCTTCTTCGATGCCAATGTTGATCAACTGTCTTTTGAGTTGGTCAAAGAACCGTTGCAACTGTTTGGGCGACTTTCCCACTTATTGAAGACGTCGAGTCTCACTGATCGAAGAAGCTCAAGACGGCGTGTTACATCACAATACATGGTGCTCGGGGACTAGCTGTGGGGGTATAAACCCCTATACCCTTACGGCTAGACTTCGGCCAGGAGGCTTGGCCCATTACGAGACGAGTTCAAGGTTTGATCCGACAACCTGGAGTTTCGCGCAAGGAAACAAGATGTGGAGATCAAGCAGGATTCTAGTCGGTTAGAATAGGAATTGATATCGAATTATCCATGGCAATTGTAACCGACTAGGATTAGTTTCCAGATCTGTAACCCTGCCCTCCAGACTATATAAGGAGGGGCAAGGGACCCCCCTAGGACATCATATTCTCTCAACACAAATCAATACAACCAGACGCAGGACGTAGGTATTACGCCAACTCGGCGGCCGAACCTGGATAAAAAGCTTGTCCGTGTCTTGCGTCACCATCGAGTTCGTAGTTTGCGCACCGTCTACCGATAAACTACTACCGTGGGTATACCCCAAGGTAGACTGCCGACTAGCTTTCGTCGACAGTGGCGCGCCAGGTAGGGGGTGTGCGTGCAACTTTTCCGGCGAACAAGATGGTCACGATCCCAGCTTCCGCGACCGTGCCCGAAGGCCTCACGTTCACCGTCGGCCGGATCACGTGGACGACGTGCAGCGGCGGCTTCGCGACCACGGTTCCGAAGGAGATCCAGATCCAATCTGAGATCACGCCGTCTCCGACCACACGCTTGACGGCACCAAGCGCCCGACCACCGTTCCCACTCTACAAGGGAAAGGAGATCGACTGCTCGGACCTCCTCCAAGCGCTCGATCGCACTGACTCCAAGCTACTCGAAGTCTCCCAACTAATAGATGGAGTTCTGCGCCGGCCCGACCAAGCTGCTCGAGCGGATTTTTCGAAATCCCGCCGGCCAACTCGTGTCGCCACACACGAACGGCTGGGAACGTCCCTGATGATGACCTCAACCCCCTCAGGACGATCCGTCGAGCTCAAAAAGGAAGACTATCCTCGCGGCCTGAACAACTCGGCCTCTGTTTACTCACAGCATGTCCAATCCGTTTTCAGCAAGGCGGGTTGGTTGCCGACAAGGAACAATCGTCACCACGTCAACATGGTGACCATCCGAGAAGTACGGGACGACCAGGTTTCCAGCACCAACTCAAGCACCGGCTCCGTCCCCACCGAGGTTATAAACACCGAAGATGAGGACTACGACCTGGATTTTCCTTCACACCCTCCGGGTTTCGACCAATTCCCGATATTCCCCCCCCCCCCCCCCCCCCGTCGAGGGGATATTGTGTTCAATGTCAGCGCCGACGAACCCGACGTCGATGGGGAAACAGATGACCAGAGGCAACTCTGCGAACAGCGTAACGCCGAGCGCGCCCGACGACGTGCGGACGAGCAACAACAAATGCCACCAAATAATCTCAACGATGCCTTTGACATGGTCGGGGACCAGCCAGTCTACAAAACGCCAAGCGCCAACGTGGCTGTTGCCATGGCTAACCTAGATCGGCTTCCTGATACCCCCGAATGCCAGGGAGTCCGGACCAGCATCCGAGCACACCTGATCGCCGCAATGGGACAGACAGCCACTCTGCTCAAGAGAGTCCAGGACGTCTCTTATACGGGAGCCGCCTCCGACCAGACTAATCGTAGCCGGGCCTCACCCAGCAGGCGTCACCGCAGCCGCTCCCCCGACAACCGTCGAGGGGACTCACGGCGCGATGATGGTGGTCGGGACGCCGATGGCCGCCGCCAGCAGAACCGCGCACGCGGCCAAGAAGAAAATCAACACAGGGATCTCCGCCACAACATCCCTCCCAAAGATGCCCGGGACCGCATCAACAGGCGCGCCGCAGAGAGGGCAGTCCACGAAAACCTGCGCCGCATCGAGTACGATGCAACGCACGGTCCTCCGGGCCTAAGACAGTTCTCCTCACACCTCCGCCAGGTCGTGTGGCCCCGCAATTTCAAGCTCGAAAAACTTAAAAAATACGACGGCAAGGAAAATCCAGAGAACTGGATCACCCTCTATGAAATCGCCGTCCGATCAGCGGCAGGGGATGAGCACGTCATGGCCAACTACTTCCCCGTAGTTCTCGACCAGGCTGGTCATCAGTGGCTTCTCGGCTTGCCCGAGGACTCCTTCGACTCTTGGGAAGAGCTGCGCCAGGCTTTCATCGACAACTTCATCGCCACATGCGAGCAGCCTGGAAACAAGTATGACCTTGAAAGGATAAGGGACAGGAGGAACGAGCCTCTGCGCGATTACATCCGACGATTCTCGGATATGCGCCTCAAAATCCCGAAGATTTCTCACGACGAGGCCATCTCAGCCTTCATCAAGGGCCTGCGATTCCACGAAGCGCTGAGGAACAAGTTGTTGCGTAAACGTCCAACAACGGTAGCAGAGCTCCTCGCCACGGCTAAAAATTACGCCGATGCCGACGACGCAGAAAAACTAATCCGAGACGATGCGAGAGGTCCCGACCAGCCTCCCCGGCGAGATGACGGTCGTGGTCGCTACGACAGCAGAAATCACCGCCGCTCCGACAACCGCGATCACCGTGAGGGTTGGGATCGGCGGCGCGACGACTTCAGAGGAAAACGCCCCCGCGACTACGACCACGAAGTAAATACGGTCAAACGTCCCAATGGACGACGGGACTACCAAGACGACTACAACAAAACGTTGAAGGGACCGTGCCAGCTACACCCAAAGTCTAACCATACCATGGAAGAGTGCCGCGTCCTCAAAAGTATCTATACACGGCGGGCCGCCCAAGAGGACTCCGCCAAGAAAAATAACAAGCGCGACGGGCACGACCACGAAGATGAGGATGAGGACCAAGACAGGGACCCCCGACACCAATACGTCAGCCCCACCGACGTGGTCCACTCCATTTTCGGGGGCAAGGTCTCCACTGAGTCCAAGCGAGAAAGAAAGCTGTTAAAGAGAGCCTGCCTCAACATAGACAGCACGGACGGGCTGATTGCAGATCCGAAATTTCCCGCGTGGTCCCACAGGGAGATCTCGTTCAGCAGGAAGGACCAGTGGGCCGCTATCCCAGAGCCGGGTCGTTTCCCACCGATTCTTGATCCCTGCATCAATAGCATCAGATTCGAGCGCGTGCTCGTGGACGGGGGAAGCTCCATCGACATCCTTTTCCGCAACAGCCTGCCCGCCCTCAAGATATCACCGGCACAACTAAAACCTTACGACGCCCAATTCTGGGGGGTTTTGCCAGGTCAAAGTTCGGTGCCCCTCGGACAGATAACATTGCCTGTCCAATTCGGCACACCCGATCACTTCCGGACGGAGTTCATCAACTTCGTAGTCGCGGATTTCGACGGGACCTATCACGCCATACTGGGCCGCCCATCGCTGACAAAGTTCATGGCAGTCCCGCACTACTCATACCTAGTCCTTAAGATGCCCACGGAGAAGGGTGTCCTCACCATCAGAGGCAACGTCTACACCGCGTACACCTGCGAAGAAGAAAGCTTCAAGATCACCGAGGCAATCGACCTCTCAATCCGCATGGCGGAAACAGCAAACCAAGCCGCACAGCTGCCTCCCGACCAGCTCCGATTACCTGAGCAGGAGACAGCCAGAAAGAACTCGAAATCCAAGGAGTACAAAGAAGTGCAGCTGGTCGAAGGCAACCCCGAGAAGACAGCCCTCATCGGGGCTAACCTGGATCCAAAATAGGAAGACGCGCTCGTCAGGTTTCTAAGGGACAACGTGAGCGCACTTCTTTCAGCTCGGGGCTAACCTGGATCCAAAATAGGAAGACGCACTCGACGCTCGGGGACTGGTCGTCCAGTCTATCAGCTCGGAACTTCAAGGACTGCACCGACCACCGAGCACTCGACGCTCGGGGACTGGTCGCCCAGTCTATCAGCTCGGACCTTCAAGGACTGTGCCGACCACCGAGCACTCGACGCTCGGGGACTGGTCGCCCAGTCTATCAGCTCGGACCTTCAAGGACTGCACCGACCACCGAGCAATATACGCTCGGGGACTGGTCGACCAGCTCACCAATTTATGAACTTGGGGACTGCACCGACCACCGAGCACTATACGCTCGGGGACTGGTCGACCAGCCCACCAATTTGAGGAGCGCACTTGGTGCTTGGGGACTGGTCGATTAGTCTATTCAATTGCAGACGGACTGGTAAATTCAGTTATTTAGACCTTGCTACAAGGCTCATACTTCGCCTTCCAGCAAGCTCGGGGACTACATCGGTACGATGCATCTGGCGATGCATCTCAGTTACAGAATTTCTTTGAGGACTTTTATTTTGACCCTGGCACCACGTGCCTACGTCACCTACTACCAGGCTCGGGGACTAAGTGGGCACACTTCACCTAGCGGTGAATTCGCTTGCTTTTTTGATGTTTATACCTTTCAAAAAGGTAAAGTGGGCACACTTCACCAGGAAAGAAATCTTTTTTAATTTAGATCACCATGCATTCTTCGAACAACTCGCTTCTTCGATGCCAATGTTGATCAACTGTCTTTTGAGTTGGTCAAAGAACCGTTGCAACTGTTTGGGCGACTTTCCCACTTATTGAAGACGTCGAGTCTCACTGATCGAAGAAGCTCAAGACGGCGTGTTACATCACAATACATGGTGCTCGGGGACTAGCTGTGGGGGTATAAACCCCTATACCCTTACGGCTAGACTTCGGCCAGGAGGCTTGGCCCATTACGAGACGAGTTCAAGGTTTGATCCGACAACCTGGAGTTTCGCGCAAGGAAACAAGATGTGGAGATCAAGCAGGATTCTAGTCGGTTAGAATAGGAATTGATATCGAATTATCCATGGCAATTGTAACCGACTAGGATTAGTTTCCAGATATGTAACCCTGCCCTCCAGACTATATAAGGAGGGGCAAGGGACCCCCCTAGGACATCATATTCTCTCAACACAAATCAATACAACCAGACGCAGGACGTAGGTATTACGCCAACTCGGCGGCCGAACCTGGATAAAAAGCTTGTCCGTGTCTTGCGTCACCATCGAGTTCGTAGTTTGCGCACCGTCTACCGATAAACTACTACCGTGGGTATACCCCAAGGTAGACTGCCGACTAGCTTTCGTCACACAGGAAGTAGATACTAGGCAAACAAAACACCGTCATATAGGAAACTCTCAAATTATTATTATCATAATGACTTCATATAGGCAGGCATATGAGCCCAAGAAACACAAGAAGCTAGGATGAACAAGACTATGCATGTGCTTAGCACCAAGCAGCACACATGGTAGCTGCTTCGCAAATGGGAGACTCATCAGTTGCAGCTGGGGCTCTGTGAGAAAGCGCTGGCAGGGAAAGACTTTGTGGACCTCTCGACCTGAAGATTGATCTGATTCCCTGTGTGACTGACCTGATTGATGCCGAGCCACGCGAACTTCACCTGAAACCTCACCCCGGACACACGGCTGATGGAGCCGGACTTGATGATGCCGTTGACGCTGGTGCCGTACCGAAACTGTAATTTCGTTCCACCCACTGTGATAAAGAAGTTGCACTCCTTAGGGAGTGTCACCTCCAAAGCACCGTCTGGGTGGAGCACATATGACTTGACGCCAAGCGGTAAAAGGCCCCGTGGTAAATTGTTCTGCTCCAAAACATCGTACACTGTTGTGGCCGCAGCTATTTTGCAGGCCACGAATAGGACGGCGAGGACAAGAAACTGCTTGGCCATGGCTGCTGGTGCAGACTTGCTATTGTTATACCCACGAGCACAAACAAGAGTGTCTCTCTGTGTGTGTGTATGTATAGTATATAAATTAAAACTACTAGGATATATAGTGTTGTGTGGTGGCCCTGCTCCTAGCCTCAGTATATATAGCCCGTCAGCAAAACCGAGAATATATAGTTATGTTTTTAATTGCATTTATTTTTGCCTAATTACATTACTGCTTGATCAAAATGGTCCACCTGTTATATATGAGTTATTGGGGTCGCCTTCATAGCCTCTTAATTATACAATTAAAGCCGGTTAGACAAAAACATAACAGTTATATTTTAATTGCCTTTAATTTTTCCTAATTACATTTCCATCAAAACAATCCTCCAATTAACAAGGAAACTAAGCTTATTGTTTTAATTTCCTTCAATTTTTTCCTAATTACATTTCCATCAAAACAATCCTCCAATTAACAAGGAAATTAAACCTATTGTTTTAATTGTCTTTATATTTCCCTAATAACCATTCCATCAAACTGATCCTCCAATTAACAAAGAAATTAAGCTAAGTGTACTACCATTCTTTTGCTGAAACAAGCTGAACAATTTCGTCTTTAGGGTGAAACATTTTTCAATTTCTCTTAGAACAGTTTTCCTTTTTGTCACAACATTTATTTCTGGTGGGTAGAACTTTTTTTTCATTGATCCTTAATTTATTCTTACAATCTCCTCATTTTTAGTGATGGTGACAACATAACCAAAACTAAGCTTAAATTTGAATACAAATTAAGTAATAAGTACACATACAGCAAGGTTCCCACAGCTAAGCTTGCTTGGATGCCTTACTATTCATCCAACTCATCCAAAACCATGGTTGATTAATATCAATTGTGATCAATTGAAGAACAGGGACATTTGGACTAAATCCCTCATCTTGATACCAGTTGTAAATCAACCCTTGATTTATAAAAATTGTAGACTTACTTGAGATACTTGCACTCAAACTTAGATCTATCCTTTGCTATTGTTCCATTGTCAAATTGAAGCCTTGTTGTAATGCAAACTTGTGGAAGCTTCATGTGACTTCAATAAAAAGTAATTGTTGGGTAGCCCGGATCAAACTTCTTTTCAAAACCTTCAGTCTCGATAAGGAAAACGCATTATTCTCTCATCTTGACTGCTCCTTCAATTGTCAAATTCCTCTTACCAGAGCATGTTCTTAAAGAAGTGTTGAAACATTGGGATCTACATAGCTTCAGCTTCAATCAGCAGGAACTCAGAGAGAAACAATCAAGACTTCCGATGGAGAGCAGCGGTGGTCGGAACTCATAAGGCAAACCTCTCCATATGTTTCACATATTCTGATTCATTGTGCCTTTTCTTTTTAATTAGCATTGTGAACACGGGGCAGCCACTCCAGCCCCCCACGTAACTAGGCCCCCTCCAATATACGTGTGTATTACTAGTAGTATTAGAAACTAGATTATTAGATTAGTACTATTATTTTGGCCCAAAAAGCAAATACAGTAGAGTCCAAAAACTAAACACGGTGAGCCCAAGAAGCAAATACACTATGCATGCACGTCTTCCATCATTAATATTGACAGCAATTTTTAATTGAATCAAGTAATTACGAGAATTTTTTTCTTATTTTATATGAATTTCTGGATTCGGTGTGACAAGATTTTATATATATATATATATATATATATATATATACGCCATGGTGCAGGCGGTACATGTTCTGGTTGTTCAACTCATACTCTCGCCTCTCATCTCTCTTCCTCCTAAAGCAAAACTCGGCAAGGTGACCATCTCTATGGCAATACTCACAGTGATACCTCACCTCTCTCTTGGGTGGTTGTTGGCTCACTCTTTTGTGGGTATGGTTCACTCTTTGTGGCTTCTTGGCTTTAGGAAGAGGATCCTCAAAGACATTGGGTAGAGTATCAAGTGGGTTCCTGAGATGGTTAGGTTTTGGAATACACACTTGTTTCTGATGTGGAGCTTTTGGAGGTTCTTCAAACACTCCATCTTTGATAGTGGGTTTTCAAGGCTCAGGTGGACTAAACTTGATCAACTTGAGAGTAGTGGATGGTTTCTTATTTGGGTTCAAACCACTAAACTCACCAACCTTGCCATAAAAATTTTCACCCTTTCCACCTATAGCAAAGTCTACACCCGATGTGCCAGTTCCCCGCCTGAACTCGCTCATCATCATGCCTTCAGCTCACCATACTCATCAAGCAAAGTAGCATACTTAGATTGCAATGCTACTTAGATTGCAATTCAGAGAAGTAGACATATGAACAACACACTCACACACTCTACTTCATTTTTAGCACTGCCCCATGCCCCTACTGCCGCAGGACCTGCCGTGCCGACCCAACCACGTGCGGTGCTGCGGGTGCCGTCCGCTGCTTCTTCGCCTCCAACCGTGGTCCTGAATAATCTATGTTCTTTGTTATATGTGCATGTTCCGTGCTGGAGCTTGGCAACCTGCCTGGTGACACTTTGGAAGATGGTGGCGATTAGGCGGCCGCCTAGCTGTGGACTTCGACAAGGTGTGTGTCTGTGAAGCTGTTGCCACTGATTCAGTACTGGGCTCAGGTTTGGAGCCTCCATCAATCCTGTTCATTGATTCCTGCATCTCAGTTTCATGTGTAAACAACTTAATCGGCTTTAACAACAATCATCCTCTATCATTTTGGTTTAAATTTTCAGGTCTAACTCTCAACGGTTTAGGAGATAAAAGGTCCTAAAGTTTGGTAAATTTGATCCCAAACTCAGAGTTCAGATTTTTGTTTTAGCAGTGCCAATTTTATAATCATTTTCCGCTGATTTCGTGTGTATAAGTAACACACAATTGGCCTCGAGAGAACAAGTTACTTTGACCATATAGCAAATGTAAGCATGATTTACTTACTATAGATAGGCGAGCAGCAGCCGTGCACTAGGTAATACTAGTATAATGCCCGTGCTAACGCCACGGCTTTATTCTAAAGATGCATTTGAAAACAACCATTTTCTGTCATCCATCGGAGTATACATCTCTGCTTCAACTGTACCTTCGCCAAAGCTATTTGGAACCAAATTTTCGCTTGGGAAAGTGTTAACACAGAGCTGTTGCAAACACAGGATGAGCCCAATCACTTCCACACATGGTGGGCACAAGCTGCATCCAAAGTCAACAAAGATCAGAGAAGGAAATTCAATGGCATGGTCATCTATACCTGCTGGAACTTGTGGAAAGAACGAAACCAACGTATCTTCAGCAATGTGTTTGAATCAGTAAAAGGGGTGGCGACAAGGATCAAGAAGGACATTGATCAAAGAAGGAGGGCCCTAAGGATAACCGGCTAGAGTGTTGCCCCTTTATTTGTGCCTCTCTTAGTATGTTCTTTTTCTCCTTATGAGGACTGCTTGTATTTAAACTCTTGCTACTACCTATAATGAAAGGCAGAGCTCCTGCCAGTTCTTTCAAAAAAAAAATTCTACAGTGGTAACACCAAAGCTGAGTGGAGCACCATTTTTTTTCATATAAAAGAAAAATTATAAGGTTGCAATTACACAATTAGGAAAGCTTTCCTTACATCACGAATCAATAGCCCTTATGGCATGATGGATGAGCTCAGAGTAGCTAGAATAACAGAGAATCACATCACAGACATACATATCAAAACTACACTGAGCATTTGACGACTGTAATCACGGACATCTCTGAACATAGAGAAGAAACTATGCCATCAGAAGCACCGCCTCCTAGCAACCACAGCAAAAGGGACCCAAATGGGTTGAGGGAGCCTGAGCCTGCAGGGGTTCTTCCACCTTGCTAAGGGTTTTGCTCTTGATACTGGAGAGCATTATTGTTGGCAGCTGCCTAAGAAAATCTATTTTGTTAACCTTCTTGCTGATTCCTGGTAGACTCATCCTAAACCAGTAGGGCATCTGCTTCACGAGCAGCTAGCATGATATGAGAAGCCTGGTAAAGCATAAGTATAAAGCCATTGGTAAAACATACTAAATTTTACGTACCATACGTATATGAGAAGTAGATATGGAAACAAAAAATACAGCAAGAAGAAGCGTGGATGTCCGCACACTGAAAAACAGGGATAGATGCATTCATGCTAGCTGCTATATAATTTTGATGAGAATAAGTACTGAAGTTCAGACACGAAAACAGGAACTGCTAGCTGAAATTAATATATAATAATCTTAATCTGATTATTCTGTTATTTTTGTCCTCTGTTATCAGCCAAGAGAAATATTGAGAACTTATTATTATAAATGAATAATCCAAAAACAGGGTATGGAACACCAAAATAAAAGAGTTAATTAGGTCCATCCATGTTCAAAAGGAGTATTTGACAAGTTTGTTTAAACCCTATATCATGTAGGCAAAGGTAAAATAGCTAGCTACCCACAGTATATCATCATGCACTACCGGAAAACCGGACGTTGCCGTGTGCCTGTAGGTTTGCCATGCGCAAACCTACAGGCACACGGCAAAGAGAAGATTTGCCGTGCGCCCCCCAGACCAGCACACGGCAAAGCTCAAACACTCGGCGTTTACGTCCTGCGCCGTGAGCTAAACAGAAGAGCTCACGGTGAAGTCAATCCATTTGCCGTGTGCTGAGAAAAAACGCACGGCGAAAATAAAACACACGTTGAATCCAATCTTTGTCGTGTGCCAGAATGGGGCTCACGGCAAAATTCTGACGCCGTCGGCCTCCGTTGGCTGCCGGCAACTCTTTGCCGTGTGCCAACGGGGGGCTCACGGCAACCCTTGGTTCTTTGCCGTGTGCTAGTCTGGGGCGCACGGCAAAGACTGTCTTCGCCGTGTGCTCGATAAATAGCACACGGTGAACTATAACTTTTTTTCTTATTTATTAGTTAATTAGTGTTCCTTTGACTTTAATTATTATTTCAACTTGTAATTCGGATCTAATCTTATGTTCTAGTCTTAAGTTAAGTTGTTTATAGCTCGCTCATGATGCTAATTTGGATGAGAAACAATATTTGATGGTTAGAACAGGAAATTATGGTGTTGCACTCTTTGCCGTGTGCAGCTCACGGCAAATGCTTTGCCGTGTGCTTTGGGCATTTTGCCGTGTGCCTGAGGCACACGGCAAAGCTCGTGAGTCCGGTAGTGATGTGCATATATATATGCAGAGAGCAAACCATTTCACCAATTTTCAGTTTGTACAATTTTCAATCTCTTATAGCCCAAAACTAAGAACAAATTATCTGTGCAGTAGATGTATATGACAGGCAAGGAAATAAATAAATATGATGTGGAATTATGGATGCTGCTGCCGTGCGGCCTTCAGCCAGCAGCCAGCAAAATCTGAATACGGTTCTGAATGCTGCTGTCGTGCAGCCAACGGAAAATAGAAAACTAAATCTGTACAATTCTTCATTTGCTTATAGCCCAAACTAACAAGCACAGACTTAACTTTGTAGAGCTAATACTGACGCCACCATCACTACTGGATCTGGCTTCTTTGCCGAGAGTCAGGAGCCCTCGGCAAAGGCCTAAAAGCCCTCGGCAAAGTTTTTGCCGAGAGCCTGCCACGTGGCTTTCGGCAAATAGCTCTCGGCAAAGAAGCTCTCGACAAAGAATTCTTTGCCGAGAGCCACGTGGCAGGCTCTCGGCAAAGACTTTGCCGAGGGCCAGAAACGCCCTCGGCAAAGCCCACGGCGCCATCGAGGAACGTCAATGTTGACGTCGTCTTTGCCGAGAGCCGTGCTTGCAGGCTCTCGGCAAAGACTTTTTATTTTTTTAAAAAAAGAGTCTTTGCCGAGAGCCTGCTAGACTGGCTCTCGGCAAAGGAGGACTTTGCCGAGAGCCGTCCAGGCAGGCTCTCGGCAAAGACTTTTTGTTTTTTTAAAAAAAAAGTCTTTGCCGAGAGCCTGCCAGAGTGGCTCTCGGCAAAGGCAGGCTCTCGGCAAAGACTTTTTATTTTTTTAAAAAAAAATCTTTGCTGAGAGCACATATATGACACGAAGGCCACACATCCACATTTCACATATATGGCACGAAGGCCACACATCCACAATTCGGGCAAGAAGACCGTCAATGACAAATATCCAGGTGTTTCTGTTCTTGAATTCTCTGATTTAGGTGTACAAAGCAACAACAACAGAAAAGGGAGGGGAGAGAGAATATAGTGCCAAGTCAAAATGACATGCATATGTTAACATACTCTTTCAGCAAGCTTCACCTTTGTTCCACCATAGTCCGGAAGCAGAATAGTGTCGCCTTCACTTAGAGATACAGGGATCAGCTTACCATCCCTATCACGATCACCAGGGCCAACAGCAATGACTTTAGCAGCGTTCAGCTGTATTAAAAAATAAAAGTGATATGTTAGGCCTAAAAGAGACATGAAAACTAAAAACCAATGATAAAAAACACACACTCCAAAAACAACTAAGGCTAAAAAGGAACACCTTGATTCAATATATTTTGAACCTCACTCAACCTACACACTCAACGTATACATAAACACACTACAGTGGGAAGGATGAGGGTTAAGTTGTGTCACATAACATCAAAACATAAGACATCTCTAACTCTAAGTTTTTATAGCATTGAGAATATATAGAAGGCTCACCAAACTGAATTCATATTTCGTATATATATGTCCTGGAAATTAATGAGTTGATGTACTATCAGTTTACAGTGTTAACAAAGGCAATTTATAAACTTTTATACATCTCTGCTACCAGCTTTTATACTGTTGGAGCATTCAACCATGCAGGAGCATTAACAAAGACAGTTTAACCAAGCTGTACTATCAGATTATAAGCTTTTATACTGCAGGAGCATTAACAAAGACAGTTTTCAGAACATTCAACCATGCATTACTAGCCACGAAAAGGAAAAAAAATACATCTCTGCTACCAGCAGTACTAGAATCCTAAGAAGACTAATGCCGTCTTAAATTAGGGCATTGGCATTAATGCGATGAAATTGTAAAAATAAATACAGTTCAGAAGTATATATGCACACAATGCCATGTCATAAAAAATATAGTCCAGCTGTTTTGTAATTATTTCACCCATGCAAAATATGAATCCTATGACTGGACTATGAATTGATACAGAATATAGTATTCATCTACCGATCTTTCAAAAAAATAAGCATTCATCTCAAAAAGTAACCATCAGTTGTACAAGGGTGGTGGTTTGGCCTATTTACATATCAGCAACATCTATTTTAGGCTAGATCACAAAAACAACAGGCTCAGCATTCAAAGAAAAAAAATAAGGTATATAACACATTGACCTAACAGGCTGCAATATACCCATGGACCAAAAACATAAAAATAGGTGGCAATACAACAGTGACTACTATGTGCAACAGTTGTGGTTTAATAAAAGTGGAAGGCCAACATGCCTGCACCCGTGTTGTGCGACGTGCACAGGTTTAGGGAGAATAAACTGTCTGAAACTCTGAATCTTACAAGGCAGCATACGAGAATCTAGAAACAATCCTCGAACGGTAGGCATTATTATGCTCCCGGTTAATGTTGGTGTGTCAGTTCATAATTCAAGAACAATCCCCGTGCACAATTAGAGCTTATTCAGTTAGCCCCAATCCAAGGGGACTGAGGGAGCTTTTATCATACAAGTCAAAATCTTTCTCTATCTCTTTCGGTCTCCTCGGATCAAAAATTAACTGAACAAACCCTTGAGAAAGACTAATGGAACTAGTCGCAAACAAGTCACTAATTTCAACTTTGACGAACACACAAAGTGGAAGTTCATTCGCAACAAACAGCTGCTGGGCATTTTTATCCTAGGATCACCACACAACTAGTTCATTTACCAACCGATGTTCCCCCCTCTGCTCTTCTACAAGTAATACAAATTCCCAGTATACCACAACAGTAATACAACTTGAATGCCCAAATTGTTCAGAGTTAGCCTTGATAGCAGAACAAAAATTCAGCACTAGCTAGAAGCTTCAATACCAGTATACCACAAAGTTCATAAGATTTTATTTTGAAACTGATCCAAACCAAATGAAACTTAAAGGATATACGCGAGGAGCCACCAACTGGTTCACAGAATACTCGAATATCTAGCCCCCACACTATTCCTGCAGTAATCAGTTGGAGGCAGGGCTGAGATAAATAAAAATAAAAAAATCCCCCGTACACGCAGCACAAATCGGTGGGGTTGGAAGAGCAGTGGGTGGGTACCTGAGTGTCGCCGATCGGGGATCGCCGGCGGCTGCCACCGCAGTCCGCAAGAGGAGACGAAGACGCACAGTGAGGGAGGGGCGGGCCAGGGGCGGGGATGCGACGAGGCGGCGGTCTGCTCTTCTCCTCCTCTTGTCTTCCGGTCCCTCCTCCTCCTCCTCCTAGGCTTCGGCGTCCGTGCGAGATGCGGCGAGGCGGCGGTGGCGCACAGGGCCGGGGAGGGGCGGGTCAGTGGCGGGGGCGGGTCAGGGGCGGGGGCGGTGTGGGTCGGCGGCGCGCGGCAGATTTGGTCGGCACCGGTGGGGCACGGGGAGCAGCTTCGGCGGCGCGCGGGCGGCGCTTGCAGGGTGGGCGCGTGTGTGCGTTAGGGTTAGGTGCGGGGTTGGGCTGGGTGGGGATAAGGAGAAATTTTTTTTTGGAAAATAACCTTTGCCGAGAGCCACAGAGACAGGCTCTCGGCAAAGAAATAGACTGATCTTTTTTTTTAAAACACCTTTGCCGAGAACCATATGGGCTTGGCTCTCGGCAAAGACACTTTGCCGAGCGCCAGGTGGGCAGGCTCTCGGCAAAGAGGTGTTTGACTTTTTTATTTTTATTTTATTTCAGACCTGAGTTTTCTTTTGTGTCCTTGTGACCCAATTTCTAAATACATTTCAAAATTTGACATCAATTTGACTTTTTTTGCTATATTTAACTAATTAATCTTGTTTCTTTAAATTTTTTCACGTAATTCAAATTTGCACTGCAAGTACATGGAATATTGAAAAATAATGGTCAAGATAATATTCAAAATTTCTTTAAATTTTTTCACGTAATTCAAATGAAGTCAAAAAATCACGAAACTTAGCGACGCG
This sequence comes from Sorghum bicolor, assembly GCF_000003195.3. NCBI lineage: Eukaryota > Viridiplantae > Streptophyta > Magnoliopsida > Poales > Poaceae > Sorghum > Sorghum bicolor. Next base: position 926,095 of record NC_012875.2, on the reverse strand, counting down.
TCGTGTTATCGCATGTGGAGACTGTGGTAAAAAATTCATAAGGTTTCGAGCAAGTTGCGACACCGAATGTATAAAACCCAGACATCTCTACATGTGATCAAAATAGGATCACATGCGGAGATGTTTGGATTTTAGACATCTGGAGTCGCAACTTACTCGAAACCTTATGAATTTTTTACCACAGCCTCCAAATGAGATAACAAGACATGTCCCCAAGTTTTGTTATTTTTGAAGTTCATTTGAAATTTATATAATTAAAAATCACATCAACGACACATGGATGGTTATGTTTCGTATAAAAGACATTCAAACTTTTGGGTGAGTTTATGGATATAGCCTCAAAATGCACTCTCAAACATGAGTATCATTTTTCGTATGGCTATATTTTATTATTTCATATACCTGCAGTTCAAATTTACTTTTTCAAAAAAATGCAAAGAAAATAAATTAATTTATGAAATATAGCAAAATGTTATAAAAAGCTCTCAAATTTGAACATGTGCTTGTATATAATATGCAAGGCCTATAGAAAAAGTCTAGGCCCAAAATTTTAAAAAAAACTTCACTCTTTGCCGAGGGCAAGTGCAAGTTCTCGGCAAAGGGGGTCTTTGCCGAGAGCCAGTCGTTGCCCTCGGCAAAGGCCACCTCTTTGCCGAGAGCCTAACGACGTGGCTCTCGGCAAAGCTGACGACTATAGCAGCCGCTCACGGCGCGGTACCTTTGCCGAGAGCTTGCCTTTGCCGAGAGCCATGCTCTCGGCAAAGCTGACCTTTGCCTAGAGCCTCTCTTTGCCGAGAGCCTAGCCGTCGCGAAGGCTCTTTGCCGAGAGGATGACCTGGCTCTCGGCAAAGCCAAGCTCTAGGCAAAGCTTGCGTTTCCTGTAGTGATAACCTATTGCAGCCATCTAGTTTAAGACATGATAGAGATTGTTTGTTTTTCGAGACAAACCTAATAGGCCATCTCTGCATATAACAGCAACTGTCAGTTAGATACCCTGAACAGAAAAATAATCTAATATTGGTACGAGTTAATCAGTACTTGTAACATGACTCTTGCTACAACAAAAAAAAGAAAATAGAGATAGTTCTCATGGCTGTGTAAATGTTTGGAAAATATTACTCCCCCACTGACACTGCTAACAGATTGATGTTCATAAGATTAAAAGGGCAGTTCAACCAATTGGTTTGATAATTCTCAGGCCAAGTGTAACCTGAATCACTATATTGGATATAAAAATCAAATCCATCAGCTCACACACTCAAGACAGTAATTGCACATGTGCTAATTATCCCATCTAGAAAAAAGTGTTAAATACTTTATTTTTCAAAAAAAAGGTATGGGCTCTGGACATGTATGTATCATTGCATCATTATTCTCGATGAGTTTTGTGTTGGGTTCCATAAGGTTATGTTAGTAGGCAGAAAATAGGAGTGTTTGATTGAGATTCCAAATATTGATACACCTATCAAGCAAAACTTACCCTTTTTCTTATTGAAGCCATCCACAGGTAGAATTTTTTTTCTGCATGCAGACAACAGAATAGAGAGAGAGAACCATTGAGGTAGTGTCTTAAAATATCCTTTGCATCAACAAAAAGAGATAAATTTGATTGAAACTTCTGCTACTCTGAAAAGGATTCAAATTAAAAAGAGATATATAAGAACCTTTGATCCGATGTTTTGTTGAGGAGCTTTGGCATCTGTATCACTTCCAGAAGAGCTACTTGAATCTGAGTTTTCAGAGGTAAAAACAGAAATATCATTAGTGCGTTTGACATGATGACTCAGGCAAGTTAATTAAGGACACAACAAAGAGAACCAGTATGCAACAGATGTACATGTTATATAACCTTTTACATTAAGTAAGATTCAAAGGAAGTATATAACTTACTCAACTCTGTAGAGATAATACTGACACCATCATAGCCTGCTGCACCCATCTAATTTAAGAAATGACAGATTCTTTTTATGAAACAAATCTAATAGCTCATCCCTGCATAGTACAGCAACCGGCAGTTAGATACCCCGAACAGCAAGTTAACTTAAATTCACAGAAAATAAAACTAATACAAGGTATGTAGGGGTTAGTCAGTTAGTTCTTGTAACCTAACTCTCGTTGCAAAAAAAAAAGGCAAAATAGAGAAAATATCACTATATGACCTGGAGCGATGGCAATGAACTTACCACGTCCGATGGTGCATGATATGTCGCTATAAATGTAGGGCGGGTTTGTCGCCTATCCGCCATATCGGATGACCTGTAGTACAATCAACTCAATGATGGAGTACTTGTTCATTTGCAATCTGCAAACCTAAAGCAATTAGACTTACTTCCCTGGCGTCTGGCGTCCTGGTCTGGCGGCATGCATGCCCTGGCCGGTGAGTCCCTGGCAGAGTGATGGCGCGAGAGATCACTACCAGTAGAATCATCCAGATCCCCTCTAGACCATCCAAAGTTTAGCTATGAACAAAAATAAGTACATATTATGTGAGATGTACTCAGTAGATGTACTCGTGCCAGTACATTTTTCTGATACTCAGATTCAGAACTAAACAAAGCGTGCATACCTCCACAGTAAAGCAGGAAGATAACGGGCGTCGGGACTTGGCCTTGGCCTTCTTGTCCAGGTAGTTGACGACACCGGTGAGTGCCGCCGTAGTCGGGCACGCCGCAGTTGACGACGGCCGCATCGTGGTGGCTGCCACGGATGTGCTCTGGCCACAGCGTGCATTCCCGGCGGCGGCGTGCATCCCCGGGCGCGGTGGCTTGGTGCTTAGGGCGTGGCGGCGTGGTGCCCTGGAGGATTATATTGATGGCATGGGAGAGAAGACGTCTGGGAGAGGGACTGGAGACCAATCACGTCAAGGGAGAGATTGGTCGATCTCGAGGAGATGGAGAGTCGGTGTCGAGAAGAGGGAGAGTCGCGCGTCGCGGTTTGCGTGCGTGCGGGATGGGACGAGTGAGGGTTAAACCGTTAAGCGATGAGGTTTGGTCCGAGGAATCTCATCCATTGGATTTGAGTGAGGAAGAGAAAGGAGAGTTTAAAGTAAAATCTTATCCGTTCATTTGAAAGCTTAAGCTCATCTTAGTTGCAATCTTTTGGGTGGCTGTAAGATAGTTCATGACTGTGGTGGACAATTATTGGTGTGGTTGTAGCAAAGTTCACAACCGGTGTATTAGTATTATAATAATAAATTATAAATAATATTATAACAATAAATAAATAATAATTATAATATATAAATATAAATCACATACTATGGTTAGGCTTATATACCATGTTCTTTGTCTGGCTTGTGAGCAGATGCGTCAAGATTGCCGCGAATGATCATACATTGGCTGTTGAGCCATGGAAGGGGCTCTATCAGAGCATCAGGTCAACACAGAACAGCAATGACAGACGTGATATGGCAAGCCACAACGAAGGAAAAAATTGTGTTCAGATACCGCTTAATGTGAAAACAGAGGTATTTTTCAGTTGTAAATTGCATTGCTAGTGTCGCCAACTGGATGCATAATTTCTATCTTTCATGGTAACATGAGCTTCTGAAACTATCATAGTAGCTTCAACTGTCATACTGGAGTTGTCTTAATTTAGATTAACTATCCCAAGTGGAACACCAAATAATTAGAAATGTCTAGGTACTGAAGAATTGTCGTGCAGTTCTGCATAAAGTATCATAGCCAATGGACCAGCTATGTCATTTATAAATATGTTGAAGAAGAAAAGAACATACTGAACTCTGGTCACTGGTACAGCTGAAATTTCACTCAATATGATTCTAGATAAAGAAAAAAACTGCTGTTCTGGGTAGTGGATTATCAGTCTAATATATGATGTATAGTTGCTGTGTTAAAAAAAGATGATAGTTGGATTTTATCTTCATGGTAGTAAACTGGTTATTTGTGGCAGGGGAGACAAATCCATTGAGTTGGGCAATGAGGATGAGGGATGCAAAGTGGTGGGAAATATATATCATGTTCAATTGATAACTGAAGATGGGCAATACCATGTTAATTCTCCTTGCAAGTAATTTGATGGCTGTGAGTACTCTATCCTTTTATCCTTTTTTATTCAATTTCCTTGGCTGTATATTACAACTACCAAGATCTAGCATGTCTGTACATTTAACAGCTAAAAATATAACTTTGCTCATAAAGATGAAGTTCAGTATTAATAATATATATTTGAAAATGTGTTCATCTGATGCGTTCCACTTGTACTCTCCTTTTTCCCTTTCTTTTGCAGGTATAGATCATTGGATCTTCGCTTCATTAGTCAAAATAGCAATGTTTGGCTGAATAGTTGTTGCCAAGTACTTGTCTCTGTCATCCGAATCATTTAACTAGATAGTAATATATATCAACCACAGTTAATGTGTTTTCCTTAGCACGTTGCAAGAGCAAACCAAATGGCAGCACAAGGATCAGTCTAATATTTCCATGTCTTTGTTTTCTTATTTTCTTTACTTTGATGTAGATATACCGAACAGTGAAGGGAAAAACGATAGACACATCAGGTGCTGCTGGTAAAATATGACATACATGTCAGCTAGCTCTCGCTTTCCAGCAGAAATATGCTGAGTTCACATTTTTCAGTAAATTCATATCACATAACGCTGTCTGAGTTATTAGCATGGGGGCATGGCTGATTATTTTCTCGAGTCCCATAAAGCAAACAGTACTGTTATCTTATTATTTTGTAGGAGAAGTGGAACCTGCTGAGGTGTAAATATACGGGAATGGAATTGGACTAAAGTGTTTTAGTCCTATGCAAGGTATATATATCCTGACTGAGTTAAGGGGTTTTGTCGAACCTTTTCTTAGTGTGTCATGCAGATTTGTTATAACCTGAATGTTCGTTAGTCGTTCGCAAAAAAAGCAGCACTATTTTGGGAATTCAAAGAAGCCAAGTATCTCAGATTCATTTTATTGTTGATGTGTGCAATTTTATGTGGTTATGTAAACAAAATTGTTGTACCATGAACCATGCATATTGTTGTTATGTATTTTGATCATGAGAAGTCTTATATAATTCTAATCCTTTCTACTTCCTTTTTAATTCGATTGTGCAGTGTTTTAATGTCAGAAATGTACTATGTGAAACACAGGCTTCAGAAATGCACAATGTATTATGTTTGTGAAATACAGGCTTCAGAAATTTACATTGTACATTTTTGAGAAACAGACTTCAGAAATGTGCACGGTGGATCCAGATTTCTATTTTTTTTTGTTTTTGGAAGTAATCATTAGTGACGAGTCTAGACAAAAATGTCTCTAATGATAACATAATGGTGACGCGTTTTGGTTGGACACATCACTGATGAAGGGTCATAGTGACGCGGGTTGGAATACACGTCACTCTTGATGGGTCATTCGTGACGCTTTTTACGCGTCACTAATATTCTAAAATTCCAGATGCAACATAACTAACGTGTTTCCGCGTCACTGATAACTCTCTAGGCGAGTCACTAATAAGCTTACAGAGACCATTCTCGAAAGCGTGATGTACGTACCCTTTCAAGAGAAGCTCACCGGATGGCACTAATGATTATAGACCCAAACAAATTGAAATAAGCTTGATTTTTAACATCTACGTCAAAAGACTACCACATTTGTATAGGTCCCTAAATACAAATAGGAGGTTCCAATTGCCGATAATTATATTGGCACAAATTGCATCTACGAGGATGGTATTTGGTACATGTGGCATAACCCATTGACAATTGCCTATCTGATTGGTACCAGTCGATCGGCTGCTGGTTTGCTCATGGTCCTCCTGTCAGCCATACAGTTGCCAACAGGGTCCTATATGTGTTATTTTTTCATTCCAATTAGTTCCGTAATTATTTATTAAAATAGCAATACTAAACCCTACTACTGCAAACATGCATTTATTATATTCGATTAGTAGCCGAGGCAGCAGTTTGTGAAATTGTTATTTGGTGTAATTAATATAAAGTTTGTAAGTACACACAAGAAATTATTCGGTTAGCAGCAATAGGGCTGGGCATGACGCATGTGACCATCGATCACCTGTCTGTGAAATTGTTATTTGGTGTAATTAATAAAGTTTGTAATAAGTACACACAAGAGTTAATTATTGGTAGTACTAGTGTGTATATTGCAAATGTCAATTCTATTCTAACCTGCGATGCGTAGACCACCGTATAAGAATTCTAACGAACTTTCCCTCAATTTTTGGAACAATTAATAAACTATGAAAAACAATGAATTGGAATGTGTGCAGGACCAAGTGTTTGACTTTCTTAGCATTTGTACGAGGAGAAAACAATGAATTGCATTCTATGGCCAAAAGTTTCAGTAGGATCGTCAAGTTTTTTTATTATCTTTTACTATGAAGATAAGAGTTATACTGTGGTTTTATAGGAAAGAGAATATATAAGTTTTTGATAGTATGTCAGCACTGGTAAAACCAGCTTAATTATCCAGTGAAAACATACTAGAAAATAATGGAAAATAATCCTCCTATCAGGCTATCTCTATCAGTGTTGTTGATCAGCATGCAAGAGATATGGTATATGCCAACCTTCTGTAAACTGTTTGTGGCTCCTGATGTATCACCATCAGTAGTGATGGTCCGGCCATCGGAGTTCAACAATTCCGAGCAGGAGCTGGTATAGTGATTTTGAAATTGGCAACAATTTAACAAGGAAAAGCAAAGAGGTGATAAATATAATCATAGAGGTGGTTCTCAATAAATTCACAACGCACATGGATGGGCACACACAATTCACGGCCTCACTTCGCATGCATGAGGCGATCAGTAGTTCAGCATTCATCTAAAGAATATTTCAGTAGCAGTGCACATACAAGTCAGGTAGGATGCTAATTCAACTAGTTTAGCAGTTACATAACAGCTCAGCTCACATTGTCATCCCATCAATATACATCATCTATGTCACCTGAAGAGTCTGTGATACTTGCAATGGTTCTGAACGCAGGGTAAGGCTGGTCAACAGGGACCTGTAGACAAACCATGGCATATTTAGTAAGGATCTATAATATGGATACACATGTATATGGATTAGACTTACCATGTGACCGGCTCCAAGAACCCAGTAGAAAGCAAGGTTTTCATGAGACCTTACATATGCCCTAATCTGCTGGGAACAATATTTAGCAGCAGTGTCACAGTAATGTAAGGGACTCCTTCGCAAGCTCAGGAAATGGTTAATGCCATCCCATCTGAAACACGGATCAAATCAGGGATCTCAAAGCCACACACAACATAATTTTGCAAAAAAGCAAGGTTAACTAAATGGCAGGGGAGGTTGCTTACTTGAGCTTCTTAACCCATGCTTCTGCACCGACAGCTGGGACGATCACATCGAGCTAGAAAAAGTATAATTTATTTAATACAAGAAAAGTATAGTAATTTTTAGATTTCAGTGAGAATCAAAAGCATATATATATATATATATAGTTTGTTTAAAGATATTAACATAACATAATATGTACGTATCCATCTCTGTCAAATATATTAATCATAGACTTTGAGGAAATTCCCATGTTAACAATGTAAACTTTGCACATTGATCTTCTCTCTATATATCTACAGTTCACTGGGCGGTGTTCCATGAAAAAAAAAACAGTTCACAGGGTGGAATTCTACATGAGGATTCTAATTAATATTGTACTAGCATATATTTTCATGTTAGTAAGGTGAACTATATATTCACAAAAAAAGTATGTCTGTAATTATATGGTTTCCCTTTAATTTCACGCATGCATTACTATTCATGATTTCAAATCAAATTTAGGGATAGGTACTAATTGTTTTGTAAATTTTTAGGGCAGAATTGCTAGCATTTCTGGGCCAACGAGTAGCCCATATAATAACGCCTTAAAAACTACAGAGGTAGTGGTATTACTACTAACCTGTCCCTGATAAATTGTGACATTAACCCCACGAGCAAGTAGCTCATCAACTTCATCGATTGCGGGTCTCATGAAGTCGTTTTTCAATTGTTCATAGACTGCAAGCGTCGCTTCCTCCCACCTGTGTGCAATACAATTGGTCCAAATTAAAAAGAATATTTATATGTATAAAATGTGAGAATATTGTGCAAAGGAGATGCTTACACTTTGGATTTAGGAATTATCTGGAGCGTTGGCTTGATGCGTTTGTTCATAAACTCATCAATATCAATGGAGACCAGAGCAGTGGTGTTAGATTTAAGGCTGCCATGATACATCAACTGGCTGCCTGTTAAACACAAAGAACTTTCCAACACAGGATTCATGCCCACGTCAAGCAAGAAGTTGTCCTGGTTCTGCAAATACAAAAAAAAATCTAGCATGAGATATATATGCACATGTAACAATTTTATCATAGGCATATTTCGCACTGAATCAATTGATTGCATATTAATGGATAATACATTGCACATCTAACATAGATCGAGCTTGACAAGTGTGAATAAGTCCTAATCAATAATCAATGAGTGTCACATCCTCACATTCATAAGAAATTTCATTTTTCTGCTTTGATTCGATATGAACATTAAGTCTGTCCTTGTAATTTTCTATCTTATTGACATTGATATCTCAAAACAAAACAATATAATTAAGGAAAGTCGAAATGGCTCACTTCACATAGATATATGTTCAAAATGCATTTAATGTAAGCAAAAGAATATTTTCTCCTAATGACCAACCATTACAAATTAATTCAGTATGGTTAATAAATCAAAGTTGTCATAAACCTGCGAGGCAAAAACTAAGCTTATGGTCACAATAATGCCATCACTGCAGCGTACGTCTTCATCAGTGCAACACAAGTACTGGGACAAGCAGATTACTTAAGACTTTTATTTATTGGATATAAGACCGTTGCAACAGAAAATTAAGTCGCACTATGCTAGAAGGAAAATCATTAATTACAATTGAGAGATTTTTAGACGTTAATTTGCCACTCTGATGAGTATTTTCATCCATTTGTATTCCAGATGTGAATTGTTGCTACTGATATGATGGTTAAACAAATACTTACCACGCCGTCACTCTGCGAGTCAATGAGATCTAACTGGTCCGTCCAAGTTTGTTGGGCTTTGGCAAACTGCCCTGCAGCCATCTGCTCGTTCACCATCACCCCCATTCTGAGAACAAATGAGAAATCAGGTCAGGGTTCACCAAACAAGCCAACAAAATTTTTGGAGATGAATTAAATAATTGATTCAAAAGGTAGATGTTGGTATAAATCATCTGTTAGATTCTGAATCAGGGCGTTCTCAGTTGTCACACACAAGACACCATCATAGTAGCAGAAACGAGGACACAAAAGTGAAATGCCAAATTAATGTTGTGAAAAATACGTATTTCTTTTTCCTGTACTCCCAAATGTTGTGACATCAGATACGAGAGAGAACCCTGAATGTCTAGCACAAATAGACACCACTAATTCCTTAAATATAATACACCACTAATTCGGCCGCTATTGACTATGCCTTAAGATGCAAGCAAACATCAACCTTATTTAAACCAACACACTAAGCCTTTATGAACACAACATGATCTCTCTGTTGTATCACATGTGCCAAGATTAATTTTCAACCCAATAATGTGGAAGATTAGGTGGAATTATTTGCTTACTTGTTGACATCTGCGACGGCGTTATCGTTCAGCCTAGACACGGAGTATAGCAGCGGTCCATACGAACTCTGTACATACATGTATAATATCAAACAAGGAGTTTACAGCACATATAACACATGCATGGTTCTAGTTGCATAGAGACTCGCCAAACAAATTAAAAATGATGGGCTATGGTTAATTTACCGAGAAATCTCCTGGAGAGATCCAGCCGTCTCCAATGCCAACACCTGTTGGTGAACACAGATATAGGTCATGCTAGTGCTGTACTGTGCTCTCTGTGCTGTTTATTTTTTTCAAGAATTATCGAGCTCTGATGAGTACGTACAAGTTGGGATGAATATATATATATATATATATATATATATATATATATATATATATATATATATATATATATATATGCTTACCTCCGAGAGTGATATCGATGGTTCGGTCTTGGATGGCCCTTGCCAGAAGAACACCCACCATGGCAGCAGTCTTCCCGCCGTAAGACTCGCCCACCAGGTAGAGAGGGCTGTTCGGCAGGCTGGCCAACTCCTTGAGCAGCATCTTTATGACGCCGAACAGGTCTGCGGCCACCTGCGCATCTGTCTTCGCCAGGGCTCTCGGGTTGTCAGTGTAGCTGAACCCAACGTCAACCGGGCTGTCCTGTAATTTCCACCATGCAGCATTGTCATCATCAGTATCACACACACATCAGCTCGTGACTCCATCATCGTACATCTTGGAACAAATGGAAGAAAACAGCTAGAAAAAAATGAAGGAACTCACTACGAAAATGAGGTCAGCGACTCTGAGCCACGTGAATTTCCTCCGCTTCAAGTTGATGTCCAATGGCCCGATCTCAAGGAAGTTGCCCCGGCCTGAGCCAGAACCTCCCTGTCATTTAACAAGATTACTATATTGATTTGTACGTAAACATCACGAGAACAAGGGCATGCATATGATTAGTAATTAATGCTAGTGTCGGCCATATATAAAGGCTGGATTCATCCTTGCTAAATAAAAAAAGAACTACAGTCAGAAAGCAGTGCTTATTACCGGGCCGCCCTGCAACCAGAGGACGGTCGGCCATGGCTTGGATGTGGCCGAGCCAGAGGCAGAGGCGGAGGCGGATGCAGATGGGCGCTGTGGGCTCCTAAACCACCAGTAGAACATGTTCACCTCTGCACATATATACAAGCAAACAAATTTCACAGAATGCATGGTTCAATTATTTTCAACAGCTAGCAACGAACTTGGATGGAGGGAGGAGGCCGGGGACATGCATGCATGGCCGGCCGAGAGTTTGCTGAGTTACTCACCGTGACGAGGTACCACGTAGCCCCACTTCTGGCTCCCATCTGGTGTCTCCTTGGAGGTCGGCTCACCAGCTGAAGCTCCAGGAAGCAGGAGTAGAAGCAGCAGGCACACTGGACGGATCTCCATGGAAACCAGCGACGAGCACCGGACAGACCAAGATGGGCGGCCTGCCATGACAAGTGCTCGCCGGAGAATGCGCGGCGCTGCCTGCTTGCATGCGTCAGGAGGAGCGCGAGAACGAAGGGGAAGAATAATCAATATATATGCATCTTGGATTGGATCCACTACTGAGCAAAGAGAGAGCACAGATCGAGAGATAGAGCGGGCGACGTACGGCAATCTCACCTTAGGCGGTTTTGCGGACGGAGACGAGACAGGAGCGGTGCGGCCGGGGCTCGACGGAGAAGAGGGAAGGGTGTCGATCGGCACCTTCCAAACCTCACTTCAGGCACCTTCCTGCTGTGCTTGCGGCGAGATCCCGAACAGTGCTTGGGCGAAGCTAGGGCTATGGTGGCCTTTCTTATATAGAGGAGTGGCTCGGCTTGCGATCCACGCAGGAGATATAAACTGTAGTCAAGAATAGTACGGTGGTACAGTGTGACGCCCAAACATTCTATTCCAACTAGCAATAATTGAAATAATACTAGCTGAAATCAACCCCTCAAAAATTAATAAAGCTCTTGGATACATATCTGGTTGTTTGTCTGGTCACGCAGACAGCAGTGATTGGAGACCCAACCAAAAGCCTCTTTATGACCCCATTGTCATGGTAGTTCTCCGCTTGAATCTCTTTCCAGCCAGAATATGCCACAACTTGTAGTAGCAGATGTGTAACCTTCCACTGTTTTATGTTTTGTCTTGATTGTTTCCATTCATCCGTTCTTATCTTTTCTATAAATACAAGTCTAAGTAGGATCCTATCCAACCGCTTCCCATAAACAACTTGACAAAGGCATGGATATGATGCTGCTCTCTGGTCCAACATACAATAAGAGCAGTGGTCAGGTGGTGACTACCCAGGGTGAACATGCATGGGGAGGGTGAACATGCTTTGGTCGACACATCGTATATGCTTCTTCTTTTTTCCTGTGGCCATGTATGCTACTGTATATGCATAGCTTGTGAGATAGAGGATATCATCATGTGCTGGCTTTCACCAAAGGCTCACTCCATCTCGACATATCGTATATGTATCTCTTCTCTCTTTCCGGTATTAATGCAAGCGACTATACATAGCTTGTCAGATCAAGCCAGCAGAATATCATCGCGTGCTGGCTTTCACGGCCAAAGGCTCACTCCATCTCTAGCTTTCCGCTTGGCATCCATCGATTGCAGCTATTCAGATCATTCATGTTTTAACATGCATCCGAGTGCTGGCGCGGCTCTTCCACCAAATTAAAGGCCCACTTCATCGCTAGCGTTCTAATTGGCATCCATCAATCTTCTTCTTCGGACCCTCGGCGGCCGGCCATGGCCACGGCAATAGCACACATTACCAACTACGTGCTCCATGCTGATGCTGTCCACCCGTGTGACGACACATGGCCTCCTCTATCATGCTTTTAAATCATGCAGCAACAAAGCTAAGCAATCTATAGCATTCCAGTAGATCAGGACTTTGTCTCTATGTTTTCATGTCGAGAGAATTCTTTGCACATGAAGATAATTAAAAAGATGGCAAAGCGGTTTTGTGTAATAAAACTGACTCTTCCAAAGAAATTTTGTGTAATATGGCGACAAATACGTCTACTGAAGAGTACTTCCTCCATAAAAAATTATAAATCATTCCAAAAATCTTGGAGAGTCAAACCATCTAAAGTTTGATCAAATTTATATGATAAAATAATAACATTTATGATACCAACTAAATATCATTATATTATTTATTAAATATATTTTTATAGTATATCTACTTGATCTCATAAATCTTTATAATTCCTTCTATAATTTTGGTCAAACTTGAGATGTTTTTACTCTCTAAGATTCTTGGAGTGCCTTATAATTTGGGATGGAGAGAGTATTATATAGTGTCTCTCTTCCTGCTGGAAAACTTGTATTATATATGTCTATTCGTATTTGCTTTTGTTCCTCTATCATGTTGTTTCCATCTAATGTATAAGTTAAGTATCTATGCTAAAAGTATTGTCTGATGCTAAAGATTTTTAGCATCAGGACTTAAAAGCGTCTATAGAAGAATGACGCTATAAGATTTTACCATTAGATTATCCATCACTGCATCCATTTTTATAGTCAGATCATCCATCGCTAATTTTAGTGTTGTGGTGTATTTGTATTTTGTAGTTTGTGAAGAAGACATTTCCACGAAGTAAAAAAGGAATGCAAGAATAAGCAGAGATCAGCAATTATTCATATACTACGTACCTGACAATACAATCGGCATGCATGGAGCTGTTCAAGCGTCCCCACAAAGTAAACACAGAAAAGTGAAAAAGCAATGAGAAGATGCTTTCGACTGTCCCTAGGTTCCACGACTTAAATAATCAGTTCGATCAGGATTGAAGGATTAAAATAATGTGCCTAATATTCAAAAAGAGAAAAGACACCAAAAGGCAAAAGGTTGCTACAGGCCTACAGCAAGGCTTTCAGGCTTTCGCCAGCAACAGTACATGAGTATGCATCATAGCCCATCGCGCTGCTCAAACTTGTGACATGAAATAAAGAGGGCCACTAACCACAGAAGGATCACGTACGACACAAGGTTGGTGATCCATGGGACAAGAACTCACTCTCCTTCTCTATAAATAATCCTAGTCTTAGGCTCTTAGCTGCTCCCTCACAACTGCAAATTAATTACGACTCCAACAACATATATCGTACCAGCCCATGTCCTGCCCGGCTACCTGCTAATAACAAACAAACATGCCCATTAACCAAAAGGATGATTAGAAAAAGTTAGGCATCGTTCTAATTAGACCCTTTTGATCCGGCTTAACCTGCCTTGTGCTGTCCTTATTGCAGCTGTGACTGTGTGACTAGTGAAGCTGGTGGGAGTGGGACGAATCTTTCTTTCACATCTTCCATCCACCTGTCGTCTTTAATTTGAATATTTTGATCATTCAGGGACGCATGCAATGCATCTAGGAGTAGTACACATAGTAGGGCCTTCCATCAACACGAAGGGCCCCCTACGCGTGCCCTCCATCCCTTTGTCATCAACCGAGCCTGCATGTGGTGCCTAGCTAGCTCTTACACTCTAGTTGAGTCCTTAGCTTGTTAGTGGGCAATTGCAGACACCACGCACTGAACTAACAATTGAGATGGCAACTGCCAATAGGATACCATCATCCCATGGTGCAACTATATTTTTTGCTTCCATTATCATCAAATAATAAACATATATCCGGTGTTTTTGTTGCATTACAGCAGTCATAGCAGCACAATTTGTGCTTCCATGCATTTTTTTTTTGAGATCATGCGACCGCATGTATTTCATTAAGCAGAAGAAGAATCCATACACCGGCAGTAATCCGTAGATTACCGAAGAAGCCCTACAACTACTGGCACGACAAAGGTTTTAAATTACATAGAAAGAAAAGGCGCTACGAGGGAAAGCAGGCACGCCCTAAGGCTGCGACCGACGGCAGCACACAGCCGAGAGGCGGCGAAACCCTGCCGCGGTCCAGAAGTCGGCCTCGTCGAGGATCGCCTGAAGGAGCAGCGCCGGCGAGCGCGGAGACCCTCCAAAGGTTCTCGCGTTGCGCTCCTTCCACAGGGACCAGCCGACTAGGAAGAAAAGCGAGTCGAAGGCGCGGCGCAGTACCTTGGGCAGTCCCCTCCTGGAGTCAGTCCACCAGAGCATTGCCCTACATTCCCGAACGACGACTAACCCCTGCAATTTGAACGCTGCAAGGCAGAGCTGCCAGACTTGGCGACTGAAAACACAGCCAAGCAGCAGATGGTCCATCGTCTCGTCCTCTTGATCGCAAAGGACACAAGTGCACTCATCTTGCAAACCATGGCGCCACCTCCTATGCGCCGTCCAACATTTGCCATGCATCACCAACCAGAAGAACAACCGGACGCGAGGAGGCGCTGACGTCTTCCAAAGCTGGCGCGCTCCTACCGGACGGGAGCAGCCGATGAACATGGCCCTGTAAGCTGAAGACGCCGAGTAGGCCTGATCGGCACTCAGGCGCCAGGAGAAGGTGTCGGGCACTCCAGGAGTGAGGATGGTATGCTCAACGATGTTGGTAAGGTTGACGAACTCCGCAATGAGGCGCACCGAACGCGGACCTGTAACGTGGCGCACCCACCTGGAGTTCTGCAGGGCTTCAGCTACCGTGACTCCATGCCTGCGCTTGGGCACAGCACCGAAGACGGCCGGCGCCAGGGAGCGGATGCAGGACCCATCGATCCAATTGTCGATCCAGAACAGCGTGGATCGCCCGTCTCCCACCGCAGCGACCGTGGCCGCCTTGAAGAACTCCGCGGACGCCTTCTCATCCTTGTCGGGTAGCCCAAGCCACGGTCGATCCGTGTCCGTCCTCCGTAGCCATGGCCACCTTAAGCGTAGCGCCAAACCCGCACGCTGCAGGTCAGCGACGCCCAGCCCCCCTAGATCAGTTGGCCGACAAACCACCGGCCAGGCCACCCTGCACCGGCCACCAGAGGCCGACGTCGTTCCAGTCCAGATGAAGCCACGGCGAATCTTATCAATTCTTCCAAGTGCCCATTGCGAAAGGCAAACCGCCATTGCCGTATGCACGGGGACTGCTGAAAGCGTGCTTCTGACCAAAGCGGTACGACCTGCGATGTTGAGCAAGTTGCCCTTCCAACGCGGGATGCGAGCAGCAACCATGTCAATGAGCCCCTGCTCATCCGTTCGCCTAAGTCGGAAGATGGACAACGGGATGCCCAGCGCCAGGATGTCATTGACCCGCTGAATCTCATCATCCCTGCAGTGCAGCGGCGTTGCAATGCTCTTTTCTAAGTTTGCGAAGAGGCCTGAGGCCTGGCCAAAGATGTCCAAAGCCGTCCGAAGGACCAGCAGGTCGGACTCCAGGGGCGCCACGAAGAGAACCACATCATCGGCATACAAGCTGATCCGCTGTCTTGGCCCAAGAACGTCCAGGCTGGAGAGCAGCCCGTGGTCATCCATCCAAAGAATCAGGTGGCTGAACGCCTCCATGACGAGCACGAATAGCATCGGGGAAAGAGGGTCACCCTGCCTGAGTCCTCTGGCGTGGCAAATGCGTCTCCCCGGCAGTCCGTTTAAGAGAATCTTCGTGCTGGCTGTGGACAGGATCGCCGCCATCCAGTCTCTCCATCTGGCGCCAAAGCCCAAGTGTTGCAGAACCTCCAGCAAAAAGGGCCAAGATACAGAGTCGAAGACTTTTGCGATGTCGATCTTCAACATGACCGAGGGCAGACGCGACCCGTGCAGCGCCTTGCAAGATAAGCGGACAGCCCGGAAGTTGTCCTGGATGCACCGCCCCTTGATGAACGCGCTCTGATTGGCAGCGACCAGCTGTCCTAACACCGGCGCCAGTCTACAAGCAAGACATTTGGAGATTATCTTGCTGAGACTATGGACCAAGCTTATAGGCCGGTAGTCTTTAAGTCCTGCAGGGACTTCCTTCTTCTTGAGCAATACCATTAGCGCATCATTTAGATGGTGCAAGCTCCTCATGTCACACGCCCAGAACGCGTGGAAGGCCCTCATGACATCGTGCTTGATGATTTCCCAAGTTTTTTTATAGAATATGCCAGTGAAGCCGTCTGGCCCTGGGGCCTTGTCGTTGGGCATGGACATAATCACTCCTTTTATCTCATCCTCCGTGAAAACATTCTCCAGAACGTCGATGCCCAAGGACGGAAGGCCTAGGGCTTCAAGGTTCAGCCGCCTTGTTCGGGCAAAAGCTTCGCCCAGGACAGAGTTGAAATGATCATAGGCAGCCTGTGCCATGCCGTCCTCAGAGGACACCTCCTCGCCCAGGACGTTGAGTGAGTCAATCCTGTTTTTCCTTCCCCGGTGGCAGGCTTGCAGGTGGAAGAAACGCGTGTTCGCATCTCCTTCCGCGAGGAAAGACAGTCTCGAGCGCTGTCGGGCGATCGTCCTGGCGAGCGAAGCAAGGCCGAGGACACGTAGCTTGAGCGTTCTGTGCAACGCTCGCTCCCTAGGCGCAAGGTCCCTAAGCTCCTGCGCCTCGTCAAGCCTGAGCACGACCTCCCTGGCAAGCGCCAGCTGCAGACGCACGCTTCCCACCTTGCGAGCGCTCCAGGACTGCAGGGCTTTAGAGACAGCACGCAGCTTGACGTCCATCGCTCTGAAAGCATCGAGGCCCAACACCGGCACAGCCCAGGCCGCGGCCACCACCTCCAGGAAGTCTGGCATAGAAACCCAAAAGGACTCAAAGCGGAACCGCTTCTTTGCCCTTGGCCGAGAATCAAGAAGTAGGAGTAGCGGGCAGTGGTCAGAGCAATCGGAGGAGAGCGCCTTGAGGCAGTGGATAGGAAACACCACAAACCAATAAACCGAAGCGGAGGCTCGGTCTAGCCTGACCAGAGTGGGAGGCACCTGCCCATTGGTCCAAGTGTACCTCCAGCCGATTAAGTCTAGCTCCTGAAGCTGCACACTATCGAAGAAGGAGCGAAACCTTCGCATCGCACGGCGATCAATTCGGTCATTGTTTTTGTCCTCCACACGATACGTCAAATTGAAGTCTCCACAAACCATCCAGGCACCCTGGCGTGCTGCTCTGAATGAACGCAACTCGTCCAGGAACTCAACCTTGGCAGCGTCGTCTTGAGGGCCATAGACTGTTGTGATCCACCAAGGCGAATCCGAGCCGGCAGCACTCAACCTGATGGACAGGGAGTACGCACCCTTGTGGACATCGTGAAGTGTCCAGGCGTCCCGACACCACCCCAAGAGAATTCCGCCAGCTACGCCAATCGAAGGCACAAAATCGTAGTCGAAACTTGGACCCAATAACTCGCAAGCAGTCCCAGCGGGAATTACAGAAAGTTTGGTCTCTTGCAGACACACAATCGAAGCCCGGTGCTGCAACAGGAAGGCGAGCACCACATCCCGGCGAGCTCGCCCGTTGAGCCCCCGCACGTTCCAGATAAAACAAGAAGAATTCATTGATAGACAAATGTTAGGCCTCAAAACATCCTGACGCCATCAGTTCAGGGGCGCCTCCTCGTCGAGGCCCATCATGTTCAGATTCATGGCGATGGGGTCGAAGCGGCCTCCCAGCAGCACCTTCAGATTGTCGTGGCAAGCGTCAGAAAGCGGATTCTGGAAGATCTTCCGGCAGAGTGTTACTGTCTCAGCGCCCAAAGACGTCTGCTCCGGGGGCTGAAGCCTCAGCTTCTTCAGCAACACCACACGTGCCTGCACGGTGCAATCCGGCTCGCGCGTGGTCCTAGCGAGCCTGGCGCTACGCCGCAGCATAGTTGGCGCAGGTGTCTTCGTCTTACGAAGCCTCGGTGGGCCTTGAAGCAGCGGGCTCTGCAACGGAAGGCAAAGCCGGTCCTCCATGTCCCGAATCAAGGCGGCCGGCGTGGCTGGATCATCCGTCCCCGCCTTGCTTGCCAGAGCTCCGCTTGCCCCGCACGGAGGTGTTAAGGACCGGCGCCACAGCGCAGGTTGGCGCACAACCCACGCGATTGGTCCTGACTCCGCCTACACGGGTGGTCATCCACCTCGCTGTCACCACCGCCCGACGATCTGCCCTCTCCGTCGTCGCCGCGGTCCCTGTCTCCAAACCCCCCACCATGCCCAGGGGAGCCTGGTGGCGAGGCCCAGTCCTGATAGGCAACCAGCCTCGCACGAACCCTGTAACGCAGGCCCGGCAGATGAGCGTCTTGTGCCCACGCTTCTGGCGGCAGCACACCAGGGATGTGGGGCTCTGGAATGCAAATGACTTGTTCCGCATGGATGAACCTCGGGTGCCAGCACCACGCGGAGACGAAGAACTCCCGGTCGTCGATGTCAGGGCGGTCTCTGAAGCTGGAGAACTCCAATTTCCCACAGGCCGAACCGAGGATGCGTTGAGCCACGTCGAGGTTCCTGGCATGCAAGGGAACCCCAGACAGTGCAACTACTACCTTGAAGCGAAAGCGGCCTAGGTGCCCTTCGGTGGTGCGGCGCCACGGGTTCCATAGCAGTGGCAACCAAACTCCAGAGCGTCGGGACTCAAGGACCCTCTGGCGGTCTACTCCATGCCGGAAACGCACAACGAAGTCTTCCGGATAGTGATGCTTCACATCAAACTCATCGTCGTTGAGGGCGAACCGTCTTCGCAGGTAGTCCTGGACCTCCGCAACGGAGACCGCCGGTCTAGTTCCCCCAACCGTCGCCGTGAGCGCGCGCTCCAGGTCGTCTTCAGCGGCCTGAATTTGGACGGAGCGAGGCACGACCACAAACGGACAGAGCGGCCGAGGCTCCTCCGGGGCGCGCAGCACAGACCGCTCTCGCTCAACGTCGGACTCTGGCGCCGGTGGGTCGAAGATGGAATCCACAGGCCCTTGCTGCCGAGGAGGGGGCGGAGGAGGTGGGGGAGGTGGTGGGGAGGGCTCCGACGGCGGGGCAGAACGGCCTGCGGAGGACGACGGAGAAGGCCGCGATGCCGGGGAAGAGCGCCCCGCGGAGGACGACCCGGCCGACACTGTGTCCGCCGACGCCCGGCTACAACCGCCGCGCGGGAGCCGATGCCAGACACGGCGAAGCCGTGCGGGGGAGGACCCCGCGGACACCGTGTCCGCCGACGCCCGGCTACGACCGCCACGCGGGAGCCGCTGCAAAACCCGACGCTGACGAGTGGGCGAAGAAGAAGCAGGTCGGCGGCGCTTTGCCCGAGGCACACCAGCATGCAGAGGAAGTGGGCAGGCAGCCACCTTGTGCCCCTCCGAGCGGCAGTTGTAGCAACGCTCTGGGAATGTGCAGTCTGCCTTGGTGTGGCCGTCGCGGAGGCAACGGAAGCAGCGCCCCTCAAGCTCCGGAGGCACCCTCCGAGGGGAAGACGGCCCAGACGAAGGTCCCCCCTAGGGGAGCGCAGCGGAGAGCGCCTGCTCTGGACGCGGAAGAAGCCTTCGCCGTCCGGGGCGCCGAGCTCCCGCGGAGGATGGGACATCGACGAAGCATGACGGCCGGTGAGGGCCTCCTGAAGCAGCTGTGGGCGGGTCGTCGGCGAGCGCCGCCGCGGCATGGCCGCCCCGGCGCCGGGGGGGCTGCCTGGCCGGTCCTGGGGGGCCGCGCGGCCTGCGGCCATGACGACGGCGTCGGTGACGAGTGCGACGGCGGCGAGACGGCTCGCCAGCCTCCAATCCCAGGCGAACCGGAGGCAACGGCGGCGGCCTGGAGGCCGAGGACGATGGCGCAAGCGACGGCGAGGGCTCCGGGTCAGAGTCGGCCTCCGAGTCACTGAGAGCCACCCGCTCAACAGGACCGCGGTCGAGGAAGGCACGGAGAAGACTCGGGGATCCGGCGAAGAAGTCTCCCGGCGGCGGCAGGCTGTCTCCATCCAGAACCGCCCAAGATCTGCGAGCAGGGGACACCTCCGAGGCACCGCGTGGCCCGAGGGCCAGGGCCTCCAGAAGGCGTCCAGGGGAGCCAGCCTCCATGGCCTCTTCGACCCCATTGGACCAAACGCCCGTGGGGGAGCTCGCCATGGCAACCCGAGCTGGAAGAAGCAGGGGGTAGACGCAGGCGGGAGGAGCAGTGGGGTAGCGTGCTTCCATGCATGGTTTATGGTTATCCTGTCAACCTTTCGTTGTAGCAACTATGTAATGTAAAATTAGTTGTAGATTTGCTTCAGTCAATTGTCAACAGAGCCAAAGATCTTGGACTCCTTAGTTTGCCCATTCCTCATAGATACACTAATGACTTCCCCATCCTCCAATATGTTGATGATACATTAATTATCATGGAGGGATGTGGAAGACAACTTTTTGTGCTCAAAGCTCTCCTCAATAGTTTTGCTGCCTCTACTGTCATTAAATAAGTTAACTTCTTCAAATCCATGCTTGTTCCTAATAATCTATCTGAGGCAAAGACTGCTCACCTTGCTGCCACTTTTGGGTGTTCTGTTGGAACTTTCCCCTTCACCTATCTTGGGCTCCCACTTGGGCTCACTAAGCCCAGAATTGATGGTTTCTCTTACCCATGGTTAATAGATGTGAAAGAAGACTAGTGAGCACTCTCTCCCAAGCAGGAAAGCTTCAAATGGTTAACACTGTCTTCTCATCTCTGCCTACCGTCTTTATGGGAACCTTCTAGCTTCATGTCACAGTTAGAGAACAAGTAGATAAATACAGAAAACATTGCCTTTGGCATGGCTCAGATGAAAGCAACAAAATCAATGCTAAAGCTACTTGGCCTCTGGTTACAAGATCTAAGAATGATGGAGGGCTGGGAGTTATTGACCTAAAAACACATAGTCAGGCTCTCCTCCTAAAGCAGTTAGACAAGTTCTTTAATAGAGCTGACATCATCTGGGTTCATCTTGTTTGGGAAAAGAATTACTCCAATGGCAAACTCCACAATTAGATTAAGAAGGGCTCCTTTTGATGGAGGGATGTGTTAAAACTACTTGACAAATTCAAAGGTATGGCCTCTGTTGCTGTGGCTGATGGTGCCTTTGCCTCCTTTGGGATGATTGTTGGGCAGGGCAACCTTTGAAATTAGAATTTCCTGAGCTTCACTATTTTGCAAAGAATCCAACTCTCCCTCTCAAAGCTGCAAAATCAATTGAATCATTCACCTCTCTTTTCAATTTACCCCTCTTTAAACTGTGAGGAAACTGTCGATCATCTCTTCCTGGATTGTGATTTTGCTAGAGCCTGTTGGGGACTCATTGGGCTCACTGTCGTCAGTACCCCCAACTCATTCCTAAGATTTCAGAGCTTCAAAAACCAAATCAATGTGAAAATATTTTCCCAGAATTGAGATATGGCTAGAGCAAGTTGTGTAATAAGTTCAATTTTCTTTGTTTCCTTCTTTGTGTCTTGAGCGTTGAGCCTGTCCTTTGGCTCCTGGTCTTTTTAGCTTTGTTTCGTGGTTGCTGTTTGCTCTCAATTTTGTAATCTTCTTGGTTACGGTAATAAAAATTTCTCAGTAGAGGTCCCTGTAGCCTCTCCTGTTCTTTCAAAAAAAAATGTAAAACTCGATCATCCACTTAAAAGGAGTAATAATAGTTGACTAAGAAACAAATAAAACTGTACCCTGAGTTTAGAAGAATGACCACTATATATGTCGGTGCGTGTGAGGGAATATATATGCGTCCATTTCGCACTCTTTGCCTTTAGTTTATAAAACTTTTCTAGAGAAATAAAAGACAGGATCCTACTACGATTTTATACTAACGAGAACGACAACGAAACAAAGGATTTCACATCAATTATAGTATTGACGCAGCCAGGAGTTGGCACAAGTACATCATCATGCATCCAACTTCCTCTCTTTCTAGCTGCGTCTAGTATTTCTCTTTCTCTCTCCCTCTAGCTAGCTGCTAGTATTCTCTTTAGTGTATGGTGTGTGGATAGACATGCATCAACTCTTTTTTGTTTTATTCCAAATCATGACCACTATGCATCACCTGTGATGGGACACATGCATGTGCCTTGCCTTCAGATATTTTGCTAGACAAAAATGTAGGACGTGATGATCCTGACCAAAACAAGAGTGATTCAATGTTTTCGCAGGTGTTTTGCACTTCTGTATTATTGATGTAGATATTGTTTATCTGTAATTGTGCCACTCCGTAATACATAATGCAAGCAGTTCGTGGAGCTGTTCAAGACACGCAGCCTAGCACAGAAAGATGCCACGATTTGTCTATGCCTGTTCTCCACAGAATATTCCGTTAACTAATATATATATATATATATATTTTTTAGTTAACGGAATATTCTGTGGAGAACAGGCATAGACAAATCGTGGCATCTTTCTGTGCTAGGTACCTCGATCTGCCGGGATGTACAGGATCACTAATCCTTGTAACAGGGTAGTCCATTTCATAAGCCTTTATTTGCCTTCTGTTTAGCTGGGTTCCCCAGCAGACATATGTGTGGAATAACCTAGCTATTATGACTTTATTAAAAGCCGAGTGGAAACTCTTTGAAAAAAACAATGAAATAGGATACATATTGTTTTGTTAATTACCATGGAAGGCCAGTTCGTGCATGCAGCCATATACGTGCAATCTGCATGCATGAAGATGTTCAAAAGGGTCCCACGAAATAACAAGCACGGGGCCATGATTATATTGGCATCAGACAAAAGCAATGATCGAGATGCCTCCATCCGTACGGCAGGCTTTCAGGTTGTACGGAATAATGATCAAACATATAAACAATGTTCCATTAGATCCTTTTTGTCGGCAATTGCGAGGACGCATGTGCGAGATTCTTGGGTTCCTCAGAGAAAAGCAATGCAACCGTCCTTATTACAGACGCTCGTTTAGTGATCTGTGAACACCCTGAACACGTGTCTGTAATATGTTTTTTTCACATATACTGGTAATTCAAAACTAATGCAGTGCATGGTACTGATCGAGATTATGCACAACAAAAAGCAGAATGTGTAATAGAAACAGAAAAGTAGCCCAAAGGTAATAAAAGACTACTGTGTACGTAGCAATGTTTCCCAACAGTCTTTTTCCAGCAATATAATAGTGACTATGCACCATTAGCGATCCTTTAGGTTCCTCATCAACCTTTTGACACAGGAAAAAAAGTTTGCCCCTGCCAACAAGTACAGGACGATATTATGGATCACAAAATCCTTGTAATAGGGTGTAGTCCAGGCGCCCTTAGGCCTTTATATGCTTTCTGTTTAGCTGGATTCCCCTGCAGACATGTATACTTTGGAATACCCTGTTATGACTTTAATAAAAGCCGGGAGGAAACTCTTTTGGAAAAAAAAACAATGAAATATATATAGGATGCATCGGCTATATATATATGTTGATTGTTTTGTTAATTACCATGCGAGAGCATTGCATGCAGCTATATACGATGCAATGTGCATGCATGTGAAACTGTTCAAAAAGGTCCCCACGAAATCATAAGCGAGGGGGGCATGATTGCCATCAGACGAGAAAGCAAAAGCGAGATGCCATCGACCGTACAGTAGGCTTTCAACCGTACGGAATGATCAATCAAATCAGTGCATGGTTGAACAATTAAAATTAATTAAGCAGTAGCAGGGTTCCACCAGAGCCTTTCGTCGGCAATTACGAGGACCCATGTGCGAGGTTCTTGGGTTCATTCCTCAGCAAAAAGGATTTCCCCTGTTCCATTGCTTCGTACTGGTCGGATATATATATATATATATAGATGCTAACAATTAATCAAAAGGACGATGATTATATATGTAACATAATTGAAAATCTGGGCATGGTTTTGACTGTACGTTCTGGCTTGGCCTGCCTGCTTTGCCCTGGCCGGCTTGCTGCTGTGACCGACGAGTGAAGCAGCCGGAGATGGTCGAGTGGGAGAGCCGTGGCCTCTCTTTGCTATCCTTTCTATGTTGCACAGGGGACTTTCTTTCACATCTCCCGTCTGCGGCATGCAACGTCTTCTTTAATTTGTGCAGTCAGGCTCAGTCGCATATATGCAAGCTACAACATATGCGCGAGATAGCTAGGTTGCCAAAACCGAGCCAGCACCATATCGTGGGCACCAAATTAAAGGACCGGCCTGTGCGTGCCCTTCCGTCCCGGTCATTCGCCTTTGGCATCAACGCCCCCCAACAAGCTTCAGTCCCAAAATGTGCAGTAGGCACACTGTCATCATTATCCAAGATTCTCTCTCTCTCTCTCTCTCTCTCTCTCTCTCTCTCTCTCTAGCTGATGTGTACATTACTACATCTCTTTCACTCTGCCTCTTGCTGCTAGTACGTATGTGTGTGGATAGATGGATTTACCACTATGCAAATCATGCCTTTATAGTTTTTTTCTAGAGAAAAAAAGTAGGGCAGCATGATAACCGTGATTTTATATTAACCAAAACAAGAGCGATTTATTAGCTTTCGCAGGTCTTTCAATAATCATTTTTCTTGATATGCAGATATTTTGAGTTTTCACATACGCTGGGAGATTTTTTTATTTCCCGTGCATGGATCAATGTGTAAACAATAGCTTTAAAATCTGTGCCTACGTAGTACCAGAAAAAAAAAGAAGAAAATAGTGTTTTACTAAATTATCAATGTATTTTCAGATTTACATGTTGCTGCACACAAACAACATCAAAGGATCTTATCATATAAAGAACATCATAACTCATCGAAGCAGTGCCGAAAACATTCTTTGATTACAGTGGTGAGGCAGGAGTTCTATTGCCGTAAAGCAAACCAGGTTATTAACCTCAAACCACAAGTACAAAAGAATGGTAATTAAGCTCTAGTGGGAAATTGGGTATATATAAGCAGAGTTGTAATGTCTTCACTGCCTGTGACATCGTGGATATAAAAATAACACACCTCACATAAGTACATGCTATCACATAATAGTACTCCTAGTCTATACATCCAAAAAAGAATACAATCGTAAGTTTAAGACTAGTCAAACATTTTTTTTAAGTTTACCTATTTTATTGAGAAAAGTATCAAAATTTATGTCTTCAAACAGGTTTAGTAATAGAATTATATTTTATAGTTAATCTAAAGATACTTATTTAGTTGAAATTTATGTCTTCAAATAAATTGAACCAAAAAATAGTGTGATCTTATATAGTTATGTGTGTTATAAGGAATTCATGAGCAAGTCCAACTAAACCATTAACTTTAGTTGAAATTTGAGAAATGCTGGTTCTATCTTAGAAACCTATTGCAATAATGCACACACTACACCACAATACTGAGATTAGCGGCAGACAACCTGACACTAAAAGCAGATACAACGGCAGACGATCTGACACTAAAACATATAGCGTCAGTCCTGACGCTAAAAATCTTCAGCGTCAAACGCTTTGTTGCCCTGAATATATATAGCGTCAGACAATCTGTTGCTAACTTTTAGCATCAGACAACACTTCTAGTGTCAGACAGTTTGTTACCGTGTATTTATAGCGTCAGACTGTTTAATAGAACAATATAAATATGCCAAATAAATAAATAAATACAATTAGAATACATTTAATACCCAAATTCAAGCTCAAGGTCCATCACATACACACATACATCACATAAAAGTCAACTATATAACATATATTCTTGTAGTTATCCAACAAATTAAAGTTAGACACCAAAATATTACATAACATTAATTCGTGTGCATGTTATGTACTATTATACTATATTCTTGTAGTCACATTGATAGATAAAAGCAACTCAATCCATTTGAGATCTGGACAAATCAAAAACTCGTGTGCATGTTATGTACTGCACATTCAGTTATGGTGCAGGCTGCATTTCTAGAGTCATCGTGACTCAATAAGTAGACAGAAATTGTACCATAATGTTAATTGTGCTTCTGTAACTAGCCAACTTATATACACACAATTCTCAAGTGGCAAGTACCGCTAATGCACTAGACGCAGATTATTTTTTTATTAGAATTTTAGGTCCAGACCCGTCTCTATAACTGAAGCTTAAAGACAGTGTATCGGTTTACAACACATACTGCAGATGGGGAAACCATCTAGAACAATGATAACATAAGACCAAAACTCTGACAAGATCATCCAGAACCTCTTAATGACTACTGAATCACGAGACAGAAATAAGAACAACTAACAAAAGCTTTAGCTGAAATAAGATTCACGTCAGCAACACGCCTTTAGGCCTAGAAAGCATCTGTCAGGATTTCTTGCGTACTGATGTTCCAACACCAACTAGTTGCAGATTACTTAATCGCCACTTAACGAAATTAAATTTTTTTATTTTTTACCACTTAAAAGAAAGACCTAGCTAGGGTGGGGTATTTGGACATACCAATTGCAACAAAAGCACAAATCAGAATTCTGATCGTGTGCTCCACCGGCGGAGGCTGCCGCTCCCATGTTCCTCCACTAAGCGCTCCCACTCGCGTGCTCTCGAAGGCTACAACTGCTGCTCCACCGTCGAAGCGCTCCTGCTTGCGTGCTCCACAAACGCTGCTCTAGGTGGCGCGTTCAGCCTTGGGGGCGATATGCTCCACCATTAGGGGGCGGTGTGCTCCATTGACGCTTGCTGTGATGGGCAGGGCGGGACAAGGGGACGACAGGGCGAGCGACTGGCAGCGTTGGGGATGGGGCGGGCTAGGTTTTTGGACGAGATGGAGGGCTATGGTGGGCAGGAGATTGAGAGTGGAATCTTCTGGAGTGGGGTGGCTCGCATTTGGGAGGAGCTCGGAGAGGGCTAGCGGGCTTTGGGTAGGGAGAGCGTGACGACGCGGGGAACAGCGGCGCGCAAGAGACGAACAATTTGGGGTGACAGGTGCATCTAGGGTTTCTCTAATCGTGGGCGCCAGGCCCAAATTTGGTGTGACAGTGGGCCGCGAGATGAGGTGCGTGAACAGGCTGGGGTCCATTTAGTTTTAGCGTCGACCAAGTGACGTTGTATAGGTTTTTAGCGTTTGATAGTTCGACGTTATACATTATTATCTGTAGCGACAGACCTTTTATAGCCTAATCGAGAATTAGCGTCAGATGATCTTTAAGTAATCTTTAGTGACAGATCATCCATTAGCAAATATAATTTTTAGCATCAGATATCTGATGTTAATGCGGTGTTGTGGTTTAGTGACAGTGGCCGTCCCTTCTTCCTTGCTGCTCGATGAAACAAGAAGTTTTCTGGAATGAAGTTTCCAATCGGTTGTAGATGAGTTTGATTTTTTTTTGGTTTGCTTGAAAAGAGGCGGAAGTTTTGGAAGAGACACAAAGCCTTTAGCTTCCTAAACAACCGGTTTCTAGTTGAAAATCAAACAGCAAACTTTTTTTAGAAAAATGTTCAGCGTAACCATCAACCTAATCCAGCCTACAACGGGCCACAATAGAAGAATTAGGACCCAGGCCAGAACTGGCAATTTGAGCATTGCTGTGGCAAGAGCAGCTTACCGTTGGTGATTTACTATTTGCCAAAGTTTGGCTAGCTAGATTCTTGCATATATTGTACTAGCTACTGAAAATCTTGGTTACCCTATAGTTTTCGTCGTAGCTGGTAAGTAACAGTGAAAACAATCAGAGTTCATCATGCTCCCGTGGTTGGAATTAAAAGTGACAGCCGCAATTTTCCGTTATATAAGAGCAACTCCAACAGATATGCTATCCATGTTATCTAGACTATTTTTATATTTTAAGAGCAGAAATTAAAGTCCAACAGATGTTTTTTTATCTAGTTTGCTAAAATAGCAAGGTTGTTATTCCTAAACTTTCGCTTGTCATATACAGCATGTCGTCCTCCACTAACTATTCTATACAAATGTTGTTATGGAACTCTATGCTTTAAGTGAGTTTTTTATTGTACACAATGGCTAAATCTTGTAGTTTATAATATAAATTTATCTAGTCTCTTGGAGATGCTCTAAAACTGGTTAGAAAAAACGAAAACCTTAGACAATGTGTATGATTAAGAAATCACTAAGACATACCAAACGCATGCATGATCTCATGCATGAACAGTGAATACAAACTAATAGTCAAATGAAAGCATAAAAAAGTACACATCCCAAGCAGTACACTACTAATGCAAAACAGGACAACATGAAAGTCAAAGGACTAGCATGCAGGCCCATATTGTATCGCTACGTTTACGGTGTTGGCTGTGGAGGATTGGCCGCCGAGTCCCTGACGCCGGGATGTTTCACCGGCGGAAGCGGAAACCAGACTCTTTCTTTGGAAACATTACATGGAGCCGGATCGCCGCCGACCTTTGCCCAGCACGATGTCCACGTCCACGGTGTCAGAGCAGAACCTCTCACAGCTGCGACAGTCCGGAAGCGGGGTGAGCCTGACGCCGAACTCCGCCGCTCCACGGAGCATGTCGGCGGCGAGGCTGTCCAGCACGAGCTCCGGCAGGCGCACGCCGTCGCCCCACGCGATCATGGAGCCTTCCTCCCTTCGCTCCCCGACGTCCACGCAGAACGCCGGCGCGGTCCCCGTGGCCAGCGGCACCCCGGACCGTGGGTAGGACACCTCCACCGCGGTGCCGGGGTTCACGCACTCGCGGCCCTTCGCCGTGCGAGGAGAGGCGACGCGGAGGGTCAGGTTGAACGCTGGGTCGAGGAGCCCTGCGTGGAGATCCTTGGCAGGGTTGAGCCCGGAGACGGCGGCGATGGCGACGGTGTACTCGACGGGGTCGTGCTGGTCGAACAACCTTTGCCCGTGGCTGAAGAAGTGCACGACACTGATGGACAAGTACACCACGCCGATGACAAGGGCGGCGCATATTGCTCCACCCTCTGAGGATGGCTTCTCTGGTGTCGTCGTCGTCGGTTCTTCTTCGCCAATTGGGAGTCCGTCCGTCGTCCCTTCGGCTGTGGCGGCCATGGCTTGCCGTGCATGCATGCTACTATACATATATAGCTTGTCAGATCGAGCCAGCAGGATATCATCTTGCGTGCTGGCTTTCACCAAAGGCTTTATCTCGACATATCGAATATGTATCTCTTCTTTTTCCAGTGATAATGCATGCTCCTATGCATAGTTTGTCTTTCTCATATACTCATATATGTAGAGCCACCAAGATATCATCGTGTGCTGGCTTTGACGGCCAAAGGCTCACTCCATCTCTAGCTTCCCACTTTGCTAGCTAGCTTGGCATCCATCGATAGCAGCTACTTCACATCCATGATAACATTGGCGTGCTTGGGCGGCATCCACAAAGGCTCACTTCATTGCTAGCTTTCTAATTGGCATCCATCAATCATCTTCTTCGGGCCCCTGGGCGGCCATATGGGCACGGCAGTACCACATTGCCATCTACGTGTGCTTCATGTTATCCACTTGTGTGACGACACATGGCCTCTTCTATCGTCTGTCTAAACCATGCATGCCGCATCAAAGCTAAGCAATCTATAGCTTTGCAGAAGATCAGACCTTTGTCTTTGTGTTTTCATGTTGAGAATTCTTTGCACAATAAAGATAAAGAGATGGCAAAACGGTTTAGCTAGTACCAGTATGCAGAGCAAATTTAAAAGCCTTCTGAACATATGGTAGAACCTGGTTCATCATCAAATCACCATGTGATATGGAATTTTCATCTGCTTCTTGGTTCCCTCCAATATTTGATTAGTCATCTCTTAACAAAGTACACACAAGGTTGTGACATGAAATAAAGAGGACCAGATCCAGTGAAGGATCATGTACACACAAGGTAATGCTACAAGCACTCCCTCTCCTCTATAAAACCTAGTTTTAGCTGCTCCATCCTCTCCACTGCAAATTACGTCGACTCCAAATCCACTGTCCCATAATCCCATTGCAGCATGGTACTGGACCATGTCCTGGCCGGCTAACTGCTTATAACAAACAAACATGTCCATTAACCAAAAGGATGATTGCTCTAATGTAAGTAAAAAAAGCTAGGCATCGTTCTAGTTAGACCGTATGCATGCTCTGGCTAGACCTTGTGTCCAGTCCGGATTGCTGCTGTGACTGTGACTAGTGAAGCTGGTGGAATATTTGCACATCCTCTGCTTCCCTCTCCTTGTCGTCTTGGATTTGAATATTTGATCAGCTAGGGACGCATGAAGTGCAAGCTAGCTAGGAATAGAACACAGAGTAGGTCTTCCATCAACACCAACATTCCACCAAAGGGCTGCCTGCGCTGCAATGCATCCCTTTGGTGTGTGATTCTTGTGATTCTAGCATTATTTCTAGCTCCCACACTTCATCTAGCTAGTTGGGTACTTTCTAGCTAGTTAGCATGGAGGTCACTAGCAATTGCAGACACCAACATGCACTGAACTAACAACAATTGAGATGGCTACTGCCAATAGCATACCATTATCCCATGCCGCATCTGTAATTTTTGCTTCCATCATCAGCAAATAAACATCCTTTGTTTTTTGTTGCATTACAGCGGTCGCAAAGGAGCACACAAATTGTGCTTCCGTCTATGGGAAATTCGATCATGCCACTGAAAAGGAGTAATATAATAATAGTTGACTAAGAAACAAATAAAACTAACGCTGAGTTTAGAATGACCACTATGGGAACATATCTAGTGGAAACCACAACTTTCGTGAAAACTCGTGCAAACCACAGCAAACAAATTATCTAAATTCATCAAAAAAATCACACATATAGATGATATGATTATACACAACCTTGTAAAATATCTTGTCCAAATTCGAATTCGTTTGTGAGATATAAAAATAACAAATTTCAAGCCAGAAAGTTGTCCACAGGATCTGTTAGAAATTTGTTATTTTTATATCTCACAAACGATTTCGAGTTTGGACAAGATATTTTACAGTGTTATGTATCATCATATCATCTATACGTGTGATTTTTTTGGTGAATTTAGACGACTTTTTTTGTTGTGGTTTGCACGGGTTTTTACGAAGGTTGTGGTTTCCACTAGATACGTTTCCGACCACTATATGTACATGTGAGGGAACATATGCGTCCATGTCTCACAGTCTCTTCATTTTTAATTAATTTATAAATTTTTTCTAAAGAAATAAAAACAAGATTTTATACTAACAAAAACGTCGATGATTTTATGGATTTCACATCGATTAGTATCGATGCTGCCAGCAACTTCCTCTCTTTCTAGCTAGCTAATATTCTCTTTAGCGTATGTTGTGTCGATAGACATGCATATGCATCAACTCTTTTCGTTTTATTGCAGATCATCATGATCACTATGCCAGACGTGTGAGGGGACAAGCATGCATGTGCCTTGCCTTCAGATATTTTGCTAGAGAAAAACATAATAATGTAGGACATGATCCTACCGAGATTTTATATATATTGACCAAAATATAAGAGCAATTTAATGGCTTTCGCAGGTCTTTTTCACTTTTTATTGATATAGATATTGTTTATCCGTAATTGTGCCACTGCTTAATACACAATGCCACATGCAAGCTAGCACACAAAGCTTGCGAAATACGAAGATGTGTGTGCCCTCCCATCCCATTCATCCCTTTGGCATGCATTTTGGATCAATCGAGGGAGTGTAAGCTTTGTGGCCAGATAGCCGGCATCTTCTCTGCACAATGGTGCGGCCAAGTCATGCATCAACATCACGAAAAGAAAAGCTACCAAAAGCAAGGGAGACATATTGCAATGGTGCGCACGTACTGGCCGTCATTTCCTCTTTGCCAGAACATGTCTATGATCCTAGCATATCTTGTTCATACTTGGTTTGTTTGGGACTTTGATTTCTAACATGGACATTGGATACCTAGTAATCGTTACAAGCGAGCACATGGAGGTAGTTTGATGCTTGGTTTACACTGACCATTGCTAAACAATCATTAATGCACTACAGAGATCTGATAAAACCGTAATATATATATATATATATATATATATATATATATATATATATATATATATATATATATATATATACACTGCTGCATGATCGGGCATTAGCACCGGTCGGGAAGGGCTGTTGCCCCGGTTCCCGAGCCGGTGCTGCCCTTCCGGGACTAAAGGCCCACCCTTTAGTCCCGGATAGGGCAACCGGGGCTAAAGCCCCCCCCCTTTAACACCGGTTGGTAATACCAACTGGTGTTAAAGGGTCCTGCCAGGGCTGCCACGTTGCAGGACCCTTTAACACCGGTTGGTATTACCAACCGGTGTTAAAGGGTTTCTTTTTCTTTTTTTTGGTTTACTTCTTCGGTTCTGTTTATTGTTTATATATAATATATAATAATAAGTTTTTCAATACATGTTTTGCTGATACAATAATATATTTATATTACACGCATATTAAGCATATATAAATGAAAATTATAGGCTTAGCTTAATAATTAAGCTTTGCCTATAATAAAATGAATAGACCACATCAAAAATTAAATAGATATGTAAAAAGATTTATATATATATATAGTTTTATATGTACAAAATTTGTAACACATATATACATCGAGTTTTTTCTCCCAATGTCTACAAACGATACAAATGATCATCGTTGTTTGGAATAAGAGTTTCGTTGTCGTTGAAGTGAAACTCGCCGTTTGGATTGATCACTTGGTCGCGGAGAAATCCTGCTATCGTCTCTTGGATAGCTTTGATTCGGTCTTGTTGTAGGACCTTTTCCCTCAGCCATTCTGTCTTTAATTTGAAATAAATAAAAAAGGTATTAGTTATCTAAGTTATTCAATATAATTCAGGAGATAATGAAAAGAGACATGTAACGTACTCTGAGCGTCTCTGTGGGTGTTTGATTGACTTGTGCCATCATGAATTTGCACAACGTAATATGCACATAGATTGTTCCCCCTTCTTGTCTTAAACACCACTGTACGATATATATATATATATATATATATATATATATATAAAAATATTCACGACCACGACAATAAGAAGGCTAAAAGTTAGCGAAAGTTTGTTAGCTAGTAGAACTTACTTGTGGGTGTATTATGTTAAGCGGCGCTTTACATCCACTGAAATGTTCACGGTCAATGAATCTTTCCCAAACCCTATACACAGCCATTGTCTACGAAAGCTAGTCGGCAGTCTACCTTGGGGTATACCCACGGTAGTAGTTTATCGGTAGACGGTGCGCAAACTACGAACTCGATGGTGACGCAAGACACGGACAAGCTTTTTATCCAGGTTCGGCCGCCGAGTTGGCGTAATACCTACGTCCTGCGTCTGGTTGTATTGATTTGTGCTGAGAGAATATGATGTGTGACCTGTCCTCTAGGGGACCCCTGCCCCTCCTTATATATCATGAAGGGACAGAGTTACAAGCAAAGTATCCTATTTGGTACAAAATCTTGTAGTCTTGCGGTGCACGCCAACCAGTCGTGCGCCGCACGTCTTCATCTTGTGGGCCGAGCCACCTCTGATGGTGCGGCCCATATAGGCCCATGAGGGTATAGGGGTTTATACCCCCACAGCTAGTCCCCGAGCACCATGTATTGTGATGTAACACGCCGTCTTGAGCTTCTTCGATCAGCGAGGCTTGACGTCTTCAATAAACAGGAAAGTCGCCCAAACAGTTGCAACGGTATTTTGACCAACTCAAAAGACAGTTGATCAACATTGACATCAAAGAAGCAGGTTGTTCGAAGAATGCATGGTGCTCCAAATTAAAAAAGATTTCTTTCCTGGTGAAGTGTGCCCACTTTACTTTTCTGAAAAGTATAGTCTTTCAAAAAGCAAGCACATTCACCGCAAGGTGAAGTGTGCCCACTTAGTCCCCGAGCCTGGTAGTAGGTGACGTAGGCACGTGGTGCCAGGGTCAAAAGAAAAGTCCTCAAAGAAATTCTGAAACTGAGATGCATCGCCAGATGCATCGTACCGATGTAGTCCCCGAGCTTGCTGGAAGGCGAAGTATGAGCCTTGTAGCAAGGTCTAAAAAATTGAATTTACCAGTCCCCAAGCATATCATGCTCGTATGCAATTGAATAGACTAATCGACCAGTCCCCGAGCATAGAACGCTCGGTGGTCGGTATAGTCCCCGAATTCTCAAATTGGTGGGCTGGTCGACCAGTCCCCGAGCGTATAGTGCTCGGTGGTCGGTACAGTCCCCAAGCTCTTAAATTGGTGGGCTGGTCGACCAGTCCCCGAGCGTATAGTGCTCGGTGGTCGGTGCAGTCCCCGAGCACGGCGTAGGGACCGATGGACAAGTCCCCGAGCGTGCTCGGTGGTCGGCACAGTCTTCGAGCATAGCATAGAGAGTAGTCGACAAGTCCCCGAGCGTGGTTGGGAACGTAAGCGTGCTCGGTGGTCGGAGCAGTCCCCGGGCACAGCGTAGGGAATAGTCGACGAGTCCCCGAGCGTAGCTTGTCGACTGGGCCAAACCCCTGAAAAATAAATATAAAGAATAGGTAGTACATGATGTATAAATAAACTTTAGATAAAAATCAGTACTGAGATAAGTTTTAGATTTTTTGTTATAAAATTAGCACAAGTAGTTAATTCATCCTAGAGCTTGTACCAGCTCTGGTCTAGCCAACAATCAGCATGAGGTGCGGAACCTAGGCATGCGTAGGATTGTCAGCCACGTCAGAGAGTACTGCCGACCACCCGGAACGCAGAGGGCGGATCTCGTGCACGTGTAGGGAGGAGTCGGAGACAGTACCGGCTCTGGAAAGCTCGTGTAGGAGAAAAAACTAGTGTGGCTAAACAAAAAGTTTTTTTGAATGATAATAAAAAATATTATGCCAAAAATAAATAAGATTTTAGAAGTGTACTTATCTTTGGATGAAAGTCTAGTCGGTGACGACAAAATTGTCCGGCCCTCGAGCTTTTCGACTTGTCATGACGGTGGTCGCTGTTGTCGTAGCGTCGTTCTTCGCGGCGATTATTATTGCGACTGGTGGTCAGAGCAAGTAGGCTAAACAATTTGGTCGATGGCCCGAGCAGGTCGGTGTTGTCGATCTGCCTCTCTTTGTAGCAGGGAAGCGGGTGACGCGTTGTCGGCGTGGTCGGAGACGTTGCTGGAGTAGTCGGAGTCGTAGCCAGCGTGGTTGAAGCCGCCGCCGACGTCGATGAAGAAGTGGTTGGCGCAGATCGGATCTACACCTCCTCCGTGGTCATGGCGGTGAAGTTGTTGAAGCTGACGGTGAACGTGAAGTCGCCCGCCATGGCCGCGAAGTCGGGGATGATGGCCATCTTGTTCGTCGGGAGAGCTGTACGCACACCCCCTACCTGGCGCGCCACTGTCGACGAAAGCTAGTCGGCAGTCTACCTTGGGGTATACCCACGGTAGTAGTTTATCGGTAGACGGTGCGCAAACTACGAACTCGATGGTGACGCAAGACACGGACAAGCTTTTTATCCAGGTTCGGCCGCCGAGTTGGCGTAATACCTACGTCCTGCGTCTGGTTGTATTGATTTGTGCTGAGAGAATATGATGTGTGACCTGTCCTCTAGGGGACCCCTGCCCCTCCTTATATATCATGAAGGGACAGAGTTACAAGCAAAGTATCCTATTTGGTACAAAATCTTGTAGTCTTGCGGTGCACGCCAACCAGTCGTGCGCCGCACGTCTTCATCTTGTGGGCCGAGCCACCTCTGATGGTGCGGCCCATATAGGCCCATGAGGGTATAGGGGTTTATACCCCCACAGTGAACTAATAATTATAGAGTCATATTATGATATTTTTGTAGCTGAGATCGACATTATGTACCTTTGAATAATGTTTACCATTTGTTGATAATTTTCTTGTGGTTTTCTCATTGAGTCAAAGATTATCAACCGGTTCTTGGGAAATTCAATGACCATGAGTATCCAGTGAAAGCTGTTTACACACATATATATATAGTCAGTCCTATAATGTAAAATAAAATATGCATGCACTTAATAACTATATAACTCACTCGAAGTTGAAGGGGAAGAGTATTTTTTGTTTTTCTTTTTGGTTCACAAAGAACCTCATAAGATTGGTGCAGACTTCTATCTCATGATCTGCTGTCCACACTGCCTGCGGAGCCTTGAAAACAATATAAGGGTCAACGAACCCAATACTATTGTCATTTCTCATTCTGAGCTCTCTCATTTGGTGCCTGCATATATACATACAAATTCTAAGTGTGTAAGGATTATATACATGTAATTAAAGAAGTTAGAAGTATAATAAAAAGAAAAAAAATACTTACAGACAAAAGCAGCTGACATCTTGTCAAGAGCGTCGAGGTGGCATAATTGGTGCAATTCTTCGAACTGCACGTATATGAGGTCATCTCCACGGAAGTAGTGATGTTGTCTAATACGAACAGAAATCCAATTCTCTCCCCTTTTAGACGCCTCAATGCGCCATTTGTTTATTGCAAACATTTGTGTGCCGAGCTCGTGTAAACGCTTAGGGTCGAATAGACTCCTGCTCGGTTCATATCTTGCCCTCCATTGATCAACTACCTCGGCTTTTTCAAATGTTTGGCATCCAAGAATGGCTGCAATTTCTTCCATATTTAAACCGCTCTGTCCAAAGTAACGCTCAAGCGAGTCTAGCTCAGATAACGCTAAGGATTTCTTTGGCATCAAGTCTTCATTTGAGTCGTATTGATTTGGCACAATCAAAGGGGGCACCGGTTTTGATACTTCTCCGAGCTGTGGGACCCCCTTTCCTACTCTCTTCTTAGTAGGCTGTGAAGACTTGACCAGAGACCGCTCATAGTCCGAAAGTGCTGGCTTTTTCTGAGCTTCGCGTTGCTTCTTTTGATGGTCCGCCACCTTCTGCCTCAGTTCCGATGGCTTCACATAAAAATACGGCTTTTCTGGGTTAAGCCGTTTTTTCCTATCCTCCTTTATTTTATCAAAAAATTGTTGGACCTCAGCTTTGGATGTAGCAATTACCTCCTCTTCACTCTTTTCGTAAGTTATTTTTTCTGGCGTCTTAGCTCTCTTTGCCGAGGCAGCCTTCTTTGGAGGTGGGACCGATGACTTCGGTCCTTCTTGGGCGGACCGCTTCTTACTACCTCGCTTTGGAGGCGAGGGGACCGACCGTGCACTCTTTGGAGAGGGCGGTGCAGGCGGTGGAGGTGGTGGGGCCGATCTTTTTGGCGTTGGAGACCTCGGTGGAGGAGGTGGAGACCGTGGTGGAGGCGGTGGCGGGGTCGGTGTGGCCACTGCGGGTGTTGGAGGAGATCCAGCATTGTCACTGCCCGCAGCACTATGATGCGCTGGGGAGAGAACTGGACTTAGGTTCGAGGAGTCCCTGCAAAGAAAACAATTACAAGTTTTGTGAGCAAACTTTTTTAATTTCAATACATAATAAATAATATAAGAAGTTAAATCACACACAAACCTATGCTAAGGAATAATTATGAAGCGCTTGCGCCAACAAATAAATGCCTTCTCAGCTTCACCTAAGGTCTTCTCTCCGTCTCCCCCTTCTATGTCTAGTGGCACATTGCCACAACCTTTCTCAACCCTATCAACCGAGACGCTAGCATATCTACTAGGTACTGGTCAATTATGGATTCTTGGAGTTCTCGTTCGGTCGATAGGGTTGACAACAGCGATAGCCACCTTTTTGGTGGCATTCCCATCTGGTACATGCAGCTCACAGGTAGTAAAAGCCTCTGTGACATCATCCACGGGGAAGTGTAGCTTCGTGTTATCCTGAATGGTTGGTACTTCCGTGGATGCGCAGCTGCTTTTCAACTGGCCTGGGGGGCTAACATTGACCTCAGGCTGTGATGTACCTTGCCCTTTCGTCATTTGACTAAGTGCTGCTTGCATTTGCCTTTGAATCTCTGCCTGCATCCATTCTTCACGAGCTTTCTCGCGCTCTTGTGACTGCAGAACAAAAGCTTCCAGGCGGTGGATCCGCTCTGCCTCCTCATCCTTCTTTCTCTGGCGGCTTTTGTAGGTATCTTGATCGGCTTGGAATGATTGCAGCCACGGAACTGCCCCATAGCCTCTCGTACGCCCACCGTGCTCAGGATTTTCAAGCGCATAGGTGAGTTCATCCTTCTCCCTGTTAGGCCTGAACTCACCAGACTGAACCGCCTCTCGTGCACGGACTAGTCTCTCTGCTGCTCTAGAGATTTCTTGGCCCCAAACTAGCGCCCCGGTGTCTGGGTCCACGCTTCCCCCATGACCGTAGAACCAATGCTTGGAGCGCTCGCTCCAATTCTTTGCTATTGTCTCGGGTGTGACCCCCCTAGCAAGCATCTCCTGTTCCATTCGGTCCCACTTGAGAACAGCACTCTTATAACCACCTGATCCCATATGATGGTGGTATGTCTTTTTACTGGCATTCTCTTTGTTTCTATTGGCTCGTTCCTCGCCCTCTTCTGATGTTTTGTACTGCACAAAGTCATCCCAGAAGGCCCTCAGCTTTACATATTGCTTGAGGTTGAAATTTGGAGTCTCGTTTTTCTTGACATATTTATTGTACAAAGACTTCTTCCAATTCTAGAAGAGTACTGCCATCTTCTTCATAGTCCAGTCATAAATTCGCACCTTCAACTCTTCATCGTTGGTGTCGAAAGTGAAAACGTCTGTGACGGCTTTCCAAACTAACTCCTTGTCACGATCAGAGACAAAACTGATCTCAGGAGCACCTCGCTTCTCTCTCCATTCACGAGCACTGATCGGTATTTGATCTCTCACAAGATATCCACAGTGACTAACATATTTATTTGCATGCTCACCAAGTGGTCTGTCTGTAGCTATCTCAAACTCAGAGATTACATAGCGGCCCTCCAACGGCTTCTTTGGCCCTCGTGGAGGTACGCTTCTCCCCGTAGAGGTCAATCCAGAAGGCTACACGTAGATATAGAAACAAAAATACTAAATTAATAACCAAGTAATAAGTCTAAAACCTAATGTAAGAGATGCATTAATTATATATGTTTACATTTACAAACCTCGCCAGTATTTTCTTCTTGTTGCACGACAAGTTGTTGCTCAGGGGCATTGCCCTCTTGTTTCTCACTAGGATTGCCTTGCATGATGTCGTGGTAATCAACAAAGTACTGACTACCGTCGTCGATCATATTTTGAATGGCATCTTCCATATAATCAGGATCATCATGAGGACGGTCAACCATTTCTATGTCTGCAACCATACATATATATATATATTCTATATAAGATAAGAAATACACTAATACTACTACAAATGAAAGTGTTGGAGTGCTCTAAAAATAATACTAGGATCTTTTAAGCCAAGTAATACATTAGAATAAAAAACAATACTAGAATAATATATAGTACAAACAATAATATATACGAAACCCTACTAGACTAGAATTTGGTGGGTAAACACTATTAGAATATATTAAGCCAAGTAATAGACTAGAATTCATAAAGTATATACTAAAATATAATACTACAAAATAATACAAGAATAATATTAATATACTACAAATATACTATAATTTATAACAATTCAAAACACTACACATGTATACTAGCTAGGAGTGCTCTAAAAATTAATACTAGAATCTTTTAAGCCAAGTAATACACTAGAATAATATAGTACAAACAATAATATATACAAAACACTAGAAAATAAAATATGATACAAGAATAATATACAACAAATATACATACATACAAAAAATAATATATATGTGTGTATATATGTGTGTACATACAAAATAATATACATACATAAAAAAAATAATACATATATATATACAAAAAATAAAACATACATACATACTATATATATATATACTAGAATAATATATTAAAAAAATAATACATACATACATACAAACAATTATAATTCATACATACAAACTATATATATGTGTGTATATATGTACATACAAAATAATATACATACATAAAAAAAATAATACATATATATATATAAAAAAAATAAAACATACATACATACTATAAAGGCCTATTTTTTTAGTTTAGGGTTTTTCAATTGTTTTATATACTAGCAAAAATGCCCGTGCGTTGCAACGGGAGATATACAATTTATTGATCCGTACTCATGCTAATTATCACAACCAAAGACACGAAATTAATCAGGCTTAAATATCTTTTTATTCCACTTTAAGATGCTTCACAAAATATACAATCATTCTTGCTTATACAATTATGTTTGGTACGTCAGCCATTAGAGTACTCAATCCATCCCAAATTATAAGTCGTTTGACTTTTTTAATATCAAGTTTGACCACTCGTCTTATTCAAAGTTTTGTTCAATATATCACTTTTTTTTTGTTGTGTATTGGTTTATTAATAAAAGTTCTTCAACAATGACTTAAATATGACTATATTTGCACAAATTTTTTGAATAAGACGAGTGGTTAAACTTGGAGTAAAAAAAGTCAAACGACTTACAATTTAAGATGGAAGGAGTATATAATAAGTTTCACCTCCCTTATCTGACTTGTCCAAAATAAATAGCCAAGCACGTGCACACTCGCAAAACAATATGCATATTAGACCTAGAATTTACAAATACATGATCATCTAGTAAGGAATATTACATTTGAGATTAATTTAAGAATGGACCATTATGAGTTACTAATTGCAGCATAAATGACTAACGGGTGTTCCATAGTATATAGTTTCTGAATTAGTTTGGTCATGTCAGGAACTCTATTTTCAGTAGTAATCATAAAAGGTACATTTAAGATCTTGTATCGTTCATTAAACTGAAAATTAGGATATGAAACAACCCATTAGGAACATCACGACCAGATTTATTGGACTCATCATTGTCCACAAGCTCTAGACCAGGGCTTGATATCACCTCCTGCATGAAACCCTCAACGTGGCTATCAGGTTGTCCTGATCCAAGGAAGCATGCAGGTATCCCATGATTTGCAAGTTTCAGGCACTAAACATGCATTAACTAATCAAGGGTGATATGACCACCATGATCTTTGTTGTTAGTGTAGCTAGGATCTAAAAACAAAGGGACTTTCCTGCCAGTAGAGTTATCCATGTGAGAAAAGGAGGCCAAAACTCCTATTCATGTGGGGGAAAAATAATAAACTACAAAATATAAAAAGGGCATTACAGAAAACACACCTACCTATTCCTGTCACTGCTAGGACGAGACAATCCCTATGAACAAACCAGGCATCGACTTCCTTTATCCCGTACGGCAAGGCCAAAACATGGTCTCTCTCTGAGTACTCGCTAGCTCCGGCGTTGTCGATGTTGCCATGGTTATGCTACCGCTCCGACGATTTGACGTCGAGTAGTACACCCAGCCGTCCGATGCGTGAGAACATGACTCCGGTGGCCTGCATGTTGCCCGCAACTGGAAGCCCCAAACGATGGTTCTTCCTCCACGGCTGCCGGCGGTCGTCCGTTCTTTCTTTGCTTGGAGCTCCTCGGCCCTCTGCGCAAATGAGAGGAGTGGTGGTGAGGCTCCGCACGGACAGGAGGAGCGGCGACCTCGCCACTATGCGCGGACGGGAGGAGTGGCGGCGCTGTGGGCGGATGGTAAGGGGATGTCTCGCGTGCAGCGCCAGCGCGGGACGGCAGCGCGAGATAGGAGTGGTGATGGCGTGGGAAGGAAACGTTGCGGTGGCCTTGGAAGGAAATAAAGAATAGACATACTCATGGCGGACAGATACCTGGTGGCAGAAGAAAGTTTTGGGCAAACTGAAATTTTCACAATTTAGTAGTAGGTATAGATACAGTTTATATTATAAATTGTATAGTAAATTAAATATTTTGCATAATGTTTTTTAAACAGTGACATATATTGTAATTTGTTTTAATGTACACATAAAAATTTTTAAACTTAAATATCTTATTGTATTTTTATAATTTGCAATGATTTTGTAAGAAATTTTTAGTATTTTGTTAATGCAAAAATATATTATACCAATAAATTTACAAAAACTATATCCAATGAACTGGAAATTTATTTTCACATCATATTGACGTAAAACTTTTTATTTTTGTTATTTATTACTAGGAATGCTAGTTGGGTATAATTTTTATCAAATAAAAAATCATATAAAAATATATATCTTGATGAACACACCCTTTGACCGAACCCTAGATTGTCCCAAATGGAAAAGTCATGAATACAAAGTTTTTTACACTCATCAAGTTCTACATTTTGTCTAATGGTCAAATTTTCATTTGGAAAAGTTTGAACCACTGAATTTTGAATTTTCATAGAACTCATAGCCACGCAGCGGTTTCGGAACTCTAGATGGTCTCGAATGGAAAAGTCATGAATATCAATATTGTTCCACTCATCAAAATCTACATTTCATATATAGACCATTTTTGCATTTGACAAAGTTTTGGGAAGCTGTAGTTGAAAATCCACAATTGACACATATAGTTTCATATCGTTTGTGTGGGATACAAGATTTGGTGGGTATTGTTAACTTAGACTTTCTCAAATGGAAAAGTTGTGTATATAAAAAGTTTAGATCTTGATGATATCTAACAACTTGGTATTCAAAAGTTTTTCATTTGAAGTAATTTAGTTTGTCATTTGACCAAGTTTGACCAAAACCCATCTTGGATTTTATAGAAATGTAATTAGGATTGGCTCAAAATTATCCAAATGGAAAAATGGACAATATATAAAATATAGATCTTGATGATCTCTAACAACTTTGTATTCAAACTTTTTTCATTTGAAGTCATCAAATGGGCCATTTGACCAAGTTTGACCAAAGTCAAAGCATTGGTTTTTACAAACACACCCTTTGACCGAACCCTAGATTGTCCCAAATGGAAAAGTCATGAATACAAAGTTTGCTACACTCATCAAGTTCTACATTTTGACTAATGGTCAACTTTTCATTTGGAAAAGTTTGAACCGCTGAATTTTGAATTTGCATAGAACTCATAGCCACGCAGCGGTTTCGGAACCCTAGATGGTCTCGAATGGAAAAGTCATGAATACCAATATTGTTCCACTCATCAAAATCTACATTTCATATATATACCATTTTTGCATTTGACAAAGTTTTGGGAAGCTGTAGTTGAAAATCCACAATTGACACATATAGTCATGACAATTTTTGCATTTGATGATCTCTAACAATTGGAAAAGTCATGAATACAAAGTAATGAATACAAAGTTTGTTACACACATCAAAATTCACAATTCTCAAATATAGTTTCATACAAAGTCAAGCCGACACAACAGTGAACTTCTTCTTGACGTATGACCCTTGGTTATGATCCTGCCGTAACCATGGAGTATCCTCATTGTTTAACAGAATGCTTGGGTCTTTGTTGACTATGAAGGGCGGAATTCGATCATCCCTTTCATAATCGCCTGACATGTCTGACTTGTCCTCAATTCTGACAATGTTTCTTTTTCTAGAAAGGACAATGTGGCGCTTTGGCTCATTGATGATTGAGTGGTCATCATTTTTTCCTCTCTTTGGTTTCGTAGACATATCTTTGACATAGAACACCTGACTCACGTCTGCAGCAAGGACGAATGGTTCGTCTTTGAACGCACTATTGTTAAGGTCCACGGTTGTCATCCCATACTCCTTGTCGACTATTACCCCACCTCCGGTCATCTTCACCCATTGGCACCGGAACAAAGGAACTTTAAAATTAGCTGCATAGACTAGTTCCCATATGTCTTCTATGCGTCCATAATATGTTTGTCTGTTCCCATTTGGATCCGTGGCATCCACGCGTACACCACTATTTTGGTTGGTGCTCCTTTTATCTTGGCCAACTGTGTAAAATGTGTTACCATTTATCTCGTACCCTTTGTATGTGAGGACATGCCATGATGGTTGCCTGGCCAACAAATATAGCTGCTCATCAATGTTTTCATCACCTTAACATTTTTTGCGCAACCAATCGCCAAAAGTTTCCATGTGCTGACGCATTATCCAAGATTCATTCTTCCCGGGCCACTGGGACCGTAGGAAATCTTTGTGTACCTCAACATATGGTTCCACCAATGAGGAGTTCTGGAGAACTGTGTAGTGTGCTTTATTGAAGTAATCGTCTTCCGTACCAATATATGTTTTCTTCCCAAGTGTTCCCTTTCCGCTGAGTCTGCCCTCGTGTCGAGATTCAGGAATGCCAATTGGGTCAAGGTCTGGAATAAAGTCAACACAGAACTCTATGACCTCCTCTGTTCCGTAGCCCTTGGCAATGCTTCCTTCTGGCCGGGAACGACTATGGACATATTTCTTTAGGACACCCATGAATCTCTCGAAGGGGAACATGTTGTGTAGGAACACAGGACCGAGAATACGAATCTCTTTGACCAGATGAACTAGGAGGTGTGTCATGATATCGAAGAAGGATGGAGGGAACACCAACTCAAAGCTGACGAGACATTGAACGACATCATTCTGTAGAGTAGCTAGTTGCTCTGGATTGATTGCCTTCTGAGAAAT
Source organism: Sorghum bicolor (assembly GCF_000003195.3). Lineage (NCBI taxonomy): Eukaryota > Viridiplantae > Streptophyta > Magnoliopsida > Poales > Poaceae > Sorghum > Sorghum bicolor. The sequence goes on along the minus strand of NC_012875.2, from coordinate 881,320 downwards.
TGCATTGAGGAATGCACATAGCTTTACGGTGGCTAGACGTACGTGTGGAGGTAGAATTCCTCTTAAAACGACCGGCAGCAATTGCGTCATTAGAACGTGACAGTCATGGGACTTCAAGTTCAGGAATTTCTTCTCTGGCACATTAATTATTCCCTTGATATTGGAGGAGAATCCAGATGGGACCTTGATGCTGCTAAGACATTCAAACATGCTTTCCTTCTCTTCTTTGCTCAGAGTGTAGCTAGCAGGGCTTAAGTAATGACGTCCATCATCTGTCTTTTCTGGATGCAGGTTGTCTCGTTCTTTCATGCGCTGCAAGTCTTGTCGTGCTTCAAGTGAATCCTTAGACTTCCCGTAGACACCCATGAATCCGAGCAAGTTCACACAAAGATTCTTTGTCAGGTGCATCACGTCGATCGCATTGCGGACCTCTAGGACATTCCAGTAAGGTAGCTCCCAAAATATGGATTTCTTCTTCCACATGGGTACGTGTCCCTTAGCATCCTTGGGAATAGGTTCGCTGCCTCGTCCCTTTCCAAATACCACTTTTATATCCTTGACCATTTCGAGTACATCATCCCCGGTTCGATTGAGAGGTTTGGTCTGGTGGTCTGCCTTGCCTTTAAAATGCTTGCCTTTCTTTCGTACTGGTGGTTCACAGGAAGAAACCGACGGTGGCCAAGGTACACGACCTTTCGACATTTTTTCAAAAATACACAGTCAAGGTCTTCATAACAATGTGTGCATGCATTATATCTCTTGTTTGACTGGCCTGAAAGATTACTCAGAGCTGGCCAATCATTGATTGTTACAAACAGCAATGCTCGCAGGTCAAAGTGCTCTTGTTTGTACTCATCCCACACGCGAACTCCTGGTTTGCTCCATAAAAGTTGAAGTTCCTTAACTAATGGCCTTAGGTAGACATCTATGTCATTGCCAGGTTGCTTCGGTCCTTGGATAAGCACCGGCATCATAATAAACTTCCGCTTCATGCATAGCCATGGAGGAAGGTTGTAGATACATAGAGTAACTGGCCAAGTGCTGTGACTACTGCTCTGCTCACCGAAAGGATTCATACCATCTGTACTTAAGGCGAACCGCAAGTTTCTAGCATCATCTGCAAAATCTGGGAATTCTCTGTCTATCGCTCTCCACTGGGATCCATCGGCAGGGTGTCTCAGCATATTGTCTATCTTACGGTCTTCTTTATGCCACCGCAACAACTTTGCATTGTCCTTATTTCTGAACAGACGTTTTAATCGTGGTATTATAGGAGCATACCACATAACCTTGGCTGAAATTTTCTTCCTATGACGTTCTTCACCCTCAACATCGCCAGGATCATCTCGTCTAATCTTATACCGTGATGCCTTACATACTGGACATGCATCCAAATTCTCGTATTCCTCCCCACGGTAGAGGATGCAGTCATTAGGACATGCGTGTATCTTCTGGATTTCTAATCCCAAAGGACAGACAACCTGTTTTGCTTCATACGTAGTGGTGGGCAATTCGTTGTCTTTCGGAAGCATCTTTTTTATGATCTTCAATAACTGCCCAAATGCCTTGTTAGATGTACCATTCTTTGCCTTCCATTGCAGCAATTCTAGTGTGGTACCCAGCTTTTTTTGCCCCTCTTCAGCGGTGGGATATAGCGATTTCCTGTGGTCCTCTAGCATGCGCTCGAACTTGGCTTTCTCTTTATCACTTTCACATTCTCTTTGTGCATCATGGATGGCATCACCAAAAGCATCATCGCCCCGATCATCTTCTGCCGCCACCTCTTCTTCATTATCTCCCCCCATTGCAACATCATTGAAGCCACCGTACTGAGCAATAATATTGGCATGGTCCAATTCTTCTTCTTCTTCTTCACCTTCATCCATTATAATCCCGCTTTCTCCATGTTTGGTCCAACAAATGTAGTTTGGTATGAAACCTGACTTTAATAAGTGTGAATGAAGAGTTCTTGAGTTAGAATATTTCGTCAAATTCTTGCACACGGCACATGTACTTGGCTTCCTCCCAGTACCAACCTGTACATCCGCCGGTACCGTCCCACTGAAATTAAAAGAGAGAATCAAAAGTTTAATTAATAACATTTAAAAAAATATGCATATATATAAGAAAATGTCTGGAAATAACTCACATTACGATCTGGACACTTGTAGAATATACGACCCTTGTTTACTCCCTCTTTTGACACTTTGTACTCCATCAAAATCTTCTGCCCACACTTGCCACAAGTAATGAGAGGGAGTTCCGGACGGTATCGCTTTTGAACCGAAGACCCGGTCACGGTTGCCATCTACTATCCATACTCAATTTTTAAACAATTATAAATTCCACAGTTACTAGTAAACATGTATGAAACAATGGACATTATATGTAGTAATAAAAATAAATCAAGTGATATTAACAAACCAATTAATTTGAACTATCCTACTTTCTAAGATCATAAAAATATACTATAATTCATTCTTGCAAACTACATTAATACTAAATCAACCATGAAATATGATATATATATATATATGGATACTAATTCATGTGAATGATTCAAAATAACAACGTGGATTTGAGCTAAAAATAATGCGAACATCACAAGCCAAAAACAACATGAAAAGACAAGAAAGACAAAAGTTAGTCACCTCCAAGCACGAAGAGACGATGACGGAGTCGAAGAAGATCAACGATGAGCGTTGGAGATGAAGAACAAATGAAGAACAAGCAAGAAGAAGCTCCAAGAACAACAATGGTGCTCTCGGTTTCACATGGGCAGAGGGGAGGAGGGACCGGCCTATAAACCGGAACTTTAGCACCGGTTCAGGGAAAAAACCGGTTCTAAAGGGTTACCCTTTAGCACCGGTTTGTGTTACGAACCGGTGCTAAAGGGTTTACCTCGGCCCGTGGCTCTGGCCGGTGCTAAAGGGTCCCTGCCCCGACAACATCTGTCAGTAGCCGTTGGGCAGGACCCTTTAGCACCGGTTCGTGTTACGAACCGGTGTTAAATGGGTCTTTAACCCCGGGCCGCAAAAAGGCCGAGGTTTTTGGCCATTTTGGGCATCGACCAATGCCTCATTCTGTAGTAGTGATATATATAATATATATGTCACTAATATTTTCATGTTTACTTAGTCTTCATGGTGGAGTCAAACAATTATGTTTACTTTAATTTAACAGCACTAGATCTGGTATATAGAAAATAGTACTATATAACATACTTTATGATTATACATTTTTTTGTCTTTAATAGCTTATATTGATAATTAAGACATATATTTGAGATATATTTTTCTTTTTAATTAAAAGCTTAGGTTTGTGTTTAGATGCAAATAACATGGGTCACTTTATATTGACGATGAAGATTGGAGTATATCAAATTAATAGCTAAATGATTATTGTGAAAACTTTTAGGATTTATTTTTTTCTTAGCATGTGTCTCAATATAATTAACGTGGACGATATATTGTGGAGCTCAATAAGTTATATTATTAGAAGTGCCACCATTTTCACAAAACAAAACAAAACTGAAAATACACTAAATCCCATGTCTAAAGCGGCGGTGCCCAAGCCCTTCTTGATCCCTTCAGCGTGCTCGAGCCTGCAGGAGCCCGCTCATCTTGAGCCCGCCGAATTTTACAAGCTGGATAAACAAAGAAAGCAAAGTACATCTTGCAAATAAAATAAGGAGACTAGTAGTGATGTCGACATTATTACATATTAATATAAAAAGTTAGGGTCCATAAGTTGCTTCAAGGTAGCTAGGAGATTACTACTAGTTGTCCACTAATTAATACAACACAACAATTACATGCATAGATACAATACATAGTCCCACAGACTACTGGCTGCTAATATCACGACAGAGCTAATCGATCGCATTGCATGCAGTTAATACAGATCACATACTTCCGTGATTGTCTTGGTAGGCTCTTCACGCTGGGTAAATAGGAACCAAGGGAGTACAGCACAACAATTACATGCATAGATATAATATATATAGTACCACAGACTACTTGTGCTCGATCGATCAGCTTCCTCTGTTGTCAGGTGCAGCAGCTTACACAGAGGACTGCAAACATATATGAATCCAAATTAAAGCACAAGTTGTTGCATTGTTGGGATTTGAATTTGAAGTGAATATGTTATACTAAATGGTTGCGTTCAAGAGAATTAAAAAAGATGTATGTGCCATTAATTAATTTTACCGTGTAGTTATAATAAGGGTGGCTCAGCCAGTAAGCATAATCTGGCGTAGTTCTGCCGCCATACCTCATCACCATTCCTGTTGTTGACCACCAAGCAATATTTATTCATTTTATATTGAACAAAACAAAAATGCTGCTAATCCTGAACAATACTTTTTTTAACATAAAATCCAGAATTATACTAGCTAGCATATATCTTTCTCTGTATAGTAGGACAGCATTATTATATAATATATATTACTAGTACCTCCGAGCGTAAGATTATTAAGGGTGCCGCGGCCAAGATGGCTTTTGCGACGATGTTGGTAATCTTGCCGGCGTAGGTGCCGCCATAGGTGGAATGGAGGAGGAAGAGAGGGCTGCTCTGAAGAGTTGGTATCTCCCCAGTGAGCACCCTGAGGAGCTCGAGGATGTCCGCGGCCGCCTCCGAGAACGTCTGGGGGACGCCCCGCCTCATGATGTTGCCATCCTCCTCATAGCTGTAGCCGGTGCCCACTGGAGTGTCCTGCAGTACGTGCATACAATAATGGAGGCATTTCAGGTACATAGAATCACAGGACACAGCCACACACCGGCCAGACAGGGTGACAAGCAATGGGGGAAGCATGGAATTAGAACAAGCAACGTACCACGAACAGAAGGTTTGCCTTATTCAGCCACGTCGAGTTGTGAGGTTGCTGGTTGAGGTCCAGCGGCCCAATCCCTTTGAAGTTGCCATGCCCGGAGCTTGCAGGCGCCGTCTGATGACGCAAATCAACACAATTAGACAACACAAGTACACGTGATTGCCGTGACCCATGAGAGAGATGCATGATAGATTATGGTAGCCGTCATATACGCATACCGTGTACAAGACGGTCGGCCATGGCTTCCCCGGCGACGGCACACCCTGGGGACTCTTGTAGTAGTACCAAAAAAGGTACGCACCTGCAATGCAACGGTGAGCTTGCTTCAAATTTCAATTCAGCGCAAGAACAAGCAGCAACAACAAAGTGTCCATATAATTAATAACATTGATGCATGCATGTTATATTACATACCCTTGCGGACTTGCACATATCCCCAGAGCTGTGCACCGTCGGAGCTCCGGTGGGTGAAACTTTCAGCCGCAGAGTCCACAACAATGCAGCACAGCAGGATGCACAGGACTGCGAGCTGCAGGCGAGAGCGAGCCATCCTACCGATCGATCGAGACAGCAGGCACTAGTGTTTCTTGCGGACAGGCAGGCGCTGGTGCTTTTAATTGCAACTGGCCGGTAGGCGATAGCGAGATGGAAGGGTAGCAGCACGCCTGCTGTCCCTTATATAATGTGGAAACCTAGCAAAGCGACGGAGAGAGACAGACAGAGATACGCGACGTATCGACAAGCTGCGTGGGTCTCTCATCTCATCCTCCACGCCACTCCCATCCAAACTCTGTAGCTTAGTAGCCAGATTAAACTCAGGCCGCGTTCAGACTCTAAATCCCCTGTTAATTAGCGCGCGCGCGTCTAGACCGTCCCAACACGCGAGCGAGCGAGCATGTTGTCTGTGAAGCGCATATAGGCCCCCGTTTGGTTACTTCTGCTAAAATTCACATAAGATGTTTAGACACATATATAAACACATATATAAAGTACTAAATATAGATTACTTATAAAACTAAAAATATAGTTAGAGACTAATCTTTAGGATGATTGTTTTAAGTCTGATTAGTCTACGATTAGATACTAACTACTACAGTGACACATATGCTATTGATGGATTAATTAGGCTTAATAAATTCATCTCGCAGGTACCTATAATTTATTTTTCTATTAGTATCCAAATACCCCCCATGGACCACCCCATGTAATATCTAATGTGACACCTATTAAACTTTAGCCCCCACAACTAAACATCCCCTTAATTATGTGCTTGCTCCCTCTTCATTCCAAATTATAAGTTGTTTTGTCTTTTCGTAGTTTTTTATCTGCACCTAGATTTGTTATAGATAATGGAAATAAAAGTTCTGGCTTCATCGTTCCTGAGAGAGCAAGATTCAGACCAATTATTATAAACTCACTCTTAAAATAAAACCAGGATATACCAATCCTAACAGAATATTACTCCTATGCCCCCCTTAAAACTCATGTCTACTTTCTTGGCTCTGAAAATTTTCAACTTACCTATTTATTAGTCTCCAATCTAACTTATCATTCCATATTTGGTCTCTCCGTCAATTTGATGTTGTAACGGTGTAGATGGAAGGCAAAAAGTCGATTTTACCCCTAAGCGTGAAAGCATCGTTTTCCATAGTTTAGATTTCGTTTTTTTTAATATTTTATAGTTTAAATTGTGTATTGTAAATTGCATATATTTTCTAGCATTGTTTTAGATTCTTCTCGTAAATTACAGGTAAATTGTGCATTATATTTAGTTATTTTTATCTATATTTATTGCTCTATGCATATGCCGCAATATTCGATGTGACGGGAATCTTGAAAAGTTTTGGATTTTTGGTGTAACTAAACAAGGCCTAAATTGAGTTCACACATAGTGAGTACATATAAAAATTAGTTGTCACATACACACGCTAGTGCGACACACATGAGAGATCACACGCTAAGCCTTCTCTTACTTCTTGTACTCATTGCCGGGCTAGGCCGAGAAGTTTTGTTTCGTGTGCCCATTGCGGGGCTGTCAAGTATCACCTCTGGTTTCTTTACCTCCTCTTTGCCAAACAATTTAATTTTGAGCAAGAATCTTGTGCCTTGATCGAACCTATTAGTCGAAACAATCGGACATAAGTACGCAAACTTGATTTTTGCATGTCTGCTACTGCAAATGACAAAAATTTAGACTCACCCTTCGAGCAAAATAGTCCCAGATATCCGGTCTCTACACCCAGGAGTGTAGAAAGCCCATTATTACAAAGATTTGAGGATATGTAAAGAGAAAACCATAGTCTCAAAGATCGATCAGGGACGCTAATTCAAACAATACAAATGTTTTCATCCTTTATTGGATATATCTCTAAAGCAATGATTTCTAATTTCTTACTCATCGCGGAGAGCGTAACCAGTACGCTGTCTCATCACGCTGCAGCTCGGCCCAAGAGCGTAACCAGTACGCTCCTCTAAAAATTACCTGCATCATAGAGTTAGATTTTATTTGATTAAAAACAACGTCATTACGGCATCTCTAGATAGCCCAAAACATGGCAGCAACCCCCACCCAAATCAAATTCCTAATCCGTTTGTTCTGATTAGTTAGCCAACTACCAAACATGTGGGAGATTGATCTTGGTTGGATCAGATTAGTAGCAAAGAAGATGATCCTCCAAATCATTTTTGGTAAGGGGACAATGAAGGAACAAATGATTGATGTTTTCATTCCCATTACAGCTAATGCACTTCTGGTTTCCCTTCCAATTTTTCTTGGCGAGGTTGTCTTTGGTTAAGACGATATCCCTTTGCAAGAACCAAAGAAAAAATTTGATTTTTAGTGGGATTCTTATCTTCCAGATCTTCTTGTGCCGAAAAGGTGTTCGTGTATCTATAACATAGAGATACAAATAGCAGATGGAGAATAACCCAGATTTGGTTAAGCTCTATCTTAAGTAATCTAAACCTTCGACCAATTCAATATTAGAAATCCGTGCTACTAAACTAAGCCATTCTGTAAGTTTATAATCCACCAGGGCCCTTCTAAAAGAGATGTTTAGGGGGCTAATAGACATTATTTTTGAGACTATCACATGAGGATCCCGCACTATGTTGTATAATGCTAGATATTTAAACTTCAGAGGCCTATACCCTACCCATGTATCATCCCAAAACCTAGCACTGGTTCCACTTATGATATCGAAAGAACCTTTAGCCAGCACCTCCTCTTTAATACGCATTAGGCCTCTCCAAAAGTGAGAGTCATTGGATTTGGCTGTCACCTGAGTAAGGCTCTTGGACCTTAGGTATTTATTTCTTAGTAAAGATTGCCACATGCCTTCAGTGTTTAGCAAATTAACCAGCCATTTTGCTAGAAAGCATTTATTTTGCAACTCTAAATTTATAATACATAATCCACCTTGGTCCTTAGGACGACAAATGATGTCCCATCTGGTAAGTCGATATCTATGTTTATCTGAAGAGCCTTGCCAGACACTACTACACAACTGTTAACCGTGACGGGTATTTTACATTTACCGCATCGGGCATTGGCGTCCGCCACGAATGAAAGGTCTGAAAGCCCTAGTTTGGTATTGGATAATTGATGAAACCCTAGTACTAACCTCTATACTAAGTGTGTGTAGACTTAATGAGGTTGGTACATGCCAAGTGATGGAGCAAGATATGATCATGGTGATGACCACAAGATGATCAAGTGCTCAACTTGGAAAAGAAGAAAGAGAAAAACAAAACCCTATGGAGATCAAGGCAAAGATATTGCTTAGGGTTTTGGTTTTGGTGATCAAGACACCATAGAGGGTGTGATCACATTTAGGATAGATAGCCGTACTATAAAGAGAGAAATTCTTTGGCTCAAGTGCCACTAGGTGTCATTGTTCATCTGCATGCATTTAGAACCTAGTGAGCTAACTTAACTACTTTGAAAAAAATGATTGTGAAAATACTAACACAACGTTCACAAACAACACCTTAACATAAGCTAATGAATTCTTTTGATCTACCAGGTGATGACCTCCTAGCCGCGAAGTAACCATGTTAACATTGCATTTAACCTACACTTTATACTCCTCACACATTGCACACTAATTTATAGTGAGACCACCCCCTTCCTTACTCTTTGTAGGTACGTGTGATATAACAATCCACCACCCTATGATGGTTTCATATATATATATATATATATATATATATGTATATATGTATCTCCAAGCAAACTAGGCATGTACCAAACATGATGACTATGAATATCGCGTATAATAATCTGTGTGAATAGTTACCCTGTCTGCAATACTTTGTACATACTCACATTCCATATTCATTACTAGGGATGAAAACGGATCGGATACGGACGGATGTCACTGATATCATATTTGTTTTCATATTTTTGGTCGGATTCGGATTCGAATACGGATAATATCAACTATGTCGGATAAGATATGATTGGATGTCGACATCACAAATATACGATTTAAGTATTCGAATACGGATACGGTATCGGATGTTGAATATTCGGACTCGGATACGGACAGATCTAAACCTCTCTAAACGAATTCGGTCTCGAATACGGTCAGAAAATATCCGTACCGTTTTCATCCCTATTCATTACGTACAGTCCCATGTACATGTATATCCACACACATAACATCTATATTATTTTCAGGCAAACGTCATCAGACCCGTACTGATCGCGCGCGCAGGGGCATGCATTTCTTACTAGTAGACACACACGCATTTCTTACTAGTAGACACACACGCATTTCTTACTAGTAGACACACATAAGAAGGGAGTTCGTGAGAAATTTCTGAAACAATTCCAAAAAAAAAAAACCCTAGTCCCTAGTGGATAGGGTTCCATCAATGAACCACAGTCCCATTGACACTCGTGGCAGCTTTGAATCAAGGTTGACATAGTTCCTCATCCTCAAGAGTTTTTTTTTTTTTTGAAAGAAAAAAGATGACCGCATTGATTTTTAAAAAGACTTGGGGCGTTTTCTCTCTTCTTTTTGCAAACTATTGGCTATATTCGTTAATAAATAAATAAATAAATAAATAAATAAATATAAAAGAAGCGGTTTCATCATCAAAAAAAATAAATTAAAAGAAGCTTGAGTTCACTGGGATAAAAAAGTAAGTTTAGCCCAATTTGTCCCACGACGATCTTCTGATCTACTATATCTGAATCCGGCCCATACATGAGCACAGCCAATGAATTGGAACCAAGGAACTGGGCCCTCGATCTGGTCTCCCCAAGCCCAATACATCCATCCATCCATCCATCCATCTGGTCTGGAGGGAGAAACCAGAAAGCCGCAGAAGCTTCCGGAACATCCGCACCGCAGCGATGGGTTGTCTTGTCCCCTGCCGCCCCACCGCCACAGAGACATGAGATGAGGCGAAGGCTCCCGAAGAGCCGCCGGGAAAGCTTGCGAAGACACTGGAACACCTGCGAACTCTCTCCCTCTTCTTGCAGGCGATCCATCCACTGCTTGCTCTCATATAAAGCAAGCAAGCAAGCAAGCAAGCAATCTCCATCGGCGTGTCAGGAAACAAAGCAAGCAAGCAAGCATCGCACGAACGATCCATCCATTCATCGCCTCTCTCTGTCTCTCTTTCAGCAACAAGAAAGTCTCGTAGGTAGAGATCAGAGCAAGCACAAGCAGAAGCAGGGCAATCAATCATGGCGTCTGCGGACGTGCACATGGCCGGCGGCGGCGCGGAGACGGAGACCTTCGCGTTCCAGGCCGAGATCAACCAGCTGCTCTCCCTCATCATCAACACTTTCTACTCCAACAAGGAGATCTTCCTCAGGGAGCTCATCTCCAACGCATCAGATGTATGTATAGTATAGTATAGTATAGTCCATCCATCCTCTGTTTTTATTATTATTTCAATCTCATTCAGCCTGCTCTGTTTCGCGAAATGCTCTGCTGCTTCACTCGGATGAACCAACACCAATCTCATCAATGGCAATGGGCAATGGCCATTGCAGGCGCTTGACAAGATCCGGTTCGAGAGCCTGACGGACAAGTCGAAGCTGGACGCGCAGCCGGAGCTCTTCATCCGGCTGGTCCCAGACAAGGCAACCAAGACGCTGTCCATCATCGACTCCGGCGTGGGGATGACCAAATCCGACCTCGTCAACAACCTGGGCACCATCGCGCGGTCAGGCACCAAGGAGTTCATGGAGGCGCTGGCGGCGGGCGCCACCGACGTGTCCATGATCGGCCAGTTCGGGGTCGGCTTCTACTCCGCCTACCTCGTCGCCGACAAGGTCGTCGTCACCACCAAGCACAACGACGACGACCAGTACGTCTGGGAGTCTCAGGCCGGTGGCTCCTTCACCGTCACGCTCGACACCACCGGGGAACGGCTTGGTCGCGGCACCAAGATCACGCTGTTTCTCAAGGACGATCAGCTCGAGTACCTCGAGGAGCGACGCCTCAAGGATCTCGTCAAGAAGCACTCGGAGTTCATCAGCTACCCCATCTACCTCTGGACCGAGAAGACCACCGAGAAGGAGATCAGCGACGACGAGGATGACGAGGACAAGAAGGAGGGCGACGTCGAGGAGGTTGACGACGACGACGGCGACAAGGACGACAAGGACTCCAAGACGACGAAGAAGAAGAAGAAGGTGAAGGAGGTGACGCACGAGTGGGTGCAGATCAACAAGCAGAAGCCCATCTGGCTGCGAAAGCCCGAGGAGATCACGCGCGAGGAGTACGCCTCCTTCTACAAGTCGCTGACCAACGACTGGGAGGACCACCTCGCCGTGAAGCACTTCGCCGTGGAAGGGCAGCTGGAGTTCAAGGCCATCCTGTTCGTGCCCCGCCGCGCGCCATTCGACCTCTTCGACACCCGCAAGAAGCTCAACAACATCAAGCTCTACGTCCGCCGCGTCTTCATCATGGACAACTGCGAGGAGCTCATCCCGGAGTGGCTGGGCTTCGTCAAGGGCGTCGTCGACTCCGACGACCTGCCGCTCAACATCTCCCGCGAGACGCTGCAGCAGAACAAGATCCTCAAGGTGATCCGCAAGAACCTCGTCAAGAAGTGCATCGAGATGTTCTTCGAGATCGCCGAGAACAAGGACGACTACGCCAAGTTCTACGACGCCTTCTCCAAGAACATCAAGCTGGGCATCCATGAGGACTCGCAGAACCGCGCCAAGCTCGCCGACCTGCTCCGCTACCACTCCACCAAGAGCGGCGACGAGATGACGAGCCTCAAGGACTACGTCACGCGCATGAAGGAAGGGCAGAAGGACATCTACTACATCACCGGCGAGAGCAAGAAAGCCGTCGAGAACTCGCCGTTCCTGGAGCGGCTCAAGAAGAAAGGATACGAGGTGCTCTTCATGGTGGACGCCATCGACGAGTACGCCGTCGGGCAGCTCAAGGAGTACGACGGCAAGAAGCTGGTGTCGGCCACCAAGGAGGGTCTCAAGCTCGACGACGACGACGAGGAGGCCAAGAAGCGCCGGGAGGAGCGCAAGAAGCAGTTCGAGGATCTCTGCAAGGTGATCAAGGACATCCTTGGTGACCGCGTCGAGAAGGTGGTGGTGTCGGACCGCATCGTCGACTCGCCGTGCTGCCTCGTCACCGGCGAGTACGGCTGGACGGCCAACATGGAGCGGATCATGAAGGCGCAGGCGCTGCGGGACAGCAGCATGAGCGCCTACATGTCCTCCAAGAAGACCATGGAGATCAACCCGGACAACGGCATCATGGAGGAGCTCCGGAAACGCGCCGAGGCCGACCGGAACGACAAGTCCGTCAAGGACCTCGTGCTGCTGCTCTTCGAGACGGCGCTGCTCACCTCCGGGTTCAGCCTCGACGACCCCAACACGTTCGCCGCGAGGATCCATAGGATGCTCAAGCTCGGCCTCAACATTGACGAGGATGCTGCTGCCGACGAGGACGCTGACATGCCTGCGCTTGAAGAGGGCGCCGCCGAGGAGAGCAAGATGGAGGAGGTCGACTGATGAGGGGTCTGTCCGTTTGAGGTAGATCCTTCATCCATCCTGCCAAAATCGATCGATCGATGAGGGTGATGCCTCTGCTTTGTGTGTCTCTGCGTGTGGGTCCATCAAGTGTCACTGTTGGTACAGCAGGTCACAGTATTCAGTAGTAGTAGCTTACCATGTCTTGTGTCTTGTTCGTGTCACATTTCGGATCCGCTGTGTCATGCCAATGCTGTGGAACATAATATAATAATAATATACTCCTGTGAGTTCTCTGCTTCCTTGTTGCTTTCTGATTCTGGATCACAGCTTGTAGAAGCCATGTCTTGCTAGGATATGCAATCCAATGATGGACTTTTGAATTAAAAATTGAAGCATAAGCTTACTGCAGATTTGAAACGTCTCAGACCCTGAAGAAATCAAGCAGCTGTCTATATTCCTGCTAGTTCTTGTTTATTAGATGAAGAAAACAAGGCCTCAGTATAATAGGTATGGTTTACTAAGATCTTGTTTAGATGAGAAAAGTTTTTTAGATTTTGGTACGGTAGTACTTTCATTTGTTTGTGGCAAATATTGTTCAATCATAGACTAACTAGGATTAAAAGACTCGTCTCACGATTTACAGGTAAATTGTGTAATTAGTTTTTGTTTTCATTTATATTTAATGCTTAATGTATGTGTCGAAGGATTCGATGTGACGGGAAATCTTGAAAACTTTTTGTTTTTTGGGGTGAACTAAACAAGGCCTAATTCTAGACTGGATTCTGAACATTTATGCATTTGCCACAGCAGCAAAGACTAGAAATGATACAAATCTTCCGTATGCCTTTAATAAACTGAAAATTTTGCATGTCTCACATCGGTGGTTCTTTAAGAAATTTGGTTAGGTATTGAATCTTATTATTTTTGATGCAATGAAATTACACTTAAATTAAATTAAGTATTTTAAATGCTCAAGTAGTCAAGTTTAGAAAATATAAATGTACCTCAAATTTCAAGTTGCCTGCTCTGATGATTCACTCTGAAGTCTGAAAACGATTTGATAAAATTTGACACATTGAGCAGGCGGCGCGCTCCCTGTTTAAAGATTCAACATGGAAACTCTGAAAGTTTGCTGCTGACTCTTCATTCAAATGTTCAGTGAGACGAACTTGACTAGGATAAAGAACTAACATCCAACAAGAAATTTGAGTCTGCACGTACACACTCTCATCACATTTTGGGCAATATGTCCATGCCGTCTGTCTATTTAAACTATGAGTACCTTCCACACATTGAAGTGCTACTATTGCAGTTGTGCCCCTATATATAGAAACCAAATTCAGAGTCGCATGCATAGGTATCAACGTAACCTTCATATTTACATATTTAACAACATACAAAGGAAATGCCAACAAAAAGAAAAGCATGACTTTCAGCTTTGACGCAATTGGGGCAAATCCATCTATAGGTCCTCAACATTCAGGATTATCCAAAAAATTCATAAAAGTCCAATTCTATTGAGTTGGGACAACTGTTGCATGCCATGAAGAAATGCGTCTCCGACAGGGTAATATACTCTGGGAATATATCTAGTGGTAGCCGTTGAGACCCTACACATCAGGTGTATTTTTATTCTTTCAAGCATATTGTCCATGAGTTATGGTTCTCTCCTCTGAATCCTCAGATTCTAGCTATTTAATAAGATCATCGAGGAAATATTCTGATTTGTCCATTTGATAATAGATCTCAGTTTGAATCCTCTGACTCACACTAGTAGAAAATAATACAACGCCGACGCTCCCTTTTTATACCATAGACGGTTTTAGTTATCACGCGCCTGTGATATAAAAATGACGGTGTCAGAACTACCAACCGTCTGTGAAGATGCATTTTCACATGCGGTTTTTCTAACAAAACCGTCTGTAGAAATCATATATTTTTACAGGCGGTTTTCCTAAGGAACCGCCACTAAAAATCGTATTTCTACAGGCGGTTGCTTAAGAAAACCGCCTATAGGAATCATGCATTTCTACAGGCGGTTGTCCTAAGGAACCGCCACTAAAAATCGTATTTCTACAGACGGTAGAAAACCGCCTGTAAAAATAATTTAAAATTAAATTTTTTGAGCTTTTCAAATGACCTCGTTTGAAAAAACTGTCAAAATGAAAGTTGTAGATCTCAAAAAGTTATGAAATTTTGTAGTTGATAATTTTTTCATTTGAGATCATCTTGTCGTCGAAAACAACATTTGAATTTCTCAAATTTGAAATTCAAATTTTGTAAATGACCTCGGATGGAGAAATTACCAATATAAAAGTTGTAGATCTTGAAAAGTTATGAAACTTTCTAGTTGACAACTTTTCCATTTGAATCTGTTTAGGACCTCAAATAATCAATGTATGCTCAGTTTAGGATAATATTTGGGGAACTAAACTCTAGTATAGACACATCTGAGTGATAAGTGGAGTGGTAGAGAAGGTTACACGCGAGGGCGAGGTCTCAGGTTCGAATCCCACTAGCAGTGCGTGATTTTACGCGAGAAAATGCCCCTAGAATTAAATCCATTTTCCTCTATTTTTAAAACGCGATTTCATATTTTCTATAAAAAAATTCACAGGCGGTTACCTAAGAGAGCCGCATGTGGAAATGTTTTATACAGGTGGCTCCTTATTTCTACAGACGGCTCATAAGGAACCGCATGTGAAATTGGTCCATTTCTACTGGCCTCTAGCACAGGCGGTGATGGAAAACACCAGCCTGTATAGTCTGTCTGTGTACTAGTGTCATAACTTAAAGAAAGTTTGTGACACCCAAAAATTTGTCCTTTGGAAATAAAGCTAAATTAATTTAATTTGGTATTTTTGTGCTAACTCTTGCAATTTTCCCCCTCACTTTAGGAGTTGCTTTAGGCTTGTGATCAACCAGTCAGTTTGATCCTGTGGAGAGGAGTTAATACCCGAAGTTTGGAGTTATCTATCCGCTGTTTGATTACTGAAGGTTATCTCTTTTATACTAAGTACGTTATATAATTTATGCATTGTCTTTTGATATTACCCCTTATTTGTAGCTATATGTGAGATTTGACTTCTAAAACTCACCTATAGTGCATATCTGGTTTTGTCCTTAAAATCGGGTATTACAAAGTGGTATCAGAGCAATGCTGACTGTAGGACGCAAGACTAGTTAGAAATTGGCCGTCTTAAGGTTTTGGAATTGTCATAAAATCCTTGCTCTATAAACCTTGGTATTTTCATCCATACTATATCCCTATCCTTGCTATTTGTCTCTACATTGATGCTTATTTTAAAAGTACTTGTTCTCACCCTCACTCCTTGATTTGATATGCTTTTAAACCTTGTCTCACCACTTTCTGGCACAATTGGAATAGGAGTTTTAGGATCTCTACCCTTACTATGAAAGAACGATAGTATCGCAAGTTGAGTGAAGTGTGAACATTCAATGCTTAATTGGTTTGTTATTATGCTTATGCTTGATTTGGATCTTTGTAATGAGTGTAATGATCTTGTGGAGTTTATCTACAACATCATTTAGTCTATAGGCCTAAGGCATAAGGATTAATGAAATAAGTAGTTGGGTTCGGCTATCTCTTGTTTCTATCCCTTGCTGATTTCTGGAGCAGTCTGCGATGATTCTGGAGTATCTCAAGTTTTGGTCATGCAAAGTTTATCAAATTTTTCTGGGAACAAATAGACTTCAAGATCTTTCTCTGACCGCAAGAATCACCCTCATAGCTTTTATGGTTTGTAAGTTACAAAAATCACAAGATGATACATATGTTCTGTCAGGAATCTGAACCAGTTTTGGTTGCCTACTATTTGAGACCAATATAACTATAGAATTTGGAAAAGTGTTCTATAGAAACGATGTAGACAATTTGCTAAGCTTTCCAACGGTATAAGCTGGAACTTATTTGGATAAGTAGAACCTGAGATATGATATTTACTATTGGATGTTTCTGTTCTGTATCAAAGTCTGGACAGTTTTGGTATTCCCTATTTTCGGCCAAGTTGACGTCACAATCTGGGAAAGAGTTATATACGAAAGTTGTAGAGGATTTCATAAGCTTTTAAACAATATAAGGATCATCTGCAGATGATTTAAGGAGCTCTATATATAACTTCTGGAAGTCACTGCACCTTTGCTGAGACATTTTCAGGATGGATATTAAGTTTGGCTGTTTTACTTAAGCTTAAAGACAGAACCTAAGGAGGTCTTCTACAGGAAGGTTGTAGGGAATTTCATAAGTTTTCTAATGGTATAATCTTCAACTCTATTGGATTCACAGAATAAGAGTTATACCTATTTTACTACGCTGGTGTTTTCACAATACGAGAAAAAAAATTTCAAGATATTTGTTCTTCTCTTACACATAAGTGCCATGGGATGTCAAAAGTTCTCAATGTTAGTCAACTTGTGTGGAAAACATGCAAGCTACCTTCCTTGTATTCCCTAGTTGACTCTCTTAAGGGGGGTAGCCCAATTAAAAGAGGTTACAAGGAGAAGGAGTGGTTGAAGATTGGAACATCTATAAGCACATTAAGTGCTTGGTATGTTTGGCTTGTTTC
This sequence comes from Sorghum bicolor, assembly GCF_000003195.3. NCBI lineage: Eukaryota > Viridiplantae > Streptophyta > Magnoliopsida > Poales > Poaceae > Sorghum > Sorghum bicolor. The sequence continues at coordinate 863,931 of NC_012875.2, read as the reverse complement.
AAGATATCATTCTTTTTGGAGTGTGCTAATACCAATGGAGGTTTATGTCATGGCTGATACTCATGGATTAAGAGCTATGTTTATGAGGATCAGATGACACCAAAGTTTACAAAGTTATAATTGGGATGCGAGAGTGAAACAACTTAACCGAGATAAAGGTACCGATAAATTGGAACTTAGTGATGGAACTAACCTTGGATTAAGAGACTCGGTACAATGAATTTAAAAGACTATGATGTGTAGCGTCCAAAAAGGATAGGAGAATTAATCCCTAATGTCCCCCAACCAACCTCGTCTTAAGGGGGGTAGTACCTTGATATCACGGGATGATGCACTTTAAAACTACCTTGAAGTGATAATTGCCTTCGGAGATATTCCATGGTTATGATCATCTATCCTTGCTCGTGTTAATGACGTTGGTCACTTGATGACAGGGAGTGTAGTGTCCCATGGGTCAGGAGCCCAATATGACACCTCTCATGGATATGTGAGAAGCGTATGATCATCTTGACTTTGAAGGAAGATGTTACGAGTATGACAAAGCGGAGTATTATCTAAATAATAATATTTAAGGGCAAGTTAACATTGAATCAAATCAGAATCCACAACGAGGAAGCCTTTGTTAGTTCAAACCCCAATGGGAGAAATACAGATCAGGTTTGCTCAAATATCAGTCTTGTCATAAGCAAGGAAAACTTCACTGTAAACCTCATTGTGCTAGAGTCACTCGATATTCCTTTGGTTCTTGGCAGTGGATGGTTATGTGCACACAAAGGAGTGATCTATGCTATCTAGTGGAAAATTTTCTTAACCACACCATCAGGGAAAAGAATTGAGTATCAAGGTGGTCCACTCCTACCTGAGGAGGCATATCCATGCTAAGTTACCATGTCTTCGAGTTGTATAAGTCAAAAAGTTGGTAGTCAAGTTGGACCTTGAACAATTACGAATAATAGACATCTTATGGAAGGTTTGTTCACAAGTTGTGATCCCGAGACATGAGTGTTTGCTTTTGGAATACAAGTGGTGAAGTTGAAATAGCTATCAAGATCCTTTTTCCTATCTCTCTTTTGGAATCCGTGCCTCTTCCGAATCTCGAGGACGAGATTCATTTTAAGGGGGGTAGATTTGTGACACCCAAAAATTTGTCCTTTGGAAATAAAGCTAAATTGATTTAATTTGGTATTTTTGTGCTCACTCTTGCAATTTTCCCCCTCACTTCAGGAGTTGCTTTAGGCTTGTGATCAACCAGTCAGTTTGATCCTGTGGAGAGGAGTTAATACCCAAAGTTTGGAGTTATCTATCCGCTGTTTGATTACTGAAGGTTATCTCTTTTATACTAAGTACGTTATATAATTTATGCATTGTCTTTTGATATTACCCCTTATTTGTAGCTATATGTGAGATTTGACTTCTAAAACTCACCTATAGTGCATATCTGGTTTTGTCCTTAAAATCGGGTATTACAAAGTGGTATCAGAGCAATGCTGACTGTAGGACGCAAGCCTAGTTAGAAATTGGTCGTCTTAAGGTTTTGGAATTGTCATAAAATCCTTGCTCTATAAACCTTGGTATTTTCATCCATACTATATCCCTATCCTTGCTATTTGTCTCTACCTTGATGCTTATTTTAAAAGTACTTGTTCTCACCCTCACTCCTTGATTTGATATGCTTTTAAACCTTGTCTCACCACTTTCTGGCACAATTGGAATAGGAGTTTTAGGATCTCTACCCTTACTATGAAAGAACGATAGTATCGCAAGTTGAGTGAAGTGTGAACATTCAATGCTTAATTGGTTTGTTATTATGCTTATGCTTGATTTGGATCTTTGTAATGAGTGTAATGATCTTGTGGAGTTTATCTACAACATCATTTAGTCTATAGGCCTAAGGCATAAGGATTAATGAAATAAGTAGTTGGGTTCGGCTATCTCTTGTTTCTATCCCTTGCTGATTTCTGGAGCAGTCTGCGATGATTCTGGAGTATCTCAAGTTTTGGTCATGCAAAGTTTATCAAATTTTTCTGGGAACAAATAGACTTCAAGATCTTTCTCTGACCGCAAGAATCACCCTCATAGCTTTTATGGTTTGTAAGTTACAAAAATCACAAGATGATACATATGTTCTGTCAGGAATCTGAACCAGTTTTGGTTGCCTACTATTTGAGACCAATATAACTATAGAATTTGGAAAAGTGTTCTATAGAAACGATGTAGACAATTTGCTAAGCTTTCCAACGGTATAAGCTGGAACTTATTTGGATAAGTAGAACCTGAGATATGATATTTACTATTGGATGTTTCTGTTCTGTATCAAAGTCTGGACAGTTTTGGTATTCCCTATTTTCGGCCAAGTTGACGTCACAATCTGGGAAAGAGTTATATACGAAAGTTGTAGAGGATTTCATAAGCTTTTAAACAATATAAGGATCATCTGCAGATGATTTAAGGAGCTCTATATATAACTTCTGGAAGTCACTGCACCTTTGCTGAGACATTTTCAGGATGGATATTAAGTTTGGCTGTTTTACTTAAGCTTAAAGACAGAACCTAAGGAGGTCTTCTACAGGAAGGTTGTAGGGAATTTCATAAGTTTTCTAATGGTATAATCTTCAACTCTATTGGATTCACAGAATAAGAGTTATACCTATTTTACTACGCTGGTGTTTTCACAATACGAGAAAAAAAATTTCAAGATATTTGTTCTTCTCTTACACATAAGTGCCATGGGATGTCAAAAGTTCTCAATGTTAGTCAACTTGTGTGGAAAACATGCAAGCTACCTTCCTTGTATTCCCTAGTTGACTCTCTTAAGGGGGGTAGCCCAATTAAAAGAGGTTACAAGGAGGAGTGGTTGAAGATTGGAACATCTATAAGCACATTAAGTGCTTGGTATGTTTGGCTTGTTTCAAGATATCATTCTTTTTGGAGTGTGCTAATACCAATGGAGGTTTATGTCATGGCTGATACTCATGGATTAAGAGCTATGTTTATGAGGATCAGATGACACCAAAGTTTACAAAGTTATAATTGGGATGCGAGAGTGAAACAACTTAACCGAGATAAAGGTACCGATAAATTGGAACTTAGTGATGGAACTAACCTTGGATTAAGAGACTCGGTACAATGAATTTAAAAGACTATGATGTGTAGCGTCCAAAAAGGATAGGAGAATTAATCCCTAATGTCCCCCAACCAACCTCGTCTTAAGGGGGGTAGTACCTTGATATCACGGGATGATGCACTTTAAAACTACCTTGAAGTGATAATTGCCTTCGGAGATATTCCATGGTTATGATCATCTATCCTTGCTCGTGTTATTGACGTTGGTCACTTGATGACAGGGAGTGTAGTGTCCCATGGGTCAGGAGCCCAATATGACACCTCTCATGGATATGTGAGAAGCGTATGATCATCTTGACTTTGAAGGAAGATGTTACGAGTATGACAAAGCGGAGTATTATCTAAATAATAATATTTAAGGGCAAGTTAACATTGAATCAAATCAGAATCCACAACGAGGAAGCCTTTGTTAGTTCAAACCCCAATGGGAGAAATACAGATCAGGTTTGCTCAAATATCAGTCTTGTCATAAGCAAGGAAAACTTCACTGTAAACCTCATTGTGCTAGAGTCACTCGATATTCCTTTGGTTCTTGGCAGTGGATGGTTATGTGCACACAAAGGAGTGATCTATGCTATCTAGTGGAAAATTTTCTTAACCACACCATCAGGGAAAAGAATTGAGTATCAAGGTGGTCCACTCCTACCTGAGGAGGCATATCCATGCTAAGTTACCATGTCTTCGAGTTGTATAAGTCAAAAAGTTGGTAGTCAAGTTGGACCTTGAACAATTACGAATAATAGACATCTTATGGAAGGTTTGTTCACAAGTTGTGATCCCGAGACATGAGTGTTTGCTTTTGGAATACAAGTGGTGAAGTTGAAATAGCTATCAAGATCCTTTTTCCTATCTCTCTTTTGGAATCCGTGCCTCTTCCGAATCTCGAGGACGAGATTCATTTTAAGGGGGGTAGATTTGTGACACCCAAAAATTTGTCCTTTGGAAATAAAGCTAAATTGATTTAATTTGGTATTTTTGTGCTCACTCTTGCAATTTTCCCCCTCACTTCAGGAGTTGCTTTAGGCTTGTGATCAACCAGTCAGTTTGATCCTGTGGAGAGGAGTTAATACCCGAAGTTTGGAGTTATCAATCCGCTGTTTGATTACTGAAGGTTATCTCTTTTATACTAAGTACGTTATATAATTTATGCATTGTCTTTTGATATTACCCCTTATTTGTAGCTATATGTGAGATTTGACTTCTAAAACTCACCTATAGTGCATATCTGGTTTTGTCCTTAAAATCGTGTATTACAAAGTTACAAGTAAGAATTGTTTGTTGATGCTTCATACTAGTGAAGGGCTAAGCTCAAGGGACTAACAACATAAATTTAAAATGTTAATATTAGAACAATAGAGGGAACAATTACCTTGGACTGCTCCATTTCAAGCCATTAATTCTATAAAGTTATAGACTATAGACCCACTTTACCACATGCAGTGTTACAATTGATAATGACTTGTTTTTTTTTGCACTTATCTAGTGACTTTAGGCTTGGATGTTCACCATCTTCGCCGCTCGGTAAAATATTAAAGGAAAAGATATTAGCCAAATATTTACGTATAGAATGGATGAAATGATAGTGGAACATACACTAGCAAGTCAAACATTTACATATTAGCTCATAAGGGTGAAGCTACATATGTAGTTGTGGGTGAATATGCCCCCCTCATAAAAAAACAAATCCAAATTTAGTGATGAAAACTAAAATTTTACCATGTATGCATTCTCCATGGTTGAAATTAAACACATACAACACGCTTAATTTGTGATTACTTATTGTTTCGAACTTCGACATATCCCGATGACTGGCTGTCATCGGCATTGCTTTTGATGATAGTGGCAGAGTAGCACTCATCATATCACATTGCTCTTGTTGATGGTGGCAGAGTGGCACTCATCATATCAGCGTCCACAAGAGTAGTAGAGCAGAGTAGGAAGCAAATCAAGACAACGACATGTAACTACACAGGAGGAGCAGCGAGAGCCATACTGCTGAGACTTGATGCTGCTTCTTGCTCGAGTGGTTTATTGGAATTAGAGTAGCAGGAGTGAACCCTTGAGTAAGCAGGACACATACTTATTTGCTTCTGCTACCAAGATGGAAAAAATGACTCGGACTATCTTCTCCATGAGAGATTTTTTAATTTAATCTCAACCATAGCTTCTCCATGGGACTCGAGAGATCCCGTAGCCAGTAGCCACATAGGGCCCAACTCCGCTATCAATGCTAGAGCTCACGCGGCCATTGCCGAAGGTCTAGGCTCGCCGGCCCGCCCGCCACCACATCGGAGGCAAGGGCTTGCTAGTGGAGTAGCCCTAGTGGTCTGCTACTCTGTTGTCATGCCACTCGTGGGGTATCAGCGCTGCCTACCCGGCTTGCTGTTGCTGCTGGTGCCTCACCCGCCATGGTCACTGTCGCCTGCTTTGCTTCTACCACCCAGAAGCTGCTGCAGCACAGCCTGCATGCTCCGCTCGTCATGGCTATCCTCGCCTGCTCAGGTCACCACATAGGATGCAGCCTGCCTACTGCACCCACCGAGGACGACCAGCCACTCTCCATGTCAGCCCACGGTGGATCTCTTCCACACCACCTAAGCCGAGCTGTGGGGCTCGCTCGTGGAGACCGCTTGGGACACTGTTAAGTTGAAACTTTTGGCTGGCTACGGTTCGTGCTCCGATCCCCTTTCGTGATTGCTACTATACTGTAACGTTATACTTAATGTGTGCTTACTTTTGTTAATCATGCATGTGCGTATATTTATGTTGTCAAAACATGCGTGGTAGTGTAGTGGTGCTACTGTATTGAAATCCACAGCGCGTAGTGCTTGACGGTATAGAGATATATATGAGTATGTACCACTCATAGCTGGGAATAGAATTTCCACACTGCATGCATGGGAAATGATCAGATCGGTCTGATCCACCAAAGGAGCGAGAGGAGATGGATTGGGTAGGTAGAGTGCATCAGTTTTCAGTTTCTAGCCCGGTGCCACGGCCACATGCATGCATGGTCGCTCCGTGTCTGTGACCCGCACCTTGCACTCGATTCTTTTTTACGTCTATTTAGATGTACTCAAAAATCCAAAAGTTTATAAGATTTCTTGTCACATCGAATCTTGCGGCACATGCATGGAGCATTAAATATAGATAAAAAGAATAACTAATTGCACACAGTTTATCTGTAAATCGCAAGACGAATGTTTTAAGCCTAGTTACTCCATGATTAGACAATGTTTGTCAAATAAAAATAAAAGTGCTACAGTGTCAAAATCTAAAAACGGAAGACTTGGACTCCTCTGGTGGCTCCGCGTTACTGCCATTGGCCGCCCATTATATTCTCCGTGATCACGGTCGACGTCAACGCCAAAGTTCGGTCGTCGGCCTGCCCCATGTGCGGGGGTAGTAGGCGCGAGGCCACCATGATCCTGCGTACCAAGAGGGAAGACGAGAGCTCCGCATGACTGGAAAAGAACCTCCGCCCAACTAAAGAAGGATGGACACACTGGGCCTCCGCATGGTGGGAACCAGGGGAGTTTACGGGGTCGGATTTTGAGCTCGTGGTCCACAAGACCGACCCCTTACTCAAAAAGTGGGAAATTGTTGGGGCAACACCCTCCTCCCACCAGCCACCGGCATAATATGGCGAGCGAAGGTCTCATGCTCTCCAACAGGAACCTACCCGGCGGGAAGGTGCCCCAGTGACCACTTATGGGAACGCATGACCTTTGGCTCCACCGAACCTTCGCACTGTCGATGGCAGAGGTATCAGCCTGAAATGTGACTAACACATTTGAATGATTGAGACTGTAGGATCATGGGAGGGGCAGTTATGGTGAATTTCCCACAAAGCATATCCAAATACCTTCGTCGGGCGAGGGCTAGAGGTTTTGCAAGAGGCCAGCAACGCTGTCGATGCCACGGGGAACTTCGTAGGCCAAGATGCATCGGGAGGCTCAGGCTTGGGCCATAGATGGGCCAGGACTTCAGCCCATCTTAACTCAAGACGTTTGGGAAGGAGAATTACGCACATAACCCTGAGAGAAATAGCCCCAGTAGCGGAATATGCTAGGATATTCTGCCACCGTCATGATGCGTTCTTGTAATAATCCGGTAATCAAGAAGTGTGCCCAATATAAGGGGGTTGTAAATGCCTCATGAATCTTGCATGAGTGACTGACTCTCGTCCTATTTTGTATGTTGAAACCTCCTCACAGTACCGAGCGGGAGGGCTTACTTCCTCGATCTCCTCCACCCCTTAATATGGAGGTCCCCAGTCCCTTGTCAATGAAATCCACACCAACACCCTTAGTTGGACTTTACATAGAATTAGCTAATGATACAATGAATTGATTTAGTTTCCTTACCACAAAATCAGCGGCTGAGATCTAATCCAAGAACTACATCTCTAAGGATGAGGTTCAATGTACCTGCAAGGATGCTTCTTTTTAAAGCAATGCCGAGTTTGGTGGCAAGCTTGCCCCATTTGATTCACCCACTACATAGGTGGGCTACTGGGTTGGAGAGAAAATATGTTATGAGCGATGAGGGTCTTGAGTACGGCGAATAGGTCAGAGATGGCTTTCTCGTCTAACGTTACTAGAGCGCTCACATTCTTGACAAACTGGCACTGAATGGAGAGTCCTACACCCAGTGCGCCATTTGACATAAGAATATAGCTAGCCCGTAGCAAAGAGCAAAGGTGTGATGAAATAATGGAGTGTTCAGTTTTACTCATTCTCACCATAAAGATCAGGTCAACAACCCTAACTCAGGTCTATTTGTGAGACTTAAAATCAACATGTTTTGGACCGATATGCATAAACTTTTGCGCCTAGCACAAGAGTCTCTCTACCCATCCCTGGTGAGTAAGTAATGAGAAATTATTAAAAACCGCTTCTATGATGTGCATGTACAGTTGGAAAAAAAAGTTTTATATTTACCGAAACACTGAGCAGCCACAGGATCGTAGGACATGTCATTATAGGGCATGAAATCCGCTGCGGGCTCTTATACGCTATGTCATCTCTTATTTGAAAAAGGCTATCCTCGTGCTTGGAGGGATTGTCCTTGGTGAAGATTATTGAATGTAGTCGATCAAATATGGTTAGAATTTATATCACTAAATTGTATTAGGGGGCATATGCTCCCACAGCTACATCTCTTATTACATTATATTAATAAGAAAGCAAATGTTGAAGTAATAGAATATACATAGAAGCTTATGTATTGAGAATAATACATTTGTCCATTTGCTACGTAACTCTCAAATTTTAACCTTCACTAAGAATCGTTGCACAAATATGAGTCATATAAGTAGTCTTTGCTACTATAGCCTTGGAAAATTGTGACCTTCACATCCATGGTGAGTAGCAGTCCAACCTATATAATATTAATTTAATGTGTTAGGCACTACAAATTTAATTTAGATGAAATGAAATTATATATCATATTTTTTGGCTTGCCTCTTCGATTGTCGCCTTCATGAAGCTACCTTCGAGGGCATCGTTGGTATCAATGGATGCTTCTTGCTAGTTGCAATCAAAGGATCAACGACAAGTTAGACAACAAAGAACATATTGGGGTATGTGTTGATACTAACGCTGACACAAGAAACACTCACGTGACATTCTTTGGAATGATCTTTAAAATTTTCCTCATAGACCCATATCAGTGTCGATAGTGTTATAGACCGGTGAGGAGTTTATCCTTGTATTGTATGTCGTCAACACCGGGCTCATCCTAGTGTTGAGCAAAAGTTGTATAGACTATGAAATTAAATAGCCAAAAACACTATCATGGTCAAGTAGGCGCATGCATTAGGGTAACCTGATCAACTATTATAAACTACGAATAGGACATGTGAAATGATCAGCACCTATGTATTTACAATTTGCTATGTAATAGGAAAAATATTTGGAATGATCTTTAGCATTATTACCATGTGCCTAACTCCGAGGATCAAAGCTACATATGTTGTGGGTGCATATGCCCCCACCCTCTAAAAAATCCAGATTTAGTGAGAAAAACTAAACTTTTACCTTATATGCACCCTCTACGGTCCAAGTTCATCAACACACATGAAAGTTGCATATGTACCATCATTATACATGCTAATATATGTCTGAGAAGTTATTTTGTCATCAATATCCTTCATCATAGCTCTAATATTCACAATAAATTGTTTCGTACATAACTTTACCTTTGGTTCTCCCCCTTTTTCTATACTATATGTTTAAAATAGGCCTCATGAGTTTGGATTGAAAAAGTTCTTGAGCCTCCATAGGGAGACATTGCATTTCTGTGACACTATGAAATACTATTTGAAGGTGATTAGGACCTATGTTAGTTCATACAAAACTTTGGAGTTCTACTTGATCCTCGGAGCTAGGTTCATAGTAATAATGCGTCAATAATACATACTTTCTAATCTGGTATTAATATGCACGTAAGCTAGCCTTGTCTGAGTTGGATAGGTTGCCAGGTTAGCAACCTAAACCAAGAGTGAGTAGCCCATTGTGGGTTGGTTAATTAGTTTTTGACCGGGCGTGGGGTTTCCAGTGCAGTGATACACCGATCCGCCTCCGTATCCTCTAGTCCCCCCTTATCGTTTCCTTGCCTCATTGGCCCTTGGACAGTTGGGTCATTGGCCTGAAATTGCGCCACGGCCACGTCCCAACCCTCCTCATGTATAGCTATTGCATGAATTTATGCTTGTACTTGTCATTTTCCTATTAGTTGAGCTCTTTGTTTTCTTATACACAGGCACACGGTGAGCTCCTCCTCCTTTGCCAACCCTAAACTTTGCTGCCAAATTAAAATGTTTGCTAGACCGTGCCTTCGTGCCGGCCACCTCGCTCACTTTCGGTCATGCTGCACACAGCACACACATGCTGAGCTCCATCAAAGCCATGCAACCGCTCACTAATAAACAGCCACGGCCACACAATGTCCCAACGATGACTCCACGCCGTGCCCTCTGCCGCACACTGGGACATGCGCCATGTGCACTAGCTCTCCCTTTCGCAGCCACCGCCTCGCCACTCGCAGTGTTGTTTTTGATTTTTGGGTACCGTATTTGATCATTCCTCTTATTTATTTTTTTGCAATAATAAAATAACTAAATTATTATTAAAGTACCTCTAATAATAAATAAGTTATACTAAAATAATTAATATTTATATAAAATTTTTGAATAAGATGAATAGTCAAACAAGATGGCACGAAGACCAAAACGTCACTTTCAGTGGAATGGAGGATGTACATCAGAGCAAGCTGACCATGCACTACTGTGAAACTTTATTGTGAATAGGTATTGCAAAATCATCAATATGCCTGCCATTTGCAGTCTAATAGGAATCTTTGAAATCACTTTGTGAGTTCATCAGGTCAAAATTAAAGATCGGTCCATTAATGTTTTTATAGAGTGCTTTATTTGGCAAACTCCTCCGCCAATGTCTGCACCATTACCATTTCAGCCATTATAAAAGAAATGGAGGCAATAGTAAAAGTCTAACACCAAGAGACGATAGTCCCTGCCGTCGACCAAAAAACAAAAAAAAAAACTGGATCTCCGGGAGCAACATTATTGATAAAACTCACTCCACGGGGCAAACGTTACTGATAAAACTGAACTGAATCCTTGCATCGATCGATTTATTCTTGAGTTGTTAGTAATGCATCGGTTATATACGCTAGCTTATGCAGAGTTAAATATGATGTTAATTGCTGTCTCTCCTCCCTCTGGATCGCTGTATAGCGCATATATAAATATACCTTGGGACCATCTGTGTATAGGCACGCACACTTGCTCTTGCCTCCATTCCAATGGCTGGTCTCTCAAGCACCGTCCCACTCCTGCTCATCCTCGTCGTCCTCCTCCTTGCAGTGACCAGCCCGCCGTCCCAAGCTCATGCTTCCCGGCTTCACCAGGTGGTGGACGTCGTCGCCGATCCACCATTGTCGTCATCGTCATCATCCGTAGAGACTGATGACAAAGTTGGGGCAGGCACTGATGTGCTCATAATCCATACATCCAAGAGAGAGCATGTTGCTGAAGATGGTCACAGCGACCATTTCTCGCTGCAGGCACCCACGCCTTCCGCTGCTCCCGAAGGCGGCGGCCTAGACGGTGACTTGGGGGGATTTTTCGCGGAGCTGAGGAGGAAATTCTGGAGGTACGACGAGCCATACGTACCCCCACACGTGATTTCCGGTCATCGGGCACGCCGGATCTAAACCTTCACTAATTGATATATGGCGCAAGCACCCAGGGGAACATAATATAGCAAAAGCATTGCAGGGTATAGTGTACACGTCTGTGTTTGTGACACTCCATCTGTCACTTTTTCTTTTATGTCTTGCAGGATGATAAATAAATTAAAGGTGCCTTTTGCATGGTTTAATGGAGGTTTAGCTCCTTGTTACAATTTTATAAGAGGAGATCTGGTGATGCCTAAAATAGGGCTAGTCTCGATGAAAATTTCATAGAAGTTTCATACACATTAAATAAAGTAACATGTTAGCAAAAACTACTATTGAAGAAGAGAAAAAGGATTAGAGTTTCATGGGTATGAAACGAGCCAGTGTTGTTTTCCACGTCTTGAAAAAGGGATGAAACCTGCACTGACCACGTTCCTCTCGTTTCATTTGATCCAGTGTGGCCGGCGATGTCATGTGCTTGTCGTCCCCTAGGCTCATACACGTAGTACCCAGAATAGAAGAATTGGCAGTGTGAGTGACAGGCATAATAGTACCATTGCCAACTGTGATTGGGGCTAGCTGAGTAAGAAATAGGGCGAGCAGTGGAGAATTTACCGGAGCCAGAAGTCATATGAGAGGTGGCGCTGGTGTCCAGGAACCATTCGGAGGCTTGGGGTCCGGCGTGGGGGACTCTGGCCATGGCTAGAGCAGCCATGAGCGCTTGCTAGTTCCAGCCGTCGCCGGTGGAGCGTGGTGGAGCAGGCGCCGGTGCATGAGTTAGAGGTTGCAAGGTGGTCAAGTATGCCTGCTGAGGCACACCCAGTCGTGGACTGTGGACGCGGGCTCCGGAAATGTGTTACAACATGCATGGGCCATGCCTGGATCATGCTAGTCCATGGGTTGAACCCCGGAAACCATGGAGTGGATGACAGGCAGTTACTAGCTTGGCCACCGGTGTTGGAAGAACCACCACCTCCACTATTGCTGCCAGGGAAGTTGCTGTGGCCATGACACCGCTTGTTGCCGTGGTTGTTGAAATGTGTGTTGGTGCCCACAGTTGGTTTGGCTAGACCGAGGGACGCCATTGACAGTAGGAGTAGGCAGCGACACGGTCGGAGGACGGATAGCTCCAGCCGCCAGGAGAGCTTGGTGAGAATCCATCCGGGTGTGTTCCTTGTCGTAGCGCTCCTCAAGAAGAAGGTAGGAGTGCGCCGATAGGAAAGTTTGCGATGGTTGTTTGGAGGTGATTACTGGAATGACATGGTGATAGTTTGGATTGAAGACCACAAAGCATATTGGGTACTTGGCTAGTCTCGCAGACCGGTTGCCGAACATCGCGAAGCATGTTGGCGAGGGACTTGAGGCGACCGGAGTACTCATGGATTGTCAAGTTGCCTTGGTACAGGTTGCATTACTCAGCCTCCAGTTGGACAGCGCGGTGGAGCTCATTGTCGCGGAACTCAGCCTCGATCGCATGCCAAACGGAGTAGGCAGTGTTGCGGGGGTGGCGAACGACGTTGAGAACGTCGGTGGAGATGGAGTTGAAGATCCAATTGAGAAGACATTGATCAGCCACCTGCCACTCCGGGTTGCAGCGCTAGGTGGAGGTAAGGGAAGCAAAGACATGTGAGCGGAGGCTAAACTTGTTGATGACGTTGTCGAAGGTGTGCCATTCAACATAGTTTGGGGAGACGAGATCGAGGATGATTGGGACGTGGGACATGATGTTGATGGTTTGAAGAACTAAGGCTGATGGAGTCACGATGGGAACAACATCCTCGATGTCATTGTCAGAGGTAGAGAAAGAACAGGAAGAATGAGACGGTGAAGTCTCAAGATCAGAGAAGAGAGGATTGACATTCATGCCGTCCATGGTGGCTAGAACGAGAGGGCGGAAGGGGGGATGGGTGGCGAGAAACATAGGAGGATCAAGCTGCACTAACTCATACCATGAAAGAGTGAACAATGGAGCCAACAATCTTTACTGTGCTGAATCTGCTGATCTTAGTGTATTTGTAGGCACGTCTGTAGCCGAGCGCATATGTGACATGGTTGACGTCATGGGCGCGTGTGTGGACTTAGGCAATGCGGGAAAACCTCAGCTACACTATTTGAATAAAATACAAGTTACACTTTATCAAGGTGCTCTCACAACCTCAATCTTTTTTCTCGAACAGAGTACGTGGAGTTGAAACCTTTTGGCTGAAAAACATGGAGCGGAGCAACCCAAACACCCTCTAAATATGACCATCTTAGAAATAGTTTGTGTAGTAATTAGAAATCGCAGTCTGAACAGAAGTGATAGAAATGTCCACCAACACCAATTAAACTGATAATTTTTTTTATAAGTGAACACACATATGGTATATATCAACCAGTATTATTGAAGTGTAAAACATTTGCAATGTGTGGTCATGTTCTCAGACGCCATTGTTATAAACAGTCCTTCCATGCATATACTCATCTTAATAGGCCATGCATGCATGCATGCAATTATGAACCCCCAGCATGAAAGATGCTTGCTGCCAAGCTCATGTTTTGCATGCATGAAAGATGCATGCATGCAAGCATCCTGGAATCTTTTCTGGCGCTTGGTGGAAGTGGACCTTCTTGAGAAATTGCTGCCAAGCTCATGTTTTGAATCCTAATTTGCCAGACCCGATAACTATACATGTAGGATCTGAGGACTACTATCGCAGCTGGTACTCATGCTATTGTTTGTGGGAGATGTATAGATCCCAAACTGAAATCCTATATTTTTGTTTTGACAGGATGCTAATAGGCTGCATAAATTGAACATCCTGTACCAAATGCTAACCATGAGGGGGATGAAGGTGATTCTCCTATATCATTCTTGAGAGAGATGAATGAAAGGGAGTGATGCAAAGATGAATGAGACGAATGAAGAGACATAAACTCCTCCTATAAGCTTGCTGCTTAAACAAGCATTATGGCCTTGCTGTATGTGGCACGAAAATGGAACAGATTGATTCTCAAAAAAGAATTCAACAGATTGGATTCTTAAAAGTCCTCTGGATTATTTTTTATCAAGTAACATACGTGCATGGTGAAAAAAGAATCTTGCATTTTTAATGGTTTCTAGTGGCACCAATTTGGTACTGCAAATTTTAATGTCTTTTCTTTAAAAAATCGGTCAAAGTTTAAAAAGTTTGACTTAACACAATTTTAGGAATTGAAACTTTCAAAAAAAAAAAGATGTTGGAAGAAATATGAGCTGTATTTAAGTACTAATTAACAAGATGAATTAACACGGTTGAAAAAACTGTCAAAAAAGGTGAGAAGGAAAAACTATGTAGAATAAAAGGTAGGAACCGGTGAAAAGATATGCTAAAATAGAGAGAGAGAGAGAGAGAGAGAGAGAGAGAGAGAGAGAGAGAGAGAGAGAGAGAGAGAGAGAGAGAGAGGCGCTTATTGAGAGATAGGTACAGAGAAGGGATTCAATAATAGAAGAGCAGGTACAAAGAAGGGGATTCCTGCGTATATGGGAAAGGAGAGGGAATGAGAGGGGTGGGAAATCCAGTTGACCAACGCACGAATCTTAGAGCACGTTTGATGGTGCAAGATAAGGCATGCGGCCGCATGCCGTTGTGGACTTCTCCATTCGCTCGACCTTGTTATACAACAGTCCTTCCATGCATATACTCATCTTAATAGGCCATGCATGCATGCATGCATGCAATTATGAACCCCCAGCATGAAAGATGCTTGCTGCCTGTCCCTCCATCTCATCCACTTTTCGTGCTGCCGGTGCCGCAGTGCCTGAGCTTGATAGCAACCAGTGTGGCCTTGGCACGTACATGCATGGTATAGTGTAGCTAGGTTAGCGACGTGAAAAAAAAAAGAGAAGGCAACAGCGCCAGCCACATATAAATAAATTAAATAAAATAAAATAAAAATAAAAACAAAAACAAAACGTACTGTATATATGTCGTGGTGCATGGCTCTGTCGATGGCCTCCACCGATGCCTGCCGTAGGGCCTCCGTGACTTGGAATTTCACCGCCCCTGCTGCCTCCTCCTCCGCCTTGTCGTACATCGCCGACAGATCCAGCTTCACCTTGTGCCAGTACTCCACTCGCTCCTCGATCCACTCAAGCTCCTTGCAGCTGCTCGTCGACGGCGGCGGCGGCGGCGGCCTTGCGACGGTGACGACAGACTCGCCGAGCGCCACCTGCTCCTGGTCGTCGACCCAGCTCTGCTTATAGCTTCCGCCCACCGCCAGCAGCTCCATCGTCGTCACACCGCCGCCGTCGTCGTTACCCTTCTGCTGGCCGCCTTCCGGCACGTTCAAGTAGACGGTGAACTTCCTCTCTTCGCCCGAGGAGATGGTGCTCATGGTGATCTCGGCGGACTGTTTGTCATCGCCTATCTCGCTCTTGTGATCGTCGGCTGCCGCCGCCGCCGACGACGACGACGACGACTCTATCCTCAACAGAGACACCCCGGGGTGCAGCGATCTGAGGTGGATGTTCACGTCGACGGCGACGATGGACGTGGGCTTGTCGGAGAGCTGGGCCAGCTTCTCGGCGACGGCCATGGTGTCGACGTCGTCGTCTTGGGTGATGGACGTGTAGCTTCCAGAGGTGGCGTCGGCCATGGCTCGTAGGGCTTTGGCGCCGCCGCCGCTGCTGTCTTGTTCCGACACCGACACACCGAAGGCGTGGATTGGGTACTTTATTAGTTTATGTTGGGTCAGCGTCTCCTTCATGTCGTCGGTGTCTCTGAAATAGTGGTCCTGTCCATCGGAGACGAAGATGATGATGGCCAATCGGTCCTTCTCCTCTGCCTTACGCTCATCTAGGATCTGTACGTTGGCGTGCACATACACACATGTTGGTAAATTTTGTTCTAAATCGATCTCAAGACTACCTCAAACCTAACTTGACCAAGTTTACATGATCACTTTTAACAAAAGTAATATGTTTTTTAGTTGATAATATGCAATGTACACATACCGTATGATAATATATATATATAATACTATAATAGGCCTGAAAAGTATTTGCAAATATGCATGTACGTTTTACCTTTGCGGCTATTTTCAAGGGCATCAAATAGTCAGCCTGACCCCCTGGTTTGAGCGCATCCACGGCATTTTTGACGGTTTGTTGGCCTTCCATGTCCATTTCCGTAAGTGGTGTGACCTGTTTCACCACGTTACTGAAGGGCACGACGGCGAGGCGGTTCCGGCGAGCGCCACCGGCGGCCACTGCCGCCGCCGCAGGGCCCAGACTCTGGATGGCTTTCGCCATGGCTTCTTTCGCCAGTTCCAACCTGTGGTTCTCCACGGTGGTGCCGTTGCCGTAGTCCCAGGCCATGCTGCCGCTGACGTCGAGCACCGCCACGACGTCCACCGGGGCACGCTCGTGGAGCGTCGTCGTCGTCATCTCCGCCGGCGCCGCATTCACGCACACGGTCACCGGAAGGTCGGTGTAGCTCTTCTCCCTCGGGATGGACGTCACCTTAGTGAAGGTGCTCAGCTGTAGGGCGGATGGCTTGGCCTTCACACAACATGCATCCATGCATGGAGTTCATATATATGTATATATAACCTAGCTATGTGATGATCTATAGATTTATTTGTATAGTAAAGAATTTCCACGCGTAGATGGAATAGAACATCCATCGTCCATGATCCATATGTATAAAACCTCACCTGTCCTGCCATCTCTGCAACTGTGGCTTATTCGATACTAGCTAGCTGTATGGATCGATCGAGTATATAGCCTCCTCGATCGAAAATTCTAGCTTTTCTCTGTGTCTTCCCTGTGCTCGATCAATGCATGGTACATGATTAATTTCTCAATGCAAGCTAGGAAGTAATATATAATATATATAGACGCGTTGGGTGGACGATGTTCGATGGATGGTCATCGTCGCAGGACCACCGTCGTCTTGATGAAGATATATATATGCCATCCGATCGATCTTAGCGCTGTCATCATCACGATATGCTTTTGCCGTCGTCGTATGCAGCCAAGCGGGCCGTGATTCACGTTGCCGTGTCGTCGTTTATTTGTGGTCATCCATACAGGCCGTGACTTTCAAAAATGACCGAGGAATCAATCGATTCGGTTCGGTACGTGTCTGACCGAATGCCTAGAGTGACTTGCCGTGATTCACGTTACCGTCGTCGTTTGCGGCCATGCATACAGGCCGTGGTTCACGTTCATGTGCTAGATTACAAAATTTCTCTAGAGGCTATATATGCATGCCCAGGACCACGGCAATCAGTGATGGAAAAGAGATAACGAAATCTGTAATGGGCATCAAGCGTGATCCACGATGTTCATTTCTATATTGTTGTCTAGACTCTAGACTACCCACGGTATGGGCAGAGATCGATGCTGAAAAGAGGAAAAGAGAAGATTGGAGCACCAATTTGCACGTTGGAGGTAGCAATTCCTAAAGATTTTTTTTTTTTTTTTTTTTGCCATTGAGGATTGTTCGCTCCTCGATACTTAACTGTGCCTTCAGGGGAGAGAGGAAGAGTAAAAAAGAATACATGTGCCTGTCAACATCTTTTGGGCTATATATGTGTCATGTTTGAACCCTTTAAGGACACATCTAGGGGTCCTCGGCCACACCTAAAGGCCATGTGGGCCCACCTAAAAGGCAGTGTGGCCACATGCGCAAGGTAATCTTTTGGATTGGCTCTGAGAGGAAGACAATGGACTGTGAGTCAGCGGCCTTCAGAGGAAGGCACGCAGGCGATCTAAACCGCATACTTTGGCTGGGATGTGAAAACTGCTAGGGCCTTGTTTAGTTCTGAAAAGATTTCGAATTTCAGAACTGTAGCACTTTCGTTTTTAGAGTAACTAGGCTCAAAAGATTCATCTCGCGATTTACAGATAAACTGTGCAATTAGTTTTTATTTTCGTCTATATCTAGTGCTTCATGCATGTGTCGCAAGATTCGATCTGATGGGGAATCTTGAAAAGTTTTTGGCTTGTGGGGTGAACTAAACAAGGCCATTCATATGAGTTGAGTTTGACTTTGCATTCTTGTATCGATATGTGCTGAAATGATCGAAATGCTCCTATAGATCTAGGAATATGCTTTGGATCTAGCTTAACAGTGGAGGCAAATCTTGTTCACCTAATGTAACTTTGGCACTATAAATAGTGCTCCTATAGAACAAAGCGAGTGCTCTTTATTGTAAACAAAATCTTATCTCACTTGCATTCGCATGCTACACCTCATTGCACTGTCTAAGACTGGTCGAAGATAACACTAGGTATAAACAATAACATCACTTAATATATACGACGTCGATTGTGTCTTCCTTCTCTTCATGTGTGGTTGTACATGATTGTAATTTGTCTCTCTTTTTTTAGTATATGCACATGGAAAACCCATGTTTATATTCTAATATGGTGGTCTATCATTTGTTTGTAGTTTTGTGTGTTCTCTTTTTGAAGATTTTTTTAGACATTGTAATGGATTAATTTGTTCCATCTTCAAATCTCTTCAAGAAGAGGCATCGAAGTATCTGACATTGATTATTACAAGTATGACTCAAAGATCACAATGCGTTGTTGAAATGTGTTCAGAGTTTAGACATGGTAGACTTTAGCATGATAGCAGCACAAAGATCACAATGCGTTCTTTTTTTTTCTGAACTGTTGCCAGCATATTATTCATTCTCAACAACACAAAGATGCTTTAATTTCCTGTCCGTGTTCTTCTCTTCCACGGCTGGTATGTTCTTAGACTGGTGTCTTGGCAGGGTGCAGTGGCGTGGGAGGTGAATTTTCCATAGCGGAGCTGCCGCCGTTGCCACTGTCGCCGCCACGCCTCAGCTTGAGAGCGAGCAGGACGGCCTGCAGACAGGAACGGTCGTGAAGATTACAGTAATTAACAGAAAGATTAATCCAGTACGTAGTAGGTTAAAATTAATTAACAGCTAATAGCAATGTGCTGTGACTTGTGATGAACTGGTATAAACAACTTACGTTGTAGATGTCGTGGTACATGGCTCTGTTGATGGCCTCCACGGACGCCTCCCGGAGAGCAAGAGCCTCCGTGACATCGCCACCGGACTTCGCCCCTGCAGCCTCCGTCTCCAACTTGTCATACATCGCCGACAGGTCCAGCTTCACCTTGCACCAGTACGCCACCCGCTCCTCAATCAAGTCAAGCGCACCACCGTCGTCTGTCCTGACGACGGTCACCATGGACTCGCCGAGCAGCACCTTCTTCTTGTCCATGTCCGAGCTCTGCTTATACACCCCTCCAACCTTCAGCAGCTCCAAGACACTGTCGCCATCATCGGTGCCGGTGCCGTCCTGCTGGCCTTCTGCAGCTGGAACATCCAGGTAGACGGTGAACTCCTTCAATTCTCCGGCGGAGACATCGCCGACGACGACCTTGCCGGACGTTTTGCCGCCACCGATTTCGCTCTTGTAGAATACAAGAGCATCGTTATAGGCCCAAGACGACTCTAGCTTGGATACAACCACTCCATGGTGCAGTGTGGTGAGGTCGATGGTCGTGTCGACGGCGACGACGGAGGTGAGCCTGACCGAAAGCTGGTCCAGCTTCTCGGCGAGCTTCGTCTCGAGGTCGTCGTTCTCGATGGGAGTGTAGCTTCCAAGTGTCTGGTTGGCCATGGCTTTCAGCTTGGAGGGACTGTGTTGTGCTGTGAGACCGAACGCGTGGATTGGGTACGCTGTCGGGATGTCTTTCTCTAAGAAGGTAACGTCATCTCCGTTGGAGACGAAGATGATGAAGCCTAGACTACGCCGTTTCTCCGCCAGACTGCGTCCATCTAGGATCTGCACATCAATTAAACATCGAGCAAAAAAAAACAAACAAAATTAAAAGTAGTTGAATATAATTTTGCCTCCATACATATATATTACTACTAGTATTCTCTCTATCATGTAATATAGTGCGTTCTAATAATTTTAAAATAAATTAAGATAGAACATAAAAAAGTATGTATTCTCATTTTATTTCCTAATAATCAAACGCTATCATCAACCTGATTCATAATGATTGATTGATAAATAAAAAATATTTAATACAAAATTAGGTTTTGTCCTCTAAAATAAGTTATATAATTTAAGGTTAAATTTTATAAATACTAGAATGCATTGTATTACATGACGGAGGGAGTAATCTACAATCTAAATCTAAATCTAGTTTATAAAATTACCTTTTTGGCCTCATTCAAGCCAACAGAAAAGGTGGACGGCCGACCCAAGACTTTCAGCGCATTCACAGTCTCAATGGCACTTTGCTGGCCTTGGGCAGTCATTTCCAGAAGCTCCGTGCTGGTGGCAACCTCTTGGTTGAATCCTACAACGGCAAGGCGGTTCTGGGCGTCGACACCCAGGTTGTCAATCACCTTGGCCATGGCCTCCTTCACCCTCACCAGCCGGTCGTTGGGTTGGTGGCCGTACTTGTCGTCGAAGCCCATGCTCCACCTGAGGTCGATCGCCGCCACCACATCCACCAGGGTGCGTTCGCCTTGGACGAAATCCGGCGGCGCCGCCGTGACGCGCACCGTCACCGGGAAATCACGGTAGCTCTGGTCCCTCGGGATCGACGGCACCCTTGTGAAGGTGCTCAGTTGCACCATGGATACCGCCGCCGCCTCCTTCTTCAAAAAGGAACACAATAACATATATACGAAGCCAAGATGGAAGAGAGTCGTTCAATATTAGCTGCTCACAGCATGTTTGAGTGAATGAACTATATAGTAGAGAACTTTGCATACCTGCTGCCCGGCCATCTCTGCTAGCTGGTTTCAAGATTAGCTGCAAGCTAGTGCAGTAGCTACCAGCAGGCTCTTCTCTCTGGGTGCTCAATGAGACATCGTTATATCTCAAGGTCAAGGGAATATATAGAGACACATGCATGGAATATTTTTAATTCGTTGGGTAGGGTCAGCAACAGAGACGTGTGCATCTATGGGGTAAAGTTTATTTTGTCCTTTAAGTCATGTGGCCTCATTCTCCAACTCATTAGGCCAGTCTCAATGTATGTTTCATAAGAATATCATACACATTAAATAGGGTGTCACATAGCAAAATTGTTGACTTGGCAGGATCATTAAATGAAGGAGTTTCGTCAGAAGAGAGAGGAGTTTCATCCTCATGAAACTCATGTGGCTCGGTTACCCAGTT
This sequence comes from Sorghum bicolor, assembly GCF_000003195.3. NCBI lineage: Eukaryota > Viridiplantae > Streptophyta > Magnoliopsida > Poales > Poaceae > Sorghum > Sorghum bicolor. Next base: position 842,453 of record NC_012875.2, on the reverse strand, counting down.
TATAGTCTTCGTAACTATGTCATGAAACTATGCATTGAGACTGGCCTTAGATTCATATTGAGAAGTGTACAAACATATATCCTAATGCAAAACCATATTGAGAAGTTAGTGCGAATTCAATAGGTAGAAGAGTAAAGGTATATGTGTTTAAAGGCAAAATAAAAAAAAATGTGCCGGACCATCTTCACGTGCATGTATGCATGCATTAGTTCAGATGTCACATCACATCTAGGACATCCAGGTGGATACCACTTAGATTGCAATGACATACCTCACTGATGGAAAATAATTAATCTTTAGCTCTGTTAACTTATTTTATAAATCGTATTTTTTCTATCAGCGAACAGTACTTTCGACTATAATTTTTAGATCAGCAAATAGGCTCTTCGTTGGTGAAGGAAATCTGTGATACTGCTAAAAATGATTTTAACAGGCACCTTTATTTTTCTCTCAGCCATGGTTCTATTTCTTGCCACCCCTGAAAATAGAACGTGCAGATATTAGTGTCCTATGTCACGACCTACAAACTGACTCTAATTAAAAATTAAGTCTTATGGATGGATGGTGTAAAAGGTTGAGGACATTACAAGGCTTCCAACTTTTTGGTGGTCGAGGTTCACGTGGTCTGGTCTCTTTTTATCTGTTTGTCTTTATCAGTTTGTCTGCTACTCTCACATAATATACCTATCCACAGATCTCTCTGGCTTAATACCTCCGTCTCAAAAAAAATATGTGAATCTCGAATATCGAGGTTAGATTAGCATAGAAGTAAAATTACACATATGCTCTCCTATATTCATGTGCTTCTCCTAAGTTTTTTCAGCCGTACGCTGGTTAAAAAAAACATCCAGATGCTTCCACACAAGTTCAGAATGAATATTTTACTCTATCCGCTAATAGCAGCCACACAATAAATTATAGCCGCATTTAAATATGGAGTGAAATGATGAACCGTTCTTTACAAAGTTGATGTCTACAGTATAACTATGAGTATGTTTACATATTTTTGAGAAAAATTTCAAACTTCAAGTTTCCATTATTAATTATGAGACGGAGGAAGTATTTATTAGCTCCCACTTCTTCTCTCTCCCTCGTCTCGTCTCCCATCAACTTGCACTCTTATTCTTCCATAGAGTTCACTGTAAATGCAATAAGCTTTTTGGGTTTTGGTGTTGATGATCACCGGATTAGAGGACTAATGAGGTTTATTAAGATGACTAGCAGGGAATCATGAACGGAGGATGTTGAACAGGTCAGAGGAGCCCCTATTCTCAAAGGAGCGCAGTCCTAAGCTCTTCGAAGGTTTAAATTCATTTATGTTGGAATTTGACTATAAGAAAAGTTGTACTATTAAGAGGGGCACCAGGTCTATTGAACAAATGATGAACCAGATGCTTAAATCTTCATCTACATCCTCAACCCTCAGCCAAACCAGTATGCTTTGCATTCCTTTCTTTGGCTGGTCTAGCTAGGGAGGCAGTGCCGCCGTTAATCTAACCACTGGAAGACTGGGGTATAAATATCCATTCCTCTTGACTATAACGGTCATTGGTGCCATTCACGTCATCTTTCTTTAATCCAACTGTTACAGAACACCAGTGCTCACATCTCTCTCTCCTCCATTGTTACTCCTCAAGCTCCCAAGCAAATCCTTGATTTTCACCATCAAATCTTGAGAGAAAAGGTAGCAAACTTTGATTGGAGAGCATATCCATTGTTTCCCAAAGTCAAAAGAGCATTTGGTTCATGTTTGGCCGGTGGCCTTAAGGTTTGTTAATCTTGGAGCTTGCTCCTAGTTGGCTAGGCGTTGCCCTAGTGCTAGCTAACTTGTGTGGCAGCCAAGGCAAGTTTGTAAGTTCACCTTGCAGCAAAGAAATCACTCCTCCTTCAAGAGGTATCACTCTTATTTGAAGAACAAGGGAAGGACAAGCCTTTGTGGCAAGTCGGTCCTTGTGTGGGTACCTCAACAACGTGGAGCAAGCCTAGCCTGGATGTGGCAACCGCTGAACCACAGGATAAATCTTTGTGTACTGATTTGTATATTACTTACTTGTGCTGTTGAGTTGCTTTTAGGCTTTGAGTTTGATATACCTCGTGGTTGTATTATTGTAGGTTTTGGTGCTTATTCTGGTGTATACTAACTTGTAGGGAGTTAGGAATTTTATTTGATCTAAATTTCCCAAAGTACTTTTTGAATATATTCTTGTTGCTCTCTGTGTGAGGCTGGTAGTGCCGCCCTTCCCTGGTGAAACTGATAAAAGTTGAAGTTTGAGTTTTGATAGGCCTATTCACGCCCCCTCCTCTAGGCCATCCTGGACTACCAGAGATCCTATACTCACCGATGCGGTCGTGTAGGTATCACGCCATGGCATGTGTCTAGTATGAGAAACCTTTGTATAGACGAGCAATTAGGATTTACAAATGTAGCCTTAGCACCCGCCTCTGTAACAATATGACTCTTAATAAGAGATAGCAGAGGTGAGGTTCACACCCGCCCCTAAAAATCGAGTAAAAACAAAAAAAAAATAGTGCACCCATAAGTCTAGAACACATGTTCATAGGTCATCCTCAAGGCTAGCTACCATGACCACTTGATTATTCATGGCTTGCTAACCTTGAAGCCATGTTGCCATTTTTTAGATAAAGGATAAAACATTATCTAGCCTCTACATCCATCAATGTACATAGCCAATTATTACAAAATTCACAGATTAGGAAACGAGCGAGAACCAGAAAGTCTTATACATAGACTATGACACTATAGCAAACGAAAATTGATGCTTCCACCCTCTACATGAAATCTATGCGGATCTTGCCATGTTGTCATGCATGCTACAAATCCATGCGGATCTTGCCAAAGCCATCGTAGCAAAAATATGGGCCTTCATTCCTCCAACAAATCTAGGCCATGCTCACCGGAGCTAGTGTAACACCCAAAATTTTGATTTCAATTAATAGGAATTAATTTGATTTATTTAAGTATTTTTGTGAACATTTGAATCTAGCAAATAAATAATTTTTATGGAAAATAAATAAAATTTATCATAAGACTAGTAACCTTGATTATGCATTCATGCTGAAGCATATTTCATGTTATGCTTGTTGCTTTTGGTTAGAAAGTATTTGCACACAAAACTCGATTTAGAAAATGTTTTGGGAGAAGAAAACAGAAAAGAAAAAAACTTTTCACCCCCGCAGCTCGGCTTCCTTCCCGCGGCCCAGATCACTTTCGGCCCAGCAGCTGGCCCGCGCGCGCTCTGCTGTCCCCTCCCTTCTCCCTTGACTCGCTGACAGCCGGGACCCTGCCTTTCTTCCTATGACGAGTGGGGCCCGAGGAACAGCACCGTCTTCCCCTTCTTCTTTCCCTGTTCATAGCCGAGCAGGACTCCCGGGAGGAGATCAATCCCGCGATTTCTTGCCTAGCGCGTAATCCGAAGCCCTATAAAGTTCCTCGCGACGCCCCGTGCTTTGTTTTCCCTCGTCCGCGCCGAAAAACCAAACCCTAGACGCTCCGCCGCGTCTTCTCTTGATCTCACCGTGGCCGAACCTTTCCTCCACCGCGGCGAGCCCTCCCAGCGCGTTCTCAGGCCGTGTCAAGTACGCAGGTGAGCTCGGGGTAAGCTCCTCTCTCGCCTGGTGCTTTCTCTTTGTTCCCTAGCGCTCGGAGTTGCAAGATCCGCCATCTCCGGCGAGCTCCGGGGTGGCATCCATGGCGTCCGCCGTGGAGCTCGCCGGCGGCCGGCCGTTTCCTCCCCTGAGCGAATCTTGACCGTAGGTTATGAAACCTAGCGCCAGGATTAGAAGTTACTCCTTCGGGGTAACTTTTCCTAAAGAGCCCCTGGACAATTCCATATTAGAACCCGTCGTCCAAAGCGCCTTCCGATTTTACGCCTTTTATTTTGGAAAACGTATTTTTCATCGGTTTGAACTGGAATACGCTTTCTGCTATTTACAAGTTTGCCACTGATTTTATAATGCTTATAAAATATTCATTTTAAATCCGTTTTGGTCCATTCAAATTTCGTTAGATTCGTATTTACGTGCTCTAGATTTATTTTCTATTTTGAAACTTTTTATTTTCGCAGTAGCATTTTATTAATTATTTCTCTATAGGAAATCTTAGAAAATTCATAACTTCTACGTTTTAATTCTGATTTTCGTGAACTTTACGTTTGTGTGATCGTAGCGCTGCGTAGAATATTTTCATAAACTTTTATATTTGTTTTACCACTGTTTGGTGTATTGTTCTAATTATAGCTTGTTTGCTTCATGTATGATTGTCTACATTGGATTGCGTGTTGTTGATTGATGTTTGGGAATAGACGGTGAGCCGTACGTTGGTGATCAAGACCAAGTCTTTGAAGACTAGCAGGCTCAGGAGAGCTTTGATCAAGGCAAGTATAACTTGGGATTATCCTTGTTATCTATACACTTTTAATACATATATCATATGCATGTGTCCATCTTGATGACTTTAGCAAAATCATAGATGATTGTTATCCTGAATTCCTTGTTACCTATTTGGATATGCATTTGGGTAGTTCTTGCTAGTGCTTGATTATTAATCCATGATCTTGTAACATGAATATTTGAATATACAATAAACAATAAAATAAGCTTTCTAGCAACTTGAATATAAAGGGTGGAAAGAACTCTAGCTTTTGCTAGATTGATCTTGACCCTCCATAAGGACTTATCCCTTGGCAAAAGCTGGGACAACTCGTACAACCATGAGGGCTATATGGCTCTGGCTTTAGCTCAGTATGAAGAACTTTTCTAGCTTGTTAGAGGTTACCCAAAAGGGCGGAGGGCTGAACCGTTTTGGGTATAGTGTGGCCTCTATCTGTATGTGTATAGGCTGCGAGTCATTGTGCCATCGGAAGGGGCTCTATATCTGCGCGCAAAGGAAACCTTGCGGCCCTAACATGTTAGACGAACTTTTGAAAGGCTTCATAGTGATCCCTGCCGACCTCCCTAGGAAGGGGGTTAAGAGACTAGCTACCTCGGGCGAAAGGGTAAATCATGACTCATTGGTAAAGATGTACAACCTCTGCAGAGTGTTAAATCTGGTATACTAGCCGTGCCCACGGATACGGGCGGCCCGTTAAACTGACGGAATAGATGGACACAGATGAACATGATTAATGATGATAAATGATGGTTTATTATGTTGTTTATATGTGTTATTCTTAATTCTTGTATACATTGATCATGTGGTTATGGGATTCATTATGCTACCTTGATATTTGCTATCCAATGATTAAACATGCTATCCACTATTAAAAGCTAAATGCAGTTAAACCAGTGTCAGCTATTTGAGCCTCATGAACCCCTGGTTATACTTGTTGAGTACGATATGTGCTCACTCTTGCAATTTCCAAACACCCCAGGTTATGCAAGTGATGATGTTTGGAATGAGGACTACCGTTATGAGTACTAGGTTTGGAGTCAACCAGTCAACAGTGTCCCTGTGTGGAGCTTCTGTCGAGAGCGTTGTTTAATATTATTATCATTTTTGTGTAAGACTATGTGATTTATTATGTTCCGCTATGTAATAAACACTGCAATGGTATATTTGAGATTTGTCTACTTATGTGTGCGACTATTTCTGGGGCACATATGAGTCTTTTATGCATCCTATTTTGTTCTTAAAATATGGGTGTGACAGCTAGTCTCCATCAATACAAGATCTTCCTTCGCCCCATTGCTAATGGAGTGTCCCATATCAACACTGCCATTCATATCACTAACGGAGGGAAGGGTGGGGCTTAGAGTGGTGAGCCACCACCGACACTACCACCCCTTTGTGCCCTCTATCAGACCGTTGTGTCGTGACCTAGAATAGGGCACCAGCCCCTTCGCGTCCGTCGGGCCGTTATGTTGTCAGTTGTAGCTTCTTCACCATGTTGCCCTGCCACACACCGACCTAGCCTTCTCCACCATGCCGCGCAATGTTGAGCGAAGAGAGTCAAGAAAAGAGAGATAAGGAAGACAGAAGACAAAAGGTGAGAAACTAGCATGGCTGAAACTCTAGTGTTGCATTTATATACTCGAGGTTAGCATGGAGTTTTTGGACTTATTTCCTAAGAGCATCTCCAAGAGCATTCTATTTGGGCGTGTGGGGTTCGTCTCTAGAAATAAACTCTATCTTTAGAGACGGACCTCTTAAATGGCTTGTGATGTAAACAGATTTATGTTGTTAATTGATTTTGAATTATCTCTATAAATAGGGTACCTATCTCTAACTAGACATTTTAGAAGATACGGACAATATCAAACCACTTCTGTAAATAAATAAAGTTGTTTCCTAAAATCAATCTAGTGGCAGTCGCCACGAATCGACCGGGCAGTGTCACTCTGCAGCGCCGTCGTGACACTCCAAATCCAATATCATGAGCATCTACTTGTTTCTTGCACAACGAACTACGAGTCAACACGTGATTGGATCTCCTTATGGCATGCGTTCCTTGATTTCTTCTCTTTTCTGCCCTCAAATCTGTGTATGCAGGTCTTGGTCCTCATGTGTCATGCGGACACTGGCCAGATTTTTTCTTTCTTCTTCCGTACATAAAAGTTATATAGAATGACTTATATTAAAAAGTTAAGCTGATGAAACCAAAAAGAGAATGTGCAAGCACTACTAAGTTAGTACTATTAAGTTACTTGTCCAAGTTATGCTCAGGTTAACATTGTTAAGTTATTAGTCGAAGTTGTGTTGTTTGATTCAGTTATCTAAGTTATATGAGGCCGATTAAACCTAAAAGAGAATGTGCGAGCACTGCAAAGTTAGCACTGTTAAGTTATTCGTCCAAGTTATGTTGTCTAGTTCTGTTTTCTAAGTTGTAAACCTAAAAAGGAATGTGGAAGCCTGTTAAGTTATTCGTCGAAATATGCTATCTAATTCAGTTATCTAAGTTATATGCATGGTTCTCAAAAAAAGAAAAAAATATTATGCATGCGATCTAGCAAGAGAAAAAGAAGTGAAGTGAATGAAACCTACTCTGCCAAAAAGAGAAAGAGAAGTAAAATAAAATTAGAATAGAACATGCGCTAAGTAAAGTGAAATTAGAATAGAACATGCGTTGTCCAAAATTAAAAGAGAAAGAGAAGTAAAATAAAATGAATGCTTTCTATTTAGGCAATTTTTATTATCTAAAAATTGTTTGTTGGTATCTTTTTGGATGATGATCAGTGGCGTCCTCGTGACACACACAAATCTCGATAGCTCTTATCACTGGGGATCGACGACGTGACCTTTGTGAAAGTGTTTCGGTTGAATCATGGATACCGTGGCTTTCTTTGTCGAAAAGAACATGCATGCATGAAGTACTTGAATATATTGTTCATCACACGTACGATGTCAAAAATACAAAACTTTGGCGATATGACAAATTTTAGTCGTTCCTTACTAATAGTATTGTTATTATAAATATATTTTTTTGTCTATGAATAAATAGATTTCTAGAGTTGTCAAATTAAACTTTTAAAAATTTAACCGAATCTTTTAGAAAAAAAAAACATCAAGAGTTTTGATAACAAACTAATATCATTAGATGTACTATAGAATGTATTTGTATAATATGTTTATTTTATATTATAAATATAGTTATTTTTTCTATAAAATTAATTAAAATAACGTATGGATTCTAGAAATTAATTTATTTGAGGATAGAGTGAGTAATACATACGACAACTGTGCTTGAGGGAAAGAACTTTTTGCATACAGCCTAGGCTTCCTTTGTGCTCAATGATGACACGTGATTTCCCAAGGGAACAAAAATAATTCCCTGTACTTGAGGGAAAGAACTTTGCATACAGCACATATTGGGTGCCAGAACCATATTCACGTGCGTGCATTAGTTGGGACGTCACATCTCCACGTGTGTAATGCCTAGATTGGAATGATTCTACTAGAACCATATCTTCATGTGCTCCCTCAGCCTCAAGCCTAGATTGGAATGATTCTACTAGAACCATGCGTGCATAACGCCACGTACTCCCCTGGCCTCAAAATAGATTTTTTTTTTTTTTGCTAAACCCAATACAGATCAGGACGAGCGCGTCGCCTATCAATGAAAGAACAACACTCCAAAGGACTGAGTAGGCACCATATGGAAGAACATGGTGCCAATAACTAAATGAATAACGTTGTTAAATCTAAAAAAAATATGAACACCTTTACCAAGTTGAGGATTTAGTTGAGAAAGTTTCACTATAAGGAATATAACCACATGAGCCACTCTTAGTTTGCCTGTCCCAAAATAGATAACCACATGATTCAAATTTTATCCTAAAATACTTGACTTTCTCATATTTTAATACATATTTCTATTTTTCCAGTTTACCTCTCGTTTTCTATATGTATAACGCTTACTAGATACGATGATTGCACTAGAGGATGTCCCATTTCCAATTCACCCACGGAAAAATACATAAAAAACACTTTTTCAAGATGCCTCTATTCCTTTTTTTTAGGTGCCCCTAAAATACAAAATAGTATCCTGGATCATCAACACGTATGTAAAAATTATATTTCTAGATGTGGTTGGTGTTTTAGATGCTGGAGGATCATGTGGGTTATTAGCATGTTTTTCACCCATCCACCAAACTCTCACTTATCCCTCCATCACTCATTTTCACCTATCACTTATCTCTTCCCTTCCCCCTCCCTCTCGTCTCCTTATCTCCTCCCTATAGTTCACCCGCTCAGACATATGAGCAAAGCCACTAATGTGATATTTTATTTTTTATTGAGGTTACAACGCGATGTACTCCCTAGAGATGAAAACGGTTGGGAAAAAGGTCTAGCTGTTTTCAAACACATTTTCTTACGTGAAAAAAAAAACAGAATCGAAAAAAGAAGGTCAGGAAAATGGTACCAGCTAGGAAAATAGGATGTCGGAAAAAAAAAGATCTGCAATTCACCGATAACGGTCGGGAGACGGTAACTCCAAACATAACTGACATAAGTCAACAACGACATAACAGGCAACGCATCATATGCAACCCAGCTTCGTGTATGCAACCACCTATTAAAACTACATGATCTAAATCCAACATCTGAGTTTTTTTCACTTAACCTCTACCTGTGGGTTTAAATCTACAACATAGAAACTACAACAGAAAATAGGAATACCATATGTCCATAGCTGACCTGAGGCAGATCGAGAACAAACACAACAAGAAGTCAAGAACCACATTTCAGCTGTTTCGGATGGAAGCAACAGTCAAACGAATAAGCCTAATGGATTGACTACTTACTAGTCCTGTGAGTTTTTACACTCCAATTCTCAATGTTCTGTACCAATTCAGCTGCTTCAGTAAATCTTGTTTTGTTTCCAGATTCAGCAAACATGTGCAATTGGAAGAGGAGTTCTCCAAAGATGTTCTTAGTCACTAGAAGCTAGACAAAAAGCAATGGGCTCTCAAGCGTGTGGGGCAAAGGAATTTGTTACGACATCGCCAGTAAATATATGTAAGAAATTCAGTTTCTGAAAAATCACAAGGGAACCACGCAGCCACAGGTTACATTCTTCTAAAATTACACTTCCACCAACATGTTGCTTGGACTAAACTTAAATTAAATTTCAGACATCCAAGTTCCAATGACTAACGTGAGCTGGAATCCCCGCTCACCACCCAAAGTCGTTAAAAAATGGCGTGTGACTGAAAAATACAAACAAGATTGCTGATATTGATAATATAATTTAGGTAATCAGCAATCTTAGCCTTAAGACACAAATACATGTAAAACCTGCAATCACAAGTAAAATTTGAATTTAGGCAAGGTTGCATCAAAGTGAGGCAGCCAACAGGAAAATTCATGTTGATCTATTTGCAGGCTAAACACGCATGAATGAGCCAGAAGTAGAAGCACTCCTGTTGGTGGAGCCATCTCCACTCGAGGCGGCGGTGTGCCACTTGTAGTGTTGCCCATAAATGATGCTAGAGAAAGAGAGAAAATGTTTGGGGATCACTAAGCACACTGTAGCATGTGATGTCAATTTAGAGTAGTGTTAGAATAATTAGGAGCGGACCATGTAGAAGCACCGGTGCTTCAAAGACAAGAGAGAGAAATTGTGTTAGGTGTGTGAGAGAAGGTGCGAGAGCTGTCATTTTGTTTTCTTATGGTTTTATTCAACACATTTTGGGGCATCTGGTGGGGGCCACGGTTGCGACTGCATGAAGTGATGTCACATATTGTAACCATCTGAGCAGCCGGTATTTCTTCTTGGTGTGGCCCAATATATTTTACACTTCACTCCACATCATGGAGGACCTAAGGGAGAGGGGCTAGTCGGCCAGATGGGCAACATGCCGGCTTGAGAGAGACAGAGAGCTAGAGAGGGGTGGGGTCAATCGGCTTGGGTTGATCGAGCAGAGAGAGGGGTGAGGTCGATCGGCAAGGGCTGATCGGGCGACAATGGGGTGTCTTTGGTCTGGCGTATAGATGGCGTGAGTGGAGAGAGAGAGAGAGAGAGAGAGAGAGAGAGAAAGAGAGAGAGAAAGTTTATTAAGGTTCAGTTTGGGCCGGGCTATGAGGGAGGAGACAGCTTAAGATTCGGTTCTAGGGAGGCAGCGGGCTGGGCCGCACTAGTCGCTGCCCTGTGCGTTTGAGCTGTTGGGCTAGTGTTGCTGCATATGTCTAATGCGGTATTGCTGCCAGGAAGGTTCCAGCAAAAATATAGGAATTGACAAATGATTGAGAAAAGCAATTCAACCGTTTTCGATCCCGTTTTTGCTGGAGTTCCCTTTTCCATTTTTCTCTATGTAAACGGTATATGATCGGTTCAAGCCATGTACAACGCCTACCGTTTTCAACTCTCTCTTACTCCACCTTAGAGGAAGGAGATCATATCCATCCCTCAAAAACAAAGCTCCTTCCTGAACATTTTGGTGAAAAAATAGCTGCAACAATAGAGAGAGATGGAGAAAGATGTCTCCTTGGATGGGTGAGCTCAAGCTGGGAGAAAGGAGTAAAACGGGTTAGGGTTTTGTATTGTAGCAAGGACACTGACGAGTCAATCTACAACCCAATTGGTGACAGTAATATTGTCCGGCCACAATCGGGTAAAACCATAACCTAGCATTGGCACATATCAGTGATGGGTTGTTGTCGATGTTTCCCCTATCATTGTCAATTTGTGACTCAACCCAACAAAGAGATGGGGCTTCGTCATTGTTGGGTCAATAGGATCCCAATCATTATCTAAATCCTAGCTTACGACTTAGCAAGTTTTAGCACCTTTGTAGTATGATCTAGTAGATATTAAGTGTTCTACAATGATTTATCATTCTTTTGAGTACATTTTGTACAACACTGTTTTTTATCACGCTAATTAGAAGAGCTGTTTGCATTTTTGGCACTAGGGTAAGTCCAGTTTGAGACTGTTGAGATAAGAAAGAGAAGTTTTCTCGTCACCAAGAACTAGAAAATGCTAAGGTGAGCAACTCCAACAACTTGGTTATTCTTGTTGAAGATGCTATTTTAAAATTTGTATATCAAAAAGTAGGCTTCCACAAATGTGTTACCTGATTTATAAAATAGAAAGTTAGTTATCTCTTAATTTTCGGTGGCCAACATATATAGCCAACAATTGGCACTAGCTATCTAATTTTATAAAATAGCAAAGGCTGTTGTGGACCTCTTCTTTTTTTAAATAGTTATCCAACAATTGGCACTAGCTATCTAATTTTATAAAATAGCAAAGGCTGTTGTGGACCTTTTCTTTTTTTAAATACTTATCTATTTTACAAAATAGCTAAACAATAGAATTTGACTACTAATTTTAGCTAAACTATTAAAGTTGCTCTCTTCACTACCTCGAGCTAGCTGGGTATCTACCTAAATTTTAGGATGTTTCTCCTGTTTATAATAAGATAAGAACAATGGACGGAGAAGTTATATATTTTTAGATCGGCAAAGCTTGCTGGTAGCGCGTGAGCAACTCTCACTTTGCACGCACCCCTCCTCCCATGTGGGTTGTGCCAATCTCGCTGCAGCCGAGCGAGATTATGTCTATTTAAACTAATCTGTTAAATCTCTCAATTATTTAATAGTGTTTTTTTCATAATAAATAGTACTTCCAGCTATGATTGTTTAGACAAGCAAACAGGCTCATTGCTAGAAACACGTCGTATTTGTTGCCTGTCTATGTGGCAGCCATCGAAGGTATGGGCGCACGGATGGAAAGTACAATTCTTCCTTCTAGCCCGCCACACACCCACCAGCCCTCACCGTTGCTCCAGACACAGCACGACACTAAGCACAACACGACACGATGGGGCATGGTGGCATTGTCGTGCCGTGCCATGCAGTGACGTACTATAGCCCATTAGTTGTGTCGTGCCATGGTGTCAGGCATGGCAGCCCACACATGCCAGTGCCGGCCCACAACCACATCTTGTGTCGAGGTCATTGCGTCATTGCTGTGTCCGACACCGTCTTGCCGCTAGCCGCTGCATCGCCGCTTCCTATTTCATCCATGCTATGGTGCAGAGCTTGCCCCACCGCCGTGCCGAGGACGCCATGCCATTGCAGGACGGGAGGATGGGCCATGACGGGAGGACATTGCGCCATCGTAGAACGAGAGGGGTGCCGCAGCACTGCAAGATCAGAGGAGACGAGAGGAGTCAGCTGTTAGGACCGGGGAGGAGGCCACGACTTGTGGGGAGGATGGGAGAGTGTAGACGGGGAGGAGAGGCTTATATATTTTCATCCAATGGCTAGAAATTCCCCTAAAGTCATCTAATGGTTAGAAAAGATTGGGTCGCATTGTGCCAACCCAATAACCGTACCGTGCCTAGGCCAACAGTGCAGACCGGAATTGCGGCCCATGATTGAGCCCAAGTACGGCACTACGACAAAGCCGTGCCTAACACGAGCACGACAGCAGTTGGGTTGGGCCGTGCTTCTTAGTGCACTTGGGTTGGCCCATAGTGCTAAATCTATAGGAGGATACAACATATAGAGTGAAAATGGTGATCTTCTTTTCTTTTGAACACTAAAATACTCATCTGATCAAATGTAAAAAAAGATTGGACGTGGCAAATCTTAAAAATAGAGCCTGTAATTGCATCGTGAATGTAAGCTGCATTTGCATGACGCTGACGTCAAAATAATACTACTACTGTAGCTGAACCAAATGAACGCTACTCAATGAATGAACCTCCAAATCAACAAAAGAGTGATATCGACAGTCCAATTTATTTGCAGCAAATATACCCCCAAACACCGTGGCAGTAAACCGTTGTAGTGTCGTCGGTTCAGTCTTCAGAGCGCGACGGGGCTCAGCAGCGGCTTCCCGGCGAAGAAGGCCTCGAGGTTCCCGGAGACGGTATCGAGCACGCCACGGATGGACTCCGTCGTGGCCACGGCCTTGTGGCTCGACAGCACGACGTTGTCCATGTCGAAGAGCTCCGCCGGCACGTCCGGCTCGTTCTCGAACACGTCGAGCCCGGCGCCGCCGATGACGCCGTCCCGCAGGCAGCGCACCAGCTCCGGCTCGTCCACCAGCGCGCCGCGGCCGACGTTGACGAGCACGCCGCCGCCGCGGCCCAGCGCCTCCATCACCTCCCGGTCCACCGCGCGCCGCGTCTCCTCCGTCAGCGCGCACGCCAGCACCAGCACGTCGCTGTCCGCCGCCAGCGCGCGCACCGTCGGGTAGAACGTGTAGGGGCACGGCGGCGGCTTGCGCGTCCGGGAGTGGTACGCCACGGCGCAACCGAACGCCGCCAGCCGCCGCGCCACCAGCGAGCCGATGCTGCCTAGCCCCACAATGCCGACGCGCTTCCCGCTCACCTGCAGATAAATAATGGAGGAATAAATCAAGAACCTTGGCGGCGAGAGCAGGTTTTCGCCGTGGCCCGCCGCCCGCCGCCCAGCCGCAGTGCCGGAGGATGTACGCATCAGCGGCGGCGACATGGCGGAGCACCGCGACGACTAGACCAACGGCATAGTCGGTGGCGCCAGGCGAGTACGTGTCTGCGGCGCCGGCACGCTGCGAGGTCGGTTCCTTTGTTGCCTCTTTTTTTTTTTTTTTGTCGAGCATTGCCCCTACCTCCTCATTGGCCATCTAGGCGAGAGCCACCATCTAGCCTGAGTTCTAGGTTAGGGGCTATCATCCACATGCCTCCTTCTCATCAAGAGACTAAACAGGGAGGCGCTTCCTCCTCGATGGTGCACCCCTTCCTTTGTTCATCCTCGCAATGAATTGAGAGATGCAACTTGTGCCCCTTTGGCCGAGATCCGGCACCCCCTCTCCCACCTGATCTTTTGCAACTGTAGTGGTGGTTCTTCTCCCTAGAATCGAGCATGTCCGTCACGAAAGGAACTTCTTCTCCGTCCTTGTGATTATTTTGGAAGCCGGCCAGGAAAGGAACTTCTTCTCTGTCCTTTGCGATTATTTTGGAAGCCAGCCAGCGATGGGAGAAAAGTAGCAAGTTAATTTTGCCGTGTGGTCTGAGATAAATTATCCCAAACAAGGCTAATGCACAATATGCATATCTAAATGGTATATCATCATATATACCATTATAGACCGTTAACATTTTGATTAATCCTGGGCATAGGGCACTGATGCCCTGATTTCGATCCTGGGCACGGGGCAGGGTTTTGCATGCACAAATCAAGAACCATGCATGCACTATATATGTGTTTGACTTGGTCAATCCATGGATCAAGAATGCAATCGCGTGGCGTGACAATGTCAAGCGGTTACCTTGGTGGCGAGCGGGTAGTCGCCGTCCATGGCCCATCGGCCGCGCCGGAGGTGTGCGTCGGCGGCGGCCACCTTGCGGAGGACGGCGACGACGAGGCCGACAGCATAGTCCGCAATGTCCACGGAGAACGTCGTGCCGGCGTTGGTGACGGTGATCCCGCGGCGGCGGCAGGCGTCGAGGTCCACGTGGTCCAACCCGACGGAGATCGCGGCCACGAGCTCCAGCGCCGGGAGCCGGTCGATGAGGTCGGCGGTCACTGGCCTGAGCCCCGGCACGAACAGGACCCGGGCCTCGGCCGCCGTCGCCGCGTCGGCGTCCGCCGCCAGGACGAACCTGAACTGGCCCTCCATCACCGGTGTTAAGCCAGAGTCCGACGGCTGCGACAGCAGCACCAACGGCTTGGCCCCCGCGCCGGCGGCCGCCGGCGTCATCCTTCTGTTCCGGTACGATTGGATCTGTAGGAGTAGGAGCCAGAGGATTTGGTCCGGAGAGGCAACAACGAACCAGCGACAATTCAGTGGCAAGACATCAACGATGGGTGAGTGGGTGGTTGACAAATTCAGTGATAAGTATAAACCAATCATTTACCCGTTCAGGTGCAAATCTTGTTGCCAAACTCCTGTTACGTGACGGTGCTTACGATGATGACGGCTCGCCTCTGCTCATGTTTTCTTCTTCAACCATTTTGCAAAATAGTGAAGGTTTTATGTAACATTGAATCTTACGGCACAACCATGAAACGTTAAATATAAATAAAAAATAACTAATATTTTGCAAGATAAATCTTTTAAGTTAGGGCTTGTTTGTTACAGTTATGAGCTGTTTTTTTTGCTAAACATTTATTTCTAAAACAGCTTAATGAGTGAAGTTGTTTTTCTTCTCCTCTCACAAAGATATGAGTTGAGATGAAGTTGAAAAAAAGTAGTTTATTGCAGCTCTCTCTCTCTCTCTTATTTTTCTCTCTCATCTATGCATGAAGTAGTTGGTGAAGCTATTTTAATAAACATTTTTTCAAAACAGCTCAACTTCACCTAAAAAGTTGTTCATGAAGCTATTTTCTAAAAAAAAATATCTTTACTAGTAAAGTTAAGCTGTGCCAAATAAATCTTTAATTTGTTTATGATTAGACAAAAATTATCAAATATAAATGAAAATACTACGATACGATAGTACTTTGCACAATTTTTCAGCAACTAAACAGTGGGACAAAGACAAGATGCACTGCCGACCGCTCGTTGCCACGCCCGCACTGAACACGCGAGCTACTCCTAGTCTCCTACCGCAGCAGCCGAGCCGATGGCATCCGCCGCGACGCGCGCGGCGAAGCCAGGGCTCCTGCTCCTGCGCCGCACGGACGCCACCTTCACCGCGGCGCTGCGGGCGCGCTTCCGCATCCACGACTTCTACGCCTCGGGCGCGCCGCTCCCGGCCTTCCTCACGGCCGCCGCGGCGGAGGCGGACCCCCCGCGCGCCGCGCTCGTGCTGGCCGGCGGCGCCATCCAGGTCGACGCCGCGTTCCTGGACGCCGTCCCCTCCCTCGGCTGCGTCGTCACCACGGGCGCCGGAGTGGACCACGTCGACCTCGCCCAGTGCGCGCGCCGCGGCGTCGTCGTCGCCTGCGCGGGCGAGATCTTCTCCGTCGACGTCGCTGACCACGCCGTCGGTCTCCTCATCGGCGTGCTCCGCCGCGTCGCGGCCGCCGACCGCTACGTCCGCGCTGGGCTCTGGCCGGCGCAAGGGAACTACCCGCTTACCACCAAGGTTCGATTTTTTTCTCTATCTTTTTTACGGATCTTGGTTTCTTTTCTTCCCCTCTTCATCTTTCAGTTGATTGATCGATCAGCTCAGCGGCAAGCGCGTGGGCATCATCGGTCTGGGCAGCATCGGCTCAAGGATCGCCAAGCGTCTCCAGGCATTCGGCTGCGCCATCTCCTACCACTCGAGGGCGCCCAAGGCGTCCGTCCCCTACCGCTACTTCCCCGACGTGCACGCGCTCGCCGCGGACTCCGACGCTCTGATCGTCGCGTGCGCGCTCAACGACGCGACGCGGCGTATCGTCGGGCGCCGCGTGCTGGACGCGCTGGGCCCGGAAGGCGTCCTGGTGAACATCGCGCGCGGCGGGAACGTGGACGAGCAGGAGCTGGTCTTGGCGCTGCAGGATGGGAGGATCGCCGGCGCGGGCCTCGACGTCTTCCAGAACGAGCCGCACGTGCCGCCGGAGTTGGGAGACATGGACAATGTTGTTCTGACGGCGCACGAGGCTGTGTTCACCGAGGAATCTGCCGCTGACCTCCGCGAGCTCATGATTGGGAACCTCGAAGCCTTCTTCTCCGGGAAGCCGTTGCTGACGCCCGTGCTTAGTCGTCCATAGTACATAGCATAGCTGATTGATGAGATTGGTACAGTATGAGTTGATTCTATATAATCTTACTGCAATTGGAGTGCATAGCATCTATGTGTGTTGTGGCTGCCAGTGGCAACTTCAGTGCAGAGCAATGCAAGTGCCGGAATGCAGGAATTAGCTATTTTTAGGATCCAGCACACTTAATTGAGTTCAGGTTGAATAAAGCGACACTGATAGTTAAATTCATCATGCATCTTGCGCTAGCTGCTTGTCCTCCTGTTCAGCATCCTGGCTGCTGTCTTAATTTCCTTTGTTTGTCCGACCTTTGTTCCTAGAATTGTGAATAAGTTCATACTTGCATAATAGATTGAGACTGACACATTTTACTCTATCCTAAACCTATTATCCTAGTTATGCTTCAGACTGAAGAGAAATTCCAACTTTAGCACTCTGTTAATGCTAAATTGAGTGGCAAATCAATCTTTTTAAGTGTTTTTTTACTCATATAAAAGAATTGATCTCAGCTGTCGTCCCAAAAAGTAAATTGCCGTTGTCTGTTCTACATTTAAAGAGATTTCCTAATTTTCAATTTCTTTGTAGTATGGTAGTTTACTGGTTAGTGGTGCTCTAGGGAGTCTGCAGTAATTTTCTGCTTCTGTTGATCATCCAAACTTGGTTTGTTTGGTTGTATTTGATCCGGATCATGTTATTTGGTGAGCACGAGAATGGTCAGACAGTATAGGAAGACATGGTCTTTACAGATTAAGTGTTTGGAGAGAATAAAATTCCAATGCATTTGTTTCAATTCCATTTTGTGGTCTTCTTTTCAGTTTTGAAAATAGCATTAATTAGCCCATCTAACAGCAGTGGATGATGTTAGAACTTGAAATGAAGCTTTTTCTCCCCTTGTAGGTCTGTACTGAACTACTGACTATAATGCTTTTGTTGTCGTTGTCAGTTTGTCGTTCCTACTGTTATGCTTTTGATGAAGCCAGATGTCTGTTGTTGGATATGAAGCCAGCTATATGTTATTTGAGGTTGCCAATTTGCGAAGTTTGTGGTAGTTCATTCTCTAATGCTTGTTCTATGAGGTCCTTTAGCAGCATAGCAGCTCAGAGCTACTGTTTGGTTCAGGGCCTGAAGAAAGAAGACCGTGGAAATCCAAACTCTTGCAGGTGAAGTTCTATTGCTGCTCATTTGCTTCATAAATTAAGTTTTATTTGAATGTTGAACATCTTATGTACCTTTGCAAGAAATAATTTAGATAAATAGCTATGTCGATTTCTGGACCATAGAGCACTGCAGTTAGCTTCTGGTGAAGCACAAGTGGATATATGCATTCTTCTTGATACCTAGCAATAGCATGTAATTAGTGTGGTGAGCCATTTGCGCATCTGAATTTACTTTACAACATGATAGGTGAAGATTAACATTTCTAGGATCTGAAAACTTAACTGTCATCACAGAACTGTTTCATGTACATGGGCCTTACATGATTTGTTTCATGCTGTGCACTGTGCAGGTCAGGAGAAGTAAGAAAGCACCAGAATCTGCTTCGGCTATTTTGTTTCACAGTGTGCACTGTCATGGTGCTTTGTCCATAGTGCATAGATGATTGATGAGATGGGTACACAACAAGTTGATTCTATATATCTTACTGCAATTAGAGTGCATTGCATTTGTTTCAATTCCCTTGTGTAGTCTTCTTTTGTGGCCTATAGATAAAATGACGTTTATTTAATTTATTTTTAGGGGAAATTGTTTAATTTGTTGGATGGAGCAGCCCCGTGAGCATCAGGCCCATTAGCCCAGCATGATATAAGTACTGTAGCATGACAAGAGTCTGAAGGAAGCCTAGAATTTCCGGCCCGCCCTTGATGGGTAGTAGGGTCTTGTTTAGTTCCTAGAAAATTTTACAAATTTTTTCAGATTCTCCGTCACATCAAATCTTTAGACGCATGCATGATGTATTAAATATAGATGAAAATAAAAACTAATTATACAGTTTAGTTGGAATTGACGAGTCGAATCTTTTGAGTCTAGTTAGTACATGTTTGGATAATATTTATCAAATACAAACGAAAGTGGTACTATTCCTATTTTGCAAAAATTTTTGAAACTAAACAAGGCCCGGCCTTATGCTTAAAGCAAGGCGGGCAGAGATTGTTCCAGGCCCAAATACCACTGCACTTGATAATAACAAGCACAAACCATTTCTTGAATCTATCTTTGGGAAGTTTGTAAAACGGTAGAAAGTACTATATTTTCAACCAAAGGACCACGATAATATTACTCATAACGTACACACAATATAGTAATGGTGGAAGTTTCAGATGGGCTAGCATCTAGGCTCTCACTCCCTCACCCATCATTACCAAATAAGGTTTACTACAACAATATATAATGCCTTTTATTCTTTAAATAAAATAAAATAAATAAATAAATATTCAAGTTTTCCAAATGAAGTCCATGGGTCATTGCAGTGACCTGTATATATAAATATAATATACAATATGTACTGTATTGCTGATATATATGGAGGTATCGTCACTAGTGGATCAGCTGATATATATTCAATGAATGCGAATGGTAACTGCCGGTATATATATGGAGCTACGGTTAAAAATGTGGTCGGCAAGCACATTTTTACCTCTGGGTGGCAAATAAGGATCCGACTGAAATAAAGTTTTGCAGGAGTAGAAAACATTGAAAAATACAAAGTTTTGCTGTAGTAATCAACGGATTACTGAAGCCGCTCTCGGCCACACGGCAGACTGAACTAAACTAGTGTTATTAGTATTTTGTTGGTCGCTAGAATTAAATCAAGTCACGCGTCGTGCGCTGCCTCTGCAAGTCCCTCCAGGGCCCTCGCCATATTATCTGTCTCTCCCTGGTCCCCTCCGCTATCTGCTGCCATATGCCCATATATATACTACTACATATAAATCAATCATCAATATATAGTACATTATCGTCTTCCTCATCTCGGTTAATTTACCCCTAAAAAACCCTATTGGCTCGTCTGAAAAGACATAACTGAAAATACTATTCACTAATTTATTCTAAGAGAAAAAACATTGTTGATGAATGACCAATAGATTCGGTAGATAAGCTCAAACAAACATACACACATTCTTATTAGTAATATATATATATATATATATATATATATATATATATATATATATATATATATATATATATATATATATATCAACTAGTTGTAGGTAGTACAGCATTTGAATTCGAATTCGGAATATAGTGTATAGTATATTTATTATTAGTACTACGTAGCTAGCTAGGAGTAAGTACAAATATACAACTATATAAGTAGTGTACGGAGTATCTGTTGAGAGCGGGGACACCGCCACCACCTCAAAGGCGCGGATCGATCTCGGCTCCTGTTTCTGCTCCTGTATGTGCGCGGGTAAAGGATCGGAGTACACTGGGTCCTATTTGGTTTTCTTGCTAAAATTTAGCTAGCTAAAATTATTTTAGCAATTCTTAAGTGACTAATAGAACTAAACTATTTAAGTTTTTTTTAGTCAATATGTTTGGAACTTTAGCTACTACAGTGACTAAAGTTTAGCTAGCTAAAATTTAGCAAGAGGAACCAAACAGAGCCTAAGTACGTCCGGCTCGAATAATTCGATGTATTCATGGCTCGGATCCATCGACTAGGGCGCTGTTTAGTTCTTAAAAATTTTCTAAATTTTTAAGATTTTCTATCATATTAAATCTTGTAGCATATGCATGGAACATTAAATATAGATAAAAGAATAATTAACTATATAGTTTATTTATAATTTGTAAGACAAAAATTTTAAACTTAATTAGTTTATATTTAGATAATAATTATTAAATACAAACAAAAATATTATAATAATTAAAATACAAAAATATCGGCAACTAAAGGGCCACCCATGCATCCTCGGCGGTCCAAAAATGGTGGAGCGCGCGCGATAGAGATAGGGGGTGATTGGTTGTCTGAACCAGACCATGCAAAGGGCCATCCAGGTCGAAACGATGCATTTTGCTTGTGTTTGGTTCCTCTGCTCGCACGAAATCGATGCACGAGACCATTCAATGGAGTATGTCCTCATACAGGCAAAGCGTATGCCCAACTCAAGCTTCCCATATGAGCCTGAACCACTTGGTGTAACCAAACACAGATTGGTGTATGGTTTGGGCATGGCTAAAATCAGCCTGAACCACTGCTCCATCCCAGCTCACTGAGGGAGAAGCAACCAATCACCCCCGTAGCGACGCCGACGCGGACATGCCCGCATGAGGCCGGAACGCAAGACACAGCGAC
Source organism: Sorghum bicolor (assembly GCF_000003195.3). Classification (NCBI taxonomy): domain Eukaryota; kingdom Viridiplantae; phylum Streptophyta; class Magnoliopsida; order Poales; family Poaceae; genus Sorghum; species Sorghum bicolor. Next base: position 821,073 of record NC_012875.2, on the reverse strand, counting down.
AGACAAGAGTGTATGCATGTGCCTGCTGTCGATAACAACAAAACGTTATGCCTGCATGCATGCAATGCAGACGACAAGCGTCACGTACGCACGAGACAGAATGGAACTACTGTAGCACGACGACTGATCTGGCACTCTCTCTCCCTCTGTCTGCACCGCCATGGAGCATGTGTCCCGGCTGCTGCTACCATGGAGCGATCGATCGAGGTAATTAACCCTGATCTGCCTGTATATAAATTAAGTCAGGCCTTGTTTTAGTTCCCAAAATGTTTTGATTTTGCATATTATAGTATTTTTTATTTTTATTTGGTAATTATTGTTCAATTATGGACTAACTAGACTCAAAAGATTCATCCCACGATTTCAGACAAATAGTGTAATTAGTTTTTGTTTTCGACTATATTTAGTGCTTCATACGTGTACTATAAGATTTATTGTGATGGGAGATTTTGAAAAAAATTTGATTTTTGGATTGAACTAAACAAGGCATCAAGCTACTACGTCGTAGTACGTACCTGCGAAGCGGTAGCATGCATTGACGTGTACGAGAGACGGAGAGAGAGACAGTCACGAGACAGTATTATGATTAATATTGGACCACTCGTGGCAGGATGGATGTACGAGTATGTATGTATGTATGCCTGGACCATGCATGCAAGAATGGATGGACCTCATCACCTGGCCGGTGGACCGGCAACGCACCACCCCCAGCGCGCAGGCTCCATCGTTTGGACAGACTCACTGCACGGGTTATTCGTTTGAGATTATCTCTACCGAATTCGTCAGCTATCTCAATAGTGTTTTTCTCTAATAATAAATTAGCGAATAGAACTCATATACCACCGCTATATATGTTGCACTGCTACCTGATGCATGCATGCGTCCTCTACAGTACACACAGCACAGCTGTTGTGGACTTTGCATATATATATATATATATATATATACACACACACTACATGCATGCCGTGCGCGCGCCGGCCGGCCATCACATTCCCATCCGTCGCCTGTGCTCTCAGCTCAGCTGATGCATCCAGCAAACGCCAACGGCCAAGGATGTTTCATCTCTGTCCTACACCGCCCCATGGATCCAACTCACCAATTTATCTCCCATGCTAATACAGTTTACAAAAGTAGTTTTATTGGTTTTCATAAATTAATAAATTAAAATACAAAGGTCTTGTTTGGCACAGCGTTTTCATCACTAGCTTCGCGAGCTATACCGTTGAAGCAGTTTTTTGCTAACTACTCGCGGTATTTTGGGAGACAAGCTAGATCACTGCTTTATGCCTGTCTCTGAAGTCGTTTAATTTTTTGGTCGTGTGGGAGACATATGCATATGGTAATCGGATATGAAACGTTTTGTACTATGTATGTATATCTCCCTCCCTGTAGGATATGTTTGGTCGTTTCGAGCGGAAAAAGGAATGAAATAAATGGTTGGCATGTCAGCCATGCCTGCATCCCACGACTTAATTGTTCATGTGGTTACTAACGTTGACAGGCCGATCGACGATGGGTCACATGCATGCATATATATATGCACACGAGTGATGATATATATATATATATTATATATTACTCGATCCACCCCTTCGTCGTGTTGCACACGTGTACGTGCATAATTAATATGTGCGTGATGGATCGATGATGCATATGACGTGAATGGAACATTTATAATCGCGCTCCGACGTACACGTACGTACACCGTAGATATGCGTGTCAACGATGCATGCATGCATGCATACGTCCTCTTCGATCTGAATTCAAATTTAATTTGGATCAAAACTCAGGCAACTATATGTTTTTTGTGATGCCCTGATGGGCCGGCCATCGTCGTACTCGCATGCATCACCTTTACGCATATATATACCGCATACGGCACAGAGAGAACTACAGTCTAACCAAGGCTAGTTTCGGAGTTTCGTCTGCTTTTCTTCCTTCACTTTTTTGTCTCTTAATTCTATCTCAAGCTCAGCCTGAGCTATAGTTAGTCCCAACCCCGGCCTCCTATTTAATTTTCTTTAAAGAAAAAAACTTTCATGATATTAAATAAGCTGACATAACATATAATAGATGAAGAGAGTTTATGAAAGTTAATTTCATCCGGTGAAATAAGTTTTATAGAGATAAACTTAATTATCTACACTATTTTTGAGTATATTGAAACTTGAAAAATTGAAATATCGAACATCTCATCATTGGGACTGAGTACTAAAAAGATCGTGAATGCATAATATGATGTCAGGTGGTATTGATAGGCGCACTACTGGATCCACCTTCTTTGCCGAGAGCCGAGAGCCCTCGGCAAAGGCCTAAAAGCCCTCAGCAAAGCCTTTGCCGAGAGCCTGCCACGTGGCTCTCGGCAAAGAGTTCTCGGTAAAGAAGTCGAGGCTCTCGGCAAAGACTTTGCCGAAGGCCAGAAGCGCCCTCGGCAAAGCCCACGGCGCCGTCGAAAAACGTCAAAGTTGACGTTGTTTTTGCGGAGAGCCGGGCAAGACGGCGCGGATATCGAAATCTAGTACGAGTACGAGCGCATAAAGCTAGTTGATAGGTTTTCAAAACAAATAATTAAACCTACTTACAGCTCGTACGTACTGCTGTTGTGCAAAAGTCCATCCATCCATATGAGTGTGTTATTCTCGCTTTTCAATGAGTTATAACTTTTTTTTCCATATAACCAATAAACCAAATATATATATATATAGAAAATATTAATATAATTAGCATCATTAAACAGATTGCTGAATATATATATATATATATATATATATATATATATATATATATATATATATATATATATATATATATATATATATATATATATATCTTGATAATAAAATTTATTTAAAAACATGAATGTTGCTACTATTTTATGCAGACTTAGTCATTTTTTTTAAAAAAAATTATGCACGCGATCCCTAGAAACATTCGTTTTGGAGGGGGAGGGACCAGGCAACTAGGTAGGTAGCTAGAGTGCTAGACTCGTGACGACGATGACGATACATATATATATGAGAAGATGTGCATGCTTGCTTTTGCTTAAAAGTGACCAATGCCATGCATGAATGCAACGTACGTACTCCTACGTGCATCCATGTGAAGCCCATCCGTCAACGCTTTCTAGCTGATGCTGATGTACTGTACTACCATGCATATGCATGCACGGGATGGGTAGTCGATGGATACGACACGTAATAAAGCTCCTTTTTAATTGGTACCGTGTGTACTCCGTACGTGCACGTGATAGATGATTTTGAAAAATATACAACTCGATCGTATTTGAATTTCGAAACGGCTACCGATCGATAACTTTTCTTTTCTTTTTTTTAGCATGGCTACCGATCGGAACTAACGCCCCGACAGTGCAAGCAACCAAGGCACATGGTGGGTCCACGAATGTCAGTCACATGTATGCCCTTTATAATTTGTATTGGTACCCTGCTAGCTACTTAATGGATCACTTGTGTTTGAGTTGAATTTTAAAAACATGGGCCCATCTTAATTAGGTGACAATATACATATGTGCATTTGTAGGGTGCTGAAATCCATCGACCGGTGAAAATTTGAAACATGGGCCCATCTTAATTAGGTGACGATTATTCCAGATATATGTGCATTTGAAGGGTGCTGAAATCCATCGACCGGTGAATTTTTAAAACATGAATCCATCAATATGAACAACAGCATGGATAAATAAACATGAGATTTAGTATAGTGTGTACATACACTACCGAAGACAGTATCTTTACCGAGTACCAAGTGGTTTGTTGAGCATTGTTTTTCGAGCACGACACAAGTGTCAAATAAAAAACACTCGACAAATAAGTTTTTTTATCGACTGCCAAAAAAACACTCGGCAATTTGACACTCGGCAAAGAAAATTTCAATACACATTTTGAAGCAGTAAATGAATTTAAATGAAAAAAATTTCAACTACAAAGTTTTACAACTCAACAAGATGTACAATATTTGTTTTGCTCATTTCTTTATATGACAAAGTGAAAGTAAATTTGTTCACAAAACTACAAGAGAGATATATAAGATTTGTAAACAATGTTAGAACCACAATGTCGGATAAACATATGACCAAATAACCAAAATAAACTTTGTATATCTTAAAAACTTATAGAATTTTGTAGTAGGCAACTTTTTCATTTGAATCCATCTTGTCATGTAAACTGTGTTTGAATTTAAAATTTTTAAAATTTGAATTTTTGCCAAGTGCGCGACAAAAGACACTTGGTAAAAGAGCTCTTTGCCGATGGTTTTTTTTTGCTGAGTGTGGCACTCAGCAAAGCCTTTGCCGAGTGTATTATGAGCACATTGTTGTTACTTGATTAATTAATTATCCAAGTGTGTCCAAGGATTCCAAGCGCCAAAATTTGGTTATTGTTTTGATCAAAATTAATTAGCAATCATTTGGTAGGGTGCCCTTTCCATTAATTGGCCAAGTTCAAGTGTCGCATGAGAACTTTACTTTGGTTGAAAACCAAACAGAGGTTATAGTGTCTTCCTGGCCATGACACTTGGATTTATATGTTTTTTTTTTACGAAGGATCCATGCATGTTCACCTCCTCGTCAACTTTTTTTTTTAATTTTAAAAAAATAATGTACTACTCAAAAAACGACAGTGTAAGTTTATTTTGGAACAGAGTACCATTTTGTACAAGCACTTCTTTACATGCATGCAAGTTGCTGTATGTACGTCCTATTAGGATCCATGCATGTACTGAGTAACGTTAATTTTTACCTGCGTATATACTGTACATGTAAAGTCCCAGATTCCGTACTAGTTGCACGCAAATATATATATATATATACGGAGAGAATGATCGTGTCAGGCGCGGACAATGATAAATGCTTCCGGATCGATCGATCGGAGTAGCGTCGATGTCGATGTCGATCCATCCCTGTCGATCATGGCCACCAGCTGTACGTACGCGCGTACGTTGCATGCATGCATGCCTCGATCATCCCAGCAATTGGAAAACGATGCATGCATGGATGCCTCAAAAGTCGGCGCGGCCGGCATGCATGCATGATGCCTCGATCGAGAGAGCCACCAGGCCACGAGTAGTGGAAGCTCAGCGAAATGCCTGCCAAGTCGTTTTCCGCTGCAGCTTGCATTGCATTGCGTGCACAGCAGTAACGAGCGAACGAGCAAGATGGACGACAAGTCTATCTAGGCCTTTTTTTTTTAGTTTACACCCGAAATTAAAAAACTTTTTAAAATTATTTATCATATCGAATCTTGCGGCATATGCACGGAACATTATATATATATATATATGGCAAGGATCTAGTACAAACTCATCTCCCGTGCAAACTGGACAAACTCTAATGTAGATCACAGGATGTTGATCCAATGGGCGCGGAGAGATTGGGTAATTTTGTACTTAACCGCCTGCGCTTAATCATATTTTTACAAATTCCTCCTTCTACCTCTCTCATGCGCCCTCTTGGATCAACATTATGCGGTCCAGATTAGAGTTTGTACAGTTTGTACTAGAGATGAGTATATATATATATATAGTCATGGTATCATTACCTATGCATGCTATATACGCTAGGTTACTTTCATTCGCCTCACCTATTCCAATAATTCATTCCATACCATACGTCCTCCTCTATATTCATCATCATCTGTCTACATTCACAGGTGTCTCAATTTGTTCTCTTTCCCGGCCTGACTAGGTAGTGTGTGTTTCTGTATCACGAGTCGTTGTCGTCGCACAACTCCATCATCATAACATAAGGCAGCAGCAGGGTCAACCACTTGTAGCTTCTACGTATCACATGCATGTCTGTGTTGCATGCATGCATGCATGATATTTTTGTCTTGCATGCCGCTCCATCGCTTGCTAGTTGCCACGTAGTACAGTATATACCTTAAGGCGTTGTTTAGATACACTCAAAAACTCAAAACTTTACAAGATTCCCTATCACATCAAATCTTACGGCACATGCATAAAGTATTAAATATAGATAAAAATAATAACTAACTGCACAGTTTACCTATAAATCACAATACGAATCTTTTAAGCCTAGTTACTCTATAATTGAACAATGTTTGTCAAATAAAAACGAAAATGCTACAGTGTCAAAATCCAAAAACTTTTTTGCATCTAAACAAGGCCTTAGCTTGTTACACGTAAATGAATACTATGAATGATAATGCAGATTTCAGAGCGCATGCACGATCCGCCCGTGACATGCATGCATGCATGCGTACCTCTCTGATCTCTCTCTCTCTCTCTCTCTCTCTCTCTCTCTCTCTCTCTCTCTCTCTCTCTCTGTCAACTGCACCCAAACTTTGTTTTTTTAAAAAAAAACTAATTGGGATCTACTGTTATTTAGCTTGCTAGAGAAGCCCTTGTGTACGTCGTCGAAGGTACGTAGGGTCATTTTTCTACTGTCGTTTCTACTGGATCGATCGATCTTCCGCGCGGGTTGCAGGGCCGTTGCAGCATTCTCTGCTGCTGCCTTTAGGACCAGAAGGCACGCGTGGTTGATGATGATCACGAAATAAATCCTGTCGTAGCTGCATCTGCAGCTACCCACATTCATTCATTCATTCTCGCAGCGACGATTCGACATTCATTATTCATAATGGATTTGAAAATGTCCTGAATTCAGCTGGCAGCTGCAGTGCTGCTCTTCTTCTTGGCGGGCACTGAAGAATTGGCCGACGCCTCGAGCCGCGCGGATCATTCTTCCGCTGCAGCCAGAGCACCATCTTGGGTAGACGGTGTGGAGCCGCGAATTCACTTTTACTGCCACCGCCTCTGCATGCATCTGCATACGTACAGGATCACAATGTGCTAATTGCAAGCTATAAATGTGATATTAGGGCCACTATGGATACACCGAACCAACCAATACCATGCCCACATAACCATATACATACTCCTTCCATACACATAAAGAAAGTCGTTTAGAACAACGATACGGTCTCCAAAGCCTAACTTTGACTCCTTATTTTTATAAAAATATTTATCAAAATATGGTGTATGTATATTTTTATGAAAGTATTTTTCAACACAAATCTATTCATATAGTTTTCACATTTTTAAACTCCATAACTTAAAAATTATTCATAATTTATATTCCCAAAATGCTAAGGCTAAGAGATTAATTTTCTGTGCAAAAAGTGCTCAATGGAATTTCTGAATTCATCGGGGCTAAAAAAAAGATCCCTCAAGGTTTGCCTATCCCAACTCCGCGACGCTTGATCAATTAGATCACAGACCAAGTGACCAACAGTGATTTATTATCCCTTGTGTCACAAATTGGCTACAATAATAAGCTATATCTACATAGCCAAATAATATCCTAGATTCTTGTGGTCTCGCATGTTTGGTCTCGCTTGTTCCAATCCTGCGAATTATGCCCTAGCACAACACTTGTATGACATTGACTATCACTTGCCACACCCTGCTAGATGATGCTGAAGCAATCTTGGCATCTAGAAAGTCTTAGGTATGGAAGTAGACAGCTGGCTTTGAGTGCCCTTGCACTAAGGGATTCCGGTTCCTTCACAACTAGCGAAGCCTAACACACTAGTAGTACTGCTAGGTTGATGAGTTCAATATTTCAGAAACTGAGCCCTCCAATGTACTTAGGTTTTGACATCCCATCCGCTCGCCCTTCCATGCAACCCAACACATTCTATGTTGCCCTCCTTGCTGACCCACCACCAGAAGTCATATACTAGATTGTCAATGTGCTTATACAGACCCCTTGGGAGTTTGAAGCATGACATAGAATAAGGCCCTGTTCGGTTAAGTCGGAATGGGCTGAACGGCGCGGAATAGTTCCCGACTAGTTCAAAATTGCGAACGAAGTCTGCGGCCGAGAATCATTCCCATAAAGCCGAACGAGGCCTAAGTTGGAATGGATTGGGCTACTACATCTTTGGTCAACACCTCCTTGCCACCAGCCCATAGGCATATGCTCCATCCATCGTTTTAGACTTTCTGCAAGACCCTGTCTTTCAAGTATGTGAACGTGCCACTCACCGACGTGTCCATATCCGTCGGCATTCCCAAGTACTTCTCACTTTGAAGCCTCATTTTGGACGTTAAGGATCTCCTTGATCTCGATTCATGAAACAGTAGAGGTGGAGGCGTGGAGCTGTGTGTGATAGGCCCAAAGAGATTTTCTGAGAGACAGTCAATTTACATGCTAGTATTTGGAAATATCATTGCCATTTACAGAGGTGACCTCCGCCCTCTGATGAAAATGAAGTGAGCTAATTGTCTCCCAAAATGAGTTTTATAGTAGGCGGTGGTGTACAATTTCTACTTTCGTAACAATTGTACCGGGCTAATTTATCTCTTTTGGTAGGATAGCTTTTTCAAAAAAAAAAGAAAAAGAAAAATCACCTACCAAGTGAAATAGAAATCAATTCTAATCTCAAATACGCCGTGTATGGGTGATTTAATTTGATTGTAAAAATGAACGCCGCCGTCCTAGGCCTCTGCATGCTCTCTTAATACACAGTGAGAATGGGAATGATTTCGTCTGTCCGTCCATTTCAATTTTTGAATCGGCGTGCTAGTTACTAGTAGTTTGAAATCCAGATCGACGACGCAAATACTACGGCGGCAGCAGCAGCAGCCGCCGCCTAGACGACGAGATCTAGAGAAGATTTGATTAGTTTAACTTATTGTACTAGCAGGTAGATACTGCTGTTCCTGCTCTGAATTAATACTAGTAGTAGTAGGTAATTAAGTTACCGGCAGACGACACGGTGCATATGGGGGCTGGCTAGCTAGGTAGGTTTATACTACCTGCTCTATTACTATTTATTTCTTTATTCATCCGCGGCGTGAATGAATGGTGATGATGTTTCCAAATCCAAATCTAAATCAAGAAATGGAGTAGTAAAAATGTCTGCTACTACTATACTACGATGTGGATCCAGCAGTGATTAGAGTAGCTTTGCTGTGTGGCAGTTGGAAGAAAGGAAGCTTGTTTGCGTCACTGAAAAAGAGGAGGATCACAAACAAGGCTCTAGATTGAGAGGTGAGGACAGCAGGGGAGATGAGGATGGAGATAGTAGAGAATGGTGGAGGTGTCAGTGGGTGTTGTTGGGGGCACCCCACCTGCTTAATTGTCGTGTCAGACAGAGGGAGAGGGAGATGGGAGATTCCTTCTCTCGGATTTTTTTTACAGTCAGACAGTCATACGAGTTGTTACGGTGGGTGCCTCAATTTCAGTGCGGCCAATGGGAGCGCAAAACGTCACCCACACCTCCCATCCGTTATCCGCTAATGTAATCCCATCCCATGGATTAATTATACTGCACGATGATGTCACTAGAGTAGATTAGCATGCCCCTGAGAATAGAATGCCGTGCCATGCCATTGCTGCCTGGGGATCGGATTAAGATTCAGTAACCATGCCATTAATTAATTAACCAAAGCTAGCAAGGCATGCATTGTGGTGGTGGTTAATTAACGAGGGAGGAGAAATGCCTGCATGCATGGGCAGTGGCAGTGGCAATGGCACTGTACGTGTATGGATGGGCCTGGAGGTGGGAGCCATATTTGTTTTTGTCTTTGGAATCATCCTCCTCGGCCGTCCGTCATGTCGTCGTCATCCCCATCCTCCATCTCTGCGGCAGGGTGCAGGTGCAGGGTCGTTCAGGCTGCAAGCATCATCTGCAATAATAATAATAATCTGCATGCCTTTCCGTTTCCCAAAGCTAACCTTATGGGGTTGTTCAAAGGCCGGCCGGGTAGTTGTAAAAGGCAACGTAGTAATAACCTAGCTAATTAACCTTTTGGGAGGCTAATAAAGTAGTAGCGGTGTAGCTAGATCAGCGTGCAGTCTAGATACCTCCCTTTCTTACAGCCTCCTCTCCTGAGCATCCACCATGCATGGCTCTATGGCCACGTGATGGTGAGGTGACTGCTTTTCATTTCTCCTCTCCTTTACATTTACAAATTAAATATACAAATGCATAACAGTAGTATATATGTGCGCATGAATGAATGAATGAATGGTATATACTGCTGCGTGCTGCATCTTTCAAATTGCAACAGCAAATTAACTAAGGCCTTGTTTAGTTCCGAAAAAAATTTCAGATTTCGCTACTGTAGCACTTTTGTTTTTATTTGACAAATATTGTCCAATCATGAAATCAAAAGATTCGTCTCATGATTTATAGACAAATTGTGTAATTAGTTTTTATTTTCTTTTATATTTAATGCTTCATGCATGTGCCGCCAGATTCGATGTGACAAAGAATCTTGAAAACTTTTTGGATTTCTGGGTGAACTAAACAAGGCCTAAGCAAGAGGAGGAGGAGGAGGAGGATGGGGTAGCATAAAGCATATACCATAGCACGTGGTGTGGGTCGCATCGCATGAATGACCCCAGCCAGGCCAGCCTTGATCTCGATCTCATTTTCAAATTTGGAGGGAAACATTTGTATACTGTATATATATATATATAAACACTACTGTGTCTATCTAAGAGACAGTAGTAATATCATATAGTAATACTGTACTATACGCTACACAAGTATAGTACTCCGTACTGGAGTAGTACTCACAAGGCTAGGGGGCCCACGCATGTGTGATTCCAAGACCAAAGACAGGGCCGGAGCGCAGGGGGCCGGGCCGGCTCTGAAATTGAAGTTGATAGACACACAACAGCAAGCAAAGCATACTATATGATAACAGCTTTCCACTGTTCCTTGCTTGATGTTTAGAAAAACAACTGCAGTATGTATGTAGTGTTATTCCTTCAATTGCCCGATCCACACTCTCGATCCCTTATTCACATGATATACTATACACAGCCCAATGCAAAATGCTGAGCTCATCACCAATTTTTTCGCAATTTCATATTCCATCCGGATTTCCGGACATCATCTACTATTCATCTCCCTTCCCCAAGCTTAACTACTTTCCTCACCAAACCACCCGCCGTACTAGTAGTAGCATCTCACTCGCTCGCTCGCTCGCTCGCTCCTCCAGCTTCAAACTCTCCTACATTCCCTCCCTCCCTTGCACATCTATCTACAACTTCAAATTCTCCCTCCTTGTTGCATTGCATTGCATTGCATTGCAGTAGCTTGATCGATCATCTTGAAAAAGCCTAGCTAGGCAGTAGCCATATACCTGCACAACTACTCTTCACAAGCCTACTAGCTGCTGCAACGGTGTCGTCGTCATCGTCGTCGTCATCATCGTCATGGGGCGAAGGACCAAGCAGTCATCGTCGTCGTCATCCTCGTCGTCGTTTTGGTACTCCACGCGGAGACGTTCCACCTCGGCGCCTGCCACGCCGAGGCCGGAAGAACCAGCGACGGCGACGACGGTGGCGGCAGGAGAGCCACCCATCGGGTGCATGTCCATGGTGCACTACCTCATCTTCGCCCCGGGCGCCGGCTGCGTCGGCCGCCCACCCACTTCCTCCTCCAACGCCGCCGTCGTCACGCCGCACCACTGCCACGGCCTCGCCGCCGGCGGCGGCGGCGACAGCAGCCACCGCCGGGCCGACGACAGCAGCAAGAGCGGGTTCGAGGCGCCCAGGAACAGCCTCGACGACCTCGTCGACGCCGACAACCCCAACGACATCCAGGTCTGTCGTCGTCAGTACGCCGCCGCCGCCGTCGTGCTCTTTCTAGCTTATTACCTTTGCTAATTATCGCCTACGTCTTCAATTATTTGTCTGCAGATTGGCGTGCAGATCGAGCCGGTGTTCGACGCCCTGGCCAGCAGGTCGACGACGACGAGCATGCGCCGCTCCACCACCAAGCCCACCGCGCCGTCGTCGGAGGCCGAGACGCCCAGGACGCCCAGCCTCGTCGCGCGTCTCATGGGCATCGACGGCCTGCCGGAACATCAGCAGCAACCGTCTTCGCCGGCGCAGCACAAGAAGACCGGCAGAAGATCAACCACCACCTCCACGGGCAAGGAGAACAGCAGCTGCTGCTGCTCCCCGCCGGCGGCGTCCAAGGTGGTGGAGGAGAAGAAGAAGCGCGTGATCCCGGAGTCCATGAACCGGCGGCGAGAGCCGCTGCGCAGCCTCAGCTGCAACGTCGCCGTCGTCGAGGCACGGTCGCTCCCGGACACGCCGCGCGCGTCCACGTCGGCAAGGGCGTCGTGGGACGGGCCTCGGCTGTCGCTGCAGGCGCTCAAGGAGAACGTCCTCGACCGCGCCGCGCAATACATGTCCATGCCTAGCTCGCCCACCTCCTTCTCCACTTCCGGCAACAACAACAAGAAAAAGAAGGATACTGCCTGCCGCCGCCGCCGCCGGGACGAGAAGGCGGCCGCCGCCAAGGAGCACGCGCGCGAGATCCTTCGCCAGGCCAAGGAGACGGTCGCCAGCCGCAAGTCTGGCAAGAATAACAACGCATCCTTGTCGCCGGCGGCGGACAAGAAGCAGAGCTGCTTTAACAACAAGGAGAACGTGATGATGATGAGTAGTCCTGCTCCTGCAGCAGCTCCGCCTGCACCGGCCATGGAGGACGCCAAGCTGCGTGTCGTGGTTCAAGTTCAACAAACTGCCAAGCCGACGACGACGGTGGCTCCAAAGCCGCCAAGCGCCGAGCATCACAGCCCCAGGGTGCCGCTGGCGCCGAGGCAGCAGCAGCAGCCGTCCCCTCCCCCGCCGCCACCTCAGCGGGCGAAGCCGTCGCGGCCACCGCCACCTCCGCCTCCGCTGGACCCGCCGCCCACCCGAGCGAGGAAACCCGACGGGTGCGAGCGCTTCGCGACGCGGATCAAGAAGCCCGCGGCAGCGTCCGCGCCGACGACGTCGTCGTCGACATCTCCGACGGACGGGTGCTCGGGGGCAGCAGCAGCAGCCGCCGCCCGCGCCCGCGTTTCGTCCTCGCCGCCGACGCTGGAGGAGGACCCCGAGTACAGATACCTACGGACAGTGCTGGAGCGCGGCGGGTTCATGCGGTCGTCGCCGCCGCCGCCGCCTCGTCGGCCATGGCGAGGCCACTCATCAATGGCATCGCCAGTGGACCCGATCGTGTTCCACCTCCTGGAGCTGGAGCTTCCCGCCGACGAAGCACGTCTAGGCGCGCTCCGACACCGGTGGAACCGGAAGCTGCTGTTCCACCTGACACAGGAGGTCCTAGCGGACCTGCTGGTAGGCCTGGACGACGCCGCCTCATCATCATCGTCGACGACGACGACGACGACGGGGGGGTTACCGCCGTTACCGCTGCTAGGGAAGGTGTGGAGAAAGGTGCGGAGCTTCCCGGCGGCGAAGTGCCGGGTGGTGGGCGACATCGACGCGCTGGTGGGCGCGGACCTGCTGGCGTCGTCGAACGTGCGGCGCCGGCGGCTGGCGCGGCGGCACCCCGCGGTGGAGGAGGAAGCGGGCGACGTGGCGGAGGAAGTGGCGGACCGCGTCCTGGACGCGCTCCTCGCGGAGTGCGTGGCGGAATCTGTTTCTCTCCACTCCTGCGCCGCCTTGTCGTCGTCACGTGCGGCGGCGAGGTAGCCGGTGGGGGTGGGCGTATACGTGACGTCACTACGGCAGGGGATCTCGACGGGAACAGCGGGCGGTGCCGGCAGGAGGCAGGAGACCATGCCCTGTTTCTCTGCGGGGTGGGACCGGATCGGGGTGCCAGACAGAGAAGCACGCAGCTTCTCTGTTCAACGGTCGTGATGGGAACGTGGCGGTGCCTGACCACGCCTCGAGATGCGTGCTGCCGCCGCCGTGGCAGGGGCTGGCGGTTTGCCGGCGTATCCCCTGTTCACCTGTACTGTACAACCTCTGTACGTAGTACATCCCTCGGAATTTTGTCTCGTCGTTTGGTTTTTTGCCTAGCTTGGAGTTTGGAGTTTTAATTTGTTGGCCATGCATATGTATCGTACTGTAGTATACTGGTATATATACATGGAGCAGGTAGCTACTACTACTACTACTACTGGTGGTACAGTACGAGTACGGACGACATATGTGCAACTGTGGTCATGTCTCTCTCTCTCTCTCTGGTTTGAAATCTCGTTCATCAATCACTGGACGACTGCTGCAAGATGATCAGGGCACCCTACCTGTCTGGTTTTTTGAAATGTACATACTACTCCATGTCAAGGAGGCAAGGATTAGCTGGCCCACAAGAGAATAATATGTACAGGCACCTTCACAAATGTACTACGCTTAAGTTTATCGGTTGAATCTACTAGTCATTCAGTGGTGTTTTTCTCCCAACAAATCAGCAAACAATACTTTCAGTCATAATTTTTCAGACAAGCGAACAGACTCTATATATGTGCAAGCTAAGGGAACAAACTCAAGACAACATGTTAATTGGTTGGGGAAAAAACAACTCAGATTCTTACGACACACATGTTTATTGGTTGGGGAAAAAACAACAGTAAATTGGATCTCTAGCGAGCAACTCGGGCCTTGTTTAGTTCAAAAAATTTGGTAAAATTGGTACTGTAGCACTTTCGTTTGTATTTGATAAATATTATCTAATTATGTACTAACTAGACTCAAAAGATTTGTGTCGTTAATTACATACTAACTGTACAATTAGTTATTATTTTTATCTATAATTAATGTTCTATGCATGTGCCGCAAGATTCGATGTGACGAGGAATTTGAAACTCTTTGTAAAATTTTTTTGGGAACTAAAGCCTTGTTTACTTCCAAAAATTTTAGCAAAATAAAAATAGTAGCACTTTCGTTTGTATTTGACAAATATTGTCCAATCATAGACTAACTAGGCTCAAAAGATTCATCTCGCAAATTACAGATAAACTGTGCAATTAGTTATTATTTATGTCTATATTTAATACTCCATGCATATGCCGCAAGATTCTATGTAACGGAGAATCTAAAACTTTTTGTAAATTTTTTTGGAACTAAACAAGGCCTAAACAAAGCCCTACTAAGGCTACAAACTCTAGCGAGCAAGATGAGGTGAGTTCTTTGATGTTACAAGTACTCCCTCCATACCCGAAATTCTTGACGTTTAGGATATGATTGTGGTAACCAAGAAGTAATTAATTAGAGAGTATTTTTCCTCCTTTGCCCTTATTTAAATAGCTCTGCAGGTGCAATAGTTTCAAGAAAGCTTTGTAGTTCCGATGGCTAGTGTGTTGGGGTGTGAGCCAATGGTCTTATTCGACGCTTCGATTTCTGCAGCGGAAGGGAGGCCTCATGGGTGGCGTGCGTGCGGCGCTTGGATTTCTGCATGTCTGATGGGCAGCGCTGAGGGGTAAACATGTCTAAGGAGGTGTTTGGGCTGCTCTGCTCCATGTTTTTCAGCTCTGCTCCATGTTTTTTAGGCAAACGGTTTCAGCTCCACGCACTCAGTTCGAGAAAAAAGGGTGGAGTTGTGAGAGCACCTAAAGAGGTACCCCACGAACTCCAGTTTTTTCTGGAGCTGCTCTATAGTGGAGTTTGTGGAGCAGAATTCGTGGAGCAGTGCCAAACACCCTTAAATTATCCTCTGCTACAGTAAACGTTAGGCTTTGCAAAAATATAGTAGGAGTTCAGAATATCTACTTTTTTATAGGTACGGAGAGAGTACAGATTTAGCGAGAGCAAGAGGAGGTCAGTTGTCATCAGGATGTGACGTTGGGACGAAGCAAATGCGCTTGTTTCTTTGTTTAACCCAAAGCCGCATCATCAGCTGTACTTTTTGATGGACTGTCGTCATTTTTTTCCCCATGTGGCACTCGTTAGTTACCATGGTACATAGTACGTCGTACCAATTTGTTGTTACGGCCTCTGCCTAAAATTCGAATTGTTGTGCATCTCCACCCATGCAAAGAACGAAGGAGCATACATACTACGTACCAGTACCAATTTGTTCTTTGTTTGTTTTTGTCCAATTCGAATCGACGGATGGGGCCCCCTCAGTGGATCGGATCCATCCCCGTAACATTCTGGATATGCATGATTGGACAAGTGGGACTAGCATGTAGAGACGAAAACGGTACGAATATTTTCGGACCGTATTCGAGACCGAATTCGTTTAAAGGGGTTTAGATCTGTCTGTATTCGAGTCTGAATATTCAACATCATATACCGTATCCGTATCCGAGTACTTAAATCGTATATTTGTGATGTCGACATCCAATCATATCTTATCCGACATGGTTGATATTATCCGTATTCGAATCCGAATCCGACCAAAAATATAAAAACAAATATGATATCAGTGATATCTGTGCGTATCCGATCCGTTTTCATCCCTACTCGCATGTCAGTTATCGATATATATAATTATATATGTATATACAGTAAGAAAAGTCGGAGTATATGCAAATTGCTAGTACAGCTGATTTGCCTACCTGCGTGCTGACGTTGCTGCGATCAATAATATTCCAGGAATCAATAGGGCCGCACAAGTGCAGACCACACCATCTTCCCCAGCCAGGGACATGGTCAGGAATAGGCCCAAGTATTGGTAGCGTTATTCATGGCTGTTCAAATTACTCCCTTCCTTTCTAACTCCCTCTATTGGAAACTACAAATCATTCTGGCTTTTCTATTATAGTTTTTATTTACTATATATCTATCTAAATACATAATAAAAGATATGTATCTACAAAAGTCACAACAACTTATAATTTAAAGTAAAGTTTTGTGGGTATTTTTTTGTGTGGTTTGACCTGATGCACTCTTTAACGATGAATTTTAACCATTATTTTCTCGTACGTTTTAGTTTTCTCATGATATGAATCTAAAACCATTGGAACATGGTCTTTTTATACTCGTTAAAAAATAATCCAATATGAGTATATTTTGATTCCTTTGTTTCCTTACACAAATCAACATTTGTAATAATGCTTTCACATTATTAACGCACATTTTAACAGTTTCATACCAAATTTGAGTTGGTATTTTGAAATTCCTTGAGTGCAAAAGTGTTCAACATTGAAGCAAAACACATTGTTGGGCCTAAAACAAAGAAAACGGTATCGTTTCAGGGAGATGCCTCACAATTTCGCCTCAACATTGAAGCAAAACACATCACTAACCCAAATTATCTTCTTGGTACCACACACGACCAGGTTTCATTTCAGGAAGATGCCTCATAATTTCGCCGAGAAGACAAATACGTGAGGTCAGTCAGAGTGAAAAAAAGGGTTTGAAGGTGGCGTGGTTCTGGACTCTTGTCAGAGCAGCGCGGTGCGGGTGGAACACGGGAGGCAGTGCCTCGAGGCAGCCAGATCAAGGAATGGCGAGGAGTACCCCTGGGCAAGAGAATGTCCTCCAAATGAAGGATAGTTAGAGGGTCATTATGGGCATTGTAAGCTATACTGACTCATATAAATAGGACCCCATGAGGTCATTAAAAATAGGGTGAATGAAGCCTTAACTTGTCCTCCCTTCTGAAAGCCCAAGTTTGGTTTTGGTAATTAATGACACCAAGTTGCTAATGCCTTTTGTTTAAGTGATTTGAGTTAGGCATAGCAACACATGTGATGAAGGTGCATGGTGGCATGGAAAGGTGGCCACATGATCACAAAGGGATGAAGCATAAAGTGAAGATCATGGTGATAAACAAGGAGCAAAGTTATCTAGGCAAAGGTATAAACATAGGGTTTTACTTTTGCCGGTCTAAGATGAGTAGAGAAGTGATTGACCGGGTTTAGGATAGATAGCCGACTATCAAGAGGGGAAATCACGGTCATCTCTCGAATCAAGTGCTACTAGGTCTACATCTTGAGCATATGCATTAGGATCTAGTAAAGTGCTAACTTAACTCCTTTGGTGAAAATGTTTGTGAAAAGCTAACACTCGTGCACTTTGGTGGTGGACACTTGTTGGTGTTAGCACATTTACAAAGGAGGTGGTTTTCCTAGGGTTGAGAGGGGTGTGGGTTCCTCTCTCCCTCCCGCCGAGCTTGCGAGGCGGGATTCGGCGCTTTTGAGAAAAATAAGAGTATATTTTCTATTGCGCCGGTGGGAAATTTGGTGAAGTCGCGGGAGTGTTTTTCTCTCTGAGAAACACTCACCGGACGCTGAGTGCGGAGGCACCGGACGCTGGCCTCAGCGTCCGGTGTGCTTGACCCTGCTAGGGTTAAGCACCGGACGCACTCTGAGAGCGTCCGGTGGTAAGCGTCCGGTGTGAGGAGTTTTTTGCAACCCTCTCTGCGCACGAGTCCGGTGAGCACCGGACCGTCCGGTGCCCAGCGTCCGGTGAGGTCGCGAGTTTGACACCCTCTCTGCGCACGAGTCCGGTGAGCACCGGACCGTCCGGTGTGGACTTGCAGAGCGTCCGGTGTGTTGCAGGTAGCCGTTAGAAACTAACGCGCGAGATTCAAGTTCGACACGTGGCCAACTCCAGTGCACCGGACGCAGGGAGTCGAGCGTCCGGTGCTCACTTAGTAGCGTCAGGTGCCTCTGTTCCAGCCCAGTGAAAGTGGCCAATGGCTAGTTTCTTTGAGGGGCTTATAAATAGTTGGTGGCCGGCTTTGGGAGGTTCTCTCTTGCACATTTTGATTACTTGAGGCATACTTTGAGCTAGAGAACACTCCCTCCACTCATCTCCTTGCTTGATTGCTCATCCTAGTGAGATTGAGTGAGATTCAAGTGCATTGCTTTGAGAGTTGCATTTAGTGGCACTTGATTCTTGAGTTTGCTGCGGATTTCTTGTTACTCTTGGGTGTTTCCCGACGCCCTAGACGGCTTGGAGCAGCGGTGGTGTTGAGCTCGTGATTGGAGATTGTTTCGAGCCTCACCAAGTGATTTGTGAGGGGTTCTTGAGCCTTCCCCGCGGGAGATCGCAATTGGCTACTCTAGTGGATTGCTCGTGGCTTGGAGGATCCCCATCTTGTGAGTGGATGTGCGGCACCCACTGAGGGTTTGGCTTTGGATTGCCAATTAGCTCGTGATCCATCAAGTGGGTGTATCGCCACAACGAGGAGTAGCTTGCCGGGAAGCAAGTGAACCTCGGTAAAAAATCTTGTGTCATCTCTTGCCGAGGTCTCTCTTGTAATTGTGTACGTGATTGATTGGATATATCTCATCTCTACAACGTCGGTATAACAATCACTCTCCTCTCTTTACATACTTGCTTACCTTGCTAGTTGTGTAGCTTGTTTAGCTTAGTTCTCTTGTTGTTGTGCTTTAGTGTTTAGCCTTGTACTAGTTTGTATAGGTGGCTTGCATAGCTTAGTTGAGCTAGTGCTAGAATTGCTTCGCCTTTTGTTTTACTAACTCACTTGCTTAGTGAAGTTTGTAGAAATTTTAAATAGGCTATTCACCCCCCTCTAGCCATTTGGACCTTTCACCTTCGCCACCTTATGTCTGGTTGATCAGTCTTAGGGCTTCGGCTACTTGAGTGACAACCTGGTGTTCGAAGGCTAAGGCCTAGAATAACACATTGTTCCGTTCATATTCAAGGGAATCAAATCAAATAAAAAAGGCACAAGTGACAACTTTTTGCAGTCAGACATTGCTAAAACCAACATCCTCACCAGGCAGGGACATGGGTTCACCACTATATAGTATATATAGGATTGCATGCCTCCTCATGGGTAGGGTCATTCATCTGGCTGTTCAAAATTACTCCTTTTTTATCTCTTTATTAGATTGTTAGTGGTGCGGGTTGACCTGATGCGTTCTTTTAACTTTGAATTTTAAACATGAGTTCTTCATATATTATAGTTTCCATTATATGAATCCAAATCCATTTGAACCATGGTATTGTTTACAGTTATTTTTTTAAAAAAAAACTTACATGCATATATTTTTATTATTTTGTTTTATAAAAATAAAAAAATTTAGTACTGCTAAAATATTTTAAATCACGAATTTTAGCATATACATACAAAATTCGAGTTGGTGTTTCTAAATTCCCCAACTTACAAAGCTGAGCTACAAGCAAAACACGTTTCTCGGCCTAAAACAAAGAAAACGGCCGGTGGGCCACTTATGACTTATCGTAGGCTGCGATTAGTGGGCCGTAGTAACTGGGCCACAGGAATCGATGAACCTAGCGTATGTGGCCAATGATAGTCTCCGTCACTTTCAGAAAATTTACAGATAAAATAGGAGCAAAAGACTTTCTTGTCTTATTTTCTTCCCTAGTGTTTGGACACCGTCTTTTCACAACATGGAGCCTGATCGCCCATTTATTCTGTTATTACTTCGATTCAGATTATACTATTCCACGAGACCAGTCAAGTTCTTTTTTTTAAAAAAAATAATACAAATGCATGAATTCCTCTAAAGGAAGAAGCAAACCAATTATTACAAGCTCACACCAAAAATAAAAATTAGGTAATCAATCCTAATGTCTGAATCCAAGTGCATGCCTCAACAATGGAAGTCTTGTGCTAATCCAAGTGCTATAATTGAGTTCAGTATTGGAGCCAATATATGTCTACCGGGACAGTACCTGCAAAAAAAAAAGTTTATTTTTTTTTACTTTTGTTAAAAACGAATTCATTTCTTGTGATCTAGATTGCCTAACACAGGGCTGATGCTCCTATCAAAATAAGCAAATTGTGTTTGCGATGACCCAGTTATACCAACCCCTTAAAACACGCATATGTTGATCTATTTTTATATAAACACTAATAAACAAACATATCCGGCATATTATTGAGTGTAACATGCATGATACTAGCAACTAGGATATGCCATTTTATTAGGCCTTGTTTAGTTCCTAAAAATTTTGGAAAATGGACACTGTAGCACTTTCGTTTGTATTTGACAAATATTGTCCAATCACGAACTAACTAGACTCAAAAGATTCGTCTCGTCAATTTCGACCAAACTGTGCAATTAGTTTTTATTTTCGTCTATATTTAATACTCCATGCATGCGTCTAAAGATTCGATGTGACGGGGAATGTGAAAAATTTTGCAAAATTTTCTGGGAAGTAAACAAGGCCTTAGTTTTGTTTCCATCGAAGCCCAGTCAAGTTGGCCACTCTTTTTGTATTGTTTTAGTTTCCCGCGGCGAGTTTGGTATCTTTCCGATTTTATATTTTTTTGGGAGAGGTTTTTATTTTTTTAAAGCTCCCAGACCCAGTTCACTCGATCGGTCCAAACCATGGCATCCGACGCCGTCGCTGCGACGGCCGGCGAGGAGCCGCTGGCTCTACCGGCGCTCCTCCTCATCCGCCGTGTGGATGCACCCTTCGCCGCCGCACTACACCAGCGCTTCCGCGTCCTCGACTTCTTTGCATCAGGCTCGCCGCCGCTCAAGGCCTTCCTCGCCGCCGCCGCGGCTATCCAGGAGCCCCCTCGCGCCGCGGTCGTCATGGGTGGCGGCGGTCCCGCCCGCGTGGACGCCGAGTTCCTGGACGCCCTGCCCTCTCTTCGCTGCGTCGTCAGCACGGCGGCGGGCATCGACCACATCGATCTCCACGAGTGCGCGCGCCGCGGCGTCGCCGTCGCAAACTCCGGCAGCGTCTACTCCGCCGACGTCGCCGACCATGCTGTCTGCATGCTCATCGACGTGCTCCGGCGCGTCACCGCGTCGCAGCGGTTCGTCCGCCGTGGACTATGGGCTTTGCACGGGGACTACTACTGCCTCGGCTCCAAGGTCCGCTTCTTCTTCTTCTTCGTCTCCGACGATCCATCATCCTTATGGTTTTAATTCTTTTCATGGGCTCAGATGATGATGTTTAATTTTCAGCTCGGTGGCAAGCGTGTTGGCATCATCGGATTGGGGAACATTGGTTCGCTGATCGCAAAGAGGCTTGAAGCTTTCGGCTGCGTCATCTCCTACCACTCCAGAAAACCCAAGGATTTGGTCTCTTACAACTACTTCTCAAATGTTCAGGAACTTGCTTCTGAATCAGACGTGCTCGTCGTCGCCTGCGCGCTGAACAAGCAGACGAGCCACATCGTGAACAATGACGTTCTGGATGCCCTGGGGAAGAACGGGGTCGTCATAAACATCGGCCGAGGCGCAAACGTCGAGGAGGCCGAGATGGTGAGGGCGCTCAAGGAAGGCAGGATTGCAGGAGCTGGTCTCGACGTCTTTGAGGACGAACCCAACGTGCCGCCGGAGCTCTTGGCCATGGACAATGTCGTGGTGACGCCGCATGTTGCAGTTTTCACGTCGGAGTCCAGGTCAGATCTGCGTGACCATACCATTGCCAACCTTGAAGCCTTCTTTGCAGGTAAGCAGCTGCTTACACCGGTGCTTCCCTAGAAATTTTAGTTAGGGGTGCAAAGGGGTAACCTTTAGGCCTCCAAACCTCTTTATTAGTTCAAATATTTGTACTACTTTTTAATTTTTTTGGAGAAGTAGTATAAATATTTGAACAAAAGAGGTTTAGAGGTGCACCTAATCATCACTCATTTGCACCCCTAATTTTAGTCTAGAAAATCAAATCAGAGGGTGTCATTAATTAATAAAACTGAAAGAAGGTTGGGAAAACATTTCTTATATACAACAGTGTCATGGTTCAGGCTTACAGTGAGGTACTGTAATTTTTTATGATCATTTGTATTGATCCAAGTGTACTACTTTGCACTTCCGGAACGGACTCGCGTTGCTGTATTGAAAAAATAGGAGTTTTTTTTTTCCTTTTTTGTGTGCATCCTGTATGTCCGGGTACTAAGTGTATATTCAAAAAAACCACGAGTTTCTCGAGGACAACATATCCATAGATTGCATCACATCGTAGTCCCAGAATTAGTGCTATCATCTGTTCATTCAATCACAATTGGTTTCAAAGTCATACATAACATCCAGCAAATACCTGTAGATGTCTGCACAGTTCTTTTCTTTAGTCAATATAAGTCAGATACTCTACTCATATCCAATGTGCATCCAAACAAAAGTACATTGGAGTTCATCTTTTACAACTGTTGCATGCTGTCACCTTCATTCACAGGATCCTGGGAAGAAATCCTGACAAATCTTACAAGTAATTGGAGAATTTGAGGGAGAAAAGAGGGTAAAGTAAAGGGGGGGAAGAACTAGGGTTCTACACGGGAAAAAGAGGAGGAAAACCAAAAAGTGATATCCATATACATCTAAGCTGATTCCAGTCTGGCGCATATCCCTTCCAGAGGATAGTAATTAACTCAGTAATAACTACTGTAAATAAAACTAGGACCATCGGATCACTGCTGAAACACAAGAACGATACACATCATCCATTTGGACACCAGGCTACATTAAGCCATTTTCCACCATCGAAGAGGTGTTTTCAGTTTCTTCAGACTGAAACTAATAGCCATTCTGTTTCAGAATAAGAACCTGACATTCATGCTAGCATGTGGTTAAATTAGCATTTGTATTATTACTGTTTTGTGCTTCTAGGATAGATCTAGTACTGTCATCTGTGTACCCACAGCATCAGGATATATCATAGATAATGTCACTCTAAAGAGCATAGTATAGTATGTCTCTCCAGTTTCCATTCGATTTTTTTTTCTGTTTTTGTGCCATGCCAGATGTAAATGTGCCTGCGTGGCAGCGTGGCACCACACATCCCACCAAGATTGTTGTGGTTCCAATTCAAGATTTGCATGCCATATATATCACCATGCAAGTGTATATCAGAATTACAGATGCAGTGCATGTACAAGCTTATTGGCATGCTTTGTTTTAGTCCACTGATTTAGGAATGAATGATGAAGAGTTGGTTAGCATCTTCTGAAGATGTGAACTAGAGGTACATTTAAATAAAAAATAGGAAGCCAGACACAAAATGAACACCAAAATGCTTTCTCATGGTACAATGGATGTTATGCAAAATCTCTCATAATGTGCATTACTGGAGTGATGCAATGAAACAAACTGTTGTTCTGAGTGTTATGTTAGAAGTACCCCAGACATACATTTTGGTGTCTAGTCTTGAGTTTTGTGTTGATGATAAAGGCAGGACTAGTCTTGAGTTTTGTGTTGATGATAAAGGCAGGACAAAATCTTATAATTATGATCACTTTAGGATAAATTCTGAAAGTTCATAATCATAGAACTTAACAGTGTCACACACCAGCATGTTGCCTATGTATTAAGGGGAAATAGGAGTGAAGTTTCAGCCTCTTTGGAAAATATCTTTCTGCATGACACAAAAAAAAAGTACTATACCTTAATTTAGTAACCATCCAACTACTAGTATAAGAAGTTTATAGCCAAATATTTAAAACATGTTCTTCTAGGTCATAAGCCATGGTTGCAGTGTTTTGTCATTGACAGTGTACACACATCATGGGAACACTGATACTAAAAGGGTTGATGACACCAAAAACAAAATCGTCATCCACCACCTCCTACTTAGAGTGATAAACTTACTTGGCGACAATAAACATGACTAATTCCTCTAGAGTTCATTTCCCACAGAAGATTATATATATATACCTACTCATCATCAACGTTGGTAAGCACGTCAAGTACCTGGTTCCTCAAAGCAGTCTGGTTCAACGTCATCTGCGCCTCCATAGTCATCTGCTTTTTCATTTTGGCATCCAATTCACGTGCTTGTTCGTCGCTGATAAGTTGGAAGGCCCTCTTGACCATTGGCCGCAGCGAGTCGTCGTCCGTGATCCCCTCAACTGCCAAGGCAAGGTTGGGGTACATCCCCTGCAGCTCCTCGACACCCCTGCGCACGCGTGTGCTCGCCGCCGCATTGGCATTGGCACGGGCTTTGGTGGCACGGCTGGCGCCTACTTTCTTGGGGACATTGAGCGGCCGGTCGCCCCAAATCGCCATCGACAGCTCGTACTTGCGCGCCTCATCGCCGCCTGCAGGCACCGGCACGCCACCGGCGGAGCGCAGGTTCGCGTACTTGATCCGGAGCCGCCGCACCTTCTCGTAGATCTCAGTGACGGTGAACTCGGCCTTGTCCAGGCCGCGGCCGTCGAGCGCCGCGTGGAGCTGGGACCGGCGCGGCTCTTCGCCGTGGGCCGCGGCGTACGCGGCAAGGCCCTCGAGGATGCGGACTTCGTCCGCCTCCGACCACACCCGCCCGGTCGCGACCGCCGGCTTCTTGCGGCCGTCAGCTCCCGGCTGGGATGCCACCCATGGCACGAGGAGATTGTCAGCGGACGGGGAATGCGGGGCGCCCGTCGGCGGCGGCATCGTCGGAGTCGAGAAGATTTGGGGGATTTGGGGGGTTTCTATCCGCAGGGAAGGAGACGAGGAGGTTAAGGCGTTCGCAAAAATTTTCAAGATTCCCCGTCACATCGAATCTTTGATCATATGCATGGAGCATTAAATATAGATGAAAATAAAAACTAATTATACAGTTTACCTGTAATTTGTGAGATGAATCTTTTGAGTCTAGTTACTCCGTGATTAGACAATATTTGTCAAATAAAAACGAAAGTGCTACAATGGCCAAAACAAAAAAAATTTGCGAACTAAACAAGGCTAATTAAGACCTTATTTAGTTCCAGAAATTTCCACCCAACACAACAAATTTTTGGATGCATATATAAAGTATTAAATATAGTTTAAAAATAATTAATTATACAATTTACTTGTAATTTATGAGATGATTCTTTTGAATCATATTTGGATAATAACTACCAAATACAAAGTGTTACACTAGCTTATCCTAAAAATTTTGTTGAACTAAACAAGGCCTAAAGGTCTAAAAAGAGGCTGCAGCTGGATTTTTTTTGTTTTAAAATTTGCATACAATTTTTTGGCAGAATATAGGAAACGTGTAAAATTAATGAACCATCATCATGCAATAAACTAAAGGTAAGTAAAATTTTAATGTGAACCTAGTAATGTCAATTTTGGATTACAAAAATCAACTATAGTAATAAATTGTTGCCGGTTTGAGTACAATTTTAGATGGCTACTAGTGTCAAAAGTTTTTAAAAAATGTTTTATACTTTGAATAAATCTAAACACTTTGAATTTGACAAATATATTAGAAAACATATATCTTTTTAAGATGTAACACAATTCTGTCAAGATGGCATATAGATTTCAGTCTTATACTATTATGAAAGTAGGCATTGGGAAGGTGTATCCAACTTACATTTCTTTTGGCTACAAAGCATGGAGAAGGTGTAACCGGTGAAGCCAAAAGTCAGGATGTGCAGCTGATTTTAATATAAGAGCTACAGTGTATGAAGGCGATCAGGAGCCAGAACCGGCCATAGAGCCTAATATTTTAGAACTGAAAAAAAGATTGTATTTTTTCTTCTAACGAACTCTATTTATATCTCTTGTAAAATTAATTCTCGTTAAAAATCTATTTCAACATATTGTTGTGAAACGATGTGTCCTCTGAAGAGACACCTCTTCATCATCTAATCGGTGATCTCATCTGGTGATAGGATTAGCAGTTAGCCTAGCAGTTAGCATGCCATCCGAAGGGGCATGTCCTTTGGCCAAGAGCAGTTGCTCTCCCTGTACTCAAACACCAAGGAGTCACGTCCGTACGACTACGAAGAGACGTCCATACGACGTGATCTCTCACTTGTATATAATCTAACAAGATCAATGAAAGCAGCAGTTGTTCCCAAAATCTTTGTTCCATTTACATTACACTTAACACGTTATCAGACACGTTGCTCTCAGGAACTGACGAAGAAGAACAACGAACAGAGGCAATTCATGCCTCTGTACCGACCACCGTTTCTACGGGGGTCGATCTGATGGAAGAGGAATTATGCCTAGTGGACAGCGGTACCACTAATTCTATTCTTAGGGAAACAAAATATTTCCAAACTCTTACTAAAAGACAAGGAAATGTTTTGACAATCGCTGGGCGCGATGCTACGATAATTGGTTCAGGTCGTGCCATTATCGTACTCCCTATGGGTACCCAAATTACAATTGAGGATGCATTATTGTATCCCGATTCAAAGCGTACCTTATTAAGTTATAGAGATATCCGTCAAAATGGTTTCCATATAGAAACCCTTGCTGACAATAATGAGGAAATTCTCCTTGTTACTAAAAACAATGGATATGGTAAACAAATTGTTGAGAAAAATCCCTCTTTTCCGTCCGGATTGTACTACACATACATCAAACCCGTACCACATGTTGCGTATAAGGTAATTTTCCAGAATGTTGATGCATTCAAAACTTGGCATGAACGCCTTGACCATCCTGGAGTAGGGATGATGCGGAAAATTATTAGCAATTCAAATGGTCATGAGTTAAATATTGCTAAATTTCCGAAATCTTCAGATTTTATGTGCACTTCATGCGCTACAGGAAAATTGATCTTACGTCCATCGCCCGTCAAGATCCAAAATGAGCCACTAAAATTTCTTGAACGCATTCAAGGAGATATTTGTGGCCCCATACAACCAACGTCTGGACCGTTCAGGTATTTCATGGTTCTAATAGACGCATCTACTAGATGGTCTCATGTGTGTCTTTTATCCACACGTAACCATGCTTTCGCAAAAATTATTGCTCAACTTATTAAACTTAGAGCACATAATCCTGAACATCAAATTCAATCAATTCGAATGGACAATGCTGCTGAATTTTCCTCAAAGGCTTTCAATGATTATTGTATGGCTTTAGGAATTCAAGTTCAGCACTCTGTCCCATATTTCCATACACAAAATGGTTTAGCAGAATCTCTTATTGAAAGAATTAAACTCATTGCAAGACCACTATTACAAAATTGCAATCTACCAACTTCATGTTGGGGTCATGCAGTCTTACACGCTGCCGACTTAATTCAATTGCGTCCAACTGCATACCATGTTGTCTCCCCATTGCAATTAGTATGTGGGAATATGCCAAATATTTCCCATCTGCGAAAATTCGGTTGCGCTGTATACGTACCGATCTCACTACCTAAGCGTACCTCTATGGGTCCACATAGGAAACTTGGTATCTATGTGGGATATCAATCCCCATCGATTATCAAATACCTCGAGCCTCTCACAGGGGACTTATTCACGGCCCGGTATGCTGACTGCATATTCAATGAGGACCATTTCCCAGCATTAGGGGGAGATTTCAAGTACCAAAGTGAATGCCAGGAAATCAACTGGAATGCCCAAGGCAATTCCCCCTCAGATCCACGTACTCAAGAAACTGAACAACAAGTTTAGAAAATCATAAACTTGCAACATATTGCAAATAACCTGCCAGATGCATTTACTGATTATAAGGGTGTTACTAAATCCTTTTATCCTGCTCGCAATGCGCCCGAAAGAGTGGAGGTACCAATAAAAACCATTCAACTCCCACTTCCAAAGAAGAGGGGGAGAAGTACGGCCGCTCCTAAGGATAATGCTCCAAGTAAGCGTCCAAGGAAATCGAGAGGTAAATCCTCCAAATCAGTAAATCCAAGCCAACCTCAAGTTGGTAGACACCCAATAGTGGATAAAAATCCAACACCATGACCAAATCCACAACCCGGATCAACGGTGCATCCAAATTCTGACTCCATAGTTTTGGGAAATGTTGAGTCAAATAATGGGGTGAAAGAAATTTCCATCAATTATATTGATTCTGGAGAATCATACGATCGTAAGACTACTGTTGTAGACATGTATTTCTCCGCAGCAATTGCAGAAATCTTTCTCAATGATCCAGATCCTAAGACCATGGCAGAGTGCAAAAAGCGCTCAGACTGGGCTCAATGGAAAGAAGCAATTCAAGCTGAGATAGCCTCACTCACTAAAAGAGGGGTATTCACAAAAGCTATGCCCACACCCTCCAAAGTCTTTCCTGTAGGCTTTAAATGGGTTTTCGTCCGGAAATGGAATGAGAACAATGAGGTGGTGAGATATAAAGCAAGGCTCGTAGCACAAGGGTTCACGCAGAGACCCGGCATTGATTATAATGAAACTTATTCTCCAGTAATGAGTGGAATTACTTTCCGATACTTAATATCATTGACAGTTCAAAATCATCTATCTATGCAGTTGATGGATGTGGTGACAGCATATTTATATGGGTCACTTGATTCAGACATATATATGAAGGTTCCTGATGGAATCCAAATTCCGAATCCAAACGCAAATCGTAACATGTATTGTGTAAAACTACAAAAGTCATTATATGGCTTGAAGCAGTCGAGACGAATGTGGTACAACCGACTGAGTGAATTTCTTTTAAACAAAGGATACACCAATAATGATGATTGCCCATGTGTTTTTATTAAGAAATCTCAAACGGAATTTTGTATTATACCTGTATATGTTGATGATTTAAATATCATTGGCAGTCCAAAGGATATAGAAGAAGCACGCA
Organism: Sorghum bicolor; assembly: GCF_000003195.3. NCBI lineage: Eukaryota > Viridiplantae > Streptophyta > Magnoliopsida > Poales > Poaceae > Sorghum > Sorghum bicolor. The sequence continues at coordinate 791,964 of NC_012875.2, read as the reverse complement.
AACATCTAAAGACGGAATTCGAGATGAAGGATTTGGAAAAGACCAAATATTGCCTAGGCTTACAAATTGAGCACCGTCCTTTAGGGATTTTAGTGCATCAATCAGCCTATATCCAGAAAATATTGGAGAAATTCAATATGGATAAATCATACCCTAATAAAACCCCGATGGTTGTTCGTTCCTTAGAATTAGGGAAAGATCCATTTAGACCACGAGATGTTGGGGAGAAGACGTTGGGACCTGAAATCCCATATCTCAGTGTCATTGGCGCACTTATGTATCTTGCAAATTGCACCAGGCCTGATATCGCATTTGCAGTGAACTTACTAGCTAGGCATAGTGCGGACCCGACTCACCGTCATTGGACGGGAGCAAAGTGTATCCTTAGATACCTTAATGGCACAAAGGATCTTGGTTTATTCTTTACGAAAAATCATGATCCCAATATTATTGGCTATACAGATGCTGGTTACTTATCTGATCCTCATAACGGAAAATCTCAAACAGGATTTGTATTCCTACATGGAGGTACAGCTATTTCATGGAAGTCTTCTAAGCAGACTCTGACAGCCACCTCTACTAATCATTCTGAAATTATTGCTCTATACGAGGCATCACGAGAATGTGTGTGGCTTCGTAGAATGATTAACCACATACAACAGTCATGTGGTATTGGTTCAATTGAATCAACAACAATTATCTATGAAGATAATTCCGCTTGTGTTACACAGATGCAAACATGTTACATAAAGAGCAATATCACTAAGCATATTGTTCCTAAATTGTTTTATCCCCATGAATTACAAGAAAGTGGGGAAATAAACATCTTGCAAATCAAGTCATGTGATAACCTCGCTGACCTATTTACTAAGTCCTTACCAACTTCTGTGTTTCAAAAATTGGTATATGGAATTGGTATGCGGCGACTTCGAGATTTGCCAGAATCAGGGGGAGACATCTCCTAGACGCCACCTGTATCAGCATCATATTATACTCTTTTCTTTCACAAGTTTTACTTAAAAGGTTTCTTGTTAAAATTTTTAATGAGGTAATATTAACATAAGCATGTGTCATATTTTCTATTTTCCCCACCAGGGTTTTTGTTGGAAATATCAAAGACACACATTGCCCTCCCAACTCATCCATGGTTTTTCCTTGAAAAAGGTTTTTCACGAGAGTTATTTCAAGAGGCAATACTTATAGTATGTCGTCATATTTTTCTCCTGATTTTCCCACTGGGTTTTTATAGGAGTTTTAGCGACATATCTCTTAATATAGCTCCTCACATTTTTCCTTATCGGTTTTTAGAGGAGTTATCTTTATGTCGTATCTCCAATATTTTTCCCCACTAGGGTTTTTAATTGGAATACCAATGACATAGTGGTTTGTTTAAATCACACAAGTATATGCTACCTTCTCCTTGTTTTCCTATAAAGGTTTAAAGGAGTTTTATAGCATATCAATATATATACATATTCCTCAGTTTTTTCCCATAGGGTTTTTTGAGGAATCCAAGATTACAGCTACATTGATCTTAAGAATGATTCGATCAAGGGGGAGTGTTGTGAAACGATGTCTCCTCTGAAGAGACACCTCTTCATCATCTAATCGGTGATCTCATCTGGTGATAGGATTAGCAGTTAGCCTAGCAGTTAGCATGCCATCCGAAGGGGCATGTCCTTTGGCCAAGAGCAGTTGCTCTTCCTGTACTCAAACACCAAGGAGTCACGTCCGTATGACTACGAAGAGACGTCCATACGACGTGATCTCTCACTTGTATATAATCTAACAAGATCAATGAAAGCAGCAGTTGTTCCCAAAATCTTTGTTCCATTTACATTACACTTAACACATATAAAACATTCATATCACCCCACTAACTATCTATTTCATCTACCACCAATAGCTATATCATAATACAAACTTTCAACCTCTTAATTGCAAAGAAATTACACATATATCATCTTTACATCAACCACTAACTATCTATTACACATATATCATCTTTACTCAATTTCATTTTTTAAATTCTTTGTAATCTCCACAGCAACGTACAAAGTATCTTCTTAGTTACAAATTACACAGAAAATAAACACAAAGGATATATACATTCTGAAACCCCCCTGACCGCACGACGCAGAATCTTTAGACATGCATCTTGGAGCAAAAAAATAATAAAAAAAAACTCACTAGATGAACTCTGCAGGATTTGGGGACGCAAATATCTATTGCTGATTAAATAGGCAAAGATTACATGGCCACCATGGCCCTTGATCCTACCGAGACACGCACACCACGAGCTCCTATCGGCCACGTACGGACGAGAACGCAGTGAGCACGGTCACCACCTAAGCTAGAACGACGGCATGAACACAGCATGCACCAGGCTGTGTTATTACTCGATTTGGCTACGATCGAGTCCACGATTCTATTCTAAGAATATGTTACCTGTGAAGAACCGGGGTAAGCAGCGGCTTACCGGAGAAGAAGGCTTCAAGGTTCCCAATGGCGACGTCACGGAGGTCCGACCTGGACTCCATGGTGAAAGCCGCGCAATGATGCGTCAGCACGACATTGTCCATGGCGAAGAGCTCCGCAGGCACCTTGGGTTCCTTCTCGTAGACATCGAGCCCAGCTCCGGCGATCCTCCCCTCTTCCAGCGCGCTGACAAGCTCCGCCTCGTCGACGTTCAGCCCCCGGCCGATGTTTATGACGACGCCGTCTTTCCCGAGCGCGTCAAGAACGTCCTTGTTCACGACGTGCCGCGTCTCCTTGCTCAGCGCGCACGCGACGACGAGCACGTCTGATTCCGACGCCATGTCGTGGACGCTAGCGAAGTACCTGTAGGAGACGACGGATTCCTTGGGTTTTCTCGAGTTGTAGGAGATGACACAGCCGAAAGCTTCGAGCCTCTTGGCGATCAGCATGCCGATGTTGCCTAGGCCGATGATGCCGACGCGCTTGCCGCCCACCTTGGTGCCGAGGGGATGGCCATGGGGATGGTGGTGGTAGTCGTTCCCCTGGTGGTGGTGGAGCGGCCAGAGCCCGCGGCGGAGGAACCGTTGGGCGGCGGAGACGCGGCGGAGCACGTCGATGAGCATGCCGACGGCGTGGTCGGCGACGTCGGTGGAGTAGACGGTGCCGGAGTTGGCGACGGCGACGCCGCGGCGCGCGCACTCGGCGAGGTCGATGTGGTCTAGCCCGGCGCCCGTGCTGAAGACGAAGCGGAGCGACGGGACGGCGTCGAGGAACGCCGCGTCCACGCGGGCGGAGTCTCCTCCCACGACGAGCGCCGCGCGTGGCGGGTCGGCGGCCGCTGCGGCGGCGAGGAAGGCCGGGAGGGGCTCGCCCGACGTCAAGAAGTCGAGGACGCGGTACCGCTCACGCAGCGCGGCGTGGAAGCGCAGTTCCCGGACGCGGAACACGAGGAGCGTCGGCAGCTCGGAGGATGCCATTGCCATGGCATGTACCTAGCTAATCCTGTGTGATTAGGTTGTAAGCCCGATCCTGATCCAACTTGCAACAATAAGATATAGCTCGATCCAATCTGATCATTTTTTTTAATTCAAATGTACTAGCAAGCAAGCATAAAACGTCAATACTGACGACGATCCAAGGGCCGGCACATTATTAAAATACAATGGCATTTAATCCTTTGACTGTAAATTTCAGTTTAGATAAGTGATAGATAATCAACAAGGCCAAGTTACATCCAGTTTTGATTACAATGGAATTAGAACAAGCATCAAGCACAAAAGTTGTTCCGCAGATTGATGGTAATCTGTCGAGTTGCTTGGTTTAACCATTTGAAGTGATTGGCTGAAAAGTCATGGATGAAAGTACTACTCGCTGATTTGTTAATAAGAGAGAAAAACACTGCTGAATGGCTGACAGATTCGATAGATCAGCTCAACGGTACAAGGATTTCAACATCCCTAACAGATCAGTACACCGTTTAATATCTATGTTGTGGAAACATTGTCATGAAAATAAACTTTGGTCAACACCATCAAATTAATTAACTTAGAAGATGCAGCCACTTCTGAAACGATTTCACTTATTTACTGCCTGTATAGCTTCTACACTAACTAGTAGTAACAGAACAAAGGCTTACAGAGATTTGGTAATAAGAGTGGGCTAAAACCAGTGTCTATTATAGTGCAAAGAAACTTAAGCTGCAATCCACTTAGACTTAGCAATATATTAATGCAGTGGCTGATCAGTCCAATTCTAATACCTAAAGAATATGCAGTGACGCATGAGTGATTGAAGCAAGTAAATTTCATATTCAGTGGCTCATCAACACATGAGCAAATCACTAGTATTCAGAATATGCACACACTGTACAACTGCTGATCAACTTTAGAATATGCAGTACAGCATTCAGACATCCAAACATTTGCATCCTTGACTATGGCTACTGCCTAGTGACCATGGTTGAACAGCCTAATACAATAAAAAACCAAGCACAAGGACTGCTGCCTTTGGGGACCACGTTCCACAAAACTCAGCTAATTTCCAACAGAACCACCTGAATCAGTGCACAGCTGCTGACGCACACCATATTCTACCATATCTTTTTCTAGGAACATTCCTAGTGAAGCATAGGTTTTGATATCAGAACATCCCTAGTGAACCGACAGCTAGGACACTAACCCGTCAATCATCATCTTCTTCATCTGATTTAAACATACGTTATCCAATCATTGGTTGAATTGGCGTGGAAGTCGATTTTCCTGACGCGGAATAAGAGGAGCGCCGGCAGCAGCTCGGGCTCGGCGGCGGAGGATGCCATTGCCATGACGGAGATGCGGAAGCCGACAGTTCTTGCTGTCCAGGTGACTCGTGATGAGTAGGAGCATTTCTCCCATGTCTGACTGTGCTCCCTTGTTATTTGTCTGTCATCTTCTACCTTGTGCCTGTTCAAGCTCTTAATTTTCTTCATCCGTCTCGTTTATATATATGTGCAAGCTAAGGGAAGAAACTCAAGACAAGATGTTTATTGGTTGGGGAAAAAACAACTCATGTGTTTCATATTCACTTCAAAATTTCTTGTTGAGCGTACAACCCTTTTTGTTGATCGTCAATGTTATCTAAAGATAGTGCAAACATTTATATTTCTTCAAACAAGACATAAAAACAATGACCAGATTATTAACGGAACACGGATCAACAAGCATGTACCTAGCTATAGCTACCCACTGTGCTGATACACTCTAAAATATAGACAGCACAGTGTGCAAATGTTATGGAACATATGGCCATCCAAAGGTAGGTAGACAATGAATTTTCTGGACCATCTAATACACACGAGGCCAGATTATATATAAGGATTATAATAATGCCTTGCATACAAATAATTTGGAACAAAGCATGCTGTGATGTTCTGATGATTACATTTTGCACGGGCCAAGATCAGACAGCGAAATGAAAAGGAAGATCGACACAAGTTTCAACGGATGTTACACTGTTCACTGTAAAGAGTTGGCAATTTGTGAAACATATGTTGTTTACACCTGGGCCTTGTTTAGTTCACCCTAAAAACCAAAAACTTTTCAAGATTATTCGTCACATCGAATCTTGGGGCACATGCATGAAACATTAGATATAGACGAAAATAAAAATAATTACACAGTTTGGTTGTAAATCACGAGATGAATCTTTTAAGCCTAGTTAGTCCATGATTAGATAATATTTGTCAAATAGAAACGAAAATACTATAGTACCAAAATCCGAAATCTTTTCGAAACTAAACAAAGCCCTGGCTTGATGATTAGAGTGGTCTTTTACATACAGAACTTAAAGTTCTGATGATGAGACACTCCCTTTACAGTGAATGAATATAATTGATGTATTTTTTTTTGAGTAATATAATTGATGTATTTTATAAGAAACACAACCCTGCACTTTGCAGCAATGCAATACAAACAACAATTTCAATACCTGTACTCCTCTAGCTCGTGATAAAAATATTGTTACCTCCCAAGTCCCAATAGCTGGACTGAACTAGCCTGCACTGCAACACGACCTACTCTGTCAAGGCAGCAGCACGGGCGTGATCAATGGCTTCCCGGCAAAGAAAGCTTCGAGGTTGCAAATCAGGTGCTCGCACAGGTCCGACCTCGACTCTGCCGTGAAAACTGCTGAATGAGGCGTCAGCACCACATTGTCCATGGACAAGAGCTCTACAGGCACCTTGGGTTCATTCTCAAAGACATCGAGGCCAGCTCCTGCAATCCTTCCATCTTTCAGTGCACTGACTAAGGCGGCCTCGTCGATGTTGGCGCCTCGGCCGATGTTTATGACGATCCCATCCTTCCCTAGGGCTTCCAGAACATCCTTGTCCACAATGTGCCTCGTCTCCTTGTTCAATGCGCAGGCAACGACGAGGATGTCTGATTCAGAAGCAAGATCGTGAACATTGGGGAAGTATCTGTAAGAGACTGAATCCTTGGGTCTTCTGGAATTGTAGTAGATGACACAGCCAAAAGCTTCAAGCCTCTTTGCAATCAAAGAGCCAATGTTGCCCAATCCGATGATGCCCACACGCTTGCCGCCAAGCTGAAATGATCAAATGCATCTGATTCAGAGGGAAATTTCATATACTGGAACGAAATACAGCAGATTTTGGAAGGAAAAATGTGATTCAATTTGGCGTAGCTGAAAGCTTCAAGGCTTTCTTGGAGAGAACAGAGGAGGAAATCGCGAAGCCAACAACAACTGTGGACCTTGGAGCCGAGAGGGTAGCCGCCCTCCTGCAGCGGCCAGAGCCGGCGCCGGACGAACCGCTCCGCCGCCGAGACGCGCCGAAGCACGTCGACGAGCATGCCGACGGCGTGGTCCGCGACGTCGGCGGAGTAGACCGTCCCTGAGTTGGCGACGGCGACGCCGCGGCGCGCGCACTCGGCGAGGTCGATGTGGTCAACGCCCGCGGCCGTGCTGAGGAGGCAGCGGACGGAGGGCACGGCGTCGAGGAACGCGGCGTCCGCGCGGACGGAGCGGCCTCCCATGACCACCGCGGCGCGAGGCGGGTCTGGCTCGGCCGCCGCCGCCGCGAGGAAAGCGGCTGCCTGCTCGGTCGAGGCCCGCGTGGCCAGCTCCAGCACGCGGAAGCGCTGGTGCATCGCGTCGCAGAAGGGCGCGCCCGGGCGGCGGATGAAGAGCACGGCCGGGACCGGGTCCACCCGTTGCTCGCCGCCGCCTCCTGCCATGGCTGAGTTGACTAGCTGCAGTGTGCGCGTTTTGTCGAATAGATTTTTTCATCTTACATTTGTTAACTATAACAAATAAATCTTAACAAAAGAATAGCAATAGTTGTGGAAGGCCTTGTTTAGTTTTGAAAATTGAAAAGTTTTCGCTACCGTAGCACTTTCGTTCGTTTATGACAAATATTATCCAATCATGGACTAACTAGGATTAGAAGATTCGTCTCGTGATTTATAGCTAAACTGTGTAATTAGTTTTTGTTTTCGTCTATATTAAATGTTTCATTCGATGTGATGGAAAATCTTAAAAAACTTTTTGATTTTCAGGGTGAACTAAACAAGGCCGAAGCATTAACCATAATTTAGTCATTCCAGCTCACTAATCAGATCCAAGTTAAGTTCCAGAAAATCCTGACAATCGGAGCATTTGTTCTAGAATCTGGCATGTTTGGTTTCATAATCCCCACCCTAAATACATGGTAAGCATCTAGAATGATCTAAATAGGAGTAGGAGAAAACAACTTTACGTTGTTAACATTAACATAAGCTTTGTCACATGTCGAAGCGTTTGGTGCTCGATACAAATGAACCAAGACCAAGAAACCACCGAGACATCAAAATCCACACTTTCACATTGCTTCACGAAGAATGGTGTGATCCTGACCGTCTCACTTGGAAATCTTAGCAGTGAGCTCCCGGACCAGTTTCGCGGCGACCATGGCTGTCATCCCATCCACCGTGTCACGCTGTGGGTTGAACTCCACCACATCGGCGGCGACAACGTCACCCTGCAAATTCTGGAGGATGTTGAGCACATCGCGGAACGAGAGGCCTCCTGGCTCAATGTGAGAGACACCGGGAGCAAACGCTGGGTCAAGGCAGTCCACATCAACTGAGACATACACTCCCTTTACACCTTCCCCAAGTTTCTGCAGGGAAAGAATAGGTTGAGCACGGTTTTTAATCATGGAAAATCATATGGCGCCCTCATTAGCTAAAAGATTAAAATACCATGTTACAATGTTTCAAAAATCATGTATGTAGTACACCTAAAGTTAAGTGTAGTTGCAACAATTCAGATTGAAATTTATCTTTGATCCCAACAAGGGCGCCAGCCCCCCTGGGCACCAAATCTGCACTCTTTAACCATTAACAATCTGCACATTTCAGAAATTCAATAACCACCTATGTTATTACAGTTCCTTTCAAATTAAGATCGGTGATGGCTTGTTAACTGAGAATATCAACTTAAGTGACAATTTAAACTGATAGTCACATGAAAAAAGGACACAATAGGAAGAATCATATGTCATGCACATCTTATAGGCTGTATCATCTATGTTTTACATTTTGAGTTGATATAAAAGCAAGAAAAATACATCCAAATGATTAAACTAAAGCATGTTACCAGATTCTCAAGCTTCTCTCGGTCCTTTGAGAAGGTTCGCATCTCATACTGTTCCACACCAAATCTCTTCCCTTGCTCACGCCCTTCTTTGGTAATTGATCTCAATCCAACCTGAAGTATGTTGGAATCAGGATAAGGGTGACAGAAACTGGTATTTACACTAGTGACAGGACAGCCATAAAAGCAAAGTCAAGGGCATCAACCTGGAGCCGACTAAATCAAGGAGAGAAAACTAATTGCAGTTGCAGCATGATAAAAACTGCGATATCCAGTACGGCATTATTTAAACCATGCTAGCTCTTGTCCTAGTACAAAATTGATGGATATTGAAAGCTAAAGCCACATGACAGATTTTTCAATGTACAGTATCAACCTAGCAACATTACACTCATTTCATGGAGTAATAGTATTGATATTTTACTTGAAACCCTGAGATGAAATAACACAAATTACCTGTAGCAGTCTCCTGGCATAACCACCTTCCATTATTCTGGCAAATGAAGAGGCATGTGAATAAGTGTTCCCTTCAAAACAGTCATAGATATCTGGATGTGCATCAAGATGAAGAATGTCAACAGGTCCTCCAAGCTTTTCAGACACAGCTCTAACCACTGGATAAGATATCGAGTGATCGCCTCCTAACACCAACGGTCGAAGAGGCTCCTACAAAACAGTGCGCCACACTAAATAAATACGTGAAACAGAACAGAAAACTAGAGCTATTACAATACATGTATCAAAAACATTTTCCAGTTTCTGAAACGAAACTGAAAGTGTACCATTAGTGATACTAAATAAGTAAATATCTTGCATAGTTAACAAAAATTATTATGAGGCACTCATCATGGTATAATATGCTTACCTCCTCCATCACTGTTTTGACAGACTCACTAATTACATGCATCAATCTGTCATCTTCGACGCCACAGTCACGGATCTCTTGAATGGGGACATCTCCAACATCAGTTAGCACCCGAGGATCATTCAATTCTTTGCCTGTTTAACAGGAACATCATATATGTTGAAATGGTTCTTATATTTAATGTATGTTCAGTAGTATTAAATGTACCTTCCTCTGTGCTAGAGTTTGTGCTTCCACACCAAATGGCCTCCCTTATGCGTGGAGGAGCAAATGCAGGGCCTTGTAAAAAGGATGAGTTGTGACCAAGAGGGACCCCTAAGAGCGACGCTGAAGCTTTCACGCCACCCAGAGCACGCAGCAACTCTGCCTGCACAAGAACAAGTATACACTTCAACAAAAGCACAAGCAGCTATTTCTGAAGAAAATCAGGTTGTATATAACTTTCCCTTGTTCCATGTACACACTAATGTGTACTGTTTTGTTCACAGACTGGAACAGAGTGAAGCAATTCGAAAATAAGAACAAGATATTTTCAACTTGTTATGCACCCTTTGTTCAGATATGGCAATATTATGTGTGAGGCTTGCCATTCCAATAGGAACACTTTAAAACTATCAGCTTAGATTCCATCTTCTGAAGCAAATAATAACTCGAAGTTGCGCATGTCAGCTTTGACCATATCTTACTAGTGTCATTATTGAAGAACCATATTATAGATCTTGAAAGGCTCGATTATCAGATAAACTGAATAAGAGTGTCAGAAAAGGCCTCAGGTAGTTTTTCCTACTGGTGAAAAAATTCAACTGTTTTTAGAGGTAGTAGTATGTAACAATCAACAAGAACTGGAACTTCATCACATCATGGAACGGAATGAAGCATGGAAAGGAGAAGACAAATATTATTTTCTGAATTAAGGCCTTGTTTAGTTCGCAAAAATTTCAGTTTTTTGGCTACTGTAGCACTTTCGTTTTTATTTGACAAACATTGTCCAATCATGGAGTAACTAGGCTCAAAAGATTCATCTCACAAATTACAGATAAACTGTGCAGTTAGTTTTTATTTTCATCTATATTTAATGCTCCATGCATACGACCAAAGATTCGATGTGACGGAGAATCTTGAAAATTTTTGCGAACTAAACAAGGCCTAAGATTTTCTTTTCTGCACTCTTCTGTCAGCTACAGAAATTTTATATATGAGGCCTAGTACTTTATATGAAAGACATTTTAAACTATCTGAACATTAGATTCTTTCTGAAGAAAGTACATAAGAGGGCGTGTGTGCATGGCAGCTTTGAGCCTTTGACCATATCTTACTTATGTTGTCAGTAAAGGAATCATATTATTATAGGTTTTAAAATACTCAAAGTGTGTAAGTTGAAAGCAAGCTTCTGCACATCTTGAGGCATACATTGTTTCCCCAATGGTTGAAAAGACATGTGAAAATACAGCACTAAAGTCCATGTATTCGTGAATACTCTCTGAATCACTTTTGAAGGTTCACCACTGTAAGCAGATGGTGTCTGCACTTTACAATTTGCTAATGACAGTTGGACCAAACTGCACTGTGGCGATCACATGGGACGGCGCATGCTAAATGCATACTCAGAAAGTAAACAATTGAGAAATTTGAACTCCCTTATGCTGCCTCTTGCATGTAAAGAGGAGTAACATACAGAGGCGATTCAGTTCTGAATTTTGGTTGCCTTCTGGTCAGTACCTGTTGCAAAATTTTTTGGAACTAAACAAGGCCAGAAAGCAAATATGTGCAATGCATAGGAAGGAGCAAGTAGCCGCAGCAGAAACTGTTGCGACTTAAGTTCTGAAGCACAGGGATTTGTTTACTCTAACCGTATTCCTTACTATTATAATGCAAGCCTGCAGTGGTAGAAGCACCGCTGATTATTAGCCGATTAAGGGATCAATTCGCATCACCCCACATGTGAATGTTAAAAAAAAAGGTTAAAAAAAGTTCATCTGGATTCCTATCGATCCTAACCAGTTCGCATCACCCCACATGTGAAAAAAGAAATAAAAGGAAAAGAAAAAGGTCCTCTGGATTCCTATCGACAATGCTTGTCTGATTATTCGTCGTTGAAGGGATCGAAATGCGGGACCAAACAGAATTCAAATCGCATGTTCGGGTGGAATGGAATATTCAGAAGAACAATTCAAGTACGGGGCAGTATATGTATATTATTATTATAATCTCTAATATTACAGGGAATAATAATGGGAAAAAGGCAAGAAGAGCCTGAAACAGATGAAAAGAGAAAGGGGGGATCTTCAGAGGGATGATGGGCTGACCTTGAGCTTTGCGCGCTCGCGGATGAGGGTGAGTGAGGCGTCGATGACGCGGCTCTGGCCCCGCTCCACCGCCTCCGTCGACACCTTCGCCGCGCTGAGGCGCTGGATGTGGTGGATCCACTTGGTACCCGCCGCCGCGCCGCCCATCTCTTCGGCGGAACCCGACTAGAGCCCTCTCCCCTCGGGCTCACTCTCCCCCCCCCCAACTCTCGATTCTCGATGGATCCGCGGCTGCCAGCGAGCAGGAAAAGAGGCGGCGGAGGACGCAAGAGGCAGCTGGAGGAGACGTGCCGCGGCGGCGTTGCCGGCGGCTCTTCTTCACTCTCACGTAACCCACACGTGACAGGCTCACAGCGTTTGCGCAGCGTTTGGAATGGAGCGAAAAAAAAAAAGAGAGACTAGAGAGCTCATGAATTCGGCAATTATTTGTTCTTTCTTCTTCTAAACTGATATCTGGGTGGTGTTACTTCTGATTCGTTGGGAGAGAAAATGCTGTTCTATTGTTGGAAAATATCAGCACTATTTTTATATAAATCTGCACTATCCGTTGGATGATTAAAAATTCTAGTGCATTCTCTTCCGTTTTTAGAGCCGGAGACTTTTTTACCGCACAAACATTTTGTAAATTTGTGCTTATGTGAAAATAGATAGGGTAAGCGTGGAATTGGAAAATAGATAAGGTAAGCATGGAATTGGACATGAATATCCAAGTTTAGCATGCTTTTTTTTTAAACATCTCCAAAAACTTTATTGATCAAGGATAGTTACATCGTTTGCTAGAAGAGATAGAATAAATGCAGAGGATCATCGTCCCAAATACAATTCATCTTCGAATTCATTGCTTGCCTAGCTAGTTCATGGGCCACTTGGTTGTCTTCTCTTCTTACATGCTCAATTGAAATCTCCTGGAATCCTCCCCAGACCGTATCACATTCATCATATATCGCCGCAGCGGAGTTTGCCGTAAACCCTCCAGCTCTCATTATCTCCACCACTTCCATGCAGTCCGACTGGATGATCAGCCGGTTTGCACCCACATGCTGGGCTAGCATAAGACCTTCCTTAAGCGCGTAAGCTTCTGCCATTTGAGCATCAACCAAGTGAGCTATATAAGTATTTGTAGCTGCTATCATTCCTCCCGTGCAGTCCCTTATAATCGCCCCCGTACTTCCACTTCCTTCCCCTTTATTATAGGATGCATCAATATTTATCGTTACATATTCCTCAGGTGGTTTCTTCCATCCTTGTCGAATTGATCTAGTTGTAGTTCTTGGTTAGAGTCACAATTGACAAGCCGGCTCTTGCAGGAGTCTGTACTCTTTCACCATGGACAATCTGCCTTCTCTCCCACCATAAGAACCACCCACCAGTGAGGATTAGTTCAGCTAAGCCCACCTCCAATCCCTGGACTTGCTCGCCTCTGCGGATGACATCCTGTAAGACCATACATCCTGATCGATCAGTGGCTAGGAGGTCACTGATTTTATTCCACATACCCATCGAGCTCCAGACTGCTTTGGCACGGTCACAACTGAATATGATATGCTTCACATCTTCCTCTCCATTGTTGCATATTGGACATCGTCCATCTTGAATTATATGTCTCTTAGCCAAAACTGCATTACACGGTATTAAGCCTTTTAGCACTCTCCAACCGAAAATCTTGATTTTCCCCGTCACCTTTAGATTCCACAATTTCTTCCACGTCTGAATATGAACTCCGTCGGTAGGTAGCCCACGTTGGCGTTCTCCAAATCTATGTTTCCACTGAACATGGTATGCAGACCGTACTGAAAACAGCCCGTTCCTGTTATGATGCCATGCCACAAAATCCTCTCGCCCTGGTGTGATCGGTATTTGAAGGATCCGATTCACATCTGTGTTTGAGAAAATTGAACAGACTAGCTGCTCATCCCATGTACACGTAATCGGGTCAATTAACTCATCAACCTTAGTCATCAGATTGTTACCTCTTCTTGTTTGGATCTTCATGTTATGACTGCCCGGAATCCAGCTGTCTTCCCAAATATTTATTTGGGTTCCATCACCCACACGCCAAATGTACCCCAGCTTAAAGCATTTCAAGCCTGCTAAAATACTCTGCCACGTATATGAACACCCTGCCTTCATTCTTGCATTCAGTAATCTACCATCAGGATAATACCGGGCTCTAAGTACCCTGGCACACAAAGAATCAGGTGCACTCAAAAGCCTCCATACTTGCTTTGCTAGCATCGCTTCATTAAAAGATTGTAAATCTCTAAATCCCATCCCTCCTTCTCCCTTGGGTAAGCAAAGTTTCCACCACTCTTGCCAATGGATCCGTTTATGATCATTGTCATCACCCCACCAGAACTGTGCAATGGCATTAGATATTCCTTTGCAAATTTTTTTAGGAATTTTAAACACCATCATAGCATAGACTGGTACAGCTTGAGCAATGGATTTAATGAGGATCTCCTTACCACCATAGCTTAATAGCTTCTCCTTCCACCCACTTATTCTGTGGATCACTCTATCAATCAAATGTCTGAAGCAGTCGCTTCAATCAGCTCCTATCAACGCCGGAAGTCCCAGATATTTATCCCCCAATGCTTCAGTAAGAATATTCAGGGCCTCACATACTTCAGTTTTGACATTCACATCAGTATTGCCTGAAAAGAAAATACTCGACTTGGCTTCACTTAATTTTTGCCCCGAGTTGAGGCAATATCTTTGGAGGATATCCTTCAAGCAATCTGCGTTTTTCTTATCCGCATGCATCAGAATGAGAGAGTCATCAGCAAAAGCAAATGGGAGACAACCGGTGCTTCTCTACAGATTCTGACTCCCTCCAGCTCTCCTCTCTCCTCAGCTCCTTGTATCATACAGGACAGCCCTTCCGCAACCATCAGAAAAAGGTACGGCGATAGGGGATCACCCTGCCGTAAGCCCCTTGTTGGAGTAATCATCTCTGTTTCCACTGAATTGAATCGGATTCTATACTTAACTGACTTTACACATGCCATTACTAGCTTCACCCAGCGTTGATCGAATCCCAGCTTGATCATGATTTTCTCCAGAAAACCCCACTCCACCCTATCATATGCTTTGTGCATATCCAATTTTACAGCACACAGCCCTCTCTTCCCCTTCTTCTTTTTCATAGTATAAATACATTCATAGGCCAATAAAATATTATCTGTGATCAATCTTCCCGGAACAAAGGCGCTTTGATGATGACTAATAATATCAGGAAGAATAATTTTCAGTCTGCTCGAGAGCACCTTAGAAATTACCTTGTATACCACGTTACATAAAGAAATCGGCTTGAATTGTGCCACTTTATCTGGATTTTCCACCTTTGGAATCATAACAATCGTGGTATTATTCCACCCCTCTGGTATGGTGGAATTGTTAATTGCGAGCAGAACTTCATTTATTAGATCATCTCCCAGCATGTTCCAAAATCTTTTGAAAAATATAGCATGTAACCCATCCGGCCCTGGAGCTTTAAGATCACCAATGCTAAACAGAGCCTTCTTCACCTCTTCTCTGGAAAACGGCGCCATCAGTAATTGGTTCATCTCAACAGTTACCTTGCGCTCAACATCACCCAAAACTCCTTCATCAACATTATTCACTTCGGATGAAAACAAATTTCCAAAATAATCTTTTACCATTGTTTTCATTACGCCAATGTCCTCGTGCCTTACCCCCTGGTCGTCGACAAGCCCCTTGACCATGTTTCTTTTTTTCTTGTCGATGCAAAGTGATGAAAATAGCTCGTATTACGATCACCATGTTTTAACCAATTAGCTCTAGCTCTTTGAACCCAGGTAATCTCCTCCTGTTCCATGAGTAGTTCTAGCCGCAAAAGAAATTCCTTTTCGGCTGCTATGGCCTCATCTGTCAACGGTCCCCTTCTCACTGCTTCTAGGTCCCGTTTTAGCTTCTTCATACGTTGGACTGGTTTCTTCAATATATTCCGGTCCCAATCATGAAGATCATGGTGCACGGCCTGGACCTTTGACATCAGGTCAGGAGCATGTCCCATAGCTCTTGCTCGAGCCCACGATGCCTGCACTATTTCTTCCACTGTTTCCTCCTTCAACCATCTTGCTTCAAACCTTCTTGTGCCCTCCCTAGGCTGCACCGTCCCCGACAAGTCATCGGTATTAACAATGAGTGGACGATGATCTGATTTCACCATCTCCCCATTGATCAGAACAGCATTCGGAAACATCATATTCCATCTTGTGTCAGCTGCCCCACGGTCCAGGCGCTCCCTGATTTTTCCTCTACGCCATGTGAATTTATCGCCAGAATACCCAATATCTGATAAATCACAATCTAACAGAGCATCCTGGAAGGCTTGCATTTGTGCTTGTGCACGAGGTCGGCCCCTTCCTTTTCATGATGGAATAGAATTTCATTGAAATCTCCTAGGGCCAGCCAAGGCAATGACAGATCATTATGCAACGACCTCAGAGCCTCCCACGTCAAGTGTTTATGATCCCACCTCGGTTCCCCATAAATGCCAGTTAGTCTCCAATCTTCCTCCCCTCTAATCACCACATCTATGAAATATTGCGAGACTTTCTGACACTGTATAGAGACTTCCTTCTTCCACAACATCAGCAAACCCCCACTCCTCCAATCACTTGCATTGATGATGAAGTGGTCGCAACCCAATCTCCTTTTTAGCCTTTCTGCCTTAACTTCGCCCAGATGAGTTTCAGATAGAAAAAACACATCGGGTTTCTCGCGCTCCTGGATCTCCCGCAACGCACGAACTGCCCGGGCACTAGCAAGGCCCTGGCAGTTCCAAGCCATGATTTTCATTGTTCCCGGTCACTCTCCTCGAAGGAGAGCGCTGATTTAATATTTGTGGTTTTCACAGACGATTCCACCTCTCCCCCATTCCTTCTTGGCCTCTTTTTATCTTGCTCTTTTAACGGACTAATAGCTGAATCCACCTGACTTGGGTGTTCCAACCGGTTGACCTGCATAGCCACCCGGCCATTGCCATCTTCCTCCATCAGTCCCTTCTTCAAGACTAGTGCTTTCCCATTGTCCTGCTCATCCTCCATAACAGTGTCCGTAAACTCATCATCATGGTAGCCTTCTCCCCTTCCACCACTTCTCCCTCTTCCCCGACCTCCACCTCTACCTCCTCGCTGATCCTCTCTCCCTGACTGTGGGACGAACGAAACGCGTAACCAATCTCCCCACTGACAGCTTTGTTTTTCATGAGTTCCATCACCACATTCGGTCACTTCATGCCCAATACACCCGCAGTAGAAACAAAAGCTTGGCAGCTTTTCATATTGCACCAAATACTGGATCCTTTCCTTGAGTGTGATCGGCACCACTCTGACCAACGGCTTGTTAAGATCTAGCCAGACCCTAGTACGCAGATAGGGCGTCGGGCTAATTCTCCCCTCATTCACCATCACAGCAATAGGATCACCAACTTTCTTCGCTACTTTCTTAGCTAACTCCCTCTTCTTCATCAGTCCCTCTGGAATTCCTTGGATCCTTGCCCAAACTGGGATTTTATCCAGTTTATAGGCGAGCACATTAGAGAATCCGTCATACTCCTGCATCACTACCGTCGCCCCACGAAACAGCCATGGACTTCCTTCCATCACTCTCCCCCAATCTCCCAGGCAATGGAGTTGAACAAGGAATAAATTTGGCTCCAAAACCTTGAAGTTCACCTCTTTAGCTGCCAACCAGGCGTTCCTCAGCGCGCTGAAAAGTGCAGCATGGCTGAAGGGCTTGGAGGTATGAACCCTAAAAAGGGCTAACCATCTTACTTCTTTCACCAGATCTTCCAATTCACCGGATAGGTCGAGATCATCTTCTTCCTCTCCCTGCAGATTCAACTGGTTCAGGCAATCTTCCAAACTAGGGTTTTGAAACCCTTCCGTCGTCTCCACGCCCTCCCCTTTGTCCTTGGTTTGATCCGCCATGCACAACACCGGTTGAACTCTGACTCCTAGCGGAGGAAAAGTGCAGCACCAGCGAAGGATTTTGGTGGAGAAATCATGTCAATCTTGGTCATTTTTAGGTGGACTCCCGCGTCGCCGCCGGAGGACTTCGAAACCCTAAGTTAGGGGATTCTCCTGACACTAGGCTCACTTTGCCTAATAGTCAATATTCAGTTTGTTTCAAGTTTAGCATGCTTTTGTGGCATAAGAACATGAATCCAAATATCTTCACATATAAGAATATAGAGAGAGTTAAGCAACATGGATGAGCATGATCACTATAAGAAAATCAATGGCTTTGGAACAATGGTGGTAAAGTGAGGAAGACTAAAGGCAACGATCTGTATTTGATTAAGGTGTGGTTATCAAAAGATAAGATGTAGGTCTATGGGGCTAGGGGAGCTCAACCCCCTATTTAGTTGTCTCCATATGTTTAACCTAGCTCCTAGAGCTAAAAATCTTGAACGCCTAGACCCTTGTTGTTTTCTCTGACCTCCCAAGCCACTCATTCTTATGCACTCCTCTAGGGCGAAGCCTCACATCTTCGTTCCCTTTTCAGTCTCATCCACCTCTGAAAGGTCCAAATGGCTAGAGGGGGTGAATAGCCTATTTAAATTTTCTACAAACTTCAACTAGACAAGTTGATTAGTAAAACAAAAGGCGAAGCTATTCTAGCACTAGCACAACTAAGCTATGCAAGCCATCTACACAAGTCTAGCAAGAAAGCTAAACACTAGTTACAACAAGAAAGCACAACTAGAAGCTTGCTACACTCCTAAACAAGAAAGCTAAGCTAAACAAGCTACACAACTAGCAAGGTATGCACACAAGTAAAGGAGATGGGAGTGATTGTTATACCAACATTGTAGAGTAGAAATATAGCCAATCAATCAATCACAATTACAAGAGAATCCTCGGCAAGAGATGACACAAGATTTTTTACCGAGGTTCACTTGCTTTCCGGCAAGCTAGTCCTCGTTGTGGCGATACACCCACTTGATGGATCACGAGCTCATTGGCAATCCAAAGCCAAACCCTCAGCGGGTGCCGCACATCCACTCACAAGATGGGGATCCTCCAAGCCACGAGCAATCCACTAGAGTAGCCAATTGCGATCTCCCACGGGAAAGGCTCAAGAACCCCTCACAAATCACTTGGTGAGGCTCGAAACAAGCTCCAATCACGAGCTCAACACCACCACTGCTCCAAGCCGTCTAGTGTGTCGGGAAACACCCAAGAGTAACAAGAAATTTGCAGTAAACTCAAGAATCAAGTGCCACTAAATGCAACTCTCAAAGCAATGCACTTGAATCTCACTCAATCTCACTAGGATTAGCAATCAAGCAAGGAGATGAGTGGAGGGAGTATTCTCTAGCTCAATGTATGCATCAAGTATTCAATTGTGCAAGAGTTGGTCTCCCAAAGCCGGTCACCTTCTATTTATAAGCCCCCTCAAAGAACTAGCCGTTGGCCACTTTCACTTGGATGAAAACGGGGGCACCGGACGCTACCAAGTGATCACCGGACGCTCGACCCCCAGCGTCAGGTGCTCCGAGGTTGGCCACGTGTCCTACTTGAAACTCGTGTGTCAGTCTCTAACGGCTACCTGCAGAACACCGGACGCTCTGTGTTGACGGTCCTTAAGTATCAAATTTAATTATCAAATAAACAAAGAAAAGGATCCAAATGAAATCAACATCTAGACTTAGGGTTTTATCTGACAGAATTCCACGAGTTTTGGTGTTTGTCTATTTCTGCAGGGGGTTATCAGGAAATAAGGAAGAAAGGCCCACATGTCGGGATTACATAGAGATATCAACCCACCGCGCAATTTTCTACCATCTAGAAGACTCCAGAAGCCACGGGAAGGAAGCGGAGCCCGAAAGGGGCCAGGCCCAGGGCGCCCGCCCTGAGGACCTGGGCGCCCGCCCACCTCTGGACTCCGTTCCGGACTCTCTTCGCACACGACGTTCCACCGACCTATTGGATCCAGAATAACATAGTACCACCTCGCCTATCGACCCAAAAACGCATAGAAGGGGAGGACTATATAAGGAGACCCCCTCTGGCCCCTGGAGGAGACAAGAAATTATCATAGAGATTGAGGGGTGCCCTCGAAGGAAAACCTCTTCTCTAAATAATATTTCTTTTTAGGCTTAGCAACCAATGTAAGGTAGAAATAGATCTTATAGTTTCTACTAGATTGAGAGAGATAGAGTGGAGGTGTGGATCGGAGGAAGGCCGGCCTGTCGGTGTCTACTCCGAGTTGTACCTACGGGATCAAGTCTCCTAACCCGAGGCTTGCTTCTAAGATTCTTCAGTAATTCGACTTCTAATACTAGTAAGTTCTTGTTTTATTGTTCTTTGGTTTATGAGTTTACTTTAATCCTCTTCCGGTTGAGTATTAGAGTAATCACTTGTTAGCGTAAACGTGGTGTTTAGGCTAGGGTACTCATAGATATCCCCTGACTAGCTGGACCGTGGTAGTAGCGAGGAACGTGACATTTCCGAGTTACCTTTGCAGATCACATCTCGTTAGCAGGACGGGTAGGTTTATAGGTGCGGGTCGAACATCCTTTGTGTTGTCTAGATTCCGTGAGCCTCCCCAATAGAACAGTAGATCATTCTTACCAAGGTTAGAACGAGACTAAGGTTGCAGTCTTCTCTATACATCACTCACATCGAGAGACATTCTTTGTAGCCTAAAGGGGTAGTAGCAATAGATTTGGTTAGTCAGATGCACCCTTTCTCCCAGTGGTAAAAATATAAATACGATAACTCTGGATAACCTCCCGGGTGAAATGCTCACCGATATCCGTGCGCTTGCGGATCATTTTCTAATTGCGTTACCAAATATCAACAAGCATTTCTGGCGCCGTTGCCGGGGAGAAAGACGGTTTGCTGAGATAACTTTGAGTCTTGCTATTATCTTGTATTATACTTTTATACTTTTATTCTTTTATCTTTTTATCTTTATGGATAACTCAAATTCCATACCTATTATTGAATTCTTTGCACCTTCGAAGTCCAGCCATAGACCATGGGAGTCAACACGTCCTAATTATGATCTGTGTCCGGAGTTGATTGCAATAGGTCAAAACCAACCCTTTTCTATAGCTGAGGTCCTATCTTTTAATCAAGAAGATAATGCACTTTTAGCTACACCTAGGGAATCTGTTAATCTTTCTATAAATTCTGGTTTAGACCTAGCCCTACAAGACCATGTTTTTCCTAAATATTTTCACATTGGTCTTAATCATATAACCTTTGCTAGAGTCCTTCTTTCTTTATCTATTAGTAAAGGAAGGTATGTCTTCATTCGTGGACATCCTTCTTGCACTAGTCTTCGTAGAAAAATTTTAGAAATAGAGAAGAAATCATCTCCCAGACGAGGAAAGGAAGTTTCAATAGCCGATTTCCAAACATTTCAATCCCATGATTCGGCTATCCATCCCATCCTTGAGCTTAATAGTTTCTACTATGCTCTTCCTCTTGAACCTCCCGATAATCCTATGAATCTTTCTAGACATCCCATGCATAAGAAGGAGGATCGAGAAGAGCAACATCAATGGCTAGAGGGCATTAAAAATCCATGTGCTATCACCATTGAATGGATAGATAAAACAAACTTGAGAGACAATCCTAGAGGAATTTTAAACATTCATGAAGAATCATCCTTGGAGTTTGAGAATGAGAGAAACAACAGTGAGCATGGAAGTTATTTCATAAATACCTCACCCAGTCCTTGCTCATATAAAACATCTCTCCAATCAATTAGTCTCTCCATCCTTATCACATTTGAGATCTCCAACCCCCTCTCCCTCTTCATTTATAAAAACTTTAAAAGGGTGGTTGTCGATGTATATGTCTATAATAAATATTGCAGATCTCGTTGAGTTGATCTTGATATGGGTAGGTGTTGGAGGGGAAACCACTTCACCAACATAACTTGATGGTTTCCCAAGGACAAGCTTAGTGTCCTAAAACAAGCACTTCTAATTATTTGCAACATTGCCTTGTGTATTGAGCATATAAAGATAATTGTAGAAATATTCCTTCGGGTATTCTTGTCACTAACCTTTCCAGGATTGGAGCAAGAAGATCGGATGAATGACAAGCACAAGGTATGTCCAACCAACCATCACACAACATTGAATTCATCCAAACTTGAATTTTGCAAAATTCAAGCTTGGGGGAGTACTTTATATAAAAACATCCTTTGCCATGTTGCTACGTTGGTTGTCCCTACCTTTGAGAGATGCTCAATTTGTTAAGTACTAATTACACTACTTCACCTCCACTTGAGTAGATTGCTATAAATGCTCTCATGCTACCTTTATTTGCTTTAGTATATGTCTAGGTTTGGAGTAGTTTCATTTATCTCTTAAATCAAGCATGGTGCTTCGTTTAGGAATGATGATCTTACTTCCAAAGGATTTTTAAATTAAGCATGGTGCTTAGGTTAAAATACCCTCCTAAATCAAATTAGACATGGTGTCTAGGTTGATTTTTGAGCCGATAGTATGCTATAGTAGATATGGGATATTTTGTTGGACTAACCCCTGCAGGAAAACTTTCAATATCAACCTGGGAAGTCCTGAGATACAAACTCATTGGAGACAAAGGAGACACATAAAGTTTAACAATTTGCACAAGACGGACATAGCTCATTCATCATAAAGAGATGATTTATGGAGGGTGCCACAAACACGATGCACAACCGCTAAGAAAGGAAAGCTTCCACAAGGTGATACTGTACCATCACTCTTCAAGTAAGGTAACATTTTAAGGTACTTGACTATCACTTTTATAAGCTTCTCCTTGGTTCTAGCATTCACATAAATAAAGAGGCAAAACATGTATGATTTATAACTCCAGATTAACCAACTCAATTAATTCAACATGTTTAATCCTTTAATCTTTGTTCTTAGTACTACCTTCGTGATCCCACACTCCTAATTATATAAGCTAAAGTATTGCACATTCAATATTTGGGAAGATATAAACAAAACATAAATATAGATAGATTATCTTTCCATTAGGTTGAACCATCTGATCTGACAAATGCTACACTCATGATCCATCAACTTTGTCTTGCTCACTATGCTTAAGGTTAGAGAAGAACAAATACACTTTTGGTTCTGTTGGTGTTTTCCACCAACAGGGCCCATGCACTTGATCTCTACCTTGTCTCTATGAGCAGGAACACTTCGAGCATAATATGAAGGAGTTTTACAACTCCCAGATTCCACCAAGTGAAGAACTAGGATCTACGAGCACAAACACACTGGAGATACTGGACGCTCAGGCAATCACTGCCCTAAGATGCTTGAGGACGTGAACTACATCAACAACAATAACAACTATTACTACAACCGTCCTCAACAACATCAAGGTTGGAATCAACAGAGGCCTAATTACTCAGAGAGGTGATCTAGGACGCCCCGTCATCCCGATCTCCATCGGCATGGTGGACTTCCCAAAAGCACTCTGCGACTTTGGCTCCAGCGTCAACACTATGCCCAGGGTTGCAGATCGGACACTCAGTTTCCCAAAGGAAATATTGAAGAACCTCTGCGTCCGAATTGGTACCTTGTATGCTCTAGCAGACTTCATGGTGATAGAGACTGGTACTGAGGAGAGGGCACCCATCATCTTAGGGAGGCCATTCCTAAACACTAGAGCTGTCATCTACGCTAATGCTGCCAAGATCAGTCTCTACATCAAGGGGAAGAAGGAGACTTTCCTTCAAGAACAAGACTACACAAACTTCAGAGCAACCCCGACATGAACCAAGGAAGAGGACCAACAGGAGGAACAGGAACAAGCAAATGTGGACCGAGTCAGCTAAGATGGTCACTGCAGTTCAAGGAGGTCAAGATCGTCGACTCAAGTCACCTTTCTTGATCAAGAAGGACGACCCTGGTGTTCTAAGCATTGAGTGCACAATCAACAGATACTCTTTTCAGAAGACACTCTACGACATCGGATCTAACGACAACATAATGGCCGCAGTCACTTATCAGCTCCTGCATGGAACCATGCCCCTACAACCAATATACATTCAGCTATAGATGATTTTCAGGTCATTGACATGGGAGAAGACGAGTATGATCCACCCACCATCCTTGGAAGACAGTTCCTCAGCACTATCAAAGCCATTATCTATATTAGAACCGGAGAAGTCCACATGCGCTTCCCCTCTGAGAAAGGTACGCCACTACTTTAATGATTATATAGTTGAAGATTCTAAGCAGGTCAGGACAAGAAGAAGACAACGCAACTGCAACCAGAGGAGGCAAATCATCAAGGACGGACGGGTAGACTACGAAGGAGAAGTGATAAGGACTGAAGACATACAGCTTGAACAGAACTGTCCTGAGGAGACCGTAGCACCGAGTCACATGTGGAAAGAGAAGATAGTTATACACAAAGAGGAGGCGCCGCCGGAATCACCGACTACGTCATCCAGCGAATCCCAAGACGATTAAGAAAATGGAGAGTCCCGCTCGGAGGACTTAAAAACACCGAACGCCTTGCCAAGAGGTAAACTTGGTAGTTATCCTTTCCCTTTTAATTATTTTAAATAGTTTACTTAGTTAATCATGTTCGTATTATCCTAGAAAGAAAACGAAAAATATGAAAAAAACTGTAAGCCCCATGTGAGTAGACGAGTGGCATAAAACCCATAAGTACATTCACTGTGGTGGCATAAAAATAAAATAAATATTTTTCTGCTTTATAAAAACAAAAATATAAAAACAGGGAGTAATATTTATTAAGGAGTCTCAACATGATAAAGGCTAGATATTTATGCTAACACTTAATCAGTTCCACAAGCTTTGTTGTCTATTTGAGCTCCACAGAATTTAAGAATCAAGAAGACTAGCAGACGGAGGACATTCTAATCGCTGTCAAAATACTGCTGACTTTCAAACACACCTTTGCCACCTGCTAGCTACATCAAGAGAAATTACGTCAAAATTCAGCTTGGGGGAGAGCACCCCCATTTATCTCGATAAGTATTTCTATCTATCTTTATACTTATACTATATTAGAATATAAATACACATAACTATGAAAAACCAAATAAAGATTTTATGCTTATATATATTTTGCTTAGTGTGTTTAATAAATAAATAAAGTGGCTATGCTAATCTGTATCTAATAAAACTTAAGCATGGATATGATGAATAGTTGCTCTGCCTAATTTGCAAATTTGAAGTTCTCTCTCAAGTTTAGATATAACTGTTATAATTTAAGGCTTGCTCTAGACCTAAACTTGTGGGATGAAAACTTGATCTGAAGTCTAAGTTGTTAACGGATACGATATGGGAAGGTTGAGCTGCTGTTTATCTGTTCCTAGAGATGCTAGAATTCTGGAGAATTTTATCTTTGAAAATCTTTAAAATGTTGCATGATGAGTTCCTGTATGATGAGAGTTTAAATTCCTACCACAGCCATATATACATGCTTGCTAGACCTTGAGCCACACATTTACTATTTACTGCTTATGAGCATTGAGTGTGGTCAAGCTGTGTAGACCCTTAGGAGCTTGTCATGTGGTTAAATCAAGATTCACTTGCACGTTCACTCATACATGCTACTTCTACTCCGGAAGTACCATCCACATATATCTACTCATTTCCATCTCCAAAACCACCCAAAAGTATTCTACTCCTAATCCGGGAGAGAATAACCAAAAATATTTCTGTTTCCCCTTGTGAAATAAATGCTCAAGTTATCTTGTTACTACCACTTGCTATATTATCTCAAGAGATGAATGCTCTGAAAAAAAAGAGAAAAAGAAAATAAAAGGAGCAAGTGCTCGGAACCTCGAAAGAAAAGAAAAAAAAAGAGCATCTCATTCTCCTCATAAAGTTTCAAAAGCAAGGAAGGTATGTATCCCCTCAAAGAGCAAAGTAGAATTAGACTGCCCCCACCATTGTTATCACCATCATCACCATACACCATTCATTCGCCACACATGCACATCTTGATTTGGCTTATTGATTTGTTTCTTTGGATCCATGGTTTGACTATGTAATAAATGTCTTGTAAGTATGTATACTTTATCTCCCACCTATGAGCTCCAGATATTAAAGCCTTATTAGAGTAGGGTGAGAGAGAAGACAATGTCACTATGCTTCATACCACAAATACTACATATCTTGAGAGAAGGCATATACCATCACTGCCTTGGTAAGGATCCAAAAATACCACAAAAGAGAGACATGAGAGAATCATACAAGGAATTTCTGAGTTTTATTTGAAAATCTGCAAAAACCCCAGAGCTATAGCTGATCAAGAATAAGAGACATGGCACTTGGCTAGACTGTTCTATCTTTTAACCACTCAAGACAGAAGTGACGGTTACAAGTCCTATGGTATAGGTAAAGTAAGTAAGTTTTAAGTCTTAACAGTTTATTCTAACTCGGAGATGAGATCTTGCTTAAATGCGTGTGTACTTCTAAGAAATGAAACCACTGCAGAAACTCTTGAGTTCATCCTTGCTCAGGGACGAGCAAGAGGTAAGCTTGGGGGAGTTTGTTGACGGTCCTTAAGTATCAAATTTAATTATCAAATAAACAAAGAAAAGGATCCAAATGAAATCAACATCTAGACTTAGGGTTTTATCTGACAGAATTCCACGAGTTTTGGTGTTTGTCTATTTCTGCAGGGGGTTATCAGGAAATAAGGAAGAAAGGCCCACATGTCGGGATTACATAGAGATATCAACCCACCGTGCAATTTTCTACCATCTAGAAGACTCCAGAAGCCACGGGAAGGAAGCGGAGGCCGAAAGGGGCCAGGCCCAGGGCGCCCGCCCTGAGGACCTGGGCGCCCGCCCACCTCTGGACTCTGTTCCGGACTCTCTTCGCACACGACGTTCCACCGACCTATTGGATCCAGAATAACATAGTACCACCTCGCCTATCGACCCAAAAACGCATAGAAGGGGAGGACTATATAAGGAGACCCCCTCTGGCCCCTGGAGGAGACAAGAAATTATCATAGAGATTGAGGGGTGCCCTCGAAGGAAAACCTCTTCTCTAAATAATATTTCTTTTTAGGCTTAGCAACCAATGTAAGGTAGAAATAGATCTTCTAGTTTCTACTAGATTGAGAGAGATAGAGTGGAGGTGTGGATCGGAGGAAGGCCGGCCTGTCGGTGTCTACTCCGAGTTGTACCTACGGGATCAAGTCTCCTAACCCGAGGCTTGCTTCTAAGATTCTTCAGTAATTCGACTTCTAATACTAGTAAGTTCTTGTTTTATTGTTCTTTGGTTTATGAGTTTACTTTAATCCTCTTCCGGTTGAGTATTAGAGTAATCACTTGTTAGCGTAAACGTGGTGTTTAGGCTAGGGTACTCATAGATATCCCCTGACTAGCTGGACCGTGGTAGTAGCGAGGAACGTGACATTTCCGAGTTACCTTTGCAGATCACATCTCGTTAGCAGGACGGGTAGGTTTATAGGTGCGGGTCGAACATCCTTTGTGTTGTCTAGATTCCGTGAGCCTCCCCAATAGAACAGTAGATCATCCTTACCAAGGTTAGAACGAGACTAAGGTTGCAGTCTTCTCTATACATCACTCACATCGAGAGACATTCTTTGTAGCCTAAAGGGGTAGTAGCAATAGATTTGGTTAGTCAGATGCACCCTTTCTCCCAGTGGTAAAAATATAAATACGATAACTCTGGATAACCTCCCGGGTGAAATGCTCACCGATATCCGTGCGCTTGCGGATCATTTTCTAATTGCGTTACCAAATATCAACACTCTGCAGGTCCACATCGGACACGTTCGGTGCACACCAGACTCATGCGCAGAGAGTTCCACAAGCATGCAGGGTCACCGGACGTGAGCCACCAGACGCACCCTGAGCGTCCGGTGCTCACCGGACTTAAACACAGGGAGGGTTGCAAAACGCCCTCACACCGGACGCTAACCACCGGACGCTCTCAGAGCGCGTCTGGTGCTCAACCCTAGCAGGGTTAAGCACACCGAACTCTGAGGCAAGCGTCCGGTGCCTCCGCACTCAGCGTCCGGTGAGTGTTTCTCAGTGAGAAAACACTCCGTGACTTCTCTAAATTTCCCATCGGCGCAATAGAAAATATGCACTTAATTTTCTCAAAAGTGCACCTCTCATCCCTAGGAACTCCACCTCCTTTGCAAATGTGCTAACACCACCAAGTGTCCATCACCAAAGTGCACGTGTGTTAGCTTTTCACAAACATTTTCATAAAGGTGTTAAGTTAGCACTTTACTAGATCCTAATGCATATGCTCAAGATATGGACCTAGTAGCACTTGATTTGAGAGATGATCGTGATTTCCCCTCTTGATAGTCGGCTATCTATCCTAAATCCGGTCAATCACTTCTCTACTCATCTTAAACCGGCAAAAGTAAAACCCTATGTTTATACCTTTGCCTTGTTCACTTTCTCCCTTGTCTATCATCATGATCTCCACAACATGCTTCATCTCTTTGTGATCATGTGGCCACCTTTCCATGCCACCATGCACCTTCATCACATGTGTTGCTATGCCTAACTCAAATCACTTAAATACAAGGCATTAGCAACTTGGTGTCATTAATTACCAAAACCAAACTTGGGCTTTCAACCTCTCACAAAGAACATCTCATACTCATCTTCTCATACTAGGATGCTCATCCTCTTTCTGCTCCTCTCATACTAGGTGCGAGGCATCACAAGCTCAACCATGTAACACCCGGCCCAGGGCTTAATAGGATTAATAGGAGACTCATACCAAAAGTTACAACTTCTTTTTCGGAAGCTCATCTTCAAAGAACTCTAAAGTTAGGCGTGCTTGGCCTAAAGAAATTTAGGGATGGGTGACCGATCGGGAAGTACTTCCCGGATGCGCACGAGTGGGAACAAAGTGTGCAGAAAAGACTAATGTTGGTCTGTGAGGACTGAATATGTCCTAGAAAAGCTGCCAGATATAAGTGGGCCCGGCCTCATGGAGGCGGGATGTTACATAATGGTATCAGAGCCGACCCTCGCGGTTTCACGGGCGCGTGTGTCGCAATTGCGCAGGCATGGTGTGCAAGGCTACTGCGACTTGCGACAGGCATGGTGTGCAAGGCTGGTGTGGATCCAGAGTGGTCACACAACATGGCATATGCACTGGCACTGGATGCACGGACGTGGCCAGGAGGGGACGTTCCTGGCTTGGGGTTAATCGACAAGGACGTCGATCTCTTAAGGGGGTGAGGATGTAACACCCGGCCCAGGGCTTAATAGGATTAATAGGAGACTCATACCAACAAGTTGCAACTTCTTTTTCGAAAGCCCATTGTTGGGTACCATAAAAGGGGATACCCAGATCAGAGCGATAAAAAACGCAAAGGACAAAACAAGTCATCCACAATCACCAGGGCACGGGCCCCAGATCTTCTGACTCCTGAGCCTCAGGGCCAAACCGCGACTCGCCCGACCCCCTGGGCCTCGGACGCAGACACCGTCTCGCCCGATCCCCTCGGCCTCAGGCATAAGTTCCGCCTCGCCCGACCCCCCAGAGGCTCGGACGCAGACACCGTCTCGCCCGATCCCCTCGGCCTCGGGTGTAAGTTCCGACTCGCCCGACCCCTCCAGGGCTCGGGCGCCAAACGACGTTCCACCAGATCAGGGCAAGGCTTCTGACGCACGGCGCCCATTCCCACGACATGACAGGCGCAGTAACTTCTGTATCACCGCAGGGCATGGTGACGACTATTCCAACCACCCTGGACACTGTGGCCTTACCTCTTTCACTATGCAACCTTACCTCTTTCACTGTGGTGTACTGCCTCACAGTGAAAGAGGAGTGGGGAAGGTTAATCAGCGTCACTGTTTGCTGTCTCCTCCCACAGTTAATAGGACAAGAAGCAGTATCACTGATCCGACCCCCATGACTCTTACAGGGCTCGGTAACCCTCTATAGGAGCAGCCATGCTGTCAGCCATCCCTCAAGGACGAGATGGACCAGCTTCAATAGGGTCGGGACTGTGGCTTCACCATTCAACAGAGGAAATCTACTCATGTAAAAACCTATCTTCCCTTGAGGCTATAAAAGGGGAGCCAGGGCTCACAACTAAAGACAGGTTCACAAGGCTCACCACACGCACTCACAGAATAGCAACCAACGCTCTGTCCGCCACAAAGCCGAGACTTGGGACTTAGCCCTCTCTCGCAACCCGCTTGTACCCCCCTACTACAAGCACCTTTGGGTACAAGGTTATACAGACCCCCCGATCTCACTGGACGTAGGGCATTCTTGGCCCGAACCAGTATAAATTCTCTATGTTTCACTTGCATCACCATCCAGGCTTAGGTAGTCACGCAATCTTATACTTGTTTGTGCCTAGACCACAATTCTAGATGCCGACAGTTGGTGCGCCAGGTAGGGGCCTTTTGCGTGGCATTTACCTTTTCCTACCAGGGAAGGCTTGGATGGCAGACGGATTTCACCCACTCCGCCGCGGCACCATCATGATGTTTGGGAGTTTGGAGTTCATGTCCCTAGGCTCCGGCTATGACATGGTCCTCCTCCCGCCACGTGGTGATGTTGAGCCTTGTCCCGAGCCGATCCCACCACAGTCAGTGCGTGGGAGGCGCTCAGGACACCATGCGGGGGGTGCCCGGCGGGGGCGTCAGAGGTCCCGGATCTCTGACGCTACCACTGAGGCGAGGGTCCATCCGGCCCTCCCCCTGCATATTCCTCACCAGATTGCCCACTCCTTCGGCTCGATACGCGCTAGAGGAAGGGCCCGCGGAGCATCAAGCTCCGCTCCACGGACCAACAGGGGATCATCATGACCTCCTGTTCCTCCCCGATCAAAGGGGAAGGCACGGCTCCCGCCCGCTCCCCAGAAAGGGGGCAAAGGGGCCTCGTCATCTCGTCCCCCGCCACCTACGGATGGGGGAGAAACAGCGGCACCTCCCGAGCTCCCTTTCGAGCTCAGGAACGCAGCCGCCACTTACGCCTCTTCCGTGAGCACTTCGTTAAGTGCGTATGCGGACCTCCCAGGGCACCACCTCAGGTCTGCCCTGGACCTCATTACGTCACCGCCTGTTTCGTCATACCTAGAGGATCTCACCTCAGGCAACGACGAGTGGGCCGGCGTCGACTTTTCTGGGTGCGGCGACCCGGAGACCTTCATGCGCTTCTCGGAGGCCAACAACTACTGCCTCGGCTACTCTGACTCCGACGACGGGAGCTATGACCCGTCACGAGAGTGCTTCAACCTTGAGGTCGAAGGAGCGCCCCACAACGTTCAAGGGGGTGTAGGACCCTCTAGGCAAGGGAACGCCACTCCACCGCCTAACCCGACTCCCAGGACCGATCCCGGAGCCCGCGGAGCAGCGTCAGCCCTCGCAGGGGGACATCGCCCTGACCTCGAACAGCTCGATGAACTGGAGGCCAGGCTCGAAGAGGAACGTGCACGCCTCCGCCAACTCCGCGAGGCCCTCGTCCGAGACCCATCCGGCCGCGGAGACGGGGGTGAAGCTAGACGCCGTGCCCGAGACGTCAATCGCCGTATCGTCGAGGACCAAGGGGGAGACGCCTCGGTCTTCAGCACGGCTAGCCAGAATGTAATGGCCGCCGCACTCCTCCTCAGGGCGATGCCCGAGCCATCGACTCCTGAAGGAAGGAGAGGTCGCCAGGGGCTACGTGGCCTCCTGGAGCAGGCCGTGGTGCAGAATGCGGAAAGTTCTGCATCACAATCCCACGACACGAGACGTCAAGAGGACCGACCCCCTCCTAACAAGGCACCAACGGTACAAGGCCCGCCGCCCCCTAACCCGCAAGGAGGCAACAGGGCCCCATCAGTCCACGAGCGTGTCGGGGCTAACGCGGACGTTCGGGCCACCCTCGAGGCCAGGCGGCGTGATAGGGACGAGGCCGAGTCTCGGCGCTATCGACCGCGCCGAGGCGGAAGGTACGACCCCGACCACGACCGAAGCACGTCACTAGAGCCTCCGGGTCCGCGCGTCTTCAGCGAGGCCATACACAGGGCCAAGTTCCCGGTGCGATACCGACAGCCCGCCAACTTAACCAAGTACTCAGGGGAAACCAACCCTGAACTCTGGCTGGCGGATTACCGCCTAGCGTGTTAGCTAGGTGGAGCGGACGATGACCGCCTCATCATCCGCAACCTCCCACTGGACTTGGCCGATACGGCCAGAGTCTGGCTTGAGCACCTCCCTGAGCGCATGATCCACGACTGGGCCGACCTGGTCAGGATCTTCGTCGGGATCTTCCAGGGCACATATGTGCATCCTGGGAACTCCTGGGACCTCAGGAGCTGCAGGCAGAAGCCCGATGAGTGCCTCCGAGACTTCATCAGGCGATTCTCCAAGCAGTGCACCGAGCTCCCTAACATCACGGACTCTGACGTCATCGGAGCCTTCATTTCCGGTACCACCTGCAAGGAGCTGGTACACGAGCTCGGTCGTAAGACCCCCACGAGCACTAGCCAGTTGCTCGACATCGCCACCAACTTTGCCTCGGGCGAGGAGGCAGTTGGTGCAATTTTCTCCGATGGCGTTGCCAAGGGGAAACAGAAGGCCGAGGCCACCGAGGCCTCGGGCTCACGCGACCCCAAGAAGAAGAAGAAGGGTCGCAAGGGGAAGCAGGGTCAGTCGGATGACAACTTAGTCGCCGCGGCAGATCGCAAGAACCCCAAGCGAGCTCCTGCTGGCCCCGGTCTCTTCGACGAGATGTTGAAGAAGCCATGCCCCTATCACAGGGGACCAACCAAGCACACCCTTGAGGAGTGCACCGTCTTGCGTCGGTACTACACCGATCTCATCTCCAAGGAGGGCACCGAAGAGCCCCCAAGGACGATGACCCTCAAGGGGAAGGTTTCCCCAAGATCAGGAACTGTCTCTTGATCTTTGGGGGACGTGCGGCTCGCCTTACTGCGAGTCAAAGGAAGCGCGAACTCCGAGAAGTTTGTGCAGTCAGCACGGCCGCGCCCTCATACCTCAAGTGGTCCGAGAGCGCAATCACGTTCGACAGACAGGATCACCCGGATCGGATCCCCAACCCCGGGAGTTATCCTTTGATCGTCGACCCCATCATCGCCGAGACCCGTCTCACCAAGGCGCTGATGGACGGAGGCAGCGGCCTCAACATCCTTTACGCCGAGACTCCGGCCCTCATGGGGATCAGCAAGTCCTGGCTGAGGAACGACACAACACCATTCCATGGAGTGGTGCCGGGACATCGTGCCCACCCCCTCGGACAGATCGATCTGCCCGTCTGCTTTGGGACCCCCGACAACTTTAGACGGGAGGTCCTCACTTTCAACGTGGTCGGGTTCCCAGGAACCTATCACGCAATTCTGGGACGCCCATGCTACGCCAAGTTCATGGCCGTCCCCAACTATACCTACCTCAAGATCAAGATGCCAGGGCCAAAAGGCATCATCACCGTCAGCCCGACCAGTCAGCACGCCTATCAGTGCGACGTCGAGTGTGTTGAGCAGGCCGAGGCTCTGGCTGAGTCTCTGGCCATCCTCACCAGCCTCGGCGACTGCGACCAAGACGTACCCGACCCCAAGCGTCATGCCGGGAACTTCGAGCCGACGGAGGAGACCAAGCTAGTCTTCCTCGACCCCGGGACTTCTGAGGGTAGGGCGTTGAGGATTAGCTCCAGCCTCGACCCCAAATAGGAAGTGGTGCTCGTCGACTTTCTTCGCGCAAATGCCGACATATTTGCGTGGAGTCCCTCAGACATGCCTGGCATACCGAGGGAAGTCGCCGAGCACTCCTTGGACATCCGAGCCGGCTCCAAACCCGTGAAGCAACGCCTGCGCCGATTCGACGAGGAGAAGCGCCGGGCCATCGGGGAGGAGATCCACAAGCTGCTGGCTACCGGATTCATCAAGGAGGTATTCCATCCTGAGTGGTTAGCTAACCCTGTGCTAGTCAAAAAGAAAAATGGGAAGTGCAGGATGTGTGTAGACTATACTAGTTTAAATAAAGCATGTCCTAAGAACCCCTTTCCATTACCTCGTATTGATCAAATAGTTGACTCCACAGCGGGATGCGAAATTTTATCTTTTCTTGATGCCTATTTCGGTTACCACCAAATCAAGATGAAAGAGTCCGACCAGCTCGCAACCTCTTTCATCACCCCTTTCGGAATGTACTGCTACGTAACCATGCCTTTCGGCCTTAAGAACGCGGGGGCTACATATCAGCGATGTATGCTCCAGGTCTTTGGGGACCTCATAGGCAAAACGGTAGAAGCTTACGTAGATGACATTGTAGTCAAGTCAAGGAAAGCAAGCGGCCTAGTTGTTGACCTGGAAGAAACATTCTGTTGCCTCAGGGCAAAGGGGATCAGACTCAACCCCGAAAAATGTGTTTTCGGGGTCCCTCGAGGCATGCTCCTCGGGTTCATTGTGTCTGAGCGAGGGATCGAGGCCAACCTAGAAAAGGTCTCGGCCATCGCAAACATGGGCCTGATTCGTAACCTAAAGGGAGTACAGAGGGTCATGGGATGTCTAGCCTCTCTAAGCCATTTCATCTCTCGTCTCGGGGAAAAAGGGCTACCTCTGTATAGGTTACTAAGGAAATCCAAGCGTTTTTCCTGGACCCCCGAGGCCCAGGAAGCCTTTGACAAACTCAAGGCTTTGCTCACCAATCCTCCCATTCTGGTGCCCCCCACCGAGGGGGAACCACTTCTTCTCTATGTCGCAGCCACTGATCAAGTAGCCAGCGCAGCTATCGTGGTCGAAAGGAAGGAAGAAGGGCACGCCCTGCCGGTCCAGAGATCGGTGTACTTCATCAGTGAAGTACTATCTGACACTAAGACCCGATACCCCCGAATCCAAAAACTACTCTACGCAGTAGTTTTGGCCCGACGCAAGCTCCGCCATTATTTTGAGTCTCATCCGGTCTCGGTAGTGTC
This sequence comes from Sorghum bicolor, assembly GCF_000003195.3. Lineage (NCBI taxonomy): Eukaryota > Viridiplantae > Streptophyta > Magnoliopsida > Poales > Poaceae > Sorghum > Sorghum bicolor. The sequence goes on along the minus strand of NC_012875.2, from coordinate 757,277 downwards.
ATCTTTTCCCCTGGGGGAAGTGATTCAGAACCGAGAAGCTAATGGCAGAATCGCTAGGTCGGCCATAGAGCCTATGGGTGATGGGATCACCTATGAGCCTCAGAAAGCCATAAAATCCCAAGTCCTAGCGGATTTTGTGGCCGAGTGGACTGGGACTCAGCTCCCCCCACCACAGATCCAGCATGAGTGCTGGACCTTATACTTCGACGGGTCTTTGATGAAAACCGGGGTCGGCGGAGGCCTCGTCTTCATCTCACCCCTTGGGGTAAGGATGCGATATGCAATCCGGTTCCACTTCACCGCCTCAAACAATACAGCAGAATACGCGGCGCTTGTCAATGGTCTCCACATCACGATCGAGCTTGGGATTAAACGGCTTGAGGTCCGAGGCGATTCTAGACTCATCATTGACCAGGTCATGAAAGAGTCTAGCTGCCATAATCCCAAGATGGACGCGTACTACAAAGCGGTCCGACGCCAGGAGGAAAAGTTCGACGGCCTCGAGCTTAACCACGTGTTAAGGAAATACAATGAAGCCGCCGATGCGCTCACCAAGATGGCATCCGAGCGGGCCCCAGTTGTTGGGTATTTTAAACGCAAATAGAAAAATCCGCAAGCGCAGGATACCGATGTAGCCTTCACCCGGGAGTATTCTAGAGTATCGATTTTCCACAGGGAACGTGAGTGTACTAATTAAGATCCAAGATCGCCCAAGTATAACTATATAATTATTTTTGGTGGGAAAAGAGGAAGTTTTCTGAGAGTTCTCTAGTTGATCTAAGAATCAAGAATTACTTCAAGGTTATCTATTTCGGGACATCAGAACACTAACCACAGAAAGAGATGAGAAGGGGGCTAGGAAGCTCCGTCTACGGTCCTACAAACACCGATCCGAACGAGGTGGAATACGTCGACCGTTAGGGCTGTCACTACCCTAAGGCTACCACAACAATCCGCAGGATTAGGTGCAATTCCAGGTAATTGCAAGACTAAACACCACGTCTAATCTATTAATTACTACTCTAATGTTTCAAAGATTAGAGCACTTGATGCAAGCGGGAATCCAATAAATAACTTGAATGTAAATAAAAGTAATTAGAGAACTCAGGAATTATGAATTGAATAACCTGGAGAACGATGAAGAACGAACCAGTTGCTGCAAAAGTACAATGTTGAGGAAGATCCGACAGATCCGGCTCCTCCTCCTCTGCTCTCCTCTTCTCTCTCCCTATTTTCTAGATTACAACTAGAACTAACTAGAACTAGAACTAGAACTAGAACTAGATGAACTAGAACTAGATCTAGATGAACTAGAGATAGAACTAGAAGAACTAGAGGGATCCTCTCTACTTGGATGAAGAATTGAAACCCTAACTTTGATTCTGTAGAAGAGGTATGCTCTCCAGGGGCCAGGGGGCCTTGCTTATATAGTCTTTTCAGATGAATCTGGGCCGTCGGATCAAACCGACATTGATCGTGTGGTTTTCCTTGAAGTATTAGGTCGGTGGAGCATGATCCCCGAACTTCACCCTGATTGGTCCAGGGGGGAGGGCGGGCGCCCAGCAAGAGAGGGCGGGCGCCCAGTGCCCGGCTCTGTTACGTCTCCCGTTCGCTCCCGTGGCTTCTGGACTCTTCTAGATGGTAGATAATTGTGCGGCACGTTAATATCTCTATGTAAACCCGACGTGTGGGCCTTTCTTCCGTATTTCCTGATAACCCCCTGCAGAAATAGACAAACACCAAAACTTGTGGAATTCTGTCAGATAAAACCCTAAGTCTAGGTGTTGGTTGCATTTGGATCCTTTTCCATGATTAATTGATGGTTAAATGTGAGCATTAAGGACCGTCAACAAGCTCCCCCAAGCTTAACCTTTGCTCGTCCCTGAGCAAAGATGGACTCAAGAGTTTCTGCAGTGGTTTTATGCCTTAAAGGTACACATGCGTTCAAACAAGATCTCATCTCTGGGTTAGGGTAAACTGTTAAGATTTAAACTTACTCATTTTACCTTCCACCATGGGACTTGTAACCGTCACTTCTGTCTTGAGCAGTTAAAAGATAGAACGGTCTAGTCAAGCGCCATGTCTCTTGTTCTACGATTAACTATAGCTCTGGAGTTTTTGCAGATTTTCAAATAAAACTCAGAGATTCCTTGTATGACTCTCTCTAGTCTCTCATTTGTGGTATTTCTGGATCCTTACCAAGGCAGTAATGGTGTATGCCTTCTCTCAAAGTATGTGGTATTTTTGGTATGAGGCATAGTGACATTGTCTTCTCTCTCACCCTACTCTAATAAGGTTTTGATATCTGGAGCTCATAGGTGGGAGACAGCTAATACATACTTACAAGAAATTTATTGCATAGTCAAACCATGGATCCAGAAGAACAAGTCAATAAGTCAAATCAAGATGTGCATGTGTGGCGAATGAATGGTGTATGGTGATGATGGTGATAACAATGGTGAAAGTCTAATTCTACTTGTGCTCTTTTGAGGGATACATACCTTTCTTGCTCTTTTGAAACTTTTTGAGGAGAATGGGATGCTCTATATTTTCTTTTTCTTTCCTCTCAGATGGGTATCTTGTACCCCTAATTCTACTGTCGGACACTTGTCCATTTTTACCTCTCGTCTCACTTTTTTTTCTTTTGAGGTTCCGGGCACTTGCCCCTTTTTATTTCCTCGTATTTTTTTTTCTCTCTTTTTTTATTAGAGCACTCATCTCATGAGATAATATAGCAAGTGGTAGTAACAAGATAACTTGAGCATTTATTTCACAGGGGAAAGATAGAAATATTTTTGGCAATTCTCTCCCGGATTAGGAGTAGAATATTTTTTGGGTGGTTCTGGAGATGGAAATGGATATATATGGATGGTACTTCCGGAGTAGAAGTAGCATGTGTGAGTGAACATGCAAGTGAATCTTGATTTAACCATATGACAAGCTCCTAAGGGTCTACACAGCTTGACCACACTCAATGCTCATAAGTAGTAAAAAGTAAATGTCTGGCTCAAAGTCTAGCAAGCATGTATATGGCTGTGGTAGGAATTTAAACTCTCATCATACAGGAACTCATCATGTGATATTTTAAAGATTTTCAAAGATAAAATTCTCCAGAATTCTAGCATTTCTAGGAACAGATAAACAGCAGCTCAACCTTCCCATATCATATCCGTTAATAACTTAGACTTTAGATCAAGTACTCTCCCCACAAGTTCAGGTTTAGAGCAAATCTTAATTCATAACAGTGATGCCTAAACTTGAGAGAGATTTCAATTTTGAGAACTAGTCATGGCAGAGCAACTATTCATCATTTCCATGTGAGCTTATCATGAGGGTTCATAGCAAACTATTTATTTATTTATTTAGCAAACTAAGCAAAGACATATATAAGCACAGAATCTTTATTTTGGTTTTTATGATTATGCATCTTTTTATTATTTGAGTAAAGTATAAACGTGAGTAGAAACACTTAGCTGGATAAATGGGGGTGCTCTCCCCCAAGCTGGATTTTGACGAAGTTTCTTCTGATGTAGCTAGCAGGTAGCGGAGGTGTATTTGAATGTCGGCAGCACTCTGACAGCGATTAGGATGTCCTCCGTCCGCTAGTCTTCTTTGATCCTTGAATTCTGTGGAGCTCAAATAGACAACAAAGCTTTGTGGAACTAGTTAAGTGTTAGCATAAATATCTAGCCTTTATCATGTTGAGCCTCCTCAATAAATGTTACTCTTTTTAGTAGGATCATAAATCTTTTTATAGGACAGGAATATATTTATTTTATTTTTACGCCACCACAGTGAATGTACTTATGGGTTTTATGCCATGAGCATACTCACATGGGGCTTACTATTTTTAACATTTTTATCTTCTTTTCAAGATATCATGAACCTGATTAACTAAGCAAACTATTTTAAAATAATTGAAAGGAAAAAGATAACTACCAAGTTTACCTCTTGGCAAGGCATTCGGTGTTTTTAAGTCCTCCGAACGGGACTCTTCGTTTCCTCAGTCGTCCTGGGATTCGCTGGATGGCATAGTCGGTGGTTCCGGCGGCGCCTAGTCTTCATGTATAACTATCTTCTCTCTACACACCTGACTCGGTGCTACGGTCTCCTCAGGACAGTTCTGTTCAAGCTATATGTCTTCAGACCTTACTACTTTTCCTTCGTAGTCTGCTCATCCGTCCTTGATGATTTGCCTCCTCTGGTTGCGGTTGCGTCGTCTTCTTCTTGTCCTGACCTGCTTAGAGTCTTCAACTATATGGTTAGGGTCAGTAAAATAGCAGCGTACCTTCTGAGAGGGGAAATGCATGTAGACTCCTCCGGTTCCAATGTAAATGATTGCTTTAACGGTACTGAGGAACGGTCTCTCAAGGATGATGGTTGGATTGTACTCGTCTTCTCCCATGTCAATAACCTTTCGGAATGTCTGATCTGTCATCTGGAGCTGAATGTATGTCGGTTTTAGGGGCATGGTTCCGAACAGGAGTTGATAGGTGACTGCGGCCATTACATTGACGTCAGATCCGGTGTCGTAGAGTGTCTTCTGAAAAGAATATCCGTTGATGTAGCACTGGATGCTTGGCATACTTGGGCCGTCCTTTTTGGTCAGGTGACTTAAGTCGACGATCTTGACCTCCTTGAACTGTAGTGACCATCTTAGCTGACTTGGTCCACATTTGCTTGTTCCTGTTCCTCCTGTTGGTCCTTTTCCTTGGTTCATGTCGGGAATGCTCTGAGATTTGTGTAGTCTCGTTCTTGAAGGTAAACGTCTCCTTCCTCCCCTTGATGTAGAAATGGATTTTAGCAGCACTAGCGTAGATGACAGCTCCCGAGGTGTTCAGGAATGGCCTCTCTAAGATGACGGGTGCCCTCTCATCAGAACCGGTCTCTATCACCACGAAGTCTGCTGTGGCGTACAAGGTACCAACTCGGACGTAGAGGTTCTTCGATATTCCCTTTGGGAAACTTAGTGTCTGATCTGCAAGCTGCAAACACATGGTTGTTTCTAGGAAAGGATGTGTAAAGAATTTTTCATAGAGTACCCTGAGCATAATGTTGACGCTGGAGCCAAAGTTGCAGAGTGCTTCTAGGAAGTCCACCATGCCGATGGAGATCGGGATGACGGGACGTCCTGGATTGTATCTCTTGACTGGCAGAAGGTCAGTAATTACTTCCACAACAGGGTTACTCCAGTAGTTACGTCCTCAAGCATCTCAGGGCAGTGATTGCCTGAGTGTCCAGTATCTCCAGTGTGTTTGTGCTCGTAGATCTAGGTACTTCACTTGGTGGAGTCTGGGAGTTATAAAAGTCCTTCATATTTTGCTCGAAGTGTACCTACTCATAGAGACAAGGCAGAGATCAAGTGCATGGGCCCTGTTGGTGGAAAACACCAACAGAACCAAAAGTGTATTTGCTCTTCTCTATCATTAAGCATAGTGAGCAAGACACAGTTGATGGATAATAAGACCATGAGTGTAACATTTTAAAACATTTGTCAGATCAGATCACTCAACCTAATGGAAAGATAATCTATCTAAGTAAATATTTTTTTCTTTACATGACTATCATTTTCCAAAGATTAAGTGTGCAACATTTTAGCTCATATGATTAGGAGTGTGGGATCACAAAGGTGGAAGGACTAAACATATTGAATCGATTGGGTTGGTTAATCTAGAGTTGTAAATCTTACATGTTTGTCTCTTTTACTCATGTGAATGCCAGAAATAAGGAGAAGCTTATAGAAGTGATAGTCAAGTACCTTAAGATGTTACCTTTCTCGAAGAGTGATGGTACAATATTACCTTATGGATGCTTTCCTTTCTTTGCGGTTGTGCATCGTGTTGGTGGCACCCTCCATGGATCATCTCTTGTGAGCTATGTCTTCCTTGTGTAAATTGTTAAACTTCATGTGTGTCTCTCTTTGTCTCCAATGTGAGTTTATCTCGAGACTTCCTAGGTCGATATTGAAAGTTTTCTTTTTTTCTACAGGGGTTAGTCTGACAAAATATACCAATGTCTACACAAGCAGTTTTTAGTTCAATAACCAAACTAGACTCCATGTCTAATTAGATTAAGGAAGCCTGTTTAACCTAAGCACCATGCTTAATTTAAAAACCAATAGAAGTATGTACAGTACTTCCAAACTAACACTTACTAGGATAAACAAAAGCAGCGTGATGGCTTTTATAGAGATCTACTCAAGTGGAGATGAAGTAGTGTGATTACTATTTAACAAATTGAGCATGTCTCAAAGGTAGGGACAACCAACATAGCAACGTGGCAAATTATGTTTTTATATAAAGTACTCCCCCAAGCTTGAATTTTGCAGAATTCAAGTTTGGATGAATTTAATTCAATGTTGTATGATGATTGGTTGTACATACCTTGTGCTTATCATTCATCCGATCTTCTTGCTCCAATCCTGGAAAGGTTAGTGACAAGAATACCCGAAGGAATTTTTTTACAATTATCCTTATATGCTCAATACACAAGGTAATGTTGCAAATAATTAAAAGCTCATGTTACGATCTGATCAATGCTTGTTTTAGGACACTAAGCTTGTCCTTGGGAAACCCTCCATTTATGTCGGCGAAGTGGTTTCCCCTCCAACGCTGACCTATATCAAGATCAACTCAACGAGATCTGCAAAATTTATTATAGACATATGCATCGACAACCGCCCTTTTAAAGTTTTTATAAATAGAAAGGAAGTGGGGGTTGGAGATCTCGAATGTGGTGATGTTGGAGAGACCAATGGATTGTGAAGATGTTGCATATGAGCATGGAGTAAATGAAGTGGCTATGAAATAAATTCCATGCTCATTAATGCTTAGAGTGAAATCCATGTGGTATGGTGAAAATGGTAAGGTGAGTGTGGTAGAAAAGGAAAAGAAAAAGGATACATGGACGACTTGGTTCGAAACTAGCACAGCTACCGTTCCCCGGCAACGGCGCCAGAAAGCTTGTTGGGTATTTTAAACGCAAACAGAAAAATCCGCAAGCGCACGGATACCGATGTAGCCTTCACCCGGGAGTATTCCAGAGTATCGATTTTCCACAGGGAACGTGAGTGTACTAATTAAGATCCAAGATCGCCCAAGTATAACTATATAATTATTTTTGGTGGGAAGAGAGGAAGTTTTCTGAGAGTTCTCTAGTTGATCTAAGATTCAAGAATTACTTCAAGGTTATCTATTTCGGGACATCAGAACACTAACCACAGAAAGAGATGAGAAGGGGGCTAGGAAGCTCCGACTACGGTCCTACAAACACCGATCCCAACGAGGTGGAATACGTCGACCGTTAGGGCTGTCACTACCCTAAGGCTACCACAACAATCCGCAGGATTGGGTGCAATTCTAGATAATTGCAAGACTAAACACCACATCTAATCTATTAATTACTACTCTAATGTTTCAAAGATTAGAGCACTTGATGCAAGCGGGAATCCAATAAATAACTTGAATGTAAATAAAAGTAATTAGAGAACTCAGGAATTATGAATTGAAGAACCTGGAGAACGATGAAGAACGAACCAGTTGCTGCAAAAGTACAATGTTGAGGAAGATCCGACAGATCCGGCTCCTCCTCCTCCGCTCTCCTCTTCTCTCTCCCTATTTTCTAGATTACACCTAGAACTAACTAGAACTAGAACTAGAGGAACTAGAACTAGAACTAGATGAACTAGAACTAGATCTAGATGAACTAGAGGTAGAACTAGAAGAACTAGAGGGATCCTCTCTACTTGGATGAAGAATTGAAACCCTAACTTTGATTCTGTAGAAGAGGTATGCTCTCCAGGGGCCAGGGGGCCTTGCTTATATAGTCTTTTCAGATGAATCTGGGCCGTCGGATCAAACCGACATTGATCGTGTGGTTTTCATTGAAGTATTAGGTCGGTGGAGCATGATCCCCGAACTTCACCCTGATTGGTCCAGGGGGGAGGCCGGGCGCCCAGTAAGGGAGGGCGGGCGCCCAGTGCCCGGCTCCGTTACGTCTCCCGTTCGCTCCCGTGACTTCTGGACTCTTCTAGATGGTAGATAATTGTGCGGCACGTTAATATCTCTATGTAAACCCGACGTGTGGGCCTTTCTTCCGTATTTCCTGATAACCCCCTGCAGAAATAGACAAACACCAAAACTTGTGGAATTCTGTCAGATAAAACCCTAAGTCTAGGTGTTGGTTGCATTTGGATCCTTTTCCATGATTAATTGATGGTTAAATGTGAGCATTAAGGACCGTCAACACCAGTCCCGCCGGATGTTTTCGTCAGCGACCTCTACAAGCCTTCTGTCGACTACAAGGACGACGGGGGGTCGGATGATCCCCCAAGCGAACCAGGCCCCGACCCCAAGGACTCCGCAGTTCAGGAACAGGAGGCCATGGACATCGAGTCCGAGCCCCCTGCATATGACGACTCGCCAGACTGGTGCTACACTTTGCTGCAACGCCTCGTCGATGGCACTCTGCCCCCAGACAAGGCTGAGGCAAGGCGCGTGGCTCGTCGCGCCAAGACCTTCGTCTTTCTTGACGGAGAGATGTATAAGTGCAGCCCCTCGGGCATCCTTATGCGTTGCATCCCACGTCGGGAGGGAATCAAGCTCCTGCAGGACATACACTCGGGGGCTTGTGGCCACCACGCCGCGCCTCGAACGCTGGTAGGGAAAGCTTTCCGGCAAGGCTTCTACTGGCCCACCGCCGTGGCCGACGCCATGGAGATCGTGCGGACCTGTGAGGGATACCAGTTTTATGCTCGGCAAATTCATCTCCCCGCTCAGGCTCTGCAGACGATCCCCATCACCTGTCCTTTTGCTGTCTGGGGCCTCGATCTAGTCGGGCCTCTACAAAAAGCACCCGGGGGCTTCACCCACTTGCTTGTCGCAATCGACAAGTTCTCCAAGTGGATTGAGGTCCGACCCATCACAAGGATCAAGGCCGAACAAGCAGTAATATTTTTCACAGATATCATCCACCGATTTGGAGTACCGAACTCCATAATCACCGATAACGGCACACAGTTCACCGGGCGAAAGTTCCTGGAATTCTGCGACAGACACCACATACGTGTGGACTGGGCAGCAGTGGCTCATCCCAAGACTAACGGTCAAGTGGAGCGTGCCAATGGCATGATCCTCCAGGGTCTGAAACCCAAGATTTTTAACCGGTTGAACAAGTTTGGAAAAAGATGGCTCAAGGAGCTACCGGCCGTGGTCTGGAGTCTAAGGACTTCCCGAAGCCGAGCCACAGGCTTCACCCCGTTCTTCATGGTCTACGGGTCGGAAGCTGTCCTCCCCACGGATCTGGAGTACGGGTCCCCAAGGGTACAAGCCTACGATGAAAACAGCTGCAAAACGTTCCAAGAAGACGCGCTGGACCAGCTGGATGAGGCCAGAAATGTAGCCCTCCTACACTCCGCCAAGTACCAGCAGGCCCTCCACCGATACCATGCGCGACAAATCCGAGGCCGAGCCTTTCAAGTCGGTGACTTGGTGTTGAGGCTCAGGCAGAGCAACAAGGGTCGTCACAAGTTTACACCCCCCTGGGAAGGACCCTTCGTCATCGCCGAAGTCCTCCGACCTGGCACCTACAAGCTCGCTAATGAAGAAGGGGAGGTCTTCAAAAACATGTGGAACATAGAACAATTACGTCGCTTTTACCCTTAGAGCTTTGTAAAAATTTCCATTTGTTCATCACTTTGAAAGAATAAATGAAAATTTAAATTATATCACCATTTCTTTTCAGAGAGCCTCGGACCTGCCTTGCAAAGTCCGAGCCTCCCTCGGGGGCTACATAGGGGGGAACCCCCTGTGGTAACTCAAAATCTTTTTTCTTTTTTCGCACAAGTCAAGAGAACCCCGACCCAAGGTCTTTCTCCGTTTCCTAAAGAAATTTTAGGAAACCGAAAGATCCATCCCCTAAGTCTTACAGTGTGAGCCCGAGGGAAGATCCGCGCTCACGAGCAAAGACGACCTCTACTCACCTTATAGTCGGGGGACGGATCCGGACTTCTAAAAATTACTAAGGAAAAAGGAAAAGGACTTAGGCTCGGGGACTCTGGCTAGCGCAGACTCTAAGTAGCTCACCCGACCTCGCGCTGCCAAGGTCGGGTCGGCATAAGGAAAAATAAAACAAGACACTTAAGTAAAAGCTTAAAAGAAACAATCACATAAACATTCATACTTAGTATTAACATTGTATATACACAATACAAGGCTCACTGGCCTTCAATGTTTACAAAAAAAGAAAAAGAAATCTAACTTAAGGGGCCTTGTTGCCCCGCCTGTGCAGGCTCTTGCCCCCTGAGGGGGGGAAGCTCCACCTCTTCATCGAAGAAGGCGGCCAAGGCATCCCCGGGGGCAGTCACGGCATCTTCAAGCCTTTGCACCTCCTCCTGGGCCTCCGTCTCATCGTCGGGGAGGACGTAGCCCTCACAGACCGCCGGCAGGTCAATGCCGGCGTAATGAGAGCTCACCACCGCTAGGGCTTTCTTCACCCCGACGTGGAGTGCCTCCCTCATCCTCTCCCCGGCCCGGGAGTAGAGGGCTTCGACCCGACTCCGCAACGACGACCCCGACGTCGTCACCCCGAGCCCCTCGCACACCGAGGTGACCACGGCTTCAAGAGCCGAGCGGTCCAAAACCTCGGCATCATGGGACCTCTGCAGGGCCTCGGCAGCAGAAGTCGCCTCGACCACCTTCCTCTCCAATTCTGTTGAAAAGCAGAACAAGAAACAAGAAGTCAGGAAAGTTAACCCAAAATCCAAAGAGGGCCAAGGTAAAAGGCGCAAGTCTTACCCTCGGCTCGCTTCTCGTGCTCCGCTGAGCTCCGGTGCCAGTGGGCCACCAGACTCTGAGCAGCAGCAAGGTCAGCCTAAGTTTGGTTCAGGGCAAGGTCTTTTTCGGCGAGCAAAGCCTCAAGCCGAGCAACCTCGCCCTTGTACCTCTTAGTCGCCGCCCTCTGCTCCTCGGATTCCTAGGTAAGGTTGCCGACCCTCTTTTCCAAGGGGGCAACCTTTTCCCTAGCCTCCTGAGCCTCGGATGCGAGGGCCGAGCACTTCTGCCGAAGCTCGGCAGAAATCTCGCACTCCTTCGCGAGCTCCCCCTCAGCCGCCTCCATGGCAGCCCTCTCGTTCTCACAGGCCGCCCAGGCATCCCTTTCCCTGTGGCGAAAAACTAATTTCTCTAGGGATGTAGCCTTGAGCGCCTACAGAATCAGAAGTCGCACAGGGAGTCAGTATTGCAAAATAGAGCAAAAACACTTCACAACATGGGAGGAAGCCTTACCTGGGCCAAGTTATACATGTCTAGGCTCACGAGCTGAGAAGCTCGGTTAATGGCCTCGACGCTGGCACACCCGCACGGGTCCAGACCCCGCCAGAGGTAATCCTCCGACGGGTCGTCCAGAACGAATCTGGTCCCTCCCTCTGCATCCTCGAGGTTGGGCCAGAATATGGGGCTCTTGCCCCATCGGGCGTCGCCCTCCCCTCCCGCAGCGGGAGCCTCGGGCACCGTGTTGGACGTCACGATGGCTCGGCCTTCCTCGACCTGCGCGGGCTGAACCGTGCCTCCTAGATCCGCATCCGCAGAAGGAGGCATAGCCCTGGGGGTACGAGCCATCTCTCTCGGCCCTTGGGGCCTCGGCGCCCCTGTCTCCTGCCCCCGACGGCGCTCCTCCTCACGACGCAAAGGGGGCGGTGACCCCGGCCTTGCCGACCCAGGGGTCGATTGCGCCCCCTCTTCACGGCCTTCAGGGGGGCCAGCACCACTGATTCCGCCTTTTGCTTTCGGCTGAATAAATAACACAAGTCAGAAGAAAGAGAAAAACAAAAAAATCAAAGGAAAGATCATAAATCCTATACGCACCTCGCTCGGGGGGCAGATTTCTTATGAGGGCTTGGAGCTCCTTGGGGGGCTCCCGAAGCGCCAGGGGCCGTCGGCCGGACCCCCGTCTCGCCCGCGGATGGCGCAGGGGCCTCAACGGTGGTCTCGGCCTGCGTTACCTCCACCGAGCCGCCTGCTTCTGCCGCGGACGCTGGGCGGGGCTCAGCCCAGCCCTCCGGCGCTATCGGCTGTGGGGGCACCTCAGATTCGCCCCCCGACGCCTTCTCCCCTTGGGGACCCACAGGTACCGGGCCCTCCCGAGGGGCGCTGACCTCGTCATCCACAATGATGTGGGGGACGGTCTGCCCGTCCCCCGGCGCCTGGGACCCCTCGGGGGCCTCAGACCCCCCTTGGGCCTTCGACCCCTCTGGGATCTCGATCCCCCCGTCGGCAGGGGGATCACGTCATCCTCCTCCGCCAGCTCGTCAAGCCAGTCGGCGTTGTCTCCCCCACCCTCTATCTCCGAGACCGAAATCTCGGGAGAGGGGGGCGGGGCGACCCGCGCCTTCTCGGCTTCACGGTGGTTCTTGGCGGAGATCTCCCGCCGTTGCGCTTTCCGCGCTGCCTTAGCCTTCTGGTCTTCCTTGGCCTTCTTCTGTTCCTCATTCCGGGCCCGATTCTTGGCCCGGATCTCCTTGTCCTTCGGGACAGGGGGCAGGGAATCCTTGACGACCCCCATCCTCTGCAAATAACCAGCGGTTAAGAAAAAGGCAGGAGAAAAATGAAACAAGCGCAAAAATCAACATCTTACCAGAGAAATATAGCCCTTTTCAGGGCGCATCAGCACCACCCGGGAGTTCTTCATATTCGGGTGCGTTGTCTTCTCGACCCGGGCGGCGATGTCCGATGCCGATATCGGCTCGGCCAACACCTTCGTCCCGGCCCAGGGGACGTCCTGGGTCATCTCGAACATGAATGCTCGCTGCTGCGCCAGCGGGAGCAAACTCCTCTTGTGGAACGCCGTCGCCACCGTGGCCGTCGCGCAGTTTTTCGAGCCCCGCAAGAAGTGGGGCAAGTCTCTTCTGCTCCTCCGCAGGAGCGCCCCACACCCACTTCTGGGGGCTCTCTGTCACCATCTTCCCGGTGTATGCCGGGAGCAGCCCACCGTTGTTCCGGAGGTAGAACCACCCGTTCTGCCACCCCCGGTTCGACGAGGGCATCGCGCTCCAGATGTACTGGGAACACCGCTGCTGGCGGAGCTGCAGCGTGCAACCACCGACTCGCAGGGGGAACTTCTCCCCTCCCACGTAACGGGCGGACATCTCCGCCTTGAAAAGGTGAAGCCAGAGGTTCCAATGGGGAGGAACCCCCAGGAACCCCTCGCAGACCGTGGCGAAGACGGCAGCCTGCATCACCGAGTTGGGGTTAAGGTTGTGCAGCTCCACCTCGTAATAGTGAAGGATCGCCCGGATCAGTCGACCGGCCGGAGTTCCGAACCCCCAGTCTAAGAACGACAGGAAGCAAACCACATAGCCTAGGGGCGGGTTTGGCTCCCTGTCGTTCGTCGAAGGAACGATCCACTCCGGCAGCTCGACGTCTTGGAGAGGACGGAGAATCCCGGCCTTTACACGAGCGTCCAATGCAGACTTGGTCACGTTGCAGGGTGGCCACGCCTCAACGCCGGCCATGGCTTTGGATGGAGAAGGGCGTCTGCGCGGCGGAAGTGGAGAAGATGGTGGCAGAAGAGAAGGTAGAGGGCACGAGCTTTCTTGCGCAAGAGCAGTAGGAAAGGAACCAAGTCCCCTGCGGCTGCTTTTATAGGAGAAGCGCGCCAAAGCCACACCGCCCGCGCAGTAGTCCAAGGGGGAAAAAAATCAACCGTCGCCCGCTTCACACCAGGTGAAAAATTTGAAGCGCCAACTCCCTCCATTTCTCATGCCCGCCGCACACGCACATTAATTTCGCAGGCGAAACATCCCATCCGGTCAAGGCACGACGGCACGGCCGTTTCGAGTCCCCATGCGCCGCGCCTCAAAAGGAGCGCCCTGAAAAGTTATGTCAGGACGGTTCCTTCCAGGCAAGTGACGCTCGACCCCCTGCTGACCAAGGTCGCAGGGCGGTCTCCGTCGGGCACAGACTCCGTCTCGCCCGACCCCGTACTAACCCCGAGCCAAAATCGCAAGGCGGTTCTCGTCAGGCGCGAATTCCGTCTCGCCCGACCCCGATACTACAAACAAACCTAAAAAAGCCTTTTAGGGCTAAAAATCCCCAGGCCATGGCCACCTACGTTCCAGAGGTTGCGAGACTGACCTGCAAAAACAGGTTCGAACAGTCGCCTCAGGATGACTAAGCGAGGGATGATTGAAGATGAGCACGATAGAGGCCAAGGTCCGAGCCCCATAGGGGGTCGGCGCATCTTTACCAGTCATATCCGAGACCCATGCGGGTGTCACGTGAGTGGGATCCCATCGAGGGAGGCACCGAGCCCTCGGAACCTAACGAACTGTTCCGACATCCACCGTGACAGCCCTCGGGTATTTTTGAGATGTGCCCATAAGGCCACTAGCCGACCCCTATCGAATGGGACTCGGACATCCACTTGGATCTACCCGCTTGCAGCTCCCGGGGAACGTCGATACTCGCCCATCGAGGGTAGACAGCGCGACCCACCCCTCCTCCGAACGAAAAGATGAATGAGGGACGGAATTACTAAGACAAGAAAGAACCTGATCGACCCTTATGGGGAAAGGGCTCGGGGGCTTCCTTGCACCAAGGGAACAGGCTCTACGTGTAGAGAACACGCAACATTGTTGACGGTCCTTAAGTATCAAATTTAATTATCAAATAAACAAAGAAAAGGATCCAAATGAAATCAACATCTAGACTTTGGGTTTTATCTGACAGAATTCCATGAGTTTTGGTGTTTGTCTATTTCTGCAGGGGGTTATCAGGAAATATGAAAGAAAGGCCCACACGTCGGGTTTACATAGAGATATTAACGTGCCGCGTAATTTTGTACCATCTAGAAGACTCCAGAAGCCACGGAAACGAACGGGAGGCCGATCGGGCCCGGGGGCAGGGCGCCCGCCCAAGTCCCTTGGGTGCCCGCCCAGCTACAGTAACCAATCAGCTTCAACTTCGCGGATCATGCTCCACCGACCTAATACTTCAAGGAAAACCACACGATCAATGTCGGTTTGATCCGACGGCCCAGATTTATCTAAAAAGACTATATAACCAGACCCCCTGGCCCTTGGAGGAGGCACCCCTTGATCATTATTCATTATTCATAGATAGAGCAAAAGCTAGGGTTTAGAGATGAGAGCTCTCCTCTCTTCTCTAAACTAGAGTAGATCTAGATAGTAGCGAGATGGAGAGCGAAGGAGGATTAGAGGAGAGGCCGGCCTGTCGGTTCTTCCTCCGGTTGTACTTTGTCATGATCAAGCTCTAATCAAGCTTGCTCATGGGATGACTCTGGTAATCTACTTCTAATTCATTATGCAATTACTAATCATGTATGTTCTGGTTCACAACTCTTTTGAGTATTCTAATCTATAGGACGCTATAGGTGAGAGTTGTAGTATAGGTGTAAGCGAGGTGCTTAGATCTAGATTACTTGTGGATATCCCCTGTCTAGCTGGATCGTGTGGTAGGCCGCGTAGGTGACAGTTACGTTGGTCCTCTGTAGTCCACCTCTCGTTAGCAGGACGGGTAGGGTTTATCGGCCTAAGGATAAGCATCCTTTGTGGTGTACTCTTATCACGTGGTTCGTCTCAGACATAGACATACCCCTTTGATGTAAACCATAGTTATTCTCTCTATTCTGCTACCATCGCCCATATACTAGAATTGCTCTATTCTCTATTCCCATATTATCACTCACTGTTATCTTACCTTTAATATTGTTCTTATTCGATTCTACCATCTTTTCTATTTACACCTATTTACTTATCTTGGTTAAGTTAGAGCGTAGATTAGTTCTCCCGTTTCCCTGTGGATACGATAAAACCTTTAACCGGGTAAAAGCTTCAACGGTATCCGTGCGCTTGCGGATTATCTGTGTGCGTATAAATACCATAGTACACTCTAGTGCCATGCTGGGGATGGCAACCTAGTATTCAAGTGGTGTTAGCAAGTGTCAACAAGCATTTTTGGCGCCGTTGTCGGGGAAACGGTTGCTGAGTTGACTACGAACTAGCTTAATCATTTTCTAAAAAAATAAAAAAAATATTTTCCTTTTATCCTTTGCCTCATCTCTGCTAATCTTTCTTCTTATCTAATCCTTGATCTCTGGTCTATCATGAATTCAAACATGTCTATCTATGAATTTCATAGACCTACGGGCACACATCTCGAACCACCAAAATCTTCAAATCCTATCATAGCATCTAGTTTTGAGATAGACCCCGAATATATAGAATTTGTTCAAAAACAACCTTTCTCAGGAGAAGGTGAGGAAAACCCATAGACACACCTAAGAGAGTTTTATAGAGTCTGTGACCTCCTTCGCATAGAAGGCATGTCCAATCAGACCCTTAAATGGAAGCTCTTTCCGTTCTCTTTAACAGGAAAAGCTAGACATTGGTATAAACTCAAAGTAGGGAGTGTTCATGGAGATTGGAAGGAGTTACATAATAGTTTTCTTTTTAAATATTTTCCAATCTCCAAAGTGGTGGAACTTCGGCGTGAGATTATTTCTTTTAGACAACTGGAAGAAGAATCTCTTAGGAAATCATGGGACCGCTTTATTAACCTTACTCTCACTGGCCCAAAGCTTTCTATTCCAGAAGAAGTTCTTCTAATTCACTTTTTTGAGGGCCTTAGTGGGGAAAATAAGCAAACCTTGAATACAGCCTCTAGAGGATCCTTCCATCACCTACCTGCTAGTGAAGCTTGGAATTTGATTGATTTATTAAGTGGAAAGTCTCCTAGCTTTTATATCCCTGAGAAAGAGACAGAACTAGTTCCTAGACAAGAAGAAGAAGTTTCGATAGCCAGATCACAACCACTTCAATTCCAAACTTTAGCTATCGATCCTAAACCATCAATACCCCAAAATTCTCCAAGGGAGGAAGGAATTCCGACCTTAAATCTTTCAGATGCTGATGGTTTAGACTTCTGGTTCCATAAGAGACCTTCAAGCAGGGAAAATTCAAATCCTTGCAATAATGTTTCTCTTAGAGAATGTCCTGGTTCCTATTATGAAGAAGTCGAGGATGACATATCAAGTGAAGGAGAGCTAAGCCATATTGAAAATTCTAACACCTCCCCTTTCCTGATCACAAGTTCTCAATGGCTAGAATGTGTAGAATGGATGGATAAGGAAGAAGCCTTAATGAATTCTGACTTTGGTTCAATTTCAAATGGTGAGTTCTTGACTCCCTTTGAAGATGGGATTCATCCAACTATAGAAGAGGACATAAGTGAGACCAATCCAAGAGAAACTCTGAACATTCAGATTGGAGACGAAGATAACATTAATGAGCATGGAATTTATTTCATAGCCACTTTGTTTACTCCATGCTCATATGCAACATCTTCCCAATCTATTGGTCTCTCCAACATCACCACATTTGAGATGTCCAACCCCCTCTTCCTTTCTATTTATAAAAACTTTAAAAGGGAGGTTGTCGATGCATATGTCTATAATAAGTATTGCAGATCTCGTTGAGTTGATCTTGATATAGGTCAGCGTTGGAAGGGCAACCACTTCGCTGACATAACTTGATGGTTTCCCAAGCACAAGCTTAGTGTCCAAAAATAAGCACTGATTAGATCATTACATGAGCTTTTAATTATTTACAACATTACCTTGTGTATTGAGCATATAAAGATAATTGTGAAAATATTCCTTCGGGTATTCTTGTCACTAACCTTTCCAGGATTGGAGCAAGAAGATCGGATGAATGACAAGCACAAGGTATGTCCAACCGATCATCATACAACATTGAATTAAATTCATCCAAACTTGAATTTTGCAAAATTCAAGCTTGGGGGAGTACTTTACATAAAAACATCCTTTGCCATGTTGCTATGCTAGTTGTCCCTACCTTTGAGACATGCTCAATTTGTTAAATACTAATCACACTACTTCATCTCCACTTGAGTAGATCTCTATAAATGTTGTTATGCTACCTTTGTCTATTTACTAGTAAGTGTTAGTTTGGATGTACTGCACATACTTCTATTGGCTTTTAAATTAAGCATGGTGCTTAGGTTAAACAGCCTTCCTTAATCTGATTAGACATGGAGTCTAGTTTGGTTATTGAACTAAAAACTACTTGTGTAGACATTGGTATATTTTTGTCGGACTAACCCTTGCAGAAAAACTTTCAATATCGATTTGGGAAGTCCTAAGATAAAGTCACATCAGAGACGAAGAGAGTGACACATGAAGTTTAACAATTTTCACAAGAAGGACATAGCTCATTCATCATAGAGAGATGATCCATGGAGGGTGCCACAGACACGATGCACAACCGCTAAGAAAGGAAAGTTTCCACAAGGTGATACTGTACCATCACTCTTCAAGCAAGGTAACATCTTAAGGTACTTGACTATCACTTTTATAAGCTTCTCCTTGGTTCTGGCGTTCATATAAATAAAAGAGACAAACATGTATGATTTACAACTCTAGATTAACCAACCCAACTGATTCAACATGTTTAGTCCTTTAATCCTTGTTCTTAGTACTACCTCCAAGATCCCACACTCCTAATCATATGAGCTAAAATATTACACATTCAATCATTGAGAGATATAAAGAAAAAGACATATACATAGATAGATTATCTTTCCATAAGGTTGAGCGATCTGATCTGACAAATGTTATAAGTGTTACACTCATGAACTTTTCATCCATCAACTTTGTCTTGCTCACTGTGCTTAGGGTTAGAGAAGAACAAATACACTTTAGGTTCTATTGGTGTTTTCCACCAACAGGACCCATGCACTTGATCTCTGCCTTGTCTCTATGAGCAGGTACACTTTGAGCAAAACACGGAGGAGGTTTATAACTCTCAGACTCTACCAAGTGAAGGACCTGGATCTACGAGCACAAACACAGTGAGCAGGATACTGCCAACACCGCACTTCGAACTGCTGGGCAAACGAAGAGGTGCAGACGTCAAGGTCCGCACCTGAATCAAATGACGCACCTGAAGAATGAACACGGTGAGAAGTCTTGTTAAGAAGACTTAAAACATTGAACCCTCGCCGAAAGGTAAGATCGGTAGTTATCCATATTTATCCTTTCTGCATTCCCTTTTCCCTTTAATTATTTACTTTCCTTAAATAGATTATTAGTTAATCATGCTATCTTGAAAAGAAAATAAAAATGTTAAAAAATACTAAGCCCCATGTGAGTATACGAGTGGCATAAAACCCATAAGTACCTTCACTGTGGTGGCATAAAAATAAAATAAATATTTCTTTTCTGCTTTATAAAATAAAAATATAAAAACAGGGAGTAATATTTATTGAGGAAGCTCAACATGATGAAGGCTAGATATTTATGCTAACACTTAATTAGTTCCACAAGCTTTGTTGTCTATTTGAGCTCCACAGAATTTAAGAATCAAGAAGACTAGCAGACGGAGGACATTCTAATCGCTGTCAGAATGCTGCTGACTTCCAAATACACCTCTGCCACCTGCTAGCTACATCAAGAGAAATTACGTCAAAATTCAGTTTGGGGGAGAGCACCCCCATTTATCTCGCTAAGTATTTCTACCTATCTTTATACTTATATTATATTAGAATATTAAAATACATAACCTATGAAAAACCAAATAAAGATTTTGTGCTTATATATATATCTTTTTCTTAGTGTGTTTAATAAATAAATAAAGTGGCTATGCTAATCTGAATCTTAATAATAAAACTCTAGCATGGATATGATGAATAGTTGCTCTGCCTAATTTGCAAATTTGATGTTCTCTCTCAAGTTTAGACATAACTGTTATAATTTAAAGCTTGCTCTAGATCTAAACTTATGGGATAAAAACTTGATCTGAAATCTAAGTTGTTAACGGATATGATATGGGAAGGTTGAGCTGCTATTTATCTGTTCCTAGAGATGCTAGAATTCTGGAAAATTTTATCTTTGAAAAAATCTTTAAAATATTGCATGATGAGTTCCTGTATGATGAGAGTTTAAATTCCTACCACAACCATATATATACATGCTTGCTAGACTTTGAGCCACACATTTATTATTTACTGCTTATGAGCATTGAGTGTGGTCAAGCTATGTAGACCCTTAGGAGCTTGTCATGTGGTTAAATCAAGATTCACTTGCACGTTCACTCATATATGCTACTTCTACTCCGGAAGTACCATCCACATATATCCATCCATGTCCATCTCCAGAACCACCCAAAAATATTCTACTCCTAATCCGGGAGAGAATAGCCAAAAATATTTCTGTTTTCCCTTGTGAAATAAATGCTCAAGTTATCTTGCTACTACCACTTGCTATATTATCTCATGAGATGAGTGCTCTAAAAAAAAGGAGAGAAAAAATATACGAGGAAATAAAAAGGGGCAAGTGCCCGGAACCTCGAAAGAAAAGAAAAAGAGTGAGACGAGAGGTAAAAATAGACAAGTGTCCGACAGTAGAATTAGGGGTACAGGATACCCACCTAAGAGGAAAGAAATAAATGAAAGATAGAGCATCTCATTCTCCTCATAAAGTTTCAAAAAGCAAGGAAGGTATATATCCCCTCAAAAGAGCAAAAGTAGAATTAGACTTCCACCATTGTTATCACCATCATCACCATACACCATTCATTCGCCACACATGCACATCTTGATTTGACTTATTGACTTGTTTCTCTGGATCCATCGTTTGACTATGCAACAAATGTCTTGTAAGTATGTATTAGCTGTCTCCCACCTATGAGCTCCAGATATTAAAGCCTTATTAGAGTAGGGTGAGAGAGAAGGCAATGTCACTATGCCTTATACCACAAATACCACATATCTTGAGAGAAGGCATATACCATCACTGCCTTGGTAAGGATCCAGAGATACCACAAAAGAGAGATTTAGAGAGTCATACAAGGAATCTCTGAGTTTTATTTGAAAATCTACAAAAACTCCAGAGCTATAGCTGATCAAGATAAGAGACATGACACTTGGCTAGACTGTTCTATCTTTTAACTACTCAAGACAGAAGTGACGGTTACAAGTCCCATGGTGAAAGGTAAAGTAAGTAAGTTTTAGTTCTTGACAGTTTACTCTAACTCAGAGATGAGATCTTATTTAAAAGCATGTGTACCGTCAAATTTTTAAAATATTGCAACAACTTCTGATCCATTGCTGAGTCTATCCTTGCTCAGGGACGAGCAAGAGGTAAGCTTGGGGGAGTTTGTTGATGGTCCTTAAGTATCAAATTTAATTATCAAATAAACAAAGAAAAGGATCCAAATGAAATCAACATCTAGACTTAGGGTTTTATCTGACAGAATTCCATGAGTTTTGGTGTTTGTCTATTTCTGCAGGGGGTTATCAGGAAATATGAAAGAAAGGCCCACACGTCGGGTTTACATAGAGATATTAATGTGCCGCGTAATTTTCTACCATCTAGAAGACTCCAGAAGCCACGGGAACGAACGGGAGGCCGATCGGGCCCGGGGGCAGGGCGCCCGCCCAAGTCCCTTGGGTGCCCGCCCAGCTACAGTAACCAATCAGCTTCAACTTCGCGGATCATGCTCCACCGACCTAATACTTCAAGGAAAACCACACGATCAATGTCGGTTTGATCCGACGGCCCAGATTTATCTAAAAAGACTATATAACCAGACCCCCTGGCCCTTGGAGGAGGCACCCCTTGATCATTATTCATTATTCATAGATAGAGCAAAAGCTAGGGTTTAGAGATGAGAGCTCTCCTCTCTTCTCTAAACTAGAGTAGATCTAGATAGTAGCGAGATGGAGAGCGAAGGAGGATTAGAGGAGAGGCCGGCCTGTCGGTTCTTCCTCCGGTTGTACTTTGTCATGATCAAGCTCTAATCAAGCTTGCTCATGGGATGACTCTGATAATCTACTTCTAATTCATTATGCAATTACTAATCATGTATGTTCTGGTTCACAACTCTTTTGAGTATTCTAATCTATAGGACGCTATAGGTGAGAGTTGTAGTATAGGTGTAAGCGAGGTGCTTAGATCTAGATTACTTGTGGATATCCCCTGTCTAGCTGGATCGTGTGGTAGGCCGCGTAGGTGACAGTTACGTTGGTCCTCTGTAGTCCACCTCTCGTTAGCAGGACGGGTAGGGTTTATCGGCCTAAGGATAAGCATCCTTTGTGGTGTACTCTTATCACGTGGTTCGTCCCAGACATAGACATACCCCTTTGATGTAGAGAAACCATAGTTATTCTCTCTATTCTGCTACCATCGCCCATATACTAGAATTGCTTTATTCTCTATTCCCATATTATCACTCACTGTTATCTTACCTTTAATATTGTTCTTATTCGATTCTACCATCTTTCCTATTTACACCTATTTACTTATCTTGGTTAAGTTAGAGCATAGATCAGTTCTCCCGTTTCCCTGTGGATACGATAAAACCTTTAACCGGGTAAAAGCTTCAACGGTATCCGTGCGCTTGCGGATTATCTGTGTGCGTATAAATACCATAGTACACTCTAGTGCCATGCTGGGGATGACAACCTAGTATTCAAGTGGTGTTAGCAAGTGTCAACAAACATATCCCTCAAATATTCCCGACCGTATCACTCAGGGGTAAAAGCCTTTGGAGGAATAACACCATTCCACCAAAAGGCTCGGGGGCTACACCCGGCGGGTGCGCTCGCGCGCACCCTCCGGAGAAGAATTCAAAGGTTCCCGACCAACAATGGTCCCTTAGAAGAGATCCTTTGAAGAGGTGATCTCACCCCTTCAAAGGCTCGGGGGCTACTGTTGGGTACCATAAAAGGGGATACCCAGATCAGAGCGATAAAAAACGCAAAGGACAAAACAAGTCATCCACAATCACCAGGGCACGGGCCCCAGATCTTCTGACTCCTGAGCCTCAAGGCCAAACCGCGACTCGCCCGACCCCCTGGGCCTCGGACGCAGACACCGTCTCGCCCGATCCCCTCGGCCTCAGGCATAAGTTCCGCCTCGCCCGACCCCCTAGAGGCTCAGACGCAGTCACCGTCTCGCCCGATCCCCTCGGCCTCGGGTGTAAGTTCCGACTCACTCGACCCCTCCAGGGCTCGGGCGCCAAACGACGTTCCACCAGATCAGGGCAAGGCTTCTGACGCACGGCGTCCATTCCCATGACATGACAGGCGCAGTAACTTCTGTATCACTGCAGGGCATGGTGGCGACTATTCCAACCACCCTGGACACTGTGGCCTTACCTCTTTCACTATGCAACCTTACCTCTTTCACTGTGGTGTACTGCCTCACAGTGAAAGAGGAGTGGGGAAGGTTAATCAGCGTCACTGTTTGCTGTCTCCTCCCACAGTTAATAGGACAAGAAGCAGTATCACCGATCCGACCCCCATGACTCTTACAGGGCTCGGTAACCCTCTACAAGAGCAGCCATGCTGTCAGCCATCCCTCAAGGACGAGATGGACCGGCTTCAACAGGGTCGGGACTGTGGCTTCACCATTCAACAGAGGAAATCTACTCATGTAAAAACCTGTCTTCCCTTGAGGCTATAAAAGGGGAGCCAGGGCTCACAACTAAAGACAGGTTCACAAGGCTCACCACACTCACTCGCAGAATAGCAACCAGCGCTCTGTCCGCCACAAAGCCGAGACTTGGGACTTAGCCCTCTCTCGCAACCCGCTTGTACCCCTCTACTACAAGCACCTTTGGGTGCAAGGTTATACAGACCCCCCGATCTCACTGGACGTAGGGCATTCTTGGCCCGAACCAGTATAAATTCTCTGTGTTTCATTTGCATCACCATCCAGGCTTAGGTAGTCACGCAATCTTATACTTGTTTGTGCCTAGACCACGAGTCTAGACGCCGACACCCATCTTCAAAGAACTCTAAAGTTAAGCGTGCTTGGCCTAGAGAAATTTAGGGATGGGTGACCGACCGGGAAGTACTTCTCGGGTGCGCACGAGTGAGGACAAAGTGTGCAGAAAATACTAGTGTTGGTCTGTGGGGACTGACTATGTCCTAGAAAAGCTACCAGATGTAAGTGGGCCCGGCCTCATGGAGGATAAGGGGGCTCAGGATAACGTGTTCCTTGGGCACTTTGCATGTGCAAGTCTGGGAGAGGTTGTGCTTGAGAGGTCTACATGCAAGATGGACATGATGGGGAGGAACTAGCACTCCTCCTAGTGGATAAAGTCGGAAAAGTGGTGAGAGGTGGTGTGCGGCGGGGTGTCATGATAAGGGGACTTAGGATCCCGTGTTCCTTGGGAACTTTGTTTGCATGTGCATGCAAGTCTGGGAGAGGTTGTGCTTGAGAGGTCTACATGCAAGATGGACATGATGGGGAGGAACTAGCACTCTCCTAGTGGATAAAGTCGGAAAAGTGGTGAGAGGTGGTGTGCGGCGGGGTGTCATGATAAGGGGGCTTAGGATCTCGTGTTCCTTGGGCACTTTGTTTGCATGTGCATGCAAGTCTAGGAGAGGTTGTGCTTGAGAGGTCTACATGCAAGATGGACACGATGGGGAGGAACTAGCACTCCTCCTAGTGGATATATTCAGAAAAGTGGTGAGAGGTGGTGTGCGGCGGTGGGAGAGAGAGAGGATAGTGGCACTGGGCGAGGTAGATGAGAGAGTGGCGCTTGGGAGGAGTAGCGAAGGTTAGAGTTTTCTCAATATATATAGCTAGAGCTAGATATTGGGCCAGAAAACAGTAGCGGGCTACTACTTTCAATAAATTTTAGTAGGGACTTGTCCCCTCCTGTTTCTTCAAAAAAAATTCCAAGGTAAGCCTTACAGATGACTGCCTCGGTTAATTGATTAACCGAGGTGGTTACGTTAGCACGACTGCCACGTTTAATAGGGCATTAACCGAGGCAGTTTTTTATGTTGCCCGCCTCGGTTAATGCATTTTTGGATGCGGGTATTTTCTAACCGCCTCGGTTAATTGAGGCATTAACCGAGTTAGTTTAAAAATATCCCCACCTCCGAGGTCTATTTGTAAATGTTGTGCAAAAGATTTTGTGTAGTAGTGTGAGGTTTTATTTTATGAAACTTTGCACAAGCTGATGGATAGAACATGGATTGTAACAAGGTGATGGATTTGTAACATTGTGGCACATCAATTTATGCAGCAAGGCATGGACAAAAGTTGGATTTATACGAGCTTACCATTTGATGGAGCCTATATTGTTGGTGTTGACCAATTCATGCAACATGTGAGAAGTAGATTTGGTGCAACTGAGAAAATCAAGTGTCCATGCTGTCACTGCCTGAACCGAAAAGAAAATAGTCAAGTTGATGTAGAGGAGGATATCAACATCAATGATTTTATAGGTGCTATACAAGGTGGGCTTACCATAGAGAGGGAGATGATGATGAACAAGATGATGATGGCACACTCCCTGTTGTTAGTACTGAAGATATGTTATGGGATGGAAATGACCAGACCCCACTTGGAAATTACTAGCCACCACATGCATGGTGCTGAAGGATTAGCTCAAGATGTCATTGAAGATAGTGCACGTGGAGTTCAGGGGTTGGTTCAATATTTGTACACCATAGAAAGGCATGGCTTCGGTGGTAACTTATATAAACAAATCATGGAGGAGGCAAAGTGTGAGCTTTATCTAGGTTGCACTGAGGAGTCTAGGCTAAGTTTTACTATTAAACTATCGCATATAAAAGTGTACAATCGGATAACAAATTCTGGGTTCGACGCATTCCTTGAGTTTCTATCAAATTCAATGAAAAATGTGCTTAGTCTCCCTATGTCCTATAGCAAAGTGAAAGCTCTACTTCGGAAGCTTGGTTTTGGTTATGAGAAAATTGATGTGTGCCAATATGACTGTGCCTTGTTTTGGGATGACCATGCAAAGGATCAGCATTGCCCAATTTGTGGCTTCACAAGATGGAAAGTAAACAAGGAGGTCAGAAAGAAAGTTCCTCACAAGGTCGTGTGTTACTTTCCAATAATTCCTCACTTTCAAGGTACTTTTTGTCAAAGTAGCATGCATAGTGATGGATCGGTTGAGAATGAAATGAGACATCCTGCTGATGGAGAAGCTTGGAAATAATTTGATGATACTTTCAAGTCTTTTGTAGATGATCCCCGTAGTTTGAGGTTAGCCATTGCTACTGATGGATTTAACCCATTCAGTCAGGTGACCAATTCATGTAGTATCTGGGCAGTGATAGTGGTTCCATACAATTGGCCACCGTGGATGTGTATGGACCAATCAAATTATTTGCTTGCTTTACTAATTCTAGGCAAAAGATCACTAGGCAAAGATTTCCATGTGTTCATGCAACCTTTGACAAAAGACATGCTTACTCTATGGGACCTTGTCCCTACTTATGATGCATATGAAGACAAAGATTTCAATCTGTGTGTAGAGTTTCTATGTGGAATCTATGACTACCCTACTTTAGGTACTATGTTAGGTAGAACCACGAGGGGTTACTTCATATGTGTGCACTGTGATGAGAATCCTTGCTCTGAATGTCTTAGAAACAAAATTGGTTTCATAGACCATAGATGTTTCCTCCCTAATGACCATGAATGGAGAAAAAACAAATCTTTCAATGGCAAGCATGAAAAAGAGAGCAGCCAAGGAAATTTAGTGCAGACGAGGTCATGGCAAGGTTGGATGAAGTTTGCTATGTTCCAAGCAAGAATCTAGAACAACAGAAATCTAGAAAACGCTGCCGTGAAGGAGAACCAATTTGGCATGTGAAGGCTAGCTTCTATGATTTGCGATATTGGCCAAAACTAAAGCTACAATACAACCTTGATGTTATGCATGTAGAGAAAAACATATGTGAAAACATTTTGCACACTCTACTTAATACTCCAAATAAGATTAAGGACACAATTGTTGCTAGACTAGGTTTGGAAGATAGAGATATAAGAAAAAAACTTCATTTGGTAGGAGACTCAAATAAGCCTAGAGCTTGTTACATTCTACAAACTGAAGCAAAGAAGAAGTTCTTGCAGTTTGTGAGCAATGTTAAATTTCCAAATGGTTATGCTTCCAATATATCAAGATGTGTCATGGAGTGAGGAGGATCAATGCATGACAATACACTTTGGCTCGTGAAGAACACATGAAGACACAAAACTCCACCATCAAATCTACAGGTACTCACAATGATGACACTTTGACTTCCATGGGACAATCATAGACATTATCGAGTTGAATTACTAAAGACAGTAGAGGGCAGAGAACTGTTATCTTATTATGGTGCGAATGGCACCATCTTGAGGGAAGGACATACCAGATGAAAGATGATGGTTACTTCAAGAGCATTAACATCCCAGGCCTATGGTATAAGAATGATCCTTTCAATGTAGCCACAGAAGCTTCACAAGTATTTTTCTTGAAAGATATGAAGTTAGAGGGAGTGCTGAGGAATAGGAGGGAAAAGCGGTTTTATTCTAGGCGGTTTTCACTGATGGATCATACGCCGAAGTCCCTCAAACTATGTCCTAGGTAACCCCATGACAAGTTGTTGGTTGTTAAACACCGACAACATAACTAGGTCATTGTAGGTGGAATGTAGTGGCTAAACAAAGTGGTGGTGAAAATTGTTATCACCACCATCTTGGCGGATGATTCAGTGGTGGAAGCTGTGGTGATTTTCACCACCAGTCCATCCCTGAGCCAGTGGTATGGTGATAACAATTTCCACCGCTAGCTCAAATGACCATTGTGCCTGTCTACCTTCACACCAGTGGAGAAACTTCTTTCCTCTATCGGTTTGTTAGTGTGTGGAGTAGTAGTCAAAAAATTAGGAGGTGAAAATTATTTTCACTTTTATTGCAATGTATGATCTGGAGGTGATAACTAGTGGGGTTTTTCACCACCAAATCATATGCCAACCCGATAGTTAAAATAATTTTCACCATCGGTATTGCACCCCACCATGCCCGACCTGCCTTTGAACCAATAGTGGGAATTATCCCTATCGGTTCTTACAAAACTGATGCTAAATGTGTTGGTGTTAGTTTTTAGGGGTGACTAGTGTTGACACTAGCTAACACCACTTAGATACTAGGTTGTCATCCCCAGCATGGTGCCAGAGTGTACAAAGGTATTTATACATGTAAAGGCTCTCTAGAAAATAATCTATTCTATCCGCAAGCGCACAGATAAAACACCTCATTGTAGCATTTCACCAGGTAAGTATTCCAGGTATCGTTATTTATAATTTTGCTCAGGAGAAAAGGATTAAATGAAGATAAGGATAAATCTATCAAGGCATAGATTAGAGATAAACTTGCAAGAACATGATTACTAATGAGGAACTCGTCACACAGTTACTTACTTTGGCAGGGGGTAAGCCATAATAATAATGATAATGAAATATAAGCTCATGGGTAAATAACACAGCCATTAGAAAATAGACTACTCCTCATATATGTAAGGTGACGTCGGATTAGCTAGAGAATGGATTCTAAGTTATCTACTATCTACTAAGTCACAATCTACTCTAGTTATCTACAAGATCATATATAGCATAAAAGACTCTTCATTCATGTAAAAGGAACATTGCTAAAGTAAATCAGAACATCCCAAGACTTACTCCACAATACAAATTCTGCCTGTCCTATCAACGGAGGGTGGACTATATAAGAATCAACGAAGCTGTCACTATCGCGAACTACCACACGACCTGGCCAATAGGATACATTTGCAGGTAAATAATATCTAAGCACCACGCCTACATGTGATCTACCACTTAACTCTCTCGCGTCAAGAGCTAAGCGCTTTGCAAACTTATACATAAACACATTATCAATCATAACTATATCAAATATAGAACTAGAGCAAACTAAGAGCATAATAAATAGAGACATAATACAATTAGAACAAAGTATTAGAGAAAGATATGAAATAATACCAATCTTTATTACCGAAGATCCGAATCCAGAGCGTAGTGCTCTACTTCTCTAATTGCTATCTAATCAATCCTCTAAACTTTAAGGATTAGGGAGTAGCTAATTCTAATTCTCTGGGGAGAGATGTCTAAACCCTAACTTTGATGGCTACCTCTCATAATGATTTCTCCTCTCTCCCCCTGGGGTGGAGGGTGTAACACCCTAAAAAAAATGTTTTCTGGGAAATAGAGTTAAAATGATTTAATTATGAATTTTTGGTGCTCATAAAACATAGGAAATAATATTCTTCATCAAAATAAAATTTATCATAGGGTGTAGTAATATTTTTGTGCACTCATGCTCCTGCATTTTATTTACTGTGCTGAGTGTATTTGAACTCAAAACTCCAAATGATTTAAAAGGATTTTTAAATGAGTTTCAAATGGCTTTTGGAATAAAAGAAAAATGAAAAAAATAGAAACTCTCCCTCTCCCTGTTCCCGGCCGAAAGCCCAGCTCCCCTGTCAGGCCCAACTCGCGCAGTGGCGCCATCGCGACCGAAATCGGCCCAAGCCGCACACCCCGCCCTTCCCCTTTTCTTCCCCCTCGCTCCGGCCCAACGCGTGGCCCAGCTGGACAAGCCCGCGCCCCCCTTTCTCCTTTCTCTCTCACTGCAGCCCGGTCCCACATGTCAGCGGTACCCTCTTCTTCCTCCTGTCGTTGCCGACCGGGACTCTCCCAGGGGCGCATCCGATCCCGATTTCTCCAGGATTTCTTGCCCAGAGCAAACCAAGCTACCCTATAAGGCTTCATGACCCCCGCTGCATCTTTCTTTCCATCCATGCGCTATTTCCTAGCCCAAAATTCCACCTCTGAGCTACCGTTTGGATCTCACCGCGAGGAGAAGAAGCTGCAGCCGTGGTTCTTGCCATACGCAGCCGCTCCGACGAAATCAAGTGGAAGCCGAGCTTCGTGGTACGGTCCCGAACCTCCCTGTGCATTCCATCAGCTTTTTATCCCTCTCTGTGATGCTCAATTGTTCGCCGAACTTCACAGAAGCACCGCCGTCCGCCGGGTTACATGGCCAGTCATCTCCGAGCCCTCCTCGCCTTCACATTTTGCCCTGGGTGAGTTCGCCTTGAGTCCCTCTATCTCCCTGCGTTAATCCCGTCGAAAACCGAGGTCGGAAACGGGGTCTGGTAAAGCTCCGGCGAGGTTCCGGCCTGTTCCGGCTGTGGCGCCGCCGTCACGTTACTGTGCGCCGCCGACGCCCTCTCTTCCTCTCCCTGGAGCGATCCTCAACCATCAGATCGAAATCCAACGGATGAAAATAGACCGTACCCCTTCGCCTGGCATTTTTGTTAAAGAGCCCTTGAAGTTCTTCCAAATAGAACCCGCGGTCCTTTACGTATTCCCCATTTACGTTTCCAAAGTCCAAAGACGTATTCTGGATCGGCTTAGGTGAAAATACGCTTTCCAGTATTTACAAGTTTGCCACTGAAACAGTTTTAGCCATAAAATCTTTGTTTTAAATCCGATTCGACCCATTCAAATTGCGTTGGATTCGTATTAGTGAGCTCTACATGTTAGAATCACGGTTTTCTCAGTTTGACACTTTTTAATTTCATGACTCTATTTAATTAATTACTTTTCTATATAAGATCTTCGAAAATTCATAACTTTCCCGTTTTAACTCCGTTTTTCGTGATCTTTACGTCTATGAAATCGTAGCGACGCGTAGAATCTTTATATAAACTTTTCATACTGTTTTTATATGATTGGTGTACTGTTCTAATTGTAGCCTTGTTTGCTTCGTGTATGTTTTCTCCGTTTGTTTGTGTGATCGATGATCGAGTTTAGACGATAAGCAATTCGTGGTGATCAAGAGTGCTTCAGTGATCAAGATCATAGCCTTGGACAAGTAGGATCAGCAGAACCAAAAGGATCAGCAAGAGCATTTGGATTAAGGCAAGTATAGCATTTGGATTTTATTTCTATGACCATGATCGTGTGACTAGATTAATGTTAAGTAATAAACGGTAAAAATGACTTTTTAGCAACTTGATGATTTATCTGTACGTGATCACCCGGGACAACAGTTTAACCATGAGGGCTATAATGGCTCTGGCTTTAGTTAAGTATGAGTAACTTTTCTAGCTCGTTAGCGGTTACCCGTTGTGGCGCAATTGGGGAATAGCAGACCGTGGATTCCTGCGGGTGAATCACATGGACTGGTTAGACGAACCTTTGAAAGACTTCATAGTGATCCCTGCCGACCTCCCTAGGAAGGGGGTTAAGAGATTAGCTACCTCGGGCGAAAGGATAAATCATGACTCATGGGTAAAGATGTGCAACCTCTGCAGAGGGTTAAAAACTAGTATACTAGCCGAGCTCACGGTCAGGAGCGGCCTTGGGGACATCTACATTAAGGGTGATGATTCTTGTGTGTTAATTATGCTCATTGTTTATTGTTTAATGCTTTACATGATTTATATCACATTGATCATGAGATTGTGGGAGCTATACAATCTAGTTGCTATACTTGTGGAGTTCGACATGGACTCACTCTTGCTATTTCTCCCAAACCTCAGGAGAAGTTTAGGCTTGTGATCAACCAGTCAGTTGGATCCTGTAGAGAGAAGTTAATACCCGAAGTTGGAGTTGTCTATCCGCTGTTTGCTATTAAAGGTTATCTCTTTTATACTAAGTACGTTATATATTTATGCATTGTCTTTTGATATTACCCCTTATTTATAGCTATATGTGAGATTTGACTTCTAAGACTCACATATGGTGCATATCTAGTTTTATCCTTAAAATCAGGTATTACAAAGTGGTATCAAAGCAATGCTGACCGTAGGACGCAAGCCTAGTTAGTAATTGGCCGTCTTAAGGTTTTAGAATTGTCATAAAATCTTTGCTCTATAAACCTTGGTATTTTCATCCATACTATATCCCTATCCTTGCTATTTGTCTCTACCTTGTTGCTTATTTTAAAGGTACTTGTTCTCATCCCCACTCCTTGCTTGATATGCTTTTAGAACTTTTTCTTACCACCTTCTGGCATCATTGGAATAGGTGTTTTAGGATCTTTGCCCTTCTATGAAGAGAACGATAGTATCGCAAGTTGAGTAAAGTGTGCTTAGTTGGTTTGTTATTATGCTTATGCTTGATTTGGATCTTTGTAATGATTGCAATGATCTTGTGGGATTTCTCCACAATTTCATTAGTTTATATACCTAAGGCATAAGGATTAATGAAATAAGTAGTTGGGTTTGGCTATCTCTTGTTTCTATCCCTTGCTGATTTTGGAGCAGTCTGCCATAATGCCGGTGTATCTCATGTTCTGTTCATGCAAAGTTTGTCAAATTTTTCTGAGAACAAATAAACTTCAAGATCTTTCCCTGACTGCAAGAATCACCCTAATAGCTATTATGGTTTGGAAGTTACAAAAATCACAAGATGATACAACTGTGCTGTCAAGAACCTGGATCAGTTTTGGTTGCTTACTGTTTAAGACAAATATAACTATAGAATTTGGAAAAGTGTTCTATAGAAAGGTTGTAGAAAATTTTCTAAGATTTCCAACAGTATAAGCTGGGACTTATTTGGATAAGTAGAACCTGAGATATGATATTTTCAATTGGATGTTTCTGTTCTGTTTCAAAATCTGGACAGATCTGGCATTTCCTATTTTCAGTCAAGTTAAATTCAGAATCTGGGAAAAAGTTGTATACGAAAGTTGTAGAGGATTTTCTAAGATTTTCAAAAATGTAAGGATCATCTCCAGATGAGTTAAGTAGCTTGGGATATAATTTCTGAAAGTTACTGCACCTTTGCTGAGACATTATCAGGAAGGATATTATGTTTGGTTGTTTTACCTAAGCTTAAATACAGAATCTAAGGAAGCATTCTATATGAAAGTTGTAGGGAATTTCATAAGCTTTCTAAAGGTATAAGCGACAACTCTATTGGACTAACAGAATAAGAGTTATACCTGTTTTACTATGCTGGTGCTTTCATATCACGAGAAAATTTCAGGAATCCTGTTTGTTCTCTTGCACAAAAGTTCTTTGGGATGTCAGATGTTTTCAATGCTAGTTAACCTGTCTGGAAAACATGCAAGCTACCTTTCTTGGTCCCCTAGTTGACCTTTCTCAAGGGGGGTAGCCTAAATAAAGGGGTTACATGGAGAAGAATTGGATAATGT
This sequence comes from Sorghum bicolor, assembly GCF_000003195.3. NCBI lineage: Eukaryota > Viridiplantae > Streptophyta > Magnoliopsida > Poales > Poaceae > Sorghum > Sorghum bicolor. The sequence goes on along the minus strand of NC_012875.2, from coordinate 724,247 downwards.
TGGATCAAGAGACTCGGTACCACGAATGTAAAAGACTATGATGTGTGGATTCCAAAAAGGATAGGAGAACTAGTCCCTAGTGTCCCCCAATCAATCTAATTTTAAGGGGGGGGGTAATACCTTGATATCACGGGTGATGCATTTTAAAACTAGCTTGAAGTGATAATTGTCTTCTGAGATATTCTATGGTTATGATCATCTATCCTTGCCGTGTTACTGACGTTGGTCACTTGATGACAGGGAGTGTAGTGTCCCATGGATCCGGAGCACAATATGACACCTCTCATGGATAGGTGGGAAGAATATGATCATCTTGCCTTTGAAGAAAGATGCTATGAGTATGACAAAGCTGAGTGTTATCAAAGTAATAATACGGAAGAGCAAGTTGACATTGAATCAAATCAGAATCCACAACGACGGAAGCGAAAAAGGAAAGCCCGTAAGAAGCCTGCTCACGGAAATAAAGTACAGCAAAATTATTTCAATGGAAGACTGAACAATGTGGATATGAATAACATTCAAGGAGTCACCAAAGTGGTGGGTGGTTATGTTCAAGTGGACTCAGTGTTGGTTTTTGCTCTATTTGACCGAAGTGCTTCCCATTCTTTCATTTCTGCCAACTTGGTAAAAACAATTGAACGGGGGAAGTGTCCAACAAGGAAGCCTTTGTTAGTTCAAACTCCAAAGGGAGAAATACAGGCAGACTAGGTTTGCTCGAATATTAATCTGGTCATAAGCAAGGAGAACTTCACAGTAAACCCCATTGTGCTAGAGTCACTCAATATTCCTTTGGTTCTTGGCAATGGATGGTTATGTGCACACAAGGTAGTGATCTATGCTACCCAGTGGAAACTTTTCTTAACCGCACCATCAGGGAAAAGAATTGAGTATCAAGATGGTCCACTCCTACATGAGGAGGCATATCTATGCTAAGTTATCATGTCTTTGAGTTGTATAAGTCAAAAAGTTGGTAGTCAAGATGGTTTTTAATCAGCTATGAATAATAGACATTTTATGGATGTTTTGTTTACAAGTTGTGATCCCGAGACATGAGTGTTTACATTGGAATACAAGTTGTGAAGTTGAAATAGATATCAAGATCTTGTTCTTGTCTCTCTTTTGGAATCCGTGTCTCTTTCGAATCTCGAGGACGAGATTCATTTTAAGGGGGTAGATTTGTAACACCCTAAAAAAATTGTTTTCTGGGAAATAGAGTTAAAATGATTTAATTATGAATTTTTGGTGCTCATGAAACATAGGAAATAATATTCTTCATCAAAATAAAATTTATCATAGGGTGTAGCAATATTTTTGTGCACTCATGCTCCTGCATTTTGTTTATTGTGCTGAGTGTATTTGAACTCAAAACTCCAAATGATTTAAAAGGATTTTGAAATGAGTTTCAAATGGCTTTTGGAATAAAAGAAAAATGAAAAAAAAACAGAAACTCTCCCTCTCCCTGTTCCCGGCCAAAAGCCCAGCTCCCCTCTCAGGCCCAACTCGCGCAGTGGCGCCATCGCGGCCGAAATCGGCCCAAGCCGCACACCCCGCCCTTCCCCTTTTCTTCCCCCTCGCTCCGGCCCAACGCGTGGCCCAGCTAGACAAGCCCGCGCCCCCCTTTCTCCTTTCTCTCTCACTGCAGCCCGGTCCCACATGTCAGCGGTACCCTCTTCTTCCTCCCGTCGTTGCCGACCGGGACTCTCCCAGGGGCGCATCCGATCCCGATTTCTCTGGGATTTCTTGCCCAGAGCAAACCAAGCTGCCCTATAAGGCTTCATGACCCCCGCTGCATCTTTCTTTCCATCCATGCGCTATTTCCTAGCCCAAAATTCCACCTCTGAGCTGCCGTTTGGATCTCACCGCGAGGAGAAGAAGCCGCCGCCTTGGTTCTTGCCATACGCAGCCGCTCCGACGAAATCAAGTGGAAGCCGAGCTTCGTGGTACGGTCCTGAACCTCCCTGTGCATTCCATGAGCTTTTTATCCCTCTCTGTGATGCTCAATTGTTCGCCGAACTTCACATAAGCACCGCCGTCCGCCGGGTTTCGTGGCCAGTCATCTCCGAGCCCTCCTCGCCTTCACGTTTTGCCCTGGGTGAGTTCGCCTTGAGTCCCTCTATCTCCCTGCGTTAATCCCGTCGAAAACCGAGGTCGGAAACGGGGTCTGGTAAAGCTCCGGCGAGGCTCCGGCCTGTTCCGGCCATGGCGCCGCCGTCACGTTACTGTGCGTCGCTGACGCCCTTTCTTCCTCTCCCTGGAGCGATTCTCAACCATCAGATCGAAATCCAACGGATGAAAATAGACCGTACCCCTTCGCCTAGCATTTTTGTTAAAGAGCCCTTGAAGTTCTTCCAAATAGAACCCGCGGTCCTTTACGTATTCCCCATTTACGTTTCCAAAGTCCAAAGACGTATTCTGGATTGGCTTAGGTGAAAATACGCTTTCCAGTATTTACAAGTTTGCCACTAAAACAGTTTTAGCCATAAAATCTTTGTTTTAAATCCGATTCGACCCATTCAAATTGCGTTGGATTCGTATTAGTGAGCTCTACATGTTAGAATCACTGTTTTCTCAGTTTGAAACTTTTTAATTTCATGACTCTATTTAATTAATTACTTTTCTATATAAAATCTTAGAAAATTCATAACTTTCCCGTTTTAACTCTGTTTTTCATGATCTTTACGTCTATGAAATCGTAGCGACGCGTAGAATCTTTTTATAAACTTTTCATACTGTTTTTATATGATTAGTGTACTGTTCTAATTGTAGCCTTGTTTACTTCGTGTATGTTTTCTCCGTTTGTTTGTGTGATCGATGATCGAGTTTAGACGATAAGCAATTCGTGGTGATCAAGAGTGCTTTAGTGATCAAGATCAGAGCCTTGGACAAGTAGGATCAGCAGAACCAAAAGGATCAACAAGAGCATTTGGATTAAGGCAAGTATAGCATTTGGATTTTATTTCTGTGACCATGATCGTGTGACTAGATTAATGTTAAGTAATAAACGGTAAAAATGACTTTTTAGCAACTTGATGATTTATCTGTACGTGATCACCCAGGACAACAGTGCAACCATGAGGGCTATAATGGCTCTGGCTTTAGTTAAGTATGAGTAACTTTTCTAGCTCGTTAGCGGTTACCCGTTGTGGCGCAATTGGGGAATAGCAGACCGTGGATTCCTGCGGGTGAATCACACGGACTGACTAATGAAACCAAGTAGCCCTAACTGGTTAGACAAACCTTTGAAAGACTTCATAGTGATCCCTGCCGACCTCCCTAGGAAGGGGGTTAAGAGATTAGCTACCTCGGGCGAAAGGGTAAATCATGACTCATGGGTAAAGATGTGCAACCTCTGCAGAGGGTTAAAAACTAGTATACTAGCCGAGCTCACGGTCAGGAGCGGCCTTGGGGACATCTACATTAAGGGTGATGATTCTTGTGTGTTAATTATGCTCATTGTTTATTGTTTAATGCTTTACATGATTTATGTCACATTGATCATGAGATTGTGGGAGCTATACAATCTAGTTGCTATACTTGTGGAGTCCGACATGGACTCACTCTTACTATTTCTCCCAAACCTCAGGAGAAGTTTAGGCTTGTGATCAACCAGTCAGTTGGATCCTGTAGAGACAAGTTAATACCCGAAGTTGGAGTTGTCTATCCGCTGTTTGCTATTAAAGATTATCTCTTTTATACTAAGTACGTTATATATTTATGCATTGTCTTTTGATATTACCCCTTATTTGTAGCTATATGTGAGATTTGACTTCTAAGACTCACATATGGTGCATATCTGGTTTTATCCTTAAAATCGGGTATTATAGAGAGGCCTTGATTATATAGTCCTTTCAAGTGAATTTGGGCCGTCGGATCAAACCGACATTGATCACACGGTTTTCCTTGATCCTTTAGGTCGGTGGAGCATAATCCACGAAGTTGGACGGGATTGGACACAACACCTGGGCGGGCGCCCTAGGGGGGAGGGCGGGCGCCCTGCTCCCGGGCCCGATCGCCTTCCCGTTCGTTCCTGTGGCTTCTAGATTCTTCTATATGGTAGAAAATTGCGCGGCACGTAATTATCTCGTTGTAAACATGACATGTGGGCCTTCTCTCCATATTTTCTAATAACCCCCTGCAGAAAAAGATAAACACCAAAGCTCGTGGAATTCTGTCAGACAAAACCCTAATTCTAGATGTTTGTTTCATTTAGATCCTTTTCTTTGTTTATTTGAAGGTTAAATTTAGTACTTAAGGACCATCAACAAACTCCCCCAAGCTTACCCTTTGCTCGTCCCTAAGCAAACAACTAAACCCAGATGGAGCAGGAGTTGCTTCGATGTTTTCTTTCCTGATAGGCACACATGCTTTTACATAAAAATTCTTCCAGATTAGAGTGAAGTGTTATGGAGCTTAGTACCTGCACTTAAGTCTTAAGTAATCAAAAGACAAAATAATTAAGTCAAGCACTATTCTTCCTGTCTATACTTCACCTTTGTTCTGGGGTTTTGCATAAGTTTTCAAAAATAAAACTCAGAGTTCCCAGCAATGATTCTCTCAAGTCTCTCTATATGTGGCATTTGTGGATCCTTACCAAAATGTCACTTACCTATAGCTAATGGAATATTTAAGTGGAGCTCATAGGAGTGAAAAACAGCTCATACATATGTTGTCTAATCGAGCCATGGATCCAAAGGAACTCAACATATAATTAAATGAAAATGTGCATGTGTGGTGGAGTAAATGATAGTGATGATAAAAATGTATAAGTGATGATAAAACTTACTTCTCATTGCTCCTCATATTGCTATCTCTCCTCTTCTTTGATCTTTGCTTTGGGAGAACATGGGCTATCTCTTTTCTTTTTTCTCTTTTTTTTTCAGGTGGGTAGTAGATACCTCTAATTCTACTATCGGACACTTGTCCATTTTTTGGCTCAAGTGGGCATCTTTGTACCCCTAATTCTACTTCGGTCACTTGTCCATTTTTACCTCTCGTCTCACTCTTTTCTTTCTTTTTCGAGGTTCCGGGCACTTGCCCCCTTTTATTTCCTCATATATTTTTGCATAACCCATGCCTCTTCTGCATTGAATCTTATTGGAGAGAGAGAATAACAACACTTGGGACAGTGAGTGATAATATTTTTAGCAATCTTAATGATTGGTGGTGAATGGTGTAGTGGATGTGTGCAAGTGAATATCTTAATTTAACCACATGAAAAGCTCCTAAGGGTCTACACAGCTCGATCAAACTCAATGTCAATATAGTAAAAGATGTTATAGCAAGTATGGCTGTGGTAGGTATTGACGGTCCTTAATGCTCACATTTAACAATCAACTAATCATAGAAAAGGATCCAAATGCAACCAACACCTAGACTTAGGGTTTTATCTGACAGAATTCCACAAGTTTTGGTGTTTGTCTATTTCTGCAGGGGGTTATCAGGAAATACGGAAGAAAGGCCCACACGTCGGGTTTACATAGAGATATTAACGTGCCGCGCAATTTTCTATCATCTAGAAGACTCCAGAAGCCACGGGACCGAAGCGGAGGCCGAGAGGGCTCAGGCACTTGGCGCCCGCCCTAGTCCTGAGGGCGCCCGCCCACCTCTTTCCACCAATCAGGGTGAAGTTCGGGGATCATGCTCCACCGACCTAATACTTCAAGGAAAACCACACGATCAATGTCGGTTTGATCCGACGGCCCAGATTCACTTGAAGGGACTATAAAACCAGACCCCCCTGGCCCCTGGAGATCATACCTCTTCTACAGAATCAAAGCTAGGGTTTCAATTCTTCATCCAAGTAGAGAGGATCCCTCTAGTTCTTCTAGTTCTACCTCTAGTTCATCTAGATCTAGTTCTAGTTCATCTAGTTCTAGTTCTAGTTCCTCTAGTTCTAGTTCTAGTTAGTTCTAGTTGTAATCTAGAAAATAGGGAGAGAGAAGAGGAGAGCGGAGGAGGAGCCGGATCTGTCGGATCTTCCTCAACATTATACTTTTGCAGCATCTGGTTCGTTCTTCATCGTTCTCCAAGTTCTTCAATTCATAATTCCTGAGTTCTTTAATTACTTTTATTTACATTCAAGTTATTTATTGGATTCCCGCTTGCATCAAGTGCTCTAGTCTTTATAACGCTAGAGTAGTAATTAATAGATTAGACGTGGTGTTTAGTCTTGCGATTACCTGGAATTGCACCCAATCCTGCGGATTGTTGTGGTAGCCTTAGGGTAGTGACAGCCCTAACGGTCGACGTATTCCACCACGTTCGGATCGGTGTTTGTAGGACCGTAGTCAGACCTTCCTAGCCCCCTTCTCATCTCTTTCTGTGGTTAGTGCTCTGATGTCCTGATATAGATAATCTTGAAGTAATTCTTGATTCTTAGATCAACTAGAGAACTCTCAGGAAACTACCTCTCTTCCCACCAAAAATAATTATATAGTTATCCTTGGGCGATCTTGGATCTTAATTCGTACACTCACGTTCTCTGTGGAAAATCGATACTCTGGAATACTCCCGGGTGAAAGCTACATAGGTATCCGTGCGCTTGCGGATTTTTCTGTTTGCGTTTAAAATACCCAACAAGCTTTCTGGCGCCGTTGCCGGGGAACGGTAGCTGTGCTAGTTTCGAACCAAGTCGTCCGTGTATCCTTTTTCTTTTCCTTTTTTACCACACTCACCTTATCACTTTCACCATACCACATGGATTTCACTCTAAGCATTAATGAGCATGGAATTTATTTCATAGCCACTTCATTTACTCCATGCTCATATGCAACATCTTCACAATCCATTGGTCTCTCCAACATCACCACATTCGAGATCTCCAACCCCCTCTTCCTTTCTATTCATAAAAACTTTAAAAGGGCGGTTGTCGATGCATATGTCTATAATAAATTTTGCAGATCTCGTTGAGTTGATCTTGATATAGGTCAGCATTGGAGGGGAAGCCAGTTCACTGACATAAATCGATGGTTTCCTAAGGACAAGCTTAGTGTCCTAAAACAAGCACTGATCAGACTGTAACATGAGCTTTTAATTATTTGCAACATTACCTTGTGTGTTGAGCATATAAGGATAATTGTAAAAATATTCCTTCGGGTATTCTTGTCACTAACCTTTCCAGGTTTGGAGCAAGAAGATCGGATGAATGACAAGCACAAGGTATGTCCAACCAATCATCATACAACATTGAATTAAATTCATCCAAACTTGAATTTTGCAAAATTCAAGCTTGGGGGAGTACTTTATATAAAAACATCATTTGCCATGTTGCTATGTTGGTTGTCCCTACCTTTGAGACATGCTCAATTTGTTAAATAGTAATCACACTACTTCATCTCCACTTGAGTAGATCTCTATAAATGCTCTCATGCTACCTTTATTTGCATTAGTATATGTTTAGGTTTGGAGTAGTTTCATTTATCTCTTAATTAAGCTTGGTGCTTAGTTTAGGAATGATGATCTTACTACCAAGGGGTTTTAAATTAAGCATGGTGCTTAGGTTAAAATGCCCTCCTAAATCAAATTAGACATGGTGTCTAGGTTGATCTTTGAGCCAATAGTATGCTATAGTAGATATTGGATATTTTGTTGGATTAACCCCTGCAGGAAAACTTTCAATGTCAACCTGGGAGGTCCTGAGACAAACTCACATTGGAGACAAAGAGAGAGACGCATGAAGGTTAACAATTTACACAAGGAAGGCATAGCTCACAAGAGATGATCCATGGAGGTGCCACAAACACAATGCACAACCGCTAAGAGAGGAAAGCTTCCACAAGGTGATACTGTACCATCACTCTTCAAGTAAGGTAACATCTTAAGGTACTTGACTATCACTTCTATAAGCTTCTCCTTGATTCTGGCATTCACTTGAATAAAAGAGACAAACATGTATGATTTACAACTCTAGATTAACCAACCCAATCGATTCAACATGTTTAGTCCTTCCACCTTTGTGATTCCACACTCCTAATCATATAAGCTATAATGTTATACACTCAATCTTTGGAAGATATATATAAAAAACATAAGTATAGATAGATTATCTTTCCATTAGGTTGAGCGATCTGATCTGACAAATGTTTTAAATGCTACATTCATGATCTTATTATCCATCAACTTTGTCTTGCTCACTATGCTTAAGGTTAGAGAGAACGAATACCCTTTTGGTTCTGTTGGTGTTTTCCACCAACAGGGCCCATGCACTTGATCTCTGCCTTGTCTCTATGAGCAGGTACACTTCAAGCAAAATATGGAGGACTTTTACAACTCCCAGACTCCACCAAGTGATGAACCTAGATCTACAAGCACAAACACACTGGAGGTACTGGACACTCAGGCAATCACTGCCCTGAGATGCTTGAGGACATAACTACTGGAGTAACCCCGTTGTGGAAGTAATTACTGACCTTCTACTAGTCAAGAGAGGCGATCCAGGACACCCCATCATCCCGATCTCCATCGGCATGGTGGACTTCCCAGAAGCACTCTGCGACTTTGGCTCCAGCGTCAACATTATGCCCTAGGGAGACCATTCCTGAACACCTCGGGAGTTGTCATCTACGCTAGTGCTGCCAAGATCAGTTTCTACATCGAGGGGAAGAAAGAGACGTTTTCCTTCAAGAAAAAGACTACACAAATCTTAGAGCAATCCTGACATGAACCAAGGAAGGACCAACAAGAGGAACAGGAACAAGCAAATGTGGACCAAGTCAGCTAAGATGGTCACTGCAGTTCAAGGAGGTCAAGATCGTCAACTTAAGTCACCGTTCCTGACCAAAAAGGATGACCTAAGTATGCCAAGCATTCAGTGCTCCATTAATGGATACAACTTGCACAAGACGCTTTGCGACACCGGATCAGGCATTAACATAATGGCCGCAGCCATCTATCAGCTCCTGCATGGAACCATGTCCCTACAACCAACATACATTCAGCTCTAGATGATTTTAAGGTTATTGACATGGGAGAAGACGAGTACAATCCACCCATCACCATTGGAAGACCGTTCCTCAGCACCGTTAAAGCAATCATCTACATTGGAACCAGAGAAGTCCACATGCACTTCCCCTCTGAGAAGGTACGCCGCTATTTTACTGACCTTAACTATATAGTTGAAGACTCTAAGCAGGTCAGGACAAGAAGAAGACGACGCAACCGCAACCAGAGGAGGCAAATCATCAAGGATGGATGGGCATACTACGAAGGAGAAGTAGTGAGGTCTGAAGACATACAACTTGAACAGAACTGTCCTGAGGAGACCGTAGCACCGAGGCAGGTGTGTAGAGAGAAGATAGTTATACATGAAGAAGAAGCACCACTGGAACCACCGACTACGCCATCCAGCGAATCCTAGGACGACTGAGAAAACGAAGAGTCCTGTTCGGAGGACTTAAAAACACCGAACGCCTTGCCAAGAGGTAAACTTGGTAGTTATCCATTTCCTTTCAATTATTTAAAATAGTTTGCTTAGTTAATCAGGTTCATATCATCTTGAAAAGAAAATAAATGTTAAAAAATAGTAAGCCCCATGTGAGTATGCTCATGGCATAAAACCCATAAGTACATTCACTGTGGTGGCATAAAAATAAAATAAATATATTTATGCGCTATAAAAATAAGAATATAAAAATAAATTCATGATCCTACTAAAGAGTGTAACATTTAATGAGGAGGCTCAACATGATAAAGGCTAGATATTTATGCTAACACTTAACTAGTTCCACAAAGCTTTGTTGTCTATTTGAGCTCCACAGAATTCAAGGATCAAAGAAGACTAGCAGACGGAGGACATCCTAATCGCTGTCAGGGTGCTGCCGACATTCAAATACACCTCCACCACTTGCTAGCTACATCAGAAGAAATTACGTCAAAAATCTAGCTTGGGGGAGAGCACCCCCATTTATCCAGCTAAGTATTCTACTCACGTTTATACTTTACTCTAATAGTAAAAAGATGCATAATCATATAAACCCAAATAAAGATTTTGTGCTTATATATATATTTGCTTAGTTTGCTAAATAAATAAATAAATAAAGTTTGCTATGAATCCTCATGATAAGCTCTCACATGGAAATGATGTATAGTTGCTCTGCCATGACTAGTTCTAAAAATTGAAATCTCTCTCAAGTTTAGGCATGACTGTTATTAATTAAGATTTGCTCTAAACCTGAACTTGTGGGGAGAGTACTTGATCTAAAGTCTAAGTAGTTAACGGATACGATATGAGAAGGTTGAGCTGTTGTTTATCTGTTCCTAGAGATGCTAGAATTCTGGAGAATTTTATCTTTGAAAATCTTTAAAATATCGCATGATGAGTTCCTATATGATGAGAGTTTAAATTCCTACCACAGCCATATATACATGCTTATTAGACTATGAACCACACATTTACTTTTTACTGCTTATGAGCACTGAGTGTGGTCAAGCTGTGTAGACCCTAAGGAGCTTGTCATGTGGTTGAATCAATATTCACTTGCACGTTCACTCACACATGCTACTTCTACTCCGGAAGTACCATCTATATATATCCATTTCCATCTCCAGAACCACCCAAAAATATTCTACTCCAAATCCAGGAGAGAATAGCCAAAAACATTTTTGTTTTCCCCTATGAAATAAATGCTCAAGTTATCTTGGTTACTACCACTTGCTATATTATTTCAGGAGATGAGTGCTCTAGAAAAAAAAAAGAAAAAAAAGAAAAAAAAGAGAGAAAAAAAAGAAACGAGGAAATAAAAAGGTGCAAGTGCCCGGAACCTCGAAAGAAAAGAAAAAAAGTGAGACGAGAGGTAAAAATGGACAAGTGTCCGACAGTAGAATTAGGGGTACAAGATACCCACCTAAGAGGAAAGAAAAAGAAAATATAGAGCATCTCATTCTCCTCAAAAAGTTTCAAAAGAGCAAGAAAGGTATGTATCCCTCAAAAGAGCACAAGTAGAATTAGACTTTCACCATTGTTATCATCATCATCACCATACACCATTCATTCGCCACACATGCACATCTTGATTTGACTTATTGACTTGTTCTTCTGGATCCATGGTTTGACTATGCAATAAATGTCTTGTAAGTATGTATTAGCTGTCTCCCACCTATGAGCTCCAGATATCAAAACCTAATTAGAGTAGGGTGAGAGAGAAGGCAATGCCACTTTGCTTCATACCACAAATACCACATACTTTGAGAGAAGGCATATACCAATATTGCCTTGGTAAGGATCCAGAAATACCACAAAAGAGAGACTAGAGAGAGTCATACAAGGAATCTCTGAGTTTTATTTGAGAATCTGCAAAAACTCCAGAGCTATAGTTAATCGAAGAACAAGAGACATGGTGCTTGACTAGACTGTTCTATCTTTTAACTACTCAAGACAGAAGTGACGGTTACAAGTCCCATTGTGAAAGGTAAATGAGTAAGTTTTAAGTCTTAACAGTTTACCCTAACCAGAGATAAGATCTTGTTTAAACGCATGTGTATCTTTAAGTTATGAAACCACTGCAGAAACTCTTGAGTCCATCTTTGCTCAGGAAGGAGCAAAGGTTAAGCTTGGGGGAGCTTGTTGACGGTCCTTAATGCTCACATTTAACAATCAACTAATCATAGAAAAGGATCCAAATACAACCAACACCTAGACTTAGGGTTTTATCTGACAGAATTCCACAAGTTTTGGTGTTTGTCTATTTCTGCAGGGGGTTATCAGGAAATACGGAAGAAAGGCCCACACGTCGGGTTTACATAGAGATATTAACGTGCCGCGCAATTTTCTATCATCTAGAAGACTCCAGAAGCCACGGGACCGAAGCGGAGGCCGAGAGGGCTCAGGCACTGGGCGCCCGCCCTAGTCCTGAGGGCACCCGCCCACCTCTTTCCACCAATCAGGGTGAAGTTCGGGGATCATGCTCCACCGACCTAATACTTCAAGGAAAACCACACGATCAATGTCGGTTTGATCCGATGGCCCAGATTCACTTGAAGGGACTATAAAACCAGACCCCCTGGCCCCTGGAGATCATACCTCTTCTACAGAATCAAAGCTAGGGTTTCAATTCTTCATCCAAGTAGAGAGGATCCCTCTAGTTCTTCTAGTTCTACCTCTAGTTCATCTAGATCTAGTTCTAGTTCATCTAGTTCTAGTTCTAGTTCCTCTAGTTCTAGTTCTAGTTAGTTCTAGTTGTAATCTAGAAAATAGGGAGAGAGAAGAGGAGAGCGGAGGAGGAGCCGGATCTGTCGGATCTTCCTCAACATTATACTTTTGCAGCATCTGGTTCATTCTTCATCGTTCTCCAAGTTCTTCAATTCATAATTCTTGAGTTCTTTAATTACTTTTATTTACATTCAAGTTATTTATTGGATTCCCGCTTGCATCAAGTGCTCTAGTCTTTATAACGCTAGAGTAGTAATTAATAGATTAGACGTGGTGTTTAGTCTTGCGATTACCTAGAATTGCACCCAATCCTGCGGATTGTTGTGGTAGCCTTAGGGTAGTGACAGCCCTAACGGTCGACGTATTCCACCACGTTCGGATCGGTGTTTGTAGGACCGTAGTCAGACCTTCCTAGCCCCCTTCTCATCTCTTTCTGTGGTTAGTGCTCTGATGTCCCGATATAGATAATCTTGAAGTAATTCTTGATTCTTAGATCAATTAGAGAACTCTCAGGAAACTACCTCTCTTCCCACCAAAAATAATTATATAGTTATCCTTGGGCGATCTTGGATCTTAATTAGTACACTCACGTTCTCTGTGGAAAATCGATACTCTGGAATACTCCCGGGTGAAAGCTACATCGGTATCTGTGCGCTTGCGGATTTTTCTGTTTGCGTTTAAAATACCCAACAGTAGGAAGTTTGTCATGCTAGGAATTCATCATGTGATTTGCAAATTTTCAAAATAAATCTCCAGAACTCAGTGTAGTAGGAACAAGATAAACAGTAGCTCAAACTTTATATCATGCCTTTATCTTACCTAGACTTTAGTTTTATGTTTCCCATAGATAGTAATTTCAGTTTTAGTAATTCCTGGAAGAACTCCAATATAAAAGCTAGGTGCTTGAAAGTAAGCAAACACAGCAACTGTTTCATCATTTCCATCAAGCATCTTTTTGGTATTTTTATTTTTTTAGAGATTAATATGGAAAATAAAGCACACTTATCTACACACTCTTTTTATTTTGTTTTCATATTTATAGAATGCAGTGATTTAAAGCAAGAAAATATTTATTGGGTTTTCTAAAATTTTCCTTATATATAATTAAGACACTAAAATAGAAAAGAATAAATAAGAAGAGCAAATAAAAACATACTTGATAAAATGGGGAGGAACTCCCCCAAGCTGGATGTGGTTGTCGGTCTTACCCAATGTTCTAGAATCGCATCATGGTGGTGATGTTGTCGTTCATTGTTGTGGTGTCTTGTCTCAGTTCTTGTACTGCAGTGGCGTGGTCCTGGTTCCATTTTTGTTGCTGTTCCAGGAGTCGTCCATGTTCTGCTTGCGTGTTCTGCATGTCGAGGAGGGTGTTGTCGGTACGGATGAAGAAAGCGCCGGCCTCTTGGTAGTAGTCGTTCGTGAAAGCATAAGAGGCATCGGAGTATCGTCCTGCATCGAATTGGGGCAGAGGTCTGGATCCTGAAGCTCCATATAGATCAGTGGAGTACCTGCCCGTACGGAAAGGCGGGTTTGTCCACTGGTGATCTTGGCTCTCCGGCCATGTCTTCTGTGTTGGCTCTTGTGGTTGAGCATGTCGAACCCATGGGTCCCGAAGAACTCGAGGGTTGTAGTTGCAATAATGCAGGTGCGCTGCTTCTTCCGGCCCGGGATCAGCTCCATACCAGGTGCGTTCTTGATGGGTGGTCGTCCTTTCAGATGCCACTCGTTGTGGAGCTCTCTGGTTTACCGGTGTCACTGCAATCTCAATCAAATAATTTTGAACAACATAGAGGCCAAGGTTCAGGTTAGGTAACCGAATCTTGCCTTTGTTATCATATAACATATACATTATGTTCCCCTCTTTCTTTAACATCCGAGCTTGCCTAAAAGTGTCATATCCATGATATATTCGTAACTCGTCTATGAATTCTAATGATGAGTTTTCTAGTAAATTAAGATTAGAAGCTAGACGAGTGATAAGTGAAGTACACCCTACTGGTCCCTGAAGACTAGGTATCCTAAGCCAATGAGAAACCAAAAGTGTAACAGGTGAAGTGGGTACTTTATTTATAGCAGCATATAGAAGTTGTAAGTCTCCTACTCTTACTTTTCTAATATCATCACGATAGAAAAGATTGTATCCGAGCCATTTGTGGAACATCCAAAGAGTGGGGTGTTCCATGTCACTGGTTCGGGCTTGACTATAAAACTCATCTCTAGATATCTCTTTCCAGAACTGGTGTCTCTCAAAATTGGGTAAGTCAGAGTCAATGTTCAAGATGCATCTTGAAGAGAAACCGAGATGGTTGCTCAGTTCTCTCCAAGACAACATAATGTCCTGTTTAAACATCCGGAAAGCAATTCCCCCTCATAGTATTGTAAAGTGCAAAGAAATTCAAGGGTGAGAAGACGGGAACCCAGCTCAGTTATGTTCCAAAAATTTGTCCATCCCACCATCTGGAAAATCAAATCGAATTCAGTATCCATACCTGTTTCTTGTAGCAAGATAGGATCAAGAGTGGGGGTGTGAATAAAATCTTTGTTCTTTAGCTGCTGGTAAACTTCCTTTTCCCTACGGGTCTTTAGTCCAAGGTCTCCTATCTTGAGAAGGACCTTGACTTGTTGGTCAGATGAAGATGATGGAGCTTGCGGGGGTGTTGGGTCAACGCTCATCTCAGAGGAGTGTCGGGATGACTCCTTGTACCTATGTTCTTGAGGACCTTCCCTGCGTTCTTCACCTTCTTAAACATCCTCCCGGTGAGGGTTTGGAATTTTTAGGTCCCCCAAGCTGGACCTCCAAATCTTTTAATCTTCTGAATTACCTTCCTCCGGAGATGATGTCTCCAGTGGTTCTTCTTCATGAACTTCCTTCACTGTAGAGTCTCTCTCCGGTCTGGGCTTGAATGTGAAGTGTTCTTCTTGACCGTTTATGTTGAACTTGATTTCTCCCTTCCCGACATCAATGTGGGCATGGGCAGTGCTCAGAAATGGCCTTCCAAGGATGATGGACACTTTTGAGTCAGGACTCATGTCTAGTACCACGAAGTCTACTGGCACAAGGAAATCTCTTATCTTGACTGGAATGTTTTCGGCAATGCCCAACGGATGTCGAACGGATTGATCTGCTAGTTGTAGGCACATTGATGTTGGTTCTAGGGACGTATGCTCAAGCTTCTCGTAGACTGATGCTGGCATCACACTGACACTTGCTCCGAGATCACAAAGTGCATTGTTGAAGTGTTGGTTTTCGATTGAGCAATCAATAGTGGGGCAGCCTGGATCCTTCTTCTTCCTTGGTGGTTTGTTGAGGATGGCCGCACTACATTCTTCTGTCAGCTTGATAACCTCAGTGGTGGGCAGTGGTCTCTTCTTGTTAAGAATATCTCTGAAGTACTTTGCGTAAGTGGGTACCTGTATGGCATCAAGCAGAGGTATGTTGACATATAATTTCTGAATGACCTCTACGAACTTACCAAACTGCTCATCTGACTGGAGTCCTCTGTTTCTTCTAGGAAATGGTAAATAGTTGGTGTCGTAAAAATCTTTCCTCATTTCTCCAGTTCTTCGTGGTTGTAGCAGATCTTCTGCTTCAACTGAGCTTTCTTCTTCTATCACTGCTGGTTGCACTGGTGCTGATGTTGTCTGTTTCTCTTTTGGGTATGGGGGATCCCTGGTGGCTTTGCCTCCTCTAGTAGTTATGTTCTTTACCTTTGCTATTGGGTTGACTTGAGGTAGGTTGATATTTGTATGCTGTTTCAATGGCCCTCTGATCTTCTTTGAACTTGGCCCTCTGGTCAATCCAATGGAGCAAATTTTCCATCTTGGTTGATAGTGCATTTACTTCTTCTGGTATTTCTTCAGTTTGATAACATTGTTGAGCTTTATCTTGGAACCAGCTTTGGTTTTTTTCTATCTTATCCAAAAGTATCTCTGCTTTTCCAATTGTAAGCTCCAAGAATGATCCCTTAGCAGATGCATCTAGGCACTCACGAGCCTTCTGGGTTAATCCATGGTAGAAGGTTTGCATAAGTAACCATGTGGCCATTCCATGGTGAGGACAATCTGATATGTATCCTTGAAAACGCTCCCATGCTTCTTGAATGGTTTTTGTCTTCTGCTGTTGGAAACTGACAATATTTCCTCTTAAGGCAGTTGTCTTGCCTATTGGGAAAAACTTTGATAGAAAGACATCTGACAAGTTCGTTCAGTTGTTGATGTTATCTTGATGAGTGTAGAACCACTTCCTCGCTTTTTCTTCTAGTGAGATTGGAAAAAGGCGAAGTAGTATGACGTCTTTGTCGACTCCGTCGATGTGGATTGTGCTTCCAATCTCTAAGAAATTATGTAAGTGTGCACTAGCATCTTCATGTGCCTTTCCACTGAATTGTGTAGCTTGTACCAAATTGATGAGGCTTGACTTGAGCTCGAACTCAGGTGCTCCTTCTTCTACTGCAAATCTTGGACCAGTTGGAATGTTCTCAAGGTTTGGAGCAGAGAAATTCCCGTAGGGTCTTCTGTGCCATAGCTTCAGCAATTGGTAGCTAGCTTCTTCTTTCTTCTTGATTGCTTTGGTTCTGATGATGAAGAGTTGAATGTACCAAAGTCAATCCTGATATACCCTGTATAAAAATATAAACATAGAAAAACAACAGGGTGAACCTGCCAAAGCAGAGGTGCCTTGTTATGATTTCTCACTTAGTAGCTGTTTTTATGCAATTATTTCTCCATAGTCTACTCTAATATTTTATGTGAATAACCTTGACTGGTTTCCTGACTTTCCTTACCATTCCTATGTCTTTCCTTTTGTGTGCTCCCCGGCAACGGCGCCAGAAATGCTTGTTGACACTAGCTAACACCACTTAGATACTAGGTTGTCATCCCCAGCATGGTGCCAGAGTGTACAAAGGTATTTATACATGTAAAGGCTCTCTAGAAAATAATCTATTCTATCCGCAAGCGCACAGATAAAACACCTCATTGTAGCATTTCACCAGGTAAGTATTCGAGGTATCGTTATTTATAATTTTGCTCAGGAGAAAAGGATTAAATGAAGATAAGGATAAATCTATCAAGGCATAGATTAGAGATAAACTTGCAAGAACATGATTACTAATGAGGAACTCGTCACACAGTCACTTACTTTGGCAGGGGGTAAGCCATAATAATAATGATAATGAAATATAAGCTCATGGGTAAATAACACAGCGATTAGAAAATAGACTACTCCTCATATATGTAAGGTGACGTCGGATTAGCTAGAGAATGGATTCTAAGTTATCTACTATCTACTAAGTCACAATCTACTCTAGTTATCTACAAGATCATATATAGCATAAAAGACTCTTCATTCATGTATAAGGAACATTGCTAAAGTAAATCAGAACATCGCAAGACTTACTCCACAATACAAATTCTGCCTGTCCTATCAAGGTGGACTATATAAGAATCAACAAAACTGTCACTATCGCGAACTACCACACGACCCGGCCAATAGGATACATTTGCAGGTAAATAACATCTAAGCACCACGCCTACATGTGATCTACCACTTAACTCACTCGCGTCAAGAGCTAAGCGCTTTGCAAACTTATACATAAACTCATTATCAATCATAACTATATCAAATATAGAACTAGAGCAAACTAAGAGCATAATAAATAGAGACATAATACAATTAGAACAAAGTATTAGAGAAAGATATGAAATAATACCAATCTTTATTACCGAAGATCCGAATCCAGAGAGTAGTGCTCTACTTCTCTAATTGCTATCTAATCAATCCTCTAAACTTGAAGAATTAGGGAGTAGCTAATTCTAATTCTCTATGGGAGAGATGTCTAAACCCTAACTTTGATGGCTACCTCTGATAATGATTTCTCCTCTCTCCCCCTGGGGTGGAGAGGCCTTGATTATATAGTCCTTTCAAGTGAATTTGGGCCGTCGGATCAAACCGACATTGATCGCACGGTTTTCCTTGATCCTTTAGGTCGGTGGAGCATAATCCGCGAAGTTGGACGGGATTGGACACAACACCTGGGCGGGCGCCCTAGGGGGGAGGGCGGGCGCCCTGCCCCCGGGCCCGATCGTCTTCCCGTTCGTTCCCGTGGCTTCTGGATTCTTCTAGATGGTAGAAAATTGCGCGGCATGTAATTATCTCGTTGTAAACATGACATGTGGGCCTTCTCTCCATATTTTCTGATAACCTCCTGCAGAAATAGATAAACACCAAAGCTCGTGGAATTCTGTCAGATAAAACCCTAATTCTAGATGTTTGTTTCATTTGGATCCTTTTCTTTGTTTATTTGAAGGTTAAATTTAGTACTTAAGGACCGTCAACAACTAGTAATACCAGTTGCCTCTGAAGATAGGTTTGTAGATGCAGCTAGCTTAGTGGGTCCCGAGGACTACCACTACCCTAAAAAGCCAGCACCAATATGAATTTATTCTGTGGTAATAGACGGTGTTGAAGTTAGGTTTGTTGTGGTGAATGGCTTAGTGGCACTACTACAAAATTGACATTTACTACTGGCCCATCACCGCCGGTTGTGTTTGGAACCAATGGTGATAGAGTATCACTGCCGGTTAGTGTCTTCAACTGGTAGTGATAGAACAATCAACATTGGTAGGTGGACTATCACTATCGGTTCATGGCATAACCATTGGTGACAGGCATGGTGTTATCATAGCCGGTTGAAGCCACTTAACCGACAGTGATAACCGGTAGTGATATTCCACCTATCACTACCGGTTCATGGTTGAACTAACAATGATAGCTGTTTTGAACAAAAAAATTCATAAATGTTTCATTTGAGATGATCGGATGAAGACAAATTTTATATCAAAGTTGTAGTGTTTAAAGATATCTAAAACTTTATAGTTCTAGGATCAGATTTAATATAAATTCTTGGATCAGATTTAACATGATTAACAATGTCGAATATAGAGAAACTCAACATCAAAGTTGTAGTACTCAATGAGATCTACAACTTTGCAGGTAAAACCTTTTCATTTAAGATTGCTTTGGTATCAAATATACATTCAAAATCTATAGTTAAAAAAATTGCGTTAGCTATATAGTTACATGTGTCAGTTGGTTTTTGCATGTGAGCGAACATGAAAGTTGAGGTCTTGAGTGTGAATTAAAAACACATATTTTTCTTGTTTTATCTCCTATCACTGTCGGCTGCACTGATACTCTATTCTAGGGTAGTGTGGGGCATGAGGGCTGCCACTACCCTAAAATGTCACCACCCTACAAATTGATTGTGTGGTAATAGGTGGTGAAAACATGGCATTTACTCTTGAAAATCGATACTCTACAAATTGATTCTGTGGTAATAGGTGGTGAAAACATATCATTTATTCCTAAAAATTGATACTCTATTCTTTTTTGATCGGGTACAACTTTAACCCACACACTCCACACTCACACCACACACACGTGTGCGTGTCCATATAGACACAAAAAAGAGATTGGGATGCTCTATAGCCTTTAGTGCGATGCGTAGTACCACTGAACGCGCATGCCTGCTTGTACCCTACTTTTTTGGAAAAATTCCAGAAAAATGTGACACTATGATTTGAATCCTAGTTGCCCTTTCACAATTGATACTCTATTCTAGAGTAGTGTGGAACCCAAGGGCTGCCATTATCCTAAGAAGCCACTACCCACTAGGGTTTGAACCCGGTGGATAGCGCCCTAGCTACTAGATAGTCCTACCACCGGGCCACATGCCCTTTCACAATTGATGCTCTATTCAGGATTAGTGTGGGACCCAAGGGCTGCCACTACCCTAAAAAGCTACTGCCTCTACAAATTGATCACGTAGTAGTGAGTGATGATTTTTTAGTAGCCATTTATTCCTAAAAATCAATTTTCAGAGAGGTTTGCCTTATATTTTTAAAAGTTACAAAGAATTACTCAATCCATTTCAAATTGTAAGTCGTTTGACTTTTTTAATAGCAAGTTTGACCACTCGTCTTATTCAAAGTTTTGTACAAAATATTACTTTTTTTTGTTGTGTATTGGTTTATTAATAAAAGTTCTTCAAGAATGACTTAAATTTGACTATATTTGCACAAATTTTTTGAATAAGACGAGTGCTCAAACTTGTGGTAAAAAAAAGTCAAACGACTTATAATTTGGAATGGAGGGAGTATTAAACTACACCTAGAAATTCCACAAATTACATCTGTGAGGATTCGAACTTATGGTTTCTTTCCTCTCACAAGCCTCCCCTTGTTAAGCATTCAATCCATCTCAAATTATAAGATATTTGACTTTTTTGACACCAAGTTTGACCACTCGTCTTATTCAAAAATTTATGCAAAATATCACTTCTTTTTAAATAATTTTTATTCACGAATAATTTAAATTTGACTTTATTTGTACAAATAAGGCCTTGTTTAGATGTGAATTTTTTTTGGATTTCGCTACTGTAGCACTTTCGTTTGTTTTTGATAAATATTGTCTAATTATAAACTAACTAGGGTCAAAAGATTCGTCTTACGATTTACTGTTAAACTATGTGATTAGTTTTTGTTTTTGTCTATATTTAATGATTTATGCATGTGCTGCAAGATTCGATGTGACAGGAAATCTTGAAAACTTTTTGGATTTCGGGATGAACTAAACAAGGCCTAAGACAAGTGGTCACACTTGAAGTCAAAAAGTAAAACGCCTTATAGTTTAGGATGGAGGAGTACAATTGCTAGTCTTTTAAATTATTTTTCATGAATCTTGTACTCCTATCCGTGTAAGGATGTAAGTTTAGACTCCCGTGGTTGTCCAGGAAAGAATAAAATTGTTCTTCAAGATTAATTTAAATTTGACTATATCTGTATAAATTTTTAAATAAGACAAGTGGTCACTCTTGAAGTTAAAAAGTCAAACGCCTTATAGTTTAGAATGGAGGAGTACAATTGCTATTCTTTTAAATTAATTTTCATGAATCTTGTACTCCCTCCCGTGTAAGGATGTAAGTTTAGACTCTAGTGGTTGTCCAGGAAAGAATACAATTTTAGATTACTCATGTGGGGCTAGGGCAATAAGGCCCTTTTGGCACAATTCAACTTTACTAGTAAAGCTATTTTTTTAGAAAATAGCTTCATGAGCAACTTTCTAGATAAAGCTAAGCTATTTTGGAAAAAGTGTTTGGTAAAATAGCTTCACCAACTACTTCTTACACAAATGGGAGAAAGAAATGAGGGAGAGAGCTGCAATAAGCTACTTTTTTCAGCTTCATCCCATTCATGTTTTTGTGAGGGGAGAAAAAAAATTTCACCCATAAAGCTATTTTGAAAACAAGTGTTTGGCAAACAAAAACAACTCACAACAGCTCATGAAGCTGTTACGAAGGGCCTAAATCTCCACCGCTCCATGCTCTCCTCCACACAATGCATGAAACAAGGATGACTCAGCGAGAGGGATGCATGGCTAGATGTAGGGGCATACAGGTTCTTTAATATATTTCATGACTATAATTCACCTAGGAAACAAAGAGTCGATTGCTTTTGTGGACGGAGAGGGAGTATTATTCAATATTTCAGCTGCTAAACGATCAAAAAAGAGTGCTTCGACTACAAAGTTTTATAAATCAATGAGTACTATCACTACAGGAAACTCGTACTTTGCCGAGCGCCCGACCCTTTGCCGAGTGCCAGGGGACAGGCACTCGGCAAAGACTGGTCTTTGCCGAGTGCCACGTCAGATACTCGGCTAAGATCTTCTTTGCCAAATGTTTTTTGGCACTCAGCAAAGAATCCTTTTTGCTGAGTGTTTTTTTTAACACTCGGCAAAGACCTTCTTTGCCGAGTGCCAAAAAAACACTCGACAAAGAAAATTTCAAATCAAATTTTGAAGCCCTAAATAAATTCAAATCAAAAAGTTTTGATCTACAAAATTGTATAACTCCTCAAGATCTATAATATTTATTTTAGCCATTTCTTCATTTGACAAAATAAAAATAAATTTGTTCACAAATTTTACATCTCTTTCTTATAGTTCTAGAAACTATAAGGGAGATATATAAGATTTGTGAAAATGTTGGAATTATCGTGTCAGATGAGCAAATGACCAAACAACAAAAATAAACTTTGAAGATTTTGACAAGTTATGAAATTTTATAGTTGACAACTTTTTGATTTGAGTTTATCTTGTCATTCCAAACTGCGTCTTTATTTGAAAATTTTTAAATTTGATTTCCTGAAATTACCTCAGATGAAAAAACAGCCTAAATAAACTTTGTAGGTCTTGAAAAGTTATGAAACTTTGTAGTTGATAATTTTTTGATTTGAAATCATCTTGTCATGCAAAAACTACGTTTAAATTTCTCAAATTTGAAATTCAAATTTTATAAATGACCTCGGATGGAGAAACTCCCTAAATGAAAATTATAGATATAAAAAAGTTATGAAACTTTGTAGTTGACAATTTTTTAATTTGAATCGTTTAGAGGCTCAAATAATCAATTTACATGTGATTTGGTATAATATATGAAGAACCAAAACGAAATATAGACACACATGATGGTGTAGTGCAGTGGATAAGGAGTAATGTGCTTGTGAGATAGGTTCCTAGGTTTGAATCTTGGCTGTGGCAAAGTTGAAATTTTTGTTGGAAAAACGTTGAAAAAAAGTGGGGAGGTGCTAGCTGATGGCAGCCCTCCCCCTAAAAAAAATTTTTTCCTATTTTTTGGAGTTTTTTCTTTTTTGTCTTTGCCAAGTGCTGATGTGGCACTCGGCAAAGGCTTTGTCGAGTGCCTGACACGTGGCACTCGGCAAAGAATCCCTTTGCCGATTAATTCTTTGCCGAGCGGCCTTTGCCGAGTGGGCGCTCGGCAAAGCCTTTGCCGAGTGCGAGAGGGGCCTTTGCCGAGTGCCCGAGCACTCGGCAAAGCCTCGTAATCCCGTAGTGTACAACTATGATATATATGGCACACTTTCATTTGAGATCATTTGGAAAATTGAATATTTCAGATTTCAAATTCTAATAATTTAAAATGTTTATTTAAGCCCATAAATGATCTTAAAATAAAGAACAGGCTAACTAGAAAGTTTTAGATCATGTTGAGCTCTAAGTTTTATTTAAATATTATCTTGAAGGATGTCTGACTTATAATAAATGGCTCCAAAAAGAATATGATTTCTATAGACAGATCTTTTTATGTATCAGACGTCCCTAAAAATAGGTATATCTGTTTTTCAGCAGCAGTTTTATTAAGTCATCCAATCATGAAAAACGATTTTGAGGGGTGGTTCGAAAGCTATACAAAACATTTATAGAGATAGTTAATTTACTCTTTGAATCATCGTTGATAGCAAAGATTGTAAGACCAGTCTCAATGTATGTTTCATGAGAGTGTCATGCACATTAAATAGGGTGCCACATAAGCAAAATTGCTGACTTGGCAGGGTCATTAAATGAAGGAGTTTCATCATATGAGAGAGGAGTTTCATCCCCATGAAACTCCTGTGGCTCGGTTACCTAGTTTATAGTCTTGGTAACTGTGTCATGAAACTATGCATTGAGACTGACCTAAAATTAATCTGTGTAGTCGTAGTATCTTAGCTCTTCTCCATAGAGTATTAAATAACGAATTGGCATGGAATAAAGGAGAATCTTTGCACAAATTAAACTGAACAATCCCTTGAACCACAACGTACGAAAAGAGGTGCAACAAGAGGTTGAAAGGGCCTTTCGCGCTTTGCGGCGCCTGGCGCATAATATAATTAATCTTTAATCTGGTCATAATGGACATCTGATCAATATATAGAATTTCCTAAATTTGAAGGACACAGCCTAATAGTTTCATACAAATAGCAATACACACAGTAATAACCCCCACAGTTGTTATAGCAGTCGGCAATTGAGAGACATAACATACACTAATTTACTACTATACTAGCTATATGTATCTCTATATACTATGGATTCAGTTATTAAGATATGATGTATGTAGTCAAATTAACCAGTGCCTAAAAAGGATCTAATCGATTGGCATCAGAGCAGGTGGTCGTTGCCAACATTGTCTGCTGTGGCGGAGCAGGCTTCGGTTACCTTGGCAAAGCGACCTTTCACCCGGGGTCTCACCTGCGCATAGGCTTTCCTGGATGCATATCTTATCTGCTTCTCATAACACCTCCTCATCCTCTTCTCCTTGTACCTCATCAACTTAGCCTCCCTCTCCGTTGACTGACCTACCGGCATTTGCAGCTGACTGTCGTCAGTCAGGGTTGGCTCCTTGAGCCTCGAGCTTGCGGCGTCTGTGAATGTGCTCCCACAGAATGACATCTGCATGAACCAGAGCAGCAACTTTAAGGCCTTGTTTACTTCCCTGAAAAATTTGCAAAATTTTTCACATTCCCCGTCACATCGAATCTTTAGACACATGCATGGGATATTAAATATAAACAAAAATAAAAACTAATTGCACAGTTTGGTCGAAATTGACGAGACGAATCTTTTAAGCCTAGTTAGTCCATGATTAGATAATATTTGTCAAATACAAACGAAAGTGCTACAGTGTCGATTTCCTAAAATTTTTCGGAACTAAACAAGGCCTAAATCAGTGGAGAATAAAAGAAATGGGCCAGAAAGAGGTTGTGGTTAAGCATGAATTATTGCATTCATATTAGTTTCTTTGTCTTGCATGATCAAAGCAAAATTAGGAGAGCTAGGTAACTAAATAACTCGTTGCATGCCTTCGCCATTTATTGTTTCGATATATGAATCTGCACTTTGCTGGATGTTGAATTGGCCTACATGTCTGATGAACATCGGAGAGTTTTGCTATGGTACACCTATTACCTCTTAAGAGGTAAGAGTTTAAATAAATCACAACCCTTAAATTTTAGAACATACTAGACAATTAAATAACCAAATAATCAAGGAAAAATATTGACTATATCTGTATATGCTGATTTCCTTGCCTTGGTAGCACGATTTGTTTGGGGTACAAATTAGATCTTAAGACAAGTGATTAAGTTGTTTGTGCGTATATGCAATGAAAGTGCATTAATTAATCACCTATTACTTTTGTAAAAGCCAAATGTAGCAAAAAGCAAACAGCAAATATGCAAATGATCCACATAAAATGAGACAACTTATTACCTATTCAATCAAACTTTGGCATGGACAAACCTTCAGGACAGGTTGAGATACCAGTAGGGCATATGCATGGAAATTGTTTGACATGTTATATTTGGTTTTAGAGGACTATATTTTGTTCTTTTCTTTATCATAACAATCACACAAGCTAGGTCATCCAAATAGGTGGATGCATCAGTGGATGCACCGACATGCATATACATTGTTACAGTTGATTTCAAACCATACAAATCTGGAGTGCCTGCGGTTAACTATATATATCATCATGAGACAAGCATAAATTTTCAAGAGCAAAATGAACCAATATAGTGATGAAGAAAATGGAAAAATAAGGCCAAGCTTTCTTCCTTTTATCTATATATAATTTCTTAGTAACTATATCACAATATATAGATTTGCTGATAAGAATATATGATCAATTCAGTTAATTAGTAAGTATATACAACAATTAATCTTACCCTTTTCCATATCTATTTCTTCCTCTCCAAAAAGGTGATTAATTTGGATTTATTAATATCCATCTCAGTACGTAGTCCTCGCACAAACTCTATGTATGAGAGTATTTAGTTTACTCTCATCAAATCGATGATGAATTTGTCGGTTATATATCAACAACAAAATTCCACAACACCCTTGTAATTGTTTTTTTCCCATTTATTCAGAAAAAAGTAATCGTTCAATTCTCTCAACCCATAGATTCTAGTTGCAAAACATGCATATGCCCTCATACGCCATGCATGATAGAAAATTCTCTTAGTCAGCAAGACCCCGAAATCTGGTTTTTCTGCTGGCACCAAATAAAAAGAAGTGACACACACACGCGGAGAGAGAAGGATCGCAAGAAGAACCACATATGATCTTTCAAAATAAAAAAAAAGGAGGAACCACATATTGTGTGAGCTCGCTCTGGATCTAGTCTAAAATAAAAAGCAAGCACTGAAAAAGAAAGAATCGTGATCAATCAAGAACAGAAAAGAACGTGAAGCAACTGAAGACAAATCAAGAACAGAAAATTGGAGTCAGCCGAGTGATCCTGAGATTCATTATATCTTTCCATGCTCTCGATCTCTGTACTACTTACGATGGTGGCGCTTGCTGCTGCTGTCTCTGCTGTTTGCCGGGCGGCGCCCCCGCTGCCGAGGCCCAGCCGGGCATCAACCTCAAAGGTGAGCCCGTTTCCCTCCGTCCCAAACGGGTCAAACGCCCGGTGATGAGGCTGCTGGTTCTCAGCTGGGGACCGGTCGTCGTCGTCGACTCGACATCATGCGCAGGTGGCGGCGGGTGGTCGAAGAGCCAGGCGATGCTTTCTTGGTGGTCATCGTTGTCCTGATGGCCAAAGAACTGGAACTCGTGCAGGCACCCCGCCGGAGGCTGCTGCTGCATGCTGCTGGGGCTGGGCTCATGATGGTGAACCGCCGCAGGGAAGACAGAGAACAAGGCCCGCCGGCTGTTGAAGTCGTCGTTCTCGTCGCCGGTGTGGAAGAGGTGCCGGCAGCAGGCGGCTGCACCGCACACACCGCATGCTGGCCCTGACATGTGAACGGATCGATCGATCGATCGCGCGCACAGCTCGATCTCAGGTCTGCTGTGTGGATAGGTTTGGAGCAAATTAAAAGATGGATGGATCGATCGATCGATCGGCAACTGGGGAGGGAGATGATGACTTTGTTGAATTGAGTTATATATATATTGATCGAGGCAGTTCAGGGTGTAGTGTAGCTGCTAGAAGAGGAAGGAAGGAAGGAATAAATAAAGCTTGATAGCTATAGCTGCTAGGGTTATAATTCCATGGGGGTAGCGCGCGGCAGTTAAGCACTGAAAAAGGAAAGGCCAGGGGAAGGCAGCAGAAAAGCAGATGTGTGCATCGCATGCAAAATCTGGTAGCCAGTGCCCGCGGCAGAATAGATATATATGGACAGGATTCGATCTGGTATACCGTGGCAGCAGGGAGATAACGTGCCGGTCAGCTAGCAACGCTTAAATAAATTATTAGTTCAAAATCGACTAACGTTCTAGTTTTTTCTAAATATACACACACATAGCTTTCGTTATGTATCTAGACATAATACATATTTAGGTTTATTTTTTCTTTAGCTACTGCTTATTGTTGTATTTCTTTGTTTAATTTAATTTCAGTAGGGGCTATGACTCCTTCTGTTTCATCTACCTATCTATCTATCTATCGAAGCTAGCTAGCTAGGCAGCTTGCAGTTTAGGTGTGAGAGCATCTTTGCACCGATAAGTACTACAAGGAGTTATTGCCTCTGGATGTGTGGATCAGATAAAGAAACGAAACAAGAGTGCACGAAGAAAACCAAAGCATTTGGGTGGATAATATAACTTAACTTAGGACTTGTTTAGTTCCATTTTTTTTTTCAAAATTCTCCGTTACATCAAATCTTACGGTACATGCATGAAGCATTAGATATATAGATAAAAAAGATAACTAATTACGCAGTTTATATGTAATTTGCGAGACGAATCTTTCGAGCCTAGGTAGTTTATGATTGGACAATAATTATTAAATAAAAACGAAAATGCTATAGTAACGAAATCTAAAAATTTTAACGAACTAAACAAGACCTTAGGGATGCCACCTTTCTGCTAGCTCTGACTTCTAGCTCCGATCCTTTAGTTGTAGTGTGGATATTCTCACGTTAATATGCATAAGTAGTCTCAACACACATGTGAACTGTGTGTACCTCACTTGGTTGGGTTTCTTATGGTATAACCTATTCGTCTAAGTTGAAGTCCTTAACCTGTACACACAATCAATGTCGGCTAAGAAACCTCCATCACCATCGCAATTGATTAGGACAATCGGTAGTGATGGGGCTAGTTATCATTATAGGTTTATTATATATGGTCGTCCCTACAGTGATAATACGCTATCACTGCCAGGTCAATAAAGCATGTTATTATATACCTGTGTTAAGTGACCTGGCAGTAGTGATTACGTGTTCTGGTGTAGCATGTTATATATTATATACCTATGTTAAGACCTAGTAGTGATTGCGTGTTCTGGCGTAGTGCCTAAGAGATTGTAAGTTTGGTTGTATTATACAAAAAGTTAATTAGTTGTCAAAATACACATAAAATTATTAATACCGTGCAAAGCAAAATATGACAAGTATTTTTTGATCACCGAGAGTAGCACACTAGTAGTAGCTATTGCCAGTACATTTCTTGTTAAAGTGCTTACTACCAATTAGTCCTAAAGAAAGTATATATAAGTGTTGGCTTTTAAAAAACTCTCGAACAGGAAGATGCAATGCAATGCATGGTGCATTTGGGTAGTGAATAAAGACGTCGTTGGTTTGTTTACACAGAAACGGAATCCTACCTTTGGGTAGCGGAGCCCTGGTGGCGACAGATAGGCACACACATATTGCAGCCACGATGGCAATGGCAGCGACAGGGAACACAGAAAAGAGCGTAGGAATCGATCGCTGGCCCTACCCATTTTGCTTTGAATTTTGTTTGCTTTAACTAAAGCTAGCTGTGCTCCATTGGATCCTCAGCTAAGCTGAATATATACGACGTACGACGTCTTGTGGTGCTGCAGGATAGAGGCAGGGCATGACAAAGCAGAAGCCTTAGCTTGCTCCGATCCCATCCATGGGTTGCCTCATATTTGATTCGAGATCGACCGGGGCGTGGGCGCACACACACACACAGAGACTCGTCTGGTTGAGAATCCAGTATACGATCGAAAGATATATACAGCGCTAGCTAGCGACCCGGCCGCGCGTGGGCTTGGATCAGTTACCAGGCGCCTGTGCTGCCACATGGCCACCAATCTCCTTTAATTTGCCCTTTGTGTTTTCTTTCCTGTGGCTCAAAGCCGTTCCTTTCCATCCATCCATCAGTGGCCAATACATACATACATACATATATACATACAGAGAATTATATATTAAACGGAAGTTCAAAGACATATGCAGATCGCGATCAGCCTGCTTCTCATGTCAAGCAAGGTTCTAACTTTGTGCGGCGGCGTTGGTGACCCTTTTGTCTCGCGCTATATTCATTCATTTATCCATCCATGTATGGTATCGATCTGATACTCCATCCATGCATGGTATCGATCTGATACGATGACAGTATATGTCTACATCGGACATCCCACTCATTTATTTATATAGGATGATATATCGATCTGACATGATGATTGTATGAAGGCTTCGAAAACACGTGAGTGGGACATATAAAAAAGAAAAGACGATCCTTCTTATTAATAAATTAGATGAGCTAGATAAAAAAGCGGAGGTTAACCCACTAAGTGAAAATGAACTAGATTTCAAACATGCATGCTGAACGAGAGACTTGCTGAGTTGCTTAGAGAAGAAGAGCTCAAGTGGTACCAAAGGGCGAAAGTGAAACACTTGCTAGAAGGGGACGCGAACACAAAATATTATCACTTGCTGGCGAATGGCAGGCATAGGAAAACTAGAATTTTCCAACTTGAGGATGGTAATAATATTATTTCTGATGATGCTCAACTCAAAGAGTATATCACCGGTTATTACAAAAACCTTTTTAGACCATCTGAGAAGCCTCTAATCGATTTAGATGAGTCCCAGAGGGAGGATATTCCTCAGGTTTCAGATCTAGAAAATGAGTTACTGACTGCGCCTTTCTCTGAAGAAGAAGAAGTTAGAGCTGCAATCTTCTAGATGGAACATAATAAGGCGCCTGGGCCAGATGGCTTTCCATTGGAGTTCTATCAAGTTTTCTGGAACTTAATTAAAGACGATTTGATGGCTATGTTCGATGATTTTTATCAAGGGATATTACCTCTTAATCGTCTTAATTTTGGAAATATAATCCTATTGCCCAAAAAGGAGGATGCAAGAGTTGTTCAGCAATATAGGCCCATTTGTTTGCTGAATGTATCTTTTAAAATCTTCACAAAGGTGGTAACAAATAGATTATCTTCTATCGCCCAGAAATTGATAGGACCCACCCAGACGGCTTTCCTACAAGGACGAAATATCATGGAGGGTGCAGTTATCCTTCACGAAACGCTCCATGAATTGCACACAAAAAAGAGAGATAGGGTGATTTTTAAAATAGATTTTGAAAAAGCTTATGATAAAGTAAACTGGAATTTTTTACAACAAACACTAAGGATGAAAGGTTTTTCACCTAAGTGGTGTAATTGGGTTCGTAGTTTTACACAAGGTGGCAACGTAAATATTAAGGTTAATGATCAACTAGGGCTATATTTCCGGACTAAGAAAGGTCTAAGGCAAGGTGACCCCATGTCACCTATACTATTCAATATAGTAGTTGACATGCTGACCATGCTAATTGCCAGGGCAAAGGGAGCCCGACAGATAGAAGGGGTAATCCCTCATTTAGTAGAGGATGGTTTGTCCATTCTCCAATATGCGGATGACACAGTGATCTTCATGAGCCATGATATTGCAAAGGTTGTAAACATGAAATTATTATTATGCACTTTCGAACAACTATCTGGCCTCAAGATAAATTTCCATAAAAGCGAAATATTTTCCTTTGGAAAAGCTAAAGACCACGAAGAATACTATTCGTATCTGTTTGGATGTAACATGGGTTTGTATCCATTTCGGTATTTGGGCTTACCTATGCATTATAGGAAACTGTTTAATAAAGATTGGAAGAACATCGAAGAGAGAATTCAAAAACGTCTGAGTGGTTGGAAGGGCAAACTACTCATGGTTGGAGGACGCTTAGTTCTAATAAACTCGGTGCTCTCTAGCTTACCAATGTTTATGATGTCCTTTTTTAAGTTGCCTAAAGGTGTGCTAGAAAAAAATTGACTGTTTTAGATCTTGGTTTTATTGGCAAAATGATCAACATAAGAGGAAATATCGGTTAGTCAAATGGGAAATTTTGTGCCAACCCAAAGATCAGGGAGGTCTAGGGATTCAGAATCTGGAGGTCCAAAATAAATGTTTGCCGAGGGCCCACGCCAGACCCTCGGCAAAGAGTGGCATTGCCGAGGGCAGGCTGGTGGGCCCTCGGCAAAGTCGGACCTCCGGCAGCGCTTTGCCGAGGGCTTAACGGCGGGCCCTCGGCAAAGCCTAACGCCCAGAGCTGCCGTTGCTCTGGGCCCACACCGCCGAGCGCCCCGTCTTTGCCGAGGGCCCGGCCCTCGGCAAAGATGGGCCTTGACCGAGGGCGTTTCTCTGCCGAGGGTCCAGCCCTCGGCGAAGAAGCCTTTGCCGAGGGTCCCTCATTGCCGAGTGCCCGAGATCCGGCCCTCGGCAAAATGGAAAACTATCGGCAGTGTTGTTGTTTCCAGTAGTGTTAGGTTTCTTATGGTATAACCTATTCGTCTAATTAAGTTGAAGTCCTTAACCTGAACACACAATCAATGTCGGCTAAGAAACCTCCATCTCACCGTCGCAATTGATTAGGACAATCGGTAGTGATAGGGCTAGTTATCGTTATATATAGGTTTAGGGCACTCACAATGCAGACTCTATCATAGAGTCTAAAGTTATTTATTATCTCGAATAATGTGGACTTGGAGTCTAAATAAGACTTGGAGTCTTATTTTTTTACCTTTTTCTTCAATAAATATGCTGCCACGTCAGCAAAATACCATAAATAATATGTAATTAATTGTCTTGGACTCTGGAATAGAGCCTTGCATTGTGAGTGCCCTTATGGTCTCTGCAGTGATAATACGCTATCACTACCATGTTATTATATACCTGTGTTAAGTGACCTGGCAGTGATTAATTATTGCGAGTGTAGCATGTTATTATATACCTATGTTAAGTGACTTAGCAGTGATTGCGTGTTCTGGCGTAGTGCTTAAGAGATTATAAGAGTTTGGTTGTATTATACAAGAGAAGTTAATAGTCAAAATACGCATCAAATTATTAATACCGTGCAAAGCAAAATATGACAAGTATTTTTTGATCACCGGCCGAGAGTAGCACACTAGTAGCTATTGCAAGTACATTTCTTGTTAAAGTGCCGACCAATTAGTCCTAGCTAAATAAAGTATATACCCCTTCCGTTCCAAATTACAAGTCATTCCAAGAATCTTGGAAAGTCAAAGCATTTTTAAGTTTGATAAAAAATATAGAGAGCAATATAAAGATTTATGTCATAAAATAGGTACACTATGAAAATATAACTAAAAAAGAATCTAATGATACTTGGTTGGTACCAAAAATGTTATTATTTTGCTATATAAATTTGGTCAAACTTGAAAAACTTTGACTCTCTAAGATTTTTGGAATGGCTTATAATTTGGGATGGATGGAGTACAAGTGTTGGCTTTAAAAAACTCTGGAACAGGAAGTTGCATGCATGGTGCATTTGGGTAGTGAATAAAGACATCGTTGGTTTGTTTACACAGAAACGGAATCCTACCTTTGCGTAGCGGAGCCCTGGTGGCGACAGATAGGCACACACATATTGCAGCCACGATGGCAATGGCAGCGACAGGGAACACAGAAAAGAGCGTACGAATCGATCGCTGGCCCTACCCATTTTGCTTTGAATTTTGTTTGCTTTAACTAAAGCTAGCTGTGGAGATATATACACTGCTACAGAAAATATTTTTACAGGCGGTGCTAAAAGCATCTTCATATGCAGCCAAACCCACCGTCTGTATTCAGTACAAAATGGACCACAGTACAGGCGGGGCTGTGTGAGCCTCCTGTGAAAATTAGGTTTTCACAGGCGGCTCACCTAGCCAGCCGCCTGTGTAAATGTATTTTTACACAAGCGGCTGATAAGGTGAGCCGCCTGTATAAATGTATTTTTACACAGACGGCTCACACTACACCGCCTGTGTAAATAATTTTTTATATATATTTCAAATTTTAATTTTTCCCACCAAACACGGTGCTAAACATCATATATATATATATATATATATATGTTATTCTGTAGCCACCTCCATTTACGATAATTTTATATACTAATTTACGATAATGTGTATACATATTTACGATAGTTGGGTTACTATAACACATGAGGATATTTACCGTAATGTTATAGTAAACCACTTAGTAATGAGTTACTATAATCTTGTAAATTAATATAGTAATTATCGTAACTCAAAGTGGCTACAAAATAAGTTATTTTGTAGCCAGCTACAAAATTATATATATATATATATATATATATATATATATATATACACACACACACATCATACATACACCACATATATATATTATAGAATTGTAAACATGAAATCAAACATCAACCATAAAATTACATATATACACGTCAATGCATGTTATCCGCACAACCATACAGTGTTTACATGTCATTTCGCTTCAGATTTAGACCTGCTATGTCTATCAGCACTCTAAATTTATCACTTGCCAAATCGCCCTCATGATCAAAATATGCACCGTCACTTGGAATTATTTCTCTCATAATAAAACCACACAAGTCTGCTACTACATCTTCCAGAGTCTTTGGTGTAAAGGGCACGCCCTTTCCTTGCTTTTTTGGCTGGAAACAAAGTTTAAAAGCATGATTGACACATGTTCAATATATAATTTTGCAACTTTAATGAGAAAACTTCATACATAGATATTATTTACCATATTTTTGTCCCTGATGTAACGTCCCCGCTGCCTTATAAACTCACAGACATAGTACCCACAATAGACCGATCCAGGTGGTTGCTTGTGGCACTATATAATGAGCAACAAATTATTCTAAATTTGCCATGCTTTATGTATTATTTATATGATGAAATGTGTACGGACAACTTACCAGATAGTGGTGTTGTATCATCAATGGCACCCTAGGATCTGAGCGTGCGGCGTCGACCGGTCCCTTTTGTTTCTTATAAAACCGCCATGCCCTGTAGATATCGAATATAAATCACAAAAGTTATTTTGAAACTCTAATTTATATAAGTACGCATGTGGTTTCATGTTGGCTCACCTTTCTAATTGAACCAAGAATGGTTGATACTTCTCGGAAGGAACATGTAAAGAGTCTAGGACAAGCACCTTCCCTTCGAAGGGATAAATATATAAAAAAATCCAATGCTCACTGCATGAATAAATGAGTGAGTGACACATGTATATTGTTTACACGATAATTATTTGAAGTACGTATATGAAGTCAAGCTTACCTAAAGTTGTAAGGTGCCAATATAAAATCCCTACACTTATACCTCAGCATTGATCTACCAAGATAGAGGGCATAATTATCCGTGTATTTTCTTTGCAACTCTTTTATAGCTTCTACAACTTCTTCTGGTGTTTTGTCTTCCTCTATCTTTGCTCTATCTTCCTTTGATAATACAAATTTGTGCATATTTTCTTGTAACTTGATAGGGCTCAGATAACCGATCATCGATCCGGTAGATAATAATGACCTCTGCTCGTGATCTTGCAAACTATAGACAACATCTACATATTAGAGTTTCAAACTACATATTAATAATAATTGTGTGTGCATGAGTGATACTTACGGACACCACATTGTTATGAGTTGGACGTCAAGCCGCCTATAGTTCAATAACAAGTGCATGTCCTCAAAGGTAACAAATGCCTTGCTTTTTTCGTTACCAGTAGCAAACACGTCTGCTGGTATATCAACTCTGATTGTATGGAGGCCAGCATGCACTGCTCTCATGTACCAGTCATGAAACCTTTTTATCGGCCATTGAATCTTATCAAGCAGCGTCCATTGGAGCATAGGCCTTCCGGACACATAGTCACTAGGGACATTGACATAATCATCAATCGTTCGCTTTCTAATATCCTTTAGGGACAATGGTTGACTTGATGGTTGTTTGACATGTACATCGCCACTTAGGGCTTCCTTTGATGGGGGCATTGTAACACCCTAGGTGTTAAGCATGCACTTAGTCTCACCAAAGCCATGCATAAGCATTCCATCAAGCATAAGCATCATGAGCATGACACTCTTGCCAAATTATGATTTTATGTGCATCAGCTCATGTGTTCTAAATATGTTTAAAATATGATGCTTGCTTCTAAAATTGTGAAAAATTCAAATTTGGTTGATTCATGTGTGAAAAGAATTTAGAATATTTTTGTGCAATTTTTGGAGCTATGGAATTTGAGAAATGGAATTTATACAAAAATATCCAAAAAGAATTTATTTGAAAACCTAGAACTAGTTTTGTTTTGCAATTCAAATTCTATTGGGAATTTGATTTGGCTTATTAAAGCAAAGTTGTAGAGTTTTTATTTTGGAACAATTTTGTTTTTGGGAGCAAAAGGTGAAAATGCTTTTTGGCTGGTCCAAATAATTTTAGAAAGGAATTTGGAAAAAGAATTTCAAAAAAAAAAAAGAAGGGGGGGAGCTGTTCAGTGGCGGGCCGGCGCCAACCAACCGGCCCAGCCAGCGAAGCCAGCCCAGGCCGACCGCGCCGCGTCCACCCCCTCCCCGCGCGCGCTCGGACACGGCCGCGCCGCGCGCGCCCGACCGCGTCAGGCCGACGGCGCCGCGTGGACGGCATGCGCTGCTCGCCGGCGCCACGACCCCCCCCCTCCGCTGCGGACAGCGCCCCCTCGCTCTCTCTCGCGCTCTCCTGCCTCCTCTCCGCGCGCACCGTGCCGCCGCTCGCCATTGGAGCTCTCCGAGCTCCGCTCGCCGTGTTCTCGGCACTCCGTCGCCTCTCAGCGCCTCCTTCCACCTCTCCGAGCTCCGCATTCGTCTCTGCGTACTCGGACGTAGTCTCTTCGCGCAGGTAAGCGGTTCTAGCGAGCCGAATCGCTCGCCGGAGAGTCCGCGGCCTCGCCGGAGCTCTCCGCGGCGTCGACATCGCTGGTTTCCCCCCTCCCGAACCTCTCTTGCCTCGCTAGCGCGCGCATTATGGTCGTCGTGGCTCCCTGAGTCGCGAGAAGCCGCACTCGGGCGCTCTACCGGAGCGTGGTGGCCGGCACCGCTGCGGCAGCGCCGCCGGTCCGCCATTGCCGATGGCCAACTCGCTGTGCGGGGTTTCAGGGCGAGTAAAGGGGTGGGATCGAGTCGCAAGAGGGAGGCGAACGTGTTGGTGCCGTTGGTTCCGACCGAGAGGCATCACCGGCGGCGAGCCGTCGTCGGGGATCCTCTCCCCTCTCGGTGTCCTGGCCAGCGGGCCCGGCTGGCAGGCGGGTCCGCTCGTCAGCGGCCGCGGGTGCACTGCACCGGGTGCACCTAGCGGGGTCACGGGGTGGATGACAGGTGGGGTCCTCTGACTCGCGTGTCCCGCCTGTCAGTGACTCCGAGGGAATGGATCCGGGTGCGTTTAGTGTTTTAGGTGGTTTTCCGTTTTAAAAGTTTTTCCAGAAAATGATTTAAATGTTCAAAAATCCATATCTTGATGAATATAGCTCCAAAAATGGTGAAATAAATTTTGGTGTGTTCCTTATTTCCAGATCTATATCCTAGTATGATTGCATGTCATGTTTGAGTAACTTTTCTGTGTAAGTATAATTAATCCATGTTTTTGTTAAACTTGGAAAATGCATAGTAAATGAAATATGGCTCAGAAAAATGTGAAACTTGTTTTGCTGGCTCTGCATGTGTGATTACTCACTGAGAAAATATTGTTACATATTATTTGGTGTATAAATGAATTTATGGTAATTTAAATGCTTGCATGGCAGTGCTTTATGATTTTTAATAATTAAATGGGTCATGCAATAAATCTGGAAAATTTTGTGGATGTTTCTTATGATATTAGACAAATTGTAAAAATATGAAATCTGTTGTTTAACATTTATACCACAGTAGGGTGATTATACTTGCCTTATCCATTAATCTTGTGATTTTTGTGGCTCAAAATAAGTAACCAAAAATTATGAAAAATTTACAGTAGACTTTGTGATTAGCTAGTAGTCTCCTGTAATTTTTTCTGGAATTTATTGATGAACAGAATTGCATGTGATTTTTAATGGGCTTAGAAATGAATAAAGAAAATTTTGAATGGTTGTGTATATGGGTTGAATGGACTAAGTTGGGTTTGGTGTATCTTTGAAGCATCATGTAGGTTGTTGATGTCATTTGAAAAAAAATAATTATAGAAGAGAATGTAATAGATGTTTGATTCAATTGTTTATTCTTGGATGATGTTGACTACCTTGTAGTAAGCATGATCAAGTGCATTACCTATGCATCATAACATGACTCCTTTGGTACTCTCTCATATAAGCATCCACTCGGGCATTCCGCACTCCACTCATGAGCATATATGCATCATACAGGCTCGCAGGAGAACGAAGTGGGACCCGAGGAACCCGAGGAGATACAGGAGCAGGAACCTCCGGAAGCACAAGAGCCCGGAGAGGAACTGCAGGAGTGTCCGGATCACAGACCCAGCACGTTTGAGAAAGGCAAGCCCCGGAGCATTCTAAGTCTCCCTATTCTCGCTAACTTATATAAAGTGCTATACTTATTCTACTATATTGCATATTAAGTGATAGGAGTTGCCTGATACCGTTGCTGCATATGTACTCCTTGTTATCCCTACTCGTTATCTACCTTGTCCTATGTAGATAGGCGCGGAGTCTATGCTTAGCTTGCTTAGTCCGGTAGAAGTCGGGTGATGTCCTGTCATCTGCGAGATTTAGGTGGATACCTGCTTGATTAAGCATTGGTTGCTCGGGGGAAAGGAATAACCCAGGGTGGAATGAATTTGGAGACCGGGCAGGGTCTTATGGTGGGTTGACCATAGTGCCCCTGTCTGTGTCGATTAAGGACCGATCGTTGACGGCCCTCTTGTCATGTTGAACGCATGCCCCACATTTAGCTGGAAGGATAAGTCGTTCCGACCGCGAAGCCTGAGCACTATCCGGGCCGGGAATCGGCCCGATGTACGCGCTGTATTGGTGATGGTCGAAGAGAACGACGAGGGCGCGGCGCGCAACCTTGGTATACCTTGGATACCTCGGTCGCCGGAACGGTCCTCGGGTACGGGCGGTGCCTGTCGAACCCGCGAATTGGTCCTGGATAGTGCAACACGGTGACCTGTAGCTCACTTAATCAGTGAGTGTGGTTTGTGTGGGGAATAAAGTCGCCAGCTGGTTAGAAATCGATTCGAATCGCCATCGCTCCTGGATAGTGAGCACTTGACATGAGCTTCGTCCTCGTAGTAAGGACTATGGAACACTTGGGTTATGATGAAACGGGTTTATGACTGCTGTGATGAGGTACTATCATAGTCTCATACTTGCTTGTAATAGCACAGGAGCAAATCTAGATAATAGATAATGATACTTTCAACTTGAGCAGATTAAAAGAAGAAAAGATTTATGTAGGTCGGGTAATAAAATCTTGCGGTCTTTGCAAAATGGTTGTCAGCTACCCCACTAAATAGCCTTCATGACCCTTGATGAGTCTTTATTTTAAGTTTATGACGGGTAAGTCTAGCTGAGTACCTTCTTGTACTCAGGGTTCTATTCTCATGTTGTTTTGCAGATGGTCAAATGTATTATGGTTATTGCATCCTCTGTCTGTACCCAGCTATGGGGGATGACTAGACCAAGGGCAATGGTCACTCCGTCTCTTCTTTTGCTTTTGTGGGAATGACCGAACTATGGCACTGTATCAGACTTATCGTGTGTGTTGTATTTTCGAACTATGAAGCTTCCGCTACTTGAAGAACTTGGTTTGTAATAACTTTAAGCACTCCGATGTATTTATGAATGTTGCAATCTGGATGTGATTGTGGATGGCGACCGCTAAACTTATTACGATCTTGGCTGTATATGGGATGTGTGGTTCGAAATCCTTCGAGATTTCACGGACTACCGGGATTATATGGGCTTAAGCGTGATAGTTCGACTATGCAAATGGTCACTATTAGGCTTAATCTCTTATAATTTGGTCGGTTCTGTTACAGCTGGCATCGGAGCAAGGTTTAGCGAGTTACTGTTCATAAGTACGTTCTAAACAAAAGTCTAAACCGGTTTAATGAAAGATTTTAGTAATTAATAAAGATCAAGGTGTTAAACTAAGTTTTGGAAAATTATCTAGTGTGCCATGGTCATATCCTTTATGCCCAGTTAAGGACTCTAAGGTGGCTAGCTAAGTACTGACTTGAGGGTCGATGCATCATATTTTTATTTCGTCGCTCATACGGCGTGCAATAGTATGAGTGCCATTCATTTGAGTGGTAATGTATGGATCAATTCTTCCTCTACGCCATGGTAAGTGGGAGTTGTGAGAGCATGATCGGATACACTGCCGGTCTAGGGAAGTGTTGTTAGGTGCTGTGTCATGCACACATGTTGGTGTGTCTTGGGAACAGTACCGCATGCTGGGAATTCCGTCCTGAGAGGCGATGCCGTCGTTAGGGCGATGATGTGGGTAGTGACACGTCACATGCATGGACGGGTGTCTATGTATGTGAAGTGTATAGTTTTAAATTTTGTTATGCACGACCATACTGTGGGTGGGCTGAAATGAGTTTTCTGCAGGTACACTAACCACGTTCTCGCTTAGAACGCTAGTTACGTTATGAGAGAACGTTGTGTGCCACCGCATATACCGCTTAGTGTTAACCTTTGTTTCAAAGTTTGTGAGATCGTAAGTTCGTGCATGTATCATGTTCATTTCATATCATTGCTTACTTCCCCCTTAATTTAATCTGTCCCATTTCTAAATAAAATAATTAAAGGTAATCCTCGCTCTTACCCATGGTATTCCATTTGCAGCAGATGGCACGCACTAGGCTCACCGCTCGCAAGTCCACTGGTGGGCGGGCCCCTCGCCATCCGTTGGCAGCTAGGAGCTCGCGACATAAGAGCAAGTTCCTAGAGGAGTTTGGGATGCCCACTTTGCTTTGGAGGGTGCTCAGTTCGATGGGGTATCCCGAAGGAAGGGAGCCTCGCTACTATTGGGATAAGGAGCCGCTTGGTGACGAGACCCTGGTGGGGATTGAGGCAGTTGTCCCTACCAGTGGAGGAGACCCTGCTTGGGGCGGCTGGGTGTACGAGTCCCGAGGTGTCACGCCTTTCCACGGTGCCAGCAGGGCAGCTTTCGCAGTTTTGAGGGACCTCATGGACAGGTTTCCACAGGAGCTGGCCCACGCCTTCGCTGGGGTGTTTCCCCGGGGTGACCCTTACACTTCGGTGTGGGAGCAGTCCGAGGTGAATGCTCTAGAGAGGAGTGCGGATGAGGACCAGCACAGTGACAGTGCAGCTATGAGTGCCATGTACGCGTTGATGAAGACCTATGGAGGCCTGGAGCGTTGTTTGGGTCGCTTGTCCGGGTCTCTTCTCACCGTCCAGGATGAGAAGCGTCAGCTGCAGCGTGAGGTTGACTCTGAGGTTGAGAGGCTACAGGCAGAGTTGGCTCGTGTGACCAGAGAGAGGGACCAGGCAGTCCAGAAGAACAGTGAGCTGAGTCAGGACCTGCTTGCAGTACGGGAGCAGAAGGACCGGGTGACTACTGCTCACAGGAACTGCGAGCGCATGCTAGTCCATGTGCTTGGACAGAGGAATGAAGCCTGGCATGAGGAGGACACTTTGAGGGCCCGACAGCTAGAGCTAGAGCAGCAGCTAGCTAATGCCGAGGAGTACAATGAGAACTTGCATGAGGAGATCCACCAGCTGCATAACCAGCTCCACCCTCACCACCTACCTGGAGCCGCGGAGCTAGACTCTGAGGACGAGATGGACGCGGATCCCGAGATAGGAGCAGCTGCTAGTGGTGACGAGGATGGGGATGGCTCTGGCATGGACAGTGACCACAGCGAGTAGATGCTAGGGCTCTAGAGCTAGTTTTCCCTCTTTTGTGATGTATGTTGCATGGCATGTCATGTACTTTTGGATCTGGGCTGTGTAAGACTTTATGAGTTGATACGGAAAGTCCAGTGTATGTATGCTGGCAAGTTGGATGTACGCGAACCTTGTTGCGTGGATGATAAGTAATCTGTTAGTGATGTTGTGCGTGGATAATGAGTTGTTGTGCCTTTGTTTATTGTGTGAATTTATTCCTTCAGTAAATTCAGTATGGCACGATTTTACACATTTTCTACCGGTTGATGGCAACTCCTAACGATTGCTTATCACTTGGCGTATGCAGATGGTGCAAACACGTGGCGGGGGTAGCAGCAATCCGGGCCTTGGAACAGGTACATCCGGAGGTGGGGCTCAACGGATTGAGGACAGAGCACCAACACCGCCACCGCCACCACCGCCTCCCCCGTACACTGCGGATGTGTTTTTCGCGCAGTTTCTGGGAAGCCAACGCAACATGGAACAGATGCAGCGCAACATGGAAGAAGCTTT
Source organism: Sorghum bicolor (assembly GCF_000003195.3). Lineage (NCBI taxonomy): Eukaryota > Viridiplantae > Streptophyta > Magnoliopsida > Poales > Poaceae > Sorghum > Sorghum bicolor. The sequence goes on along the minus strand of NC_012875.2, from coordinate 682,771 downwards.
GCGCAACATAGCTGACAACACCCGTCGTGGAGATAATCAGGGTGGTCGGGAGGTCAACCAGTACAGTTCGTTCAAGGACTTCATGGATACCAAGCCACCAATCTTTAAGGAGGCCTTGGAACCACTCGAAGCAGATGAGTGGATTAACACTATGGAGCAGAAATTCCGTCTTCTTCGAATGACAGAAGAACTCAAGGCTGAGTATGCGGCACATCAGTTGCAAGGACCCGCGGGGATTTGGTGGTCCCATCACCGTACCACCTACCCAGAGGGGACACCAATCACCTGGAACCGCTTCACCACCGCTTTCCGGGGAAATTACATTCCTCCTGGTGTGGTTGAAATGAAGGTTGGGGAGTTCATGAGGCTGTCCCAAGGGACGAAATCTGTGAAAGAATATCTACATGCCTTCAATAATCTCGCTCGCTATGCCCCTGAGTTTGTGAACACGGAGGCCAAGAAGATTGCTAGTTTCCAGAGGGGCTTGAATCCAAAGATGCTGAAGACCATGGGTACAGGGGCTAGGGCTACTTTCAATGCCTATATCAGTGACTGCCTGACCCAAGAGAACAATAACAACAACTACAGTGCATCCAAGTCACGTAAAAGGGCTTTTGAAGCAGGATCATCCCAGTCCAGGGCACCAGTGACAGGGCGACAGCAGTATCGTCCCCCTGCCCCGGGTGCTAGGTTCCGACCACCGCAGAGAAGGAACACCGGACATCCAACACAGCAGAAGCCGTACAAGGTGGCGATAGCTCCTGCCAAGCCAAAGGCCATTCAAGCTGCAGCACCTGCCGTCAACAATGCGCCCAAGGGTCCATGCTATAACTGCCACAAGATGGGGCACTTCGCTAAGGAATGTCCCTACCCCAAGAGGCAGCCGCCAACATATCCAGCTCGTGTGCATCATACCTCGATTGAGGAAATCCCGGAAGGAGAACCGGTAACAGCTGGTATGTTTTCTGTCAACCAACATCTTGCAGTTGTTTTGTTTGATTCTGGATCGTCGCATTCTTTCATGAGTCAAGCATTTGCACAAAAGCATGATCAGCCAGTTACTGAGTTAGGTTATGGCTATCGCATCAGCTCAGCCGGGGCAGATGTGTTGACTAATAAAACGGTAACAGGAGTTACCTTGGATATCAGTGGTCGGAGGTTCCGTGTAAACCTTGTGGTCATGCCAGGACTGGTTTTGGATGTCATCATTGGGATGAACAAAATGACTGATTGGGGCGCGGTTATAGATACCGGGAATAGAACTCTTTCCCTTAGAGACCCGCAAGGAAAGGGGGTGCTTCAGGTCAAGCTACCTAGACGGTTGGACTTCGCCAGTCTTTCATGTGCAGTACAGGTAGTCTCTCTAGAACACATACCCGTGGTATGTGAGTTCCCGGATGTGTTTCCTGAGGATTTACCAGGACTTCCCCCAGATAGGGAGGTAGAGTTTGCGATCGAGTTGATACCAGGTACAGCACCAATATCTAGAAGGCCGTATCGGATGCCCCCAAATGAACTCGCAGAATTGAAGAAACAACTGAAGGAATTATTGGAAAAAGGGTTCATCCGGCCCAGCTCGTCGGAATGGGGTTGTCCAGCGTTGTTTGTGAAAAAGAAGGATCAGTCGTTGCGCATGTGCGTGGACTATCGTCCACTCAATGCAGTGACAATCAAAAATAAGTATCCCTTGCCAAGGATTGATATCCTGTTTGATCAGTTGTCCAAGGCAAGAGTGTTCTCTAAGATAGATTTGAGATCCGGGTATCACCAAATCAAGATTCGTCCGCAAGATATCCCGAAGACTGCTTTTTCCACCAGATATGGGTTGTACGAGTATCTTGTCATGTCCTTTGGGTTGACAAATGCTCCTGCATACTTTATGTATCTGATGAATTCAGTCTTTATGCCGGAATTGGATAAGTTTGTTGTGGTGTTTATCGACGATATCCTGGTGTATTCAGAAAATGAGCAAGATCACACCGAACATCTAAGAATCGTGCTGACACGATTACGAGAGCATCAGTTATATGCCAAGTTCAGCAAGTGTGAATTCTGGTTAAGGAAAGTTCCGTTCCTAGGGCATATTTTGTCTGAAGAAGGGATTGCCGTGGATCCATCAAAAGTGCAGGAAGTCATGGACTGGAAGGCACCAACTTCTGTCTCGGAAGTTAGAAGTTTTCTTGGTCTGGCCGGGTATTATCGTCGTTTCATACCTGACTTCTCCAAGATTGCTAAGCCAATGACAAGTTTGCTACAAAAGGATCATAAGTTCGTCTGGACGGAGGGGTGTGAGTTAGCCTTCCGCACCTTGCGAAAGTTGCTAACCACTGCTCCCGTTCTGGCACAACCTAATATAGAGAAGCCTTTTGATGTGTTTTGTGACGCATCGAAAAGTGGCCTGGGGTGTGTGTTGATGCAAGATGGCAGGGTGATAGCTTATGCTTCCCGACAGTTGAGGAAACATGAAGTCAACTATCCAACGCACGACCTTGAGTTAGCAGCGGTGGTACATGCCTTGAAGATCTGGAGACATTATCTGCTAGGAAATAAGTGTCACATTTACACCGATCACAAGAGTTTGAAGTACATCTTCACTCAGTCCGAGCTGAATATGAGGCAACGACGGTGGTTAGAGCTAATCAAGGATTATGACCTAGAAGTTCACTATCATCCAGGCAAAGCTAATGTAGTAGCAGATGCTCTAAGTCGTAAACCACACTATCAAATGGTTCAACCGTTGTTTGAAGATGGGTTCAATCTTATGCATCCTGAGGTCTTATGTCATATACAACTCAGTTGTTCACTCGAGAGTCAAGTCATTGAAGGTCAGAAAACAGACAAGGGTATTTTCCACATCAAAGAGAAGATCAAAGATGACCCAAAAACTCAGTTTCGGGTCGATGAGAAGGGGGTACTGTGGTTTCAACAGCGGTTAGTGGTCCCGAAAGATCGGGAGTTGAAAAATCGCATCATGGATGAAGCCCATCTCTCTAAGCTTTCTATTCATCCTGGCAGCAGCAAAATGTATCAAGATCTAAGGCCCCACTTTTGGTGGACCAAGATGAAGAAAGAAATAGCAGCTTATGTGGCCCGTTGTGACACATGTTGCAGAGTTAAGGCCATCCATATGAAACCTGCAGGTCTGTTACAACCGTTATCAGTTCCGGAGTGGAAATGGGAAGAGGTCAGTATGGACTTTGTCACCGGCTTACCGACAACCAGGAAGGGGAATGACTCGATTTGGGTAATCATAGATCGATTAACCAAGTCGGCTCATTTCATTCCAGTCAAGAATACATACAGACCTCCCGAGTATGCTGATATATATATGGCTGAGATCGTCAAATTGCATGGTATTCCCAAAACTATCATATCGGATAGAGGACCGCAGTTCACTGCTCACTTCTGGGAGCGCATGCATAAGAGCTTGGGGACCAGTCTGATAAGAAGCACGGCGTATCATCCCCAGACTTCAGGTCAAACCGAGAGGTTAAATCAAGTGTTAGAAGATATGCTGAGGGCCTGTGTGCTATCATCCAAGGGATCATGGGAATCATGGTTACCTTTGGCTGAATTCTCCTACAATAATAGTTATCAAGAGAGCATCAAGATGGCCCCGTTTGAAGCTTTATATGGTCGAAGATGTCGAACTCCGTTAAACTGGGTTGAACCTGGTGAAAGAAGATACTATGGTATCGACTTTGTGAATGATGCCGAGAAAAAGGTGCAGATTATAAAGCAACATATGCAAGCAGCGCAATCGCGACAGAAGAGTTATGCTGATAAGAGAAGAAGGCCACTTGAATTCAACATAGGTGACTATGTGTACCTCAAGGTCACGCCAATGAAGAAAGTTCAACGTTTCCGAGTTCGAAGCAAGCTTGCACCCAGATATGTGGGACCGTACCAAGTGCTAGAGAGGAAAGGCCCAGTGGCTTATAAGATTCAGTTACCTGAAGAGATGAGCTCGATCTTTCCGGTCTTCCATGTGTCGCAACTACGGAAATGTTTGAAAGTGCCTGAGCAAAGAGTTGAACCCCGAGGGATCAAAATAAAAGCAGACTTAGAGTATAAAGAGCAGCCAGTGGGGATTGTGGATACCAAGGAGCGAGTAACCCGAAACAGAATTGTCAGAACATATAAGGTGGTGTGGAGTCATCATGACGATAGGGATGCCACCTGGGAAACAGAGGATTACTTAAAAACAGTTTATCCAAAGTTTCACAAGAAATGGTTAGTAACCCAAAATCTCGGGACGAGATTTCCCTAAGGGGGGAAGGGCTGTAACACCCTAGGTGTTAAGCATGCACTGAGTCTCACCAAAGCCATGCATAAGCATTCCATCAAGCATAAGCATCATGAGCATGACACTCTTGCCAAATTATGATTTTATGTGCATCATCTCATGTGTTCTAAATATGTTTAAAATATGATGCTTGCTTCTAAAATTGTGAAAAATTCAAATTTGGTTGATTCATGTGTGAAAAGAATTTAGAATATTTTTGTGCAATTTTTGGAGCTATGGAATTTGAGAAATGGAATTTATACAAAAATATCCAAAAAGAATTTATTTGAAAACCTAGAACTAGTTTTGTTTTGCAATTCAAATTCTATTGGGAATTTGATTTGGCTTATTAAAGCAAAGTTGTAGAGTTTTTATTTTGGAACAATTTTGTTTTTGGGAGCAAAAGGTGAAAATGCTTTTTGGCTGGTCCAAATAATTTTAGAAAGGAATTTGGAAAAAGAATTTCAAAAAAAAAAGAAGGGGGGGAGCTGTTCACTGGCGGGCCGGCGCCAACCAACCGGCCCAGCCAGCGAAGCCAGCCCAGGCCGACCGCGCCGCGTCCACCCCCTCCCCGCGCGCGCTCGGACACGGCCGCGCCGCGCGCGCCCGACCCCGTCAGGCCGACGGCGCCGCGTGGACGGCATGCGCTGCTCGCCGGCGCCACGACCCCCCCCCTCCGCTGCGGACAGCGCCCCCTCGCTCTCTCTCGCGCTCTCCTGCCTCCTCTCCGCGCGCACCGTGCCGCCGCTCGCCATTGGAGCTCTCCGAGCTCCGCTCGCCGTGTTCTCGGCACTCCGTCGCCTCTCAGCGCCTCCTTCCACCTCTCCGAGCTCCGCATTCGTCTCCGCATACTCGGACGTAGTCTCTTCGCGCAGGTAAGCGGTTCTAGCGAGCCGAATCGCTCGCCGGAGAGTCCGCGGCCTCGCCGGAGCTCTCCGCGGCGTCGGCATCGCTGGTTTTCCCCCTCCCGAACCTCTCTTGCCTCGCTAGCGCGCGCATTATGGTCGTCGTGGCTCCCTGAGTCGCGAGAAGCCGCACTCGGGCGCTCTACCGGAGCGTGGTGGCCGGCACCGCTGCGGCAGCGCCGCCGGTCCGCCATTGCCGGTGGCCAACTCGCTGTGCGGGGTTTCAGGGCGAGTAAAGGGGTGGGATCGAGTCGCAAGAGGGAGGCGAACGTGTTGGTGCCGTTGGTTCCGACCGAGAGGCATCACCGGCGGCGAGCCGTCGTCGGGGATCCTCTCCCCTCTCGGTGTCCTGGCCAGCGGGCCCGGCTGGCAGGCGGGTCCGCTCGTCAGCGGCCGCGGGTGCACTGCACCGGGTGCACCTAGCGGGGTCACGGGGTGGATGACAGGTGGGGTCCTCTGACTCGCGTGTCCCGCCTGTCAGTGACTCCGAGGGAATGGATCCGGGTGCGTTTAGTGTTTTAGGTGGTTTTCCGTTTTAAAAGTTTTTCCAGAAAATGATTTAAATGTTCAAAAATCCATATCTTGATGAATATAGCTCCAAAAATGGTGAAATAAATTTTGGTGTGTTCCTTATTTCCAGATCTATATCCTAGTATGATTGCATGTCATGTTTGAGTAACTTTTCTGTGTAAGTATAATTAATCCATGTTTTTGTTAAACTTGGAAAATGCATAGTAAATGAAATATGGCTCAGAAAAATGTGAAACTTGTTTTGCTGGCTCTGCATGTGTGATTACTCACTGAGAAAATATTGTTACATATTATTTGGTGTATAAATGAATTTATGGTAATTTAAATGCTTGCATGGCAGTGCTTTATGATTTTTAATAATTAAATGGGTCATGCAATAAATCTGGAAAATTTTGTGGATGTTTCTTATGATATTAGACAAATTGTAAAAATATGAAATCTGTTGTTTAACATTTATACCACAGTAGGGTGATTATACTTGCCTTATCCATTAATCTTGTGATTTTTGTGGCTCAAAATAAGTAACCAAAAATTATGAAAAATTTACAGTAGACTTTGTGATTAGCTAGTAGTCTCCTGTAATTTTTTCTAGAATTTATTGATGAACAGAATTGCATGTGATTTTTAATGGGCTTAGAAATGAATAAAGAAAATTTTGAATGGTTGTGTATATGGGTTGAATGGACTAAGTTGGGTTTGGTGTATCTTTGAAGCATCATGTAGGTTGTTGATGTCATTTGAAAAAAAATAATTATAGAAGAGAATGTAATAGATGTTTGATTCAATTGTTTATTCTTGGATGATGTTGACTACCTTGTAGTAAGCATGATCAAGTGCATTACCTATGCATCATAACATGACTCCTTTGGTACTCTCTCATATAAGCATCCACTCGGGCATTCCGCACTCCACTCATGAGCATATATGCATCATACAGGCTCGCAGGAGAACGAAGTGGGACCCGAGGAACCCGAGGAGATACAGGAGCAGGAACCTCCGGAAGCACAAGAGCCCGGAGAGGAACTGCAGGAGTGTCCGGATCACAGACCCAGCACGTTTGAGAAAGGCAAGCCCCGGAGCATTCTAAGTCTCCCTATTCTCGCTAACTTATATAAAGTGCTATACTTATTCTACTATATTGCATATTAAGTGATAGGAGTTGCCTGATACCGTTGCTGCATATGTACTCCTTGTTATCCCTACTCGTTATCTACCTTGTCCTATGTAGATAGGCGCGGAGTCTATGCTTAGCTTGCTTAGTCCGGTAGAAGTCGGGTGATGTCCTGTCATCTGCGAGATTTAGGTGGATACCTGCTTGATTAAGCATTGGTTGCTCGGGGGAAAGGAATAACCCAGGGTGGAATGAATTTGGAGACCGGGCAGGGTCTTATGGTGGGTTGACCATAGTGCCCCTGTCTGTGTCGATTAAGGACCGATCGTTGACGGCCCTCTTGTCATGTTGAACGCATGCCCCACATTTAGCTGGAAGGATAAGTCGTTCCGACCGCGAAGCCTGAGCACTATCCGGGCCGGGAATCGGCCCGATGTACGCGCTGTATTGGTGATGGTCGAAGAGAACGACGAGGGCGCGGCGCGCAACCTTGGTATACCTTGGATACCTCGGTCGCCGGAACGGTCCTCGGGTACGGGCGGTGCCTGTCGAACCCGCGAATTGGTCCTGGATAGTGCAACACGGTGACCTGTAGCTCACTTAATCAGTGAGTGTGGTTTGTGTGGGGAATAAAGTCGCCAGCTGGTTAGAAATCGATTCGAATCGCCATCGCTCCTGGATAGTGAGCACTTGACATGAGCTTCGTCCTCGTAGTAAGGACTATGGAACACTTGGGTTATGATGAAACGGGTTTATGACTGCTGTGATGAGGTACTATCATAGTCTCATACTTGCTTGTAATAGCACAGGAGCAAACCTAGATAATAGATAATGATACTTTCAACTTGAGCAGATTTAAAGAAGAAAAGATTTATGTAGGTCGGGTAATAAAATCTTGCGGTCTTTGCAAAATGGTTGTCAGCTACCCCACTAAATAGCCTTCATGACCCTTGATGAGTCTTTATTTTAAGTTTATGACGGGTAAGTCTAGCTGAGTACCTTCTTGTACTCAGGGTTCTATTCCCATGTTGTTTTGCAGATGGTCAAATGTATTATGGTTATTGCATCCTCTGTCTGTACCCAGCTATGGGGGATGACTAGACCAAGGGCAATGGTCACTCCGTCTCTTCTTTTGCTTTTGTGGGAATGACCGAACTATGGCACTGTATCAGACTTATCGTGTGTGTTGTATTTTCGAACTATGAAGCTTCCGCTACTTGAAGAACTTGGTTTGTAATAACTTTAAGCACTCCGATGTATTTATGAATGTTGCAATCTGGATGTGATTGTGGATGGCGACCGCTAAACTTATTACGATCTTGGCTGTATATGGGATGTGTGGTTCGAAATCCTTCGAGATTTCACGGACTACCGGGATTATATGGGCTTAAGCGTGATAGTTCGACTATGCAAATGGTCACTATTAGGCTTAATCTCTTATAATTTGGTCGGTTCTGTTACAGGCATGGTTTCTATTGACTGGGCGGTGGCTTCCTTTTTCTGTGACGGTTCGAGCTCATTAAGTCGTGTCGTCCGCTGCTTTCCAAGTCCTTTCACAAAGAGAGTTGTGCCTGCTGCTTTCCCCTTTTTGGCTCATAGGGAGAAATCAATTTTGGAATTGGAAATTTCTTCACCTTCTTAGAGGCCGGTGCTGCTGGGGGAGTTTGCTCATCTTCCTTCTGCTTTGGAGGTGGTGGGGGAGTCTGCTCATCCTCCTTCTCCTTTGGAGGTGGTGGGGGAGTTTGCTTATTCTCCTTGGATGGCGGAGTCTGCTGCTCAGGCATGTTCTCCTTGGCTGGCACCTCGGGCTCATTCTGCAAGAATGCCATCTCATGTATTGGGGAGGATGGTGGTGGCTCATAAATGTACGGGGATGCTGGAGCATGCATTGGTGATGGTGGCTGTTGATATGTTTCGGCCTCTTGGGATGGTTGAGGCACTATGCTTGGAGAGGGTGGCGCTGGTGGATCAATCAACCTTACGTACCGTCTCGGCCATTGTATGAAGTTGTTGATTGCTTGTCCAAGCTTCTCTATACCCTCAGAGGTCGGGATGTCTATGAAGTCGTCTTCATATCCGGCCTCGACCATCAACAGTTCCACCCTACAGTATGCATCTTGCATGTCAACAGTATGGAATGTACGTCCTGGGATAGCATTGCCGGTGGCCACTTGCTTTGTATGCTGATTCTTAAGGCCATAGGATATGACCAAGGAGCAAGGCCAAGGTCTATCAATATCATCAACTGGATAATCGTCCTTATTTGTTGTTGACTCTATACTGCTTGGAAAGGGCATATATTGTGTGGCCATCTCCTGACGCTCCAAGGGTTGAGCTGGTACAAGCTGCATATGTGAAGGAGCTTGTGAGGACATTTATTGAGCAGACACTGCTCCTGCCAACCGCTTCATCACTTCAGGTCAGGATTTGTAAAGAAGTCTTCCATCATATCCCTAAACTTTTTTGTAGTCTGCTGCTCAAAAAAATCTTTCATCTCCTCCTTATGCCGGTCTCTTTTCTTATACATGCCTTTCCACTCATCACCGAATCCTTCTTTCCAACTAATTCTGGAGGAGAATCCCCGTACACGTCCTGGATGCTCGGGGTTACCTAGAGCATGGGTAAGGATGTCCCTCTCCCTCTGTGACTTGAAGGCACCTTTCTTTTCCAGGTTTGATGCTTCCCTCTCCCTCTGTGACTTGAAGGCACCTTTCTTTTCCAGGTTTGATGCTTCCAAAACCTTGCGGCAACTTCTCTAATCTCATCGGGACATGACATCTCATCGCTCTCAGTGTTTGCCTTCCGAGCGCAAAGCCAATTCGCACTCCTTTCATGCACTATATCGGTCAATGCCAAATGGCCCTCTCTCCTCTTTGCATCGTCTTCTGCCCTCCATTTAGGAATTTTGGTCTTATAACCACCAGTGCCAAGGTGGTGGTGATACTTGTTCCTCTTCGCGAGTTTAGAGGCGGCTTTGCTCTTAGCCTTGGCATCGTCCGATTCTCTCATCAAACGAAAACGTGCCCACTGAGCCTCTGTGATAGGGTACCGCTTCGTCGGGTCCCGTCCCTTCTGCAACCACTTTTTGTTCATATCGTGCCTATAGCCCCGAAATGATATTGCCAACTGCTTCATGACATAACCCTTGGCCAAATCATCTGTACCATCCGGAAAAATAAATCGAGTGCACAAGCGATTCCAGCAAGTGGTCCTTTTCACTTATGGCACCATACTCCAATCACTCCAAGTGATATCAAATTCCTCTTTTACTAAAAATCCAATTACGGCCTTAAATTTGGGTAGCGCCTCTAGAGGTGCTAAGGGCTCTCCGCTCGGACTTAACTCTATAATCTGATAAACTTCTTCTGGAAATCTATTCCTTCCTCTGTCTCCTCGTGCCCGATCACTCTTTTTTGTTTTACTTCTTGGCTCAGAGGATGTCCCAGTCGTTTGAGGCGCCGTGTCCTTCTGAACATCTTGTTCTTCTGCCTCCATTTCGGCAACAACTTGAGATAACACCTCCTGTCCAGTCAATTGTTAGGTACATACATATATACGCATGTATTCTATTGTATAGACACTACTACAATATATACCTCATCATCATCCGGATCAGCTTGAGGCTCGTATGTCGGGTAATGTTCCAACTCTAGACGAGCCTTCTTAGCTCTCGGGGATTCACGTGGTGATACGCTCGTGCTTCTATAAGTGTCGGATCCAGAGCTGTCGGATTCCGGTGTTTCTATCTGGGCTTCAGCATTCGATGGAGTACTAATCTAATTAAACAAATAATTTATAAACAATTAACTTACAAAATCTAATTAACAAACCCTAATTAACACTAGCGGACATCCTGGAAACCCTACTCAACAAATAACTAACAATTAATTAATAAATAAATAACTAACAAATAAATAACCCTAATTAAAAACCCTACTTAACAAATAATTAATTAATAAATAACTAACAAATAAATAACCCTAATTAATAACTAATTAATAACTTAACAAATAAATAACTAATTAATAACTAACAAATAAATAACCCTAATTAAAAACTAAATAATAACTAACAAATAAATAACTAATTAATAACTAACAAATAAATAACTTAACAAATAATTAATTAATCAATAATTAATTAATTAATTAATAAATAATAAAGAAATAATTTATAAATAATTATTAATTAATTAACAAAAAAATAATAAAAAAAAGACAGCCAGGGCGGCCTGCCAGGCCCAACAGGGCCCAGCAAGCCAGCTGCCTGGCTGTTGCTGGCGCTGGGAGTGGCGGCGGCGCGCACGACTGCCACCGCCGCACCTCGGCGGTGGCGGCGCGCACGGCTGCTCGCGGCGCTGCTCACCTCGCCGGCGGCGCGGAGCTCGGCGTCTTCGCTCAAGTGGCGGCGGCGCGGCGGTGGCGGAGGACCTTCGTCGGTCGTCGCGGCATGGCGGTGCGGAGGCGGCGGTGGTGCGCGGCGGCGCGGCTCGCGGCGGAGGCAGCGTGGGCGCGGAGGCGGCGGAATTCGGCAGCCTGACGGCGTCGTTTTCGTCAAATCGCGCCACCAGACTTAGAAAATTTCGCGTCCCGCGCTTAGGGTTTATATTGGAGCGGATTAGTACAGGCGGTCGTCATTGACAACCGCCTGTACTAATGGTTTACACAGGCGGTCCTCAATGACCGCCGCCTGTATAAATGTATTAGTACAGGCGGCTCTCCTTAGGTCCGCCTGTACTAATTTGTAGCCGCCAGTACTAATATATCCTGTCTTTTGTTTTTATTTTTTGTTAATTAATTAATAATTATTTGTAAATTATTTATTTGTAAATTATTTATTTATTTATTAATTATTGATTAATTAATTATTTGTTAAGTTATTTATTTCTTAGTTAATTATTTGTTAATTAGTTAATTATTTGTTAGTTATTTATTTGTTATTTGTTAAGTAGGGTTTCTTAATTAGGGTTAGTTAGTTAGTTAGTTAATTAACAAATAACTAACTAACTAACTAACCCTAATTAAGAAACCTTACTAAACAAATAATTAATAAATAATCCGTAAATAAGGTATAAAACAAATGGAAAATGTAAACATGTTGCTTAATAAGAAATAGTAGCATAAGGTACAAATGATATAAGTGATACATGAGTTACATGAGTAATGACAACTTATAGAATCTAGCGTGCTACAGTCCTTCCTTGTCCATCGTGGCGCACCCATGGCAATGAGGATTGTGGGATACTTTTCTCAACATTTTTTATGTTTTCTTGAAAGTTTGTAAAAAGAGTCATCTCGCTGAATTGGTTAACATCCTCCAAATCCATTACACCATCAACTTCTATAATTTGTTGCTTTTCAGGAATAGCTATATGCTTTGGCTTTTGGCTATTTTTCTTTTCATCCTTAGAAAGGATTTGTTTCACATAGAAGACTTGTGCGGCACGGTTAGCAAGGATCCACGGATCATCTTTATAACCTACTTTACTTAGGTCAAGAACTCTCTGGCCATAGTTATCCACAGTGACATATTTATCTTGAACCCATCGGCATCGGAACACTGGAATCTGCAGGCGTGGACCATATTCTACTTCCCATATGTCATCAATGAACCCAAAGTATGTAGTTGTTTCACCAGTTGCATCATCTATAGCCTCACATCGAACGCCACTATTCTGTGCCATGCTCTTGGTGTCCCTATAGCTGGTGGAAAATGAAAAGCCACTAATGTCATAGCTCTGCCATGATGTGATCTGGCTTGATGGTCCAGATGCTAAAATCTTAATGGTTTCTGATTCCTCTGTCATGTCCAAATCCTTTAACCATGTGGTGAACTGACGCTTGTGTTCCTTGTGTACCCAATCATTTGTGCATCCTGGATTCTTCTCACGAAGCTCTTTCATGTGCTGCTCAATGAATGGGTCTATTATTATGAGTTGTTGTAGTATGCTATAATGTGCCTCTAGGACTATGTTGTAATCTGGCGGGATGAATGATTTCCGTCCCATTCTCCCGCGTCCATCAAGCCTTCCCTCATGTCGCAATGGAGGCAAACCAATTGATACCTGGTCTTTTAGGAGATTATTACATAATGGTCCTCCAGACTCAAGGCCTCTTCTGTAGTGTACGCCTCTATCATGGAACCCTCCGGATGAGCACGATTTGACATATAGCCATTCAATATTGACATGAAACGCTCATACGTCCACATTTCATGGAAATACATGGGAACTAATGCCTCTATTTGAGGTACCAAATGAACAACAAGGTGTACCATGATATCAAAGAACGATGGGGGAAAGCACATCTCCAACTGGATCAATGTCTCTACAGCAATTTTTGTAGGGACTCTAACTCATCACGGACAATTACCTTCTCAGATATCTTATTAAAGAAGTAGCACAACCGTGTGATTGCCATCTTTAAGAACACTGGATTTATAGCCTTGATGGCGATAGGAAGAAAAGTGGTCAGCATGACATGACAATCATGTGAGTTGTAGTTGGTGAATGTAAGGTCTTTCATCGACACAAGACTCCTTATGTTGGATCAGAAACCAGATGGAACTTTTAAATTCTTCAACCACACACACATTGCATGTTTCTCCTCTCTGTTCAGGTTGTAGCTTGCTGCCGGTAGGTGGTACTTCCCATTCTCTAGGAGTACAGGGTGAAGTTCTTTTCTGATCTTTAAATGTTGCATGTCCAAACGTGAATTGAGACCTTCCTTTGTCTTGCTCTTTATGTCTAACAAGGTTCCAATTACGCTTTCAAACACATTCTTCTGAACATGCATACCATCGATCGCATGTCGTACGTCCAAGTCTTTCCAGTACGATAAGTACTTGAAGAAAATGGACTTCTTCTTGAATGTGTCCCCTTCATTTGCCTTGACATCCTTTCTTGGTTTCCCATCTTTTGTGGCAGAACCCCCTAAGTGTTTGGGCCCACCGGCACCTGCCGTTGTCCTAAGGACCTCTGACGGTGATGCCGGGAGTCCTCCCACCTTAGAAGTCCGATGAGCATCGCGGGACGCTCATTCCACTGCTACCTGTGGTGTACCAAGCTGGCTCGTTCTGACCACTAGCAATGGTCAAACAACGAGAACTGCTTCTTCTCGCCCTTACAGGATAGCAAGTGGCCACCTTAACACCAGGATCATTCGTTGCGAAGATAAAGCAGTAACTCAAACGACACAAGACTAAAATAATATTTCAGAGTAAAACAGCGGAAGTGTTACATAACTTAATTTATAAAAGGAGTTCTTCCAAATAGTAGAGTGTTATAAACAAGCCTGGTCCAGCGGAGCAACTTAAACTTTAGTACAGTCATCACAAATTTACAGACCCTGCCCATGGGTCACGCTCACTCTTCCTCGTCGTCAACTTCGACGACGGTCACACAACAGGGTCCGAAACAAGTCGGCTCCTGTGCTTCACCTGCAACAGGGGTATTGAAACCCTGAGTACGGGAGTACTCAACAAGACTTACCCGATGGGAAAAGAGGAGAACTTAGGAATGCAGGCTTAGGGTAGACAAGGGGTGGCTGAGCAAGGAGCCAAAATGTTTTGCTAAAAGCTTACTAGTAGTGCATCCTTGTTTTCAAGTTTTAACCGCGAATTCCTCTCCCGCAGAGGCCGAGGAGTTCGAGGATAGTTTAACTAGTTGTTCCCCACAGACGAATCCGTGAGTTCCTAATCCTAACGTCAAGTATTATTTATCGATGGCCATAGCTTCATGTCGCTATGAGTCCGAGAATTGGGATCCGAACCTCATGAGACATTTTCCCCTTTCTCATTTTATCACTTAGTTGCATATTTATCTACGATGAGGGTCGAAGGAATTGAGTCTCCCAATCGGGGAGCAACGACGATTCGAATCGCTTAACAATCCAGCTGGAGTTCCTAACCACCCGACATATGTAGAACCAAATCTTGCATATATCAACCCAAATCTAGCTCTCCCCAAATTTGACCAGGTTCGCGGCACCCGAGAGCACAGTACCCCACCATCCTACAGCCGATCTAGATGTTTTCCGGTCATCTCAGATCCGTAAGGTGGGCACACGTTACTCCCGCCATCTTTCCACTCCCAGTGCGCGAGTAGCTGTTCGCGTCGAGGGGTCACAAGACCGGGCTTACCGAGGGCAAGTGGCTAGTACTATAAATTCTCAACCCAGCAGGCCATCAACGGAACGGTCCTTAATCGACACAGTTGGAGACACTACTTTAAGACTCCATTCTTAAAGCAAGTCCACCGACCGGTCTCAAATTGAAACATCATTGATCATAAGTGTATTCCACAACAACCCTTCAAACTTTGCTTGAAAACCTATCTAGTAGCAGGGCTAAGCATCTCTACGCAGTTTTTAAAGTAAAACAGGTGCCAAGGACAAGATAACAAATATCAAGGTAGTAAATGCAGCAAGTAGGTTCACCCAATTCTCAACTAGCTAATGCAGCATTTTCAATTCATAAGTGATAAAAGATTTAAAACATTCAAGGAGGGGTAATGCATCCGGGGCTTGCCTTGGTTGCAGGGCAGAGGGGGACCCTCGGAGACTTCCCAAGTCTCGGATCCTACTTCTTCGAATGGAGCACCGACCTCGGGGTTCGGTTCAACGGGCGCTCCTTCGGTCACGGACACTATACGCAAAATGATGAATGCTTATGATATGCGTATGGCAATTATGCAAGATGGACCGAATTAAGTACAATTTGCCTTCTTAATGCAATATAGAATTGTCACTAAATAAAGTTGTTTAACAATTTACTGTTTTTACCCAAGAGGTTGCATTTGCAAAGTAAAATCTCTTTTAATTCATAATTAACCTGAATTAACTAATTATTAACCCTATTTACCTTAATAAATTCTTAATTAACTGCTAATGACAGTAATTAAACATTAAGGTTAAACAATAATTAAATACCAAAGGTCATTAGGGTTAATGACCTCAGGTCATCACACAATCTCAAAATCACTCAAACCCTAATTATGAGGATTTAACTAATCATTGTTTAATTATTTTGGAATTATTATTTAAGTACTAAAGAAGGGTTTATTAATATTTTACTCACACATTCTCCAAATGCCACCAAATTTTGTGTGGAGCCAGGGGATAATATTCAGAGGCTCCCCACAATTTTTGGTGATTTTTGGACATCTCAATAAATTACAAAAATTCATAGAAGTTTTATTCATTAAATAAAAGAGGCAAAATTTTATATACTTGTAAACTACTAGAAAACAGAACTTAATATTTTTCTTGGGTTCTAATCATTTCAGGGAATTTACACAAAAATTTTCATCATTTTTGGATCACCCCACAATTTTCTACATAATTTCAAACATTCAGCAAAAATTGCATAAAAAGAAAAAGAAAAAGATTTTCGCGCAGCGGGTGGCCTGGAACTTGGCCCGCAAGCCGGCCCACGCGCGTTCGGCCTGCACACGCGCTGCGCGCGCCGCCCCTCCCCTCACGTGGACACTGACGAGCGGGCCCCGCTCGTCAGTTCCATCTCCCTCGCACCCGGCGGCCTTGCCGCGCTCCCGGTCGCCGCTGGCGAGGTTCAAGCCCCACACCAGGGTGCGCATCAGTTGCGCCTCGACCTTGCGACCCCATAGGTACAACTCGAGGACACTCTACCGTTCTCTTCCTTCCTCGGCCACGCGAATGGCGGGCGGCCACCCTGGCCGGCCGTAGACCGGTCCTCGGGGCTTGGTAGAGCACAAACCAACAGGTTCGGGAGGGCCAGGAAGGAATGGGGATCATGGTGCTCACACCACCACGGCGGAAGACACAACAGAGAAGCTTGGTGACGGTGGCCGTGCAGTCGGGCGGCGCCCCGGCTCCGGTGAGGTCGTCTCGGTGGCCCTGTTCACGTCCAAGGAGGGAAAACGAGCGCATGAGCATCGGGGAAACAAGAAGAGCTCGAAACGACCGCCTTCAAGGCGTGGTACCGACTGGAGCAGCGTGTCCACGTGAAGGATTCCTCGGCGGCGACCCTGGCCGGAGTTGGAGAAGAGGGGGGGTGTTCCGGCGATTGAGTGGACTAGGGAGTGAGCTCGGAGGTGCACTGGGTTCGCAAGGAGGTGGCGGATGCTATGGACCGGTCAATTTAGCTCGGGAAGGATTGGTTGCGGTGAATTGAAGAGAGAAGCTCGTCGGGTTCTCTGGCTCAGCACAGAGGAAACGCGCGGCGGCGCCTACGCTGGTGTTCCAAGGGGAGAGGGGAACGAGCCTGGGGCGTCCACGTCGCCTGGCGACGCTAGCAGGCAGGCAGGCTGCGTGCCTGCGCGCGCGCACGCGGCGCTGCGCGCGCGGCGGCCGAGCTGGACAGGGAGCCGGTGATCCCTATCGGGTCACTGTAGCAGACCCTTATCCCCTCTTTTCTGAACTTTGTAAAATTCAGCCGAAATTTGAACTGGGGTCAAATTTGTGTCAAAACAAAAGTTGTTCCAAATTTTATAAGCTACAAAACATGTTTCGGTGACCAGAGCTGATTTTGAGTGTAACAGGGTGAATTTGGCCAAAACAGTTTGGAATTCAAAATTCAATTTGAGAGGATTCAAATTTTTGAATTGGGGCAGATTAGAATTTCCAAAATTACTTTTGTTTTTCCTAAACAACTTGAAAAACTCCCAACATGAAAGTTGCTCAACTTTTTGTGCTCTACAACTTTCATGTTGACCACTTTTCAAAATTCCAAATGGATTTTGAATTTGGAGGTTTAATTTGGAAAAGGGGACACTTTTCGGAAATCTGTATTTTCAAAATTACTTTGAATTTTGTATTGAAACTTCAAAAACTCAAAACACCAAAGTTGTATATCTTGACAAGATCTACAACTTTGCTTTTGAACTCAACCTCAAATTTTGCTCAGTTTTTGAATTGCACAAAAAGGGGCAATTCTAGGGTCCAGAAATCAGGGTTTTTCCCCCTTAGCTTTTCGGAAAATTTCCACCCTAGGATTTTAGCAACCACACAAGCATCAACATTCCACATAAACACACTCTACCTCCCTAAGCTCAAGCAATAAAAATAAACTTGTTTTAAGTTGATGCATACAAATGTGCTTTAACAACTATGCTTTGCAATGCTTATGATGACATGATCCGTTTTTAGTACCCGTAACATCGGAGATGTTACATCTTTGGTCTTCTTTCCAAAAACAAAATTCACATTCTCAACTATCTTGTACACTCTATGCCCTTTACTACAACCTGGTGGAGCAGTAGATTTTGATTCATCAATATTGTCGAAGTACTTATTTATCTTTTGTAAGCGGTACTTATGGCCTGCCGGTAGCCATCTTCTGTGCCTCATGTACACTATCTTGTTAGATGCAGGAAGAGACACGTGTCGTGTTCCATCTATGCACTCTACACAACCAACCTTTCCCTTGAACTGGCCTGATAATGAGAAGAGAGCAGGGTAATCATTAATTGTGACAATAATAATTGCTCTCAGTGTGAATGTATCTTTGCGGAACGCATCGATCATGTCCACACCTACTTCCCATAGTGTTTGCATGTCTTGCATTAAGGGCTCTAGAAATACATCCATATCAACTCCAGGTTGTGTAGGTCCAGAAATAAGAATGGTTAGCAAAAGATATTTTCTCTTTTGACACAACCATGAAGGAAGATTGTATATTGTCAGGATCACCGGCCATGTGCTGTGCGTGCTGCTCCTTCCGCCAAATGGATTCATTCCATCAGTACTCAGTGCAAACCTTACATTCCGTGGATCGTCAGCAAAGTCTGGATATTTCTTATCGAAATCTTTCCATTGCTTTGCATCGGCTGGATGTCGTAACTTTCCATCATCTTTCCTTTCATCCGAAGCATGCCAGGTCATAAGTTCAGCGTCTTCAGGGTTTGCAAACAAACACCTCAAACGATCAACCACGGGGAGATACCATATCACCAAGCAGGAATTCTTCTCAATGCATAATAGTCCACTTCTTCATTGCTACTAGGCTTTGAGCGTTTGTCTTGTTGAGTCTTTGTTTGGGTCTTCTTTCGCTTCCTCCCTGTAGAAACAGAGGCTAGATTCTCTTCCTCCCGATAATCTTTGTTTGTCTTGTATCTACTGACACCACAGTTTGGACAACTGTCTAAGTCTTTAAATTGATCACCCCGATATAGAATACAATGATTTCTACATGCGTGGATCTTCTCAACACCTATCGTAAGTGGACTGACTAGCTTCTTTGCATAGTATGTGTTAGCAGGAACTTTGTTCTCCTTAGGAAGAAGGTCTCCAAGTACACGCAAGAAATCATTGAAGCTAGCATCGGACCAACCATGTCTAGCCTTCATCGTCAAAAACTGAAGAACAGCACGTAATGTCGACCACTCTTTGGTACAACCTTTCGACTCGTCATACAAAGTGTCCTCTACTGCCTTCTTCAATGCTTCCATTCCCTTCATGAAGAATATTGATGGATCTGCACAACGGTTCGTTATTGCCTCTAAGAAATCTGCATCTTCAACAACATCTGTGTTAGCATGTTGAGTTTCATTGACATCAGACGTATGAGTTTCATTGACATCTGGCATAGCATGAAATTCATTGAGAGGTGGCATTGGACCCTCCACATTGATGTTAGTTGCAGTGTTGTCAGTTGTCCGCATATAAGGTGCAGAACTACCCTCACCATGTTTTGTCCAAATCAAGTAGTCCTCCATAAATCCTCTGCAAACCAGATGGGAAGTAATTGCTTCTACATTGTCAAATACCACAATATTTTTGCAGTCTGCGCATGGACAACATATGTGCTTCGCCTTTGTTCTGCGAGCATGTATCTTTGCGATATCAATAAATTTTTGGACCTCCACTACATATGATGGGACCAATCTTGATAAGTTGTACATGCATAATGACCTCTCCATATTTAGCTGTAATTAGTTAAGAACAATTAATGTAGGTCAATCTAAAAACAAAACTAATATAACCCCCGAAAACAGACTTAACTATGATACTAACCTCCTTCTATTAAACAGAGATGAAAACCTACCCCTTACAGAGTTTACAATTTATGAAATTTAAATAATTGTTTAAACTCATTTTCATAATTATAAGAAACAATTGTATAAAATTTAGGAATAATTCAAGGATTTCTATAAAGTATTTACGCACAAAGATTTGAAAAAGTATTTATGTGCCACTTTATGATTTTCAACATTTTAATGTTTGAGTTTATAAAGTCTAATTCATCTGAAAAAATAAAAGCTAAAACTGAATCAAAATTATAAACTTCAAAATGTCATCATCATTACTCTATTGTATAGATCTACTCACAAGAATTCTAAAAAGTATTTATTTTGTATTTTTTTAATTTTTACAATTTACTATTGATTTACATAAAAATTTACCTAAAACTCTCTCTCTTGCCCTATGAACCCTAACCCTAAGCAAGAATGCTTCATAAACTCTAGATCTAGAGCACCTCCAATACAAGAATTGAACCAAAGAATCACTAAAAAATAGCATCAAGGGCTCTAACCAACCTTTTGGAAGTTTCTCACCAAAGAAATGAAGATCAAAACCTCCCCCTTGGAAACTGGAATCGTCTGGTCCGCCAGTGTGCATAGCTCACGGGAGTAATTGTTCTTGTCTGGAGGTGGACGAAGAGTATTTATAGCAGACTTAACACAGGCGGCTCATAAAGAGGGCCGTCTGTGTAAATACATTAGCACAGGCGGTCCTCTATACAAACCGCCTGTGTAAAAAGACACATTTACACAGACGGTTGTCGTAACTCGGCTGCCTGTGTTAATAGTATTTACACACACGGTTTTTATCGTAAGCCGCCTGTGTAAATGGAAAGTTTACACAGACGGTTTTGTTAAGAAGGCCGCCTATGTAAACGTGTTTACACAGGCGGTTCTCTTGTTGGGCCCGCTGAAATTTTTCTACTAGCGTCATGATAACCGCCTGTGAAAAAAAAACGTGCCAGCAAAAATGATTTTTGTACTAGTGATATCTATATATCTATCTCCATTGGATCCTCAGCTAAGCTGAATATATACGACGACGTCTTGTGGTGCTGCAGGATAGAGGCATGCGCGCATGACAAAGCAGGAGCCTTAGCTTGCTCCGATCCCATCCATCGGCTGCCTCATATTTGATTCGAGAATCCAGTATACGAAAGATACAGCGCCCCGGGCGCGCGTGGGCTGGATCAGTTACCAGGCGCCTGTGCTGCCACATGGCCACCAATCTCCTTTGTCCTTTGTGTTTTCTTTCCCGTGGCTCAAAGCCGTTCCTTTCGATCCATCAGGGCGTCCGCAATGGTATTCAAATTGATATCTATTTAATCTCTAGGAAGAATATTATTGACTCTCAGTGGCAATTTGCAAATAGCTATCTTAAGAAGTCGTTAGCATTGTGGAGAGTATTGTGAGAGAGTTATTTCTAGAAGATTGTGCTAGATTAGCTATTTATAAGTCGCTAGCTATTTGATCACTCTCCTTGATAGCCAATAAGAATGTTACTTTTTTATTATTTTTATACGTCATCTCGCTAACTATTTGTAAAGTGCTATTGAGAGCCAATAGGATTTCTCCTAGCTAGCTATTTGATAACCATTGCGGATAGCCTCAGTGGTCAATACATATATACATGCAGCTGAGAATTATTAAACAGAAGTTCAAAGACATATGCAGATCAGCCTGCTTCTCATGCCCAGCAAGGTTCCAACTTTTGTCTCGCACGCAGGCACAGGCTCGGGTCTCTCCGGGCCTTAGGTCCGCCCCTACTTTCCATGCATCCACTATATTCATTCATTTATCCATCCATGGTATCGATCTGATACGATGACAGTATATGTCTACATCCCACTCATTTATTTATATAGGATGATATATCGATCTATCACGATGATTGTATATGTCACAACTACAAAAAATTTAATCACAGGATTGGCGGTGTAAACATTTAGCACTGTTAGCTAGCTAGTCATCATCCAACGCGTGACGCACAGCAAAACCGGTGGAGATAAGAAGCTTCGCCGCTGGTTTGAAAATTGGACACACCACCCGTTAGAGCCAGTGGAGATCTACTTGTCTAAAAGGCCACATGGATCTATAAGGAATCACAATTGGACGAGGATATTATGATACTTAATTTCAAGATCAAAAGTGTGTTTTTAAAGGTTGTACACACATTTTGGAGTTTTCTCTCATAGTTACCGTGGATATATGGAGGGAAACAAACGGAGGAAAATTTATTAGCCACATGGTGTTGAAACCTCCCTCCATCAAGCTCAGGGGTCAATTGTGTGTATATATTGTTGATCGTCGCAGTATGTTCCGTCTTTCAATCTAGATCCTTGAAGACTATGGTACTAATAAATGGACATTGAAGCATACTACTGTGTATAAATTACACAAATCTTTTTTAACTAAAAGCATCAAGACAGAAACAAAAGGACGACCTTAGGTCAGCCTTGAACCTAACCGACTGTGTATAACATTGGTTCTTGAATAATGTCTTTTTTTATAATCTAATCCATTTTCCTTTGGTGGATTAATTGCGCTGAGCAAATATTACAAAGATCACAATATGGATTTTAACTGTCATAAAGGTACGGATAATACATGCTTATATGTACTAGCTTTTCATAAATCGCAACCAAATAGATCAATTTAATTAACATGTAACTTTGACATTAAAACTTTTAACTTGACTAAACATTAAAACTTTGAACTTGACTAACAAAATTATTACAAGTTCCCAGTTTAAAATAATATTATTTTAATCTTTGACCTCTAGTGCTCTCACTACTACAGAAGAAGCCTTTAGACGATTGTGAAAATCGTCAATAGTCTCGGCAGTTTTGGTCCCTAGGACTAAAGACTCCTTTAGTCCCGGACTGTAACACGGCCCGGGACTAAAGGGTCCCACCCTATGAAAGTTCTAGTTTGGTTTTAGATAATTGATGAAACCCTAATACTAACCTCTATACTAAGTGTGTGTAGACTTAATGAGGTTGGTACATGCCAAGTGATGGAGCAAGTGATGATTATGGTGATGATGGTGATGACCACAAGATGATCAAGTGCTCAACTTAGAAAAGAAGAAAGAGAAAAATAAAACCCTACGGAGATCAAGGCAAAGGCATTGTTTAGGGCTTTAGTTTTGGTGATCAAGACACCATAAAGGGTGTGATCACATTTAGAATAGATAGCCGTACTATAAAGAGGGAAATTCTTTGGCTAAGCGGTTATCGAGTGCCACTAGATGTAATTGTTTATGTGCATGTATTTAGAACCTAGTGAGCCAACTTAACTCCTTCGAAGAAAATGATTGTGAAAATACTATCAAACTTGCACTTGTTGGTGTACACTTGGTGGTGTTGGCACACTTTAAGAAGAAGGTGGAGTTTGAAGGTTAGATATTGTTGGTGTACACTTCAACGCTTTTGAGAAAATGAAACGCATTTTTTCTATTGCGCCTGGAAAGTTTGGAGAAGTCACCGGAGTGTTTTTCACTGAAAACACTCACCGGATGCTTTGACGACAGGCACCGAACGCTAAGCCTGCGCGTCTGGTGTGCTATCCGTGCCTGGCGCTGTTAGGATTGAACACCAGACGCCAAGCACCGGATGCGGGTTAGACCCTATTTGTGCGTCGAGTGTAGCTTGACTTTAGCAATGAGTTTGATTGAGAGCACTGGACGCTCGAAGTGAGTCCGGTGCTCCTGCATTTTTATAGACCTCTCTAGGTACGTGACCGGTGTGGCGCGTCTAGTGGTTCATTTTTTACCGTTAGAGATCGACGTGCGTGGTTCACTCAGTGGACACGTGGCTTCTTCTGGAGCACTGGACGCAGGGGTTGAGTGTCTGGTGGTCACCTGCTGTGCGTCCGATGACCCCATGTTTTGCCCAGTAAAAGAGCCAATGGCTCTATTTGTTTGAGGGGCTTATAAATAGTTGTTGGCCAGCTTGGGGCTCACTCTCTTGGCATTCTTGACTACTAGACATCCTTGTGAGCCTAAGCAAACACCTTCCACTCATCTCCTTCATAGATTAACCATCTTTGTGAGATTGAGAGTGATTCCAAGTGCATTTGCTTGAGTGATTGCATCTAGTGGCACTTGGGGATCGATTTGGCTACGGTTTTCTTGTTACTCTCGGTGATTGCCGCCACCTAGACGGCTTGGAGCAGCAAAGGAGCACTGGCATGAGTTGATGATTGTTCGTGGCCATCTCCCGGTGATTATGAGGGGTCTTGTACCTTCCCCGGTAGAGAGCCGAAAGATAACTCTAGTGGATTGCTCGTGTCATTGAGTTACCTCACTTGTGGGTCGGTTCTTGCGGTGTTCTAGTGAGGACGAGGTTCATGCTACACCTCTTAGCCACCGAACCACCAAGTGTTGGTCGACACAACGGGGACATAGCGTGCCGACAAGCGCGTGAACCTCGGGAGAAAATTGTGTGTCTCATTTGTGATTGTTCATTGGACTTCTCATGGTGATTGGACTTCATATATTGTTGATTGGTTCATTCGCTACACGGTGGTATAAATATCTATCCCTCTCCATTTGCTTACCGCAAAGTAGTATAACTAGTTTAGTTGCTAGTCTTGCCTTGTGTAGTTAAGCTCACTAGTGTAACTTGTAGAGACTTAGTTCTTGTGTGCCTAGTGATCATAGCAACTAGAATTGTTGGATAGGTGGCTCGCAAACACGTCTTTTAGAGCTAGAGCAAAAAGCTACGCTTTATTATTTACTAACCTCTTGTTCTAGTGAGTTTGTAGATTTTTTAAATAGGCTATTCACCTCCTATAGCCATATTAGGACCTTTCACCAACGGCTACTGCGCAGAGCTGTCGGGTAGGGACCCTTTAGTCCCGGCTCGTGTTACGGGCCGGGACTAAAGGGGGAGCTTTAGTCCCGATTGGTGCCACTAGCCGGGACTAAAGCTTTAGGCCTGGTTAGTGGCTTGCCCCTGGACTAAAAGGGTTCTTTTTAGTCGCCGTTTTTACTTCTAGCCGGGACTAAAGGTGCACGGGTTTTATCTTTCTCCCTTCTTCCTCCCCAAGACCGAGCTCATTCAAAATTCACTGAGCTTGTTCCCTCTCTTCTTCCTAGCCATTGCTTGTTCTTCATCTTCGACGCCCATTGGTGATCTTCTTCGACGCCATCATCGTTTCCTCGGGTATAGGGGTAACTAACTTCATCATCTCTTATCTTTTTGACATTATTTTTTGTTTTTATGATTTCTCCTCTATTTTAAGCTCAAAATCAATGGTTATAGTTTGAATCAACATTGCCGGCGCCCATTGATGATCTTCTTCGACTCCACCATCGACTCTTCGTGTTTAGAGGTAACTAGCTTCATCCTCCCATGTCATTTTTATGTTGTTTTTGTCCTTGTGATTTCTCCGCCACTTTGAGCTAAAATTTACTTGTTAGTTTGAATTCATAGCTTAAATTAGTAACCATATATATAATATTTCATAGTTTAGCTATAAATTAAAGATTTATAGTGTCTTTTTTAATCTTTCTTCTATATATAATTGAGATTATAAAAGGAATTTAATTAATAGGGTTCATCAAATCGACTTATTAGCTAGACTTGTTAGTTTGAGCATGTAAAAAGATTTTGAGCATAGAGTTCATCAAATTGACTTGATATTTTTTTATTGCTAGATAGTATTCATTATATTTTTCATGCTTAAAACAAGACAAGTATAGAATTTTATTGTTAGTGTCTTTTTAATTACTTTTCTTTAGAAAATATTATGTTTATAGTAGTTTGCAACAATGAATATAGAGATTAGATAAAAATTTAAATAAAATCATGCATAGTTTAAATAAATGAGTATGGATATAGTAGATGGCAACCGTGACCGGGTCCTTAGTCTCTCATCACCAGGATCCAAAGCGTCTGCAGCCGGATCTTCCTCTCATTGATTGCGACGAGTGTAAGTAGAAGATTATAAAGGAGTATCGAGTGAAAAAAGAGGGAATCAACTTGGTCGTATATTCTACAAGTGTCCGGACCGTGAGGTGGGTTATTATTTTCCCACGTTTGATTAATATGGTTAATTTATACCAGTTTTGCTTGATGATGATGTTTAAATTCCTTATTCTTTGTTCTAATTGCATTGGAAGGGCACCGGCAGATGTAAAGGTTGGTACTGGGAGGAAGAGTATGTTTAGCATGTATGAAATTTTGTTGCACAGGTGGTTGCCGCTGAAGGTGATAAGGCAGTGAGCCAGCGGAAGAAGCCCATCGATGTTGATCCAACGGATGTGCAGTTGTCTATTTTAGTTGGAATAGGACGAGAACTGATTATGTTGTTAAAGTTCATTTTAGTTCTACTTTTTTATTGGTAGTTGCGGTTGTCTTTGTTGTAGTCAGACTTGCTTTAATTAATCAATCATGTGATATCATGCGTGTTGTGCAATAACATAAGGAACTAAGTGCATGGTTGTAATATTTAATACAGATGTCGTCACGCAATTAGATGTATAATGTCTATCGCCGCTCCAAAGAGTTCATTACTGGCATGCACTATTTCTTAGGTGTGGCTGACCCAAACAAGCAGGATGGTTTTATGTGCTGCCCATGCGCCGACTGTAAGAATTTGGAGGAATATACGTTAGTATTTTATTAAAACATAAGATTAGGATTCCTATGAAATATGATATATTGTATGTATATTATGAACACATGGATTTATAAAGTGTTCATATAATATAACAACACATCGTGCAAAGGTAGTGAAAGTATCCTCAAGCATAAATTTAGGTAAATTAGTAAATCAGTGAGATATGTAGGAATAGTGCTAAAACTTTTACCACAAATCAAGAATCACATTAAATAGGCTATCATAAAATTATCATAATAATTGAAGCAAGATAACTAGAATTTCAATTTTACACTAAAAAGCATAGGCAAGCATCTCCATCAAAAAAATTTGTGATATTTTTTATTTACTGTATGGATCTACCTATGTCGAGGTGAACAAAATTTGTTTTGTAATTTTTAGATTTTTCTATGAATCACTACTCATTTATCAATTTTCAGCCGATCAGTTTTACGCTAAAAAGCATAGGCAAGCATTTGAGCAAAAAAATATACTAAAATTTGTGATATTTTTTGTTTACTGCATGGATCTACATACGTGGAGCTGAACAAAATTTGTTTTGTAATTTTAAGATTTTTCTATGAATTACTACACATTTATCAATTTTTAGCTGATTTAAAGAATAAAAGAAATGTAAAATAATAGGACAAACACTTTGCACCTAGACCCCTGTATTTTCCTTATTCTCAATATATTGTGATGTATATAGAAGATTTTATATTGGAAACCCTAAAGAACTTCTATTTTTTTTCTCTTCCACACGGTAGCCACTGGTAAGATTCCAGACTGAGGCGGAGGGAGGCAGATAGGTTGCACCTAGGCCCTATATTTTTTTTATTCTCAACAGCATGATGCGTATAGAAGATTTTGCATTGAGAACTCTAAAAAAAATTCTATTTTTTTTCTCTTCCACACGGTAGCCACCGGCAGATTACGGACCGAGGCGGAGGGAGGCGGATAGATTGGCTGAGGCAGACTGAAATTTTCACAATTTAGCGGTGGGTATAAATTAAGCTTCCTCAAGCTTATGTACCTTTCGCCATCTCTGTTTTTTAGGCCTTGTTTAGTTCGCAAATTTTTTGGTTCGGGGTATTGTACCATTTTTATTTTTATTTGACAATATTATTCAATCATGAACTAAATAGACTCATAAGATTTATCTCGTGATTTACAGATAAACTGTGCAATTAGTTTTTGTTTTCGTCTATATTTAATGCTCTATGTATGTGACGCAAGATTCGATGTGATGAGAAATCTTGAAAAAGTTTTGGTTTTTGATGTCAACTAAACAAGGCCTTAGTGGATTTAGCCATCTCTGGTGCGTGCAGCATGTGGTTGGTGGCCAAAAGCCCACGTTGGTCTGCCTGGCTGCTAGGCCCAGCTGCGTGCCTGGGCTGTTGACGGCCCAGTTAATTTTCTTTCCTTTTCTATGTTTTTTTTTTACATTTACAGTTTTCTACTTTTATTTATTTTCGAAGTATTCCATTCCATGACAATAAAGGATAGCACCTATGCAACCAGCGTAATATCAACGGACTGAAGATACGTGCTATTGCAACAGAGCAAACAGTCCACTACAACAAATAGAAATGATTGTTGAAACCAATTCAAATGTTTATTGTGATAATAAAAAAGTAGAAAACTCACTAAACAAAAAAATACAACATCTACAAAAAAATCATAAACTTCTACAGGATATTTTATGTTCATTTGAGCTTATCAATCGAATCTACTAGCCATTCATTAATATTTTTCTCTCATAAAAAATCAATAAATAATATTTTTAGTTATGACTTTTCAGTCAAGTGAACAGACTATTAATTTGGTGAATTAGTAGGGTATAAGATAGGAGATATGAGTACCCATTTAATTCTTTAACCTTTGAGAAAATGTGAACATTTTGCATTGAGCAGAGTGGAGGAAAGACACGTGTAGATCAAAGGGGGGCCATGGCGTCCTTGATTTTTAGAATTCATAGAGTATGTAAATAGTGACTGTTATGTTAACTATCAATATATATCACTTGCTAAATATTGATTCATGCCCCCCACCAGGATAATAGCGTCTGCAGACTAAAAAAGCTCGGCCGGTGAGGGAAAGACCCCCTCACAGTATTAAACGCCTGCCAGATCCTATGGCCGTGCAACACTTATAGCGCTTCCACAACAATCACATAGGCTGGACCAGACTCTTAAGAAGAAGACCTCAGTCCCCGACCAAGAAACCCCCCGAACCTTTTTACCCAGCCGGCACAGTGAGCGATGCGGCACCAAAGCGCACACACACCTACCCACAGGTTCCTAAATTCGTCCCACTCACGAATCAAACTTGGGACCTAGGGTGCCGCAGGAAAGTGCTTGACTGCTTGGTCTAGCACCCGTTGGCGTGTCTGCAGACTTAAATGGCCGTTTATACCAATAAAGTACTCAAGAACACAGTATTGTGAACTTTCTTATTTATTTTATTAAAATAAAAAAGAAGATCTCTAAATAAGAATGTGCAAGGGACAAGAGCCTCACCTAACATGCGGCTAAACTTTTGTAGCACTTGTAATAAGTTTAAATTTCAAAGTCAAAATATAGAGTCATGACAAAAGTCATGAGAAATGAGATACAAGAAGAACCATCATAACTTAAGGCCTTGTTTAGTTCCTGAAAATTTTTACAAAATTTTTCAGATTTCCTGTCACATCGATTTTTTAGACGTATGAATAGAGTATTAAATATAGATGAAAATTAAAACTAATTGCATAGTTTGGTCGGAATTGACGAAACGAATCTTTTGAGCCGAATTAGTCTATAATTAGACAATATTTGTCAAATACAAACGAAAGTACTACTATTCATATTTTGCAAAATTTTTTGGAAGTAAACAAGGCCTAAATCTATGATTTCAACTAAATGTGTATTCAAGACACATGTTGATGCCACATAAAGAGGAAAAGGTATAGATATGGATGGTAAAAGCATATAAGTTTGTCATTACTATATAGAGATTATAGAGTATCCATTTGGGTATTGGATCAAAAGATGGACAAAGAGAGAGCGCGTGTAAAGTTTAGTATTTGTGATTAGTTATAGAGAATGTAAATATGGAGAGCTTTCTTTTGGCTCTCAGCCTACGCTTGCCACGTCGTTGTTGCCGCACCGCCTAAGTGGCGGCGTAAAAAACTAGCGCCTAAGATGCGGTGAGAAAATGAACCGTAAAAGTGTGGCATAACCAGGTGTGACGTGCAACCAAATATCTCCACAAAACTATAAACTTTTGTATGTTTTTAATACTCTACTAGCTTGTCTAAAAGTATAGGTTAATAGGCTAGTAAAACTATTTCTTCCATTAAAAATTACAAGACGTTTGACTTTTTTTTCTACAAATTTGACCACTCATCTTATTCAAAAAAAATTATGCAAACATAGTCAAATTTAAGTTATTCTTGAAGAACTTTTATTAATAAACTAAGCCATGATAAAAGAAGTGATATTCTGCACAAATTTTTAAATAAAACTAATGATCAAACTTGGTGTTAAACAAAATCTAGACCTTGTTTAGTTCCAAAAAATTTTGCAAAATTTTTCAGATTCCCCGTCACATCGAATCTTCGAATCTTTAGACACATGCATGAAGTATTAAATATAGATAAAAATAAAAACTAATTGCACAGTTTGGTCGAAATTGACGAGATGAATCTTTTGAGCCTAGTTAGTCCATGATTGGACAATATTTGTCAAATACAAACGAAAGAGATACAGTGTCGATTTTGCAAAATATTTTGGAACTAAACAAGGCCCTAATGTCTTATAATTTGGTATAGATTGACTAAATATTTGTGGTGAACTTTACAAAGATTTGAAGGTCTATGGAATTTGATTCTTTTTTTCACGAACGCCTCCGTTGATATGTTTACCGGTGTGTGTGTGTGTGGCCGCTAGTGTAAAAAAGAGAGAGAGAGAGAGAGGGTGGTCAAATTCCATTGCTTGCAGTTGCAGGTCGTCGGTTTACGCTTGGGTTGGCAGCATGCACTTAAAAAGCACCACCACACCACACCACACGCCAAGAAATTAAAAAGCAACCGGCCAACGAGTCACAGCATAGAGATGACGCTCCCGCGCCGCCGCCACCTTGTCCTGCTCGCCGGCCTCCTGGTCCTCGTCGTCGTCGCGGCCACCGCCACCGCGTCGACGGATTCCTCTTCCACCACGGCGGTGGCGGTGGACTTCGTGCGGCGGTCGTGCCGGTCGACGGAGTACCCACGGGTGTGCGAGACCACGCTGGTCCCCTGCGCGGCGAGCGTGGGTCGGAGCCCGCGGCGGCTGGCGCGGGCGGCGCTGGTGGTGGGCGCCGACCGCGCGCGCAACTGCTCCGCCTACATCCACGGCAGCCGCAGCGGCAGCGGCGGGGCGATGAAGGACTGCGCGGAGCTGGCGCGCGACGCGGAGGACCGGCTGCGGCAGTCCGCGGCGGAGATGGAGCGGATGGGCCGCGCCGGCACCCCGCGCTTCGCTTGGTCCCTCAGCAACGTCCAGACCTGGGCTAGCGCCGCGCTCACCGACACCTCCACCTGCCTCGACTCCCTCGCGCAGCACAAGGACCGCGGCCGCGGTGGCAAGGGCAGCGACGGCGACGACGATGCCGTCAGGGTGAAGAGGAGGGTGGTCGCCGTCGCGCAGGCCACCAGCAACGCGCTCGCGCTCGTCAACAGGCTCCAGCCGGCGACGCACCGGCAGAGGCTCCTCCTGTGACTCTCTCTCTCTCTCGTAGCTGCAGCTTGCTATGGAAGTCGGTGCTGCTGATTCCTCATCGATCCTCCTCGCTCCATGTCCGATTCCTCACTTCCCCTGCATCTCCTTCGCCAATCCCATGTATGTATGTATGAATGAATGTATGGACTATGGATATGGTTCGATCAGCTTGCTCGATTTCGTAGTTCTCTTTGTCTGTCAGTAGTAATTGTGCAGCTGGGATCATTCGATACCTACTAATGATTGTTCAGGGTTATATATGCTCATGCTTAACTAAAATAACCAGATCTGTGATTAGCCTGATGAATAAATATCTCTGCACTAAGCTAAGCTAAACTAACATAGCAAGGGATGCAACCTGAGGTTCTCGAGTATGCAGAACAGAACTGTGTTTTTCTTCTTGGTAACTGCTAGTACACCATGGGTTGGGTTTTGAATTGGGCCTTGTTTACTTCCTCCCAAAAACCTAAAATTTTTCAAGATTCTCCGTCACATCGAATCTTTAGACGTATGCATGGAGTATTAAATATAGATAAAAATAAAGACTAATTACACAGTTTGATCGAAATTGACAAGACGAATCTTTTGAGCCTAGTTAGTTCATGCTTGGACAATAATTACCACAAACAAACGAAAAAGCTATAGTGTAATGAAATGTTTTGGTTGAGGAAGTAAACACGGCCTTGGGCCTTGTTTAGATGCGAAAAGATTTTGGATTTCGCTACTGTAGCACTTTCGTTTGTTTGTGACAAATATTGTCCAATTATGAAATAACTAGGATCAAAAGATTCGTCTCGTAATTTACAGATAAACTGTGCAATTAGTTTTTATTTTCGTCTATATTTAATGTTTCATGCATGTGTCAAAAGATTCGATGTGACGGAGAATCTTGAAAACTTTTTGGTTTTCAGGGTGAACTAAACAAGGCCTTGATTGGCAAGTAGGGAAATACCCTTGCACAGCAGATTGTTTGATCCTGTCACTTCAGGGCTGGTTTTACTGACGAACTGGTGTCTGTTGTCGGTAACTCTGTGGTCCTGTCACTTCAGGGCTATGCTCATGCATGCTTAACTGAAATTTCAAAAAAAAAAAAACCAGATCTGTGATTACCCTAATCAATAAATATCTCTGCACTAAGCTAAGCTAAATATAGCAAGAGATGCAACCTGAGGTTCTTGAGTCTGCAGAACTGAAACAAACGAGTGTACTGCTGCTCTGCTCTTCTTTAACTGCTGGTAAACCATGGGTTGGGTAATGAATTGCCAGCCGGTTCGCTTAGCCAAATCTACCAGTGATTCAGCGGTGTAGATTGTTTGATTTGCTGGTTTTACTAAGAAGGGAAGAGAGAGCAACAATCCTTTAAAGATCAGGTCTAAAATTTATTTAATAAAGTTGATGAGTGAAACTTTAGACTACTTTAGTTTACCTGTGTGATCCAAACATGGTCTAAATACCCGGCCATGCTCGTATGCGTGGACCATCATCCATCAATCAATCGTCCTATACACATGGAGAGGCAGAGGCTCTTAACTGCTATGGCATTATGGCAACGAGGCACGCACCATGAGTGCTTGCTTGCTTGTCGCAGGGCAATATAATTTGCTGTCAATCAAAAAGTAGGAGTAATAATATATATAATCCCAATTCCTTCTGTTGTTATTTCTATCGGTAATGATATGTATAAGACGTCCGGACCGACGAACACCACTGTCCACTAGTTTTATCCGCTCCTAATCCACTCGTTGCCCCCTCCTCCCCTCACGTCTTCTTATCCATTTCTTTTTATCTCCCTCTTGGCTTTCCTCTTGCTGCCCCCGCCGCTTTTGCCGCCTGCGCCTGTACTCCTACTGCGCCGCTGGCAAGCTGTCCCTCCCCCTTCCTTCCTCCCTCTTTCCCTCACTCACTCCGCTACGACCTTTATGCCTCTATGCCACCAGAGTGGGGGCGATGACCGTGGCTTACAGCGAGCGGCGCGCCTCCTCCCTCCATACTCTCTCTTCCTCGCTCTGCGACCTCCATGCATCTGGAAACGAGGATGACGGCACGGCTCCGACGAGGTGGGTGGGGAGGGATTTGGATCTAAGGCCTCTCTTTCCCCTGCCTCCTCCTATGGATTTGGATCTGAGTCCTCCTCTCCTCCTCCACCTTCTCCAGCTCCTGCTCCTCCTCCTCGTCCTCCTCCCCCCTGCTCTCTGGATCTAGATTTGTGGGATCTGGCAAGCTCTTGGGTTCAACACTCGAGCGTGTTATAGTGACATCCTCTGGTTGTTGCAGTACGTTTTCAAGTGATGTTGCAGTTGGGTAGGGTTCCGGTGAGCTCTCAGGTTCAGGTCTCATCATTATTGCAATGGTTTTCTCTAGACGTTGCAGTAGGTTTTAGTTGTTTATTGCAGTACTGTGTTCTGAGATATTATTTTAGTTACTTCAATCTTCATGTTGTAGTAGTTTGTTTCATGTTATTGCAGCAGTTGTTCGGTGTTGTTGTAGTCCATGGTATTTCAGTTCCTCCATCCAATGCTTCAATCTGCACTGTTGTATTAGTTGTTGCATGTTATTGCAACAACTATTTCGTGTTGTTGTAGTACTATATCCATGGTGTTTCGGCTGCTTCATCTAATGCTTCAATCTATGCTGTTTGTATTTAGTTGTTATATGTTATTGCAATAACCATTCGTTGTCGTTGTAATACTAGGTTCATGTTCATGGTGTTTCAGCTACTCCATCCAATGCTTCAATCTGTATGTTGTAGTAGTTGTTTGCATGTTATTGTAGCAGTTGTTTGGTTTTTGTTGTAATACTATGTTTTATGGTGTTTCAACTACTTCAACCTATTGTTGTAGCAGTATGTCCGGTGTTGCTACACTATTATGCGTATTGTGTTGCAACGTTAAGCATATGGGGGTAAGGGTGTGGGGACGAGTTGGCAGCGGGCGAATGTGCTAGGGGCCGGCAAGGCGAGAGGCGGGGTGGATCTCGTGCTCGTGGGAGTGGAGACGGGCTCCTTGCATGGAGAGCGGACGAAGAACAGTCCTCCGTACGAGGCGAATAGGGCAGGGGCGAGTTAGTTGGAGACGGATGTGTTTCCTTTTCTTTTTTTTTGTCTTTTCTCCATGTGGCGTGGGTGGAGGGCTCGGCGTGCAAACGCGCTGTTGGTGCCTTTTTCTTTTTTTTCTCCGTGTGGCGTGGGTGGGAGGCTCTGTGTCTAGACGTGCTGCTGGCGCTAGATGTTCGGGCGCTAGCAGTGTCGTTTTCTATATATATAGGACTATACTAGTATATAATCTTTGTTTTATTAAGATAAAAGTAGTAATCAATCGAATTATTGTAACGTAACCCACACGGGGCGGGTAGGCAAAACTACACTACAGTGTACACTACACGTGGGATGAATGATGAATCCACGATGATATGGTCGTTTATCTCGTCCACCACTTCACTTGTGCAAATGAAACAATTCAACACGGCTTTCTTTACCTGAATGAAAACATAATAAAGGTAGGCAGAGGCATTTTCATGCACGCATGGTGGTTTGCCTGTGTAAAGTAAGCGTCTTCCATCGCCCCGTCGTGGACGACGTCACGTTGCCTAAGTTTTTTGTTAAGCCCCCGTCGCCATCTCTTCTGTTACATGTCCCTTTCCTCGATTCATTACCAATTAATGAATTCGCATACTACTAGCAAATTGTAGCAGTACTGGCAACTGCACTGGCGTCGTCAGTGTGTACACATGATCGATTTAATTGTCTCTTCTTCGCTGCCGGGACCGGGAGATGGTCTGTTCGTTTGTCTAGTGAGGTCTTGTTTAGTTCTGAATTTTTTTTGGTTTTCAGTATTATAACATTTTCGTTTTTATTTTTCAATTATTATTTAATTATGGACTAAATAGACTTAAAAAATTTATCTCGCGATTTACAGATGCAATCAGTTTTTATTTTCGTCTATATTTAGTGCTTCGTAACTTTGCCGCAAAATTCGATGTAACGGGGAATTTTGAATTTGGTGTGAACTAAACAAGGCCTGAACTTGTCAGCTATTCAGTATTTCCTAGCTTTTTTTTTTTGATAAATAGTAGTAGGACCTTGCTTGTGGGAGGAAGAGGAGGACCATGCAGTTTCATGCATGCCACTTTATATAGCCAGCCGGTCAATGGAAATGGATCTGATTCGGATCCAACACACACGCATGGGAGAGCCCAGTACAGTACGTCCTTTCTGCCCTGCCCCCTTCAACCTCCGATCATCAGCTGCTTGGAAACATCATCAGCTACTAAATGATAAATTCCATATATCTATCGATATGTGTGATTTATTATGATTAAAAAGATAATTTAAAAAAAAACAGAGTTGTATACAAGCGGATGCGGAATTTGCTCCAGCAAAAGATGAATTCAGAGTAGTACTCTGCTTTTGCCAACATCCTGGACTGAGCGATATGTGCATGTGCTTGATCGGCTTCAGGTCCAGTCATCTGAAACCAAGTTTGCATACCGTCACCCTTGCTCCTCATCACTTAGGTTTATTTATATGTTGTTCCGTTTTTCCTGTAACTTTGCGGCTGCTTTGTAGTATGTTTGGAAGGCTTCTGCGCTTCCCCTTCTCTTACTATTATATTAAATATAAAATACGCACCTTGTCAAAAAAAAAAAAATTGGCATACCCAAGCAATATTTACCCATAAACATTGCTCCGTTTCTTATTAATAAAAAAAATACATGAAGTATGTTCTGGGCTGTGAGCAGAGAGTTTGGCAGGACTGACTTAAAAAGGAAACAAAACCTTGGGTCAATTAGTAAAAAAAAATGGTACCTCACACCTCATTTGCAACTTTTGATAGGTGCTGCAGAGTTATATTGGGCATTGAATTACACAGAATGATACAATATAATCTTTGATAAACACAAGCCACTAACCTTTCTGGTTGTTCTATTTAAGTCAGCACATTAGCTCTGGTTCTAGACTCTATTACAGCTCACGGATGAAAATAAGGAAAAGATTATTAAGGCATGCCAACTTCTAGAGCCAAAAGCCATGCAGTTTGTTGCGTCCTATGGATTACCTTTTTTCTTTGTATGTCTTTGGTATTAAACTCTTGGAAATAGTCAAACTCTGGCAGTGTGTGTAATATAATTTTCCCCATTTTCAATTTTAATTTTAAAAATACCTAACCTTTTTAAAAGTAGAAATTTCTGAATGAAACAGGCAGTGCTGCATACATATAATGAACTAAACCAAACAAATCACATTCGTACAGCGAATCTGATATCAGCCAACGGGTATATAGTTCTGCAGCCCACCCTGCTTTTGCATGAAAACCACACAGCTGAATTGATAAGCAGATTTATCATGAGGCCTGACAGAAAATACACATCACCTTTGAAACCAGAATTTTCCAAGAATGCGAATTAGTCAACTCTCTCCGTCCTCTCTAAATGAGCAAACTGTTGCACTATCTATAATCTATTAGTAGTAGTTATTACAGTATATCAGGTACAATATGGAAAAACTACAATAGTACAACATAACCATAATACAGCAAGTAGAATCAGATATATACCAGATACAATCCCATAAGGTTTCTGTAACACAGAAATTTTACAGGATACAGTGGACAGGTATAGAAAATCCAGGGAGAGACCGCCTGAAGTATTTGGGCCTTGTTTACTTCCACTAAAAAACCCAAAATTTTTCAAGATCCCTCGTCACATCGAATCTTTAGACGCATGTATGTAATATTAAATATAGACGAAAATAAAAACTAATTGCACAGTTTGGTCGGAATTTACGAGACGAATCTTTTAAGCCTAGTTAGTCTATGGTTGGACAATAGTTAACACAAACAAACAAAAATGCTACAGTATCGTGAAATTTTTTCCATAAGGAACTAAATACGGCCTTGAGCAATATCTAGAACACACTAGTACCTGTCGAGCCATATGGTAATAGAGCCCTGCAATCTGTCCGACTTACGCACAGCCATAAGTTTCAAAAAATCTTCTGTGACCTGCTTCCACTGCACTTTCTTTATCTGGTCCTCCAGTTGAAGCCCCTTGCTGCTCTTGTTTCTACCTGCTGTTCGCGTGACCCTGCGAGTCCTTGTCATCTGCTTTGTTGTTTTCTCTACACAAAGGTGTGCACTGCCGTGTCTGGACCTCCAAGATATCTGGCATATGGTCGCCCCAGAATTATTGTACAGATAGTCTATTGCCTTTGGTATCAGCATCTCATCAAGTTGGTGTGGATGGACATTGACATGTGTGCGAGGCTGCTTCTCCCCATCAATTGCTTCTGTTGCAGAGCTCTGAATCTGAACTCCGGTAGTACTGTTAAGTTCATTGACGATGCCATCATGTGGGTTGAAGAGAACTCCCAGCTTCAGAGGTGCCTGTGCTTGTGCATCCTCTTGAGAAGATGAACTACTGCAACTTGATCCCTGCAGGTTGTTGTACTCGGATACCGAGATGTGACGCTGCAAAAACACTTCACAGACAGGTTCAGGAAATATGTTGGATAGCGTCGATGATGCATCTGCAGTAGTGCTACAAGCAGGCAACTTGTGTTCATAATCATATCCTTTGCAGCATAAAGGATCTGGGCGGAACCATTGGGTCAAAGTGTCGTGAACGTTATTCCAGTGAGCATTGCTGCTATATGTTGTATTGCATTGAGATGACGAAGAGAAATCCTGCGTTGGAAGCTGAGTGAGCTGCTTCATAACAATCTCAGCAGTAGATTTGAAGTGAGGCGTCACCAGATGCAGACACTTGATTGCAATCTCAATGATGTCGGTACTCTCAGAAAGACGCAGCATAAACCCTAAGCGAAAGCTGTTGTGAGGTGCCTTGCTATCTTCATAGATGAATGATAGCATGGCCTCTAGTCCACGCTCCTCGAAGCTCATGGGCCGTATGGCGAAGTAACGGTATTGGCTTCCATGGTGCATCGTTTTGTGCTCTACAAGTTTTCCAGCAAAAAGGTTGCTAATGAGAGGATCGAAGAACAAATATTGCTTTGGTGTTCCGCCAAGCTGCACATATCTCAAGAAATCATCAGCACCCTCTGCAAGCCTCTCGAATCTTTGCACCATGGCCTTGCTTGAGCATTCATCACTAGTGTGATTGATGAAAGAGGAGACCAGTCATTTGGTGGTAAGCAACACGTCTAGGAAAAGAGTATTCCCTGACCTGCTTTTTGGTCTCTTCATCTTCCCAGAGTACTCTGCTTGCATTCACGCAGCATGTCTTCGCACTCTTGAGCAGCACGCTTCAGCTTCTTTCTCCAACGCAACAGCGGCATATCGGTGATCTGCCACTTGTTGGATGTGTCAATTGCTGCCTCCATTTTGATGTGCGCCATCTCCAACCTCTCTAACTCACTCTCTTCACCTGAGCCATCCTCGTGTTTGCTGATGATAGCAGAGAATATCCTGCTAACTGCTTCCCCAACGACAGCAGAACTGAACGCTTCTGACATCATTACCAGCTCTGCAAAAATGTGTCCTGCTCCTGCACAAGAAAAAGCGTAGCAGTATAAGCTTGTGAATACAAGAGGAAACTACATGTGCATTATTGTTGCATCTGTGGATGATTAACCTGATCTTGGGGCTCCTGTATGCATGCAACTGATTTGAACTAATATGTGTTATACAGATTCAGATATAGAGGGGGGAGGGTTGGCCTAAATATAGAGGAAGTAACATGTGACCAAGTCTAATATATAAGTAGACTAAGTCATAGATAGACAAGGGAAATGACTAATATATAACTAGACTAAGTCATAGAAGTAACATGGGCTACTGAAATTTCTGTATATACTTGGATATTATCAGAAGTTATTTATTCCAGTCAACTACAATGTGGAAACATCCAAGTTGCATTGAATTGTCTCCAATATTTAACTTGGATGCGGATATACTGAAAACTGACCAATCAACTAGTTGGTCTATGGTACTATGCACAAGCAAGACACTCATGTTGAAAAGAAGAGAACTGAACGGAACTTCCATTGCTTTCAGTTACAATCACTACAAATTGCAGAGTAATTTTTGGGTGTATTTGTAGCCTGTTCCATGACGAAAGACTAAAGCCAGAACTTATATCCATTATCTAAGAAAAACAACTTGCATTTGCAGGTAGTGTAGTAGTCATCAGGTTTAATCAGAGGCACTATTTGAAGGAATAAGTCTTGTGTCTTTGATATTTTGGAGCTCCATCTCTAGGATAAGTAGGAGTAGTTAGTGCCTATGTCATGGCATCTTATCTAGTGTTTTAGCATCTTATCTAAGAAAAACAACCGGCAGGCAATGGAGTAGTCATCAGGTTTAATCAGAGGGACAATTATCATGATGTGAACTGTTGAGACTAGATACATGTCCCGACTGCTAGGCACACCAAAGAAGTTCAATTGCCAGTTAGCACTTCACAGGGAATAGGGGTTATATTATTATAACGGCCTTCTTGAATTTATAATGTCTTCATAAGAAAGCCTGAAGCAGATAATGGGTAAAATATTATTAAGAGCGGAGATAACAGTACGTCAAATTCCAAGGAAAAAAAACTTGTGTCCATTTCATCGAACAACTTAGCTGCATCGTCCATGAAAGCATCGACACCGCAGTGAGCTCATGTCGTCGTCGAGCACATGGGAGTAGGGGCATGGAGGCTGCAGCGTACCAACACCGCCCCTAAGCTCCACCAGAGGCCGCCAGCTTCGTCCTCGCCGTCCGCGGCTTCTTCATTGGCAATGGCAAGACCTCATGAGCGTCAATCTCTTCCTTAGCTCCACGGCCGGCCGCCGCTGTTCCCTGCCCACCGTTGAGAACAGGTTCGGCGGGTACGTCATCACGCCGTCGTGTCGCTTAGCCGTTTCTTGGTCTGTAACTTGACACCGGGAGCTGCGCCATGCGCATCCATGGCCAGATGGCCTGTATATTGGGGAAAACAGAGAGGAAGAGAAAGGATGAACCAGAGTGGTTGTTGACCTTGACCATGGTCAACTCTGTTGTCAACAAAACACATGCTGGTCAGCTAGCGTTTTTTACAAGAGAAGACCTTCAACTTGCTTGTTTTTATCTAAGGCCCCAATGTAATTAGGCTCAAAAGATTCATGCCGCGATTTACAGTCAAACTGTGCAAGTAGTTTTTGTTTTTATCTATATTTAATGCTCTATGCATGTGCCGTAAAATTCGATGTGACGAAAAATCTTAAATTTTTTTTGGAGTTTTGGAGTAAACTAAACAAGGCCTAACTAAGAAAATACCTGGCTCTCTGCAGCTTTTCAGAAAAAAAAAAACCATAAAATTTTATTCTTCTTAGCGAAAATGCTCCTAAAAACTTGTTTTCATCGTTACTTCTTCTTTTTCAAATCTAATTTAATTTTGATCACTTGCGCTCGAGGTAGTAGTTTTTTTTTAAGAAAACAAGAGAGGGCAAGCCCTGAAATTTATTGAAAGGAGTAAAGCCAAACAGACAGAGAAGGGGGAGAGAGAGGATAGAGGAGCAGCTCACAGTTGTAGTGACGTGATCTACAGTTTGCATCTCTTTTATTAGGTGAATTGATTGATTGATTAACTGCACGAGCGTATATTTGAAGGTAATCATCATCATCATCACGTTATGTCATCCGTACATTTACTTCTTCTAAACAAGACTCA
This sequence comes from Sorghum bicolor, assembly GCF_000003195.3. Taxonomy (NCBI): domain Eukaryota; kingdom Viridiplantae; phylum Streptophyta; class Magnoliopsida; order Poales; family Poaceae; genus Sorghum; species Sorghum bicolor. The sequence continues at coordinate 641,949 of NC_012875.2, read as the reverse complement.
ATCTCAAATACGTATCACGGTACGTCTATAATCCAACCCGCCACAAGTCACTTTTATTTTAAAAACATGAGTTTTGTACGTCTTTTATATTGACTTGCACCATTATTTTTCTTGACTCCAGAGTCCTCAAGGCGTGGCCTTGTTTAGTTCCAAAATTTTTGGCAAAATGAGCACTGTAGCAATTTCGTTTGTATTTGACAAATATTGTTCAATCATGGACTAACTAGGCTCAAAAGATTCGTTTGTATTGTTCTGACTAAACTGTGCAATTAGTTTTTATTTTTATCTATATTTAATACTCCATGCATACGTCTAAAGATTCAATGTGATGGGGAATCTGAAAAATTTTGCAAAATTTTTAGGAAACTAAACAAGGCCCGTGTCAATACGGATGCATACAACTAATAAAAATATAATTGGAAAAGGAAAATGATACAAAGGCACGTCAATATAAATGCATGTATGTCTTAGCAACTAAAAGAAAAATAATAAAAATCTGAGCACACATGCTTTCGTTTGTTGTTAAAAGGAAGAAAATACTAACACACGAGGAAGATGGCAACTACCGAGCTTCTTTTGTTCTAGATCCGAAAATAATGGATTTACCTTCCCTAGATTGGGGTTTTCAACTAATTTAAAATTAGAAATTAAATTCCTCGGTTAATGGGTCGATCACATTAGATGGTCCAATAGAGCAATGGTCCTTCTATGTATCCTAGATTAGAATTTCAAACGTCTTGTATTACTCATAATATCATATTATGGGGGTGTTTGGGACTGCTCTACTCCACGTTTTTCAGCTTCGCTCCATATTTTTTAGCCAAACGGTTTCAGCTCCACGCACTCAGTTCGAGAAAAAAAAGTGGAGTTGTGAGAGCACCTAAAGAGGTACTCCACAAACTCCAGTTTTTTGTGGAGCTGCTCCACGGTGGAGTTTATGGAGGCAGAGTTTGTGGAGCAGTCCCAAACACCCCCTATGAATGAACAACAGCTGTAAGGAAAGGTGGAAATAAAACCAAAGAACCCCAACAATACAATTCGCATGTGAGGAACAGACAATCCTATAAATCAGTGGTGGAGCTCAAACAAAAATTTGGGTGGGTGGATTGCAAAGACAACTTTTTAATGACATCATAAGGACACATCAACACATCAATAGCAAATCTATAGCAAATGTAAACATGAATTGATGATGGTACCTCTCATTTGAAGATAGTAGTCCGTTAATTCATCAAAGACCCACCGAACAAGAAGAAGTGAAAGTGTCCAAATTAAAGACTATAATCCAACATTCCAAGAGTCTAAATCCACATAATGTATGACAAAAAAGTTGAAAAATAAAATTCTAAAGATGTTTGTAAGAAATGATGGAAAAAAACTATCATATACATGTTCTTTATGCTCTCCTTTGTTTATATGAACAAAAAGGAAAAACATAATGTTACGTTGTTTATGGGCCAAAAAGCCTGCTAAATAAGTTAATACTACATTATTTAAGTAACAATTATTTTGAATTTACAAATGCTTCTTTATTTATATCATGTTATTTTATATTTGTTCATTTATTAGGCAAAATCTTATCGCATCATTAAAGTCATAATTTCTCACATTGTTTGTACGTGTCTAAAGAAAACGTTGGGTAGCAAAGTATAGAAAAGATAATGGCTAAAAACTTATAAGTAGCAAGTTCACTCCAAGATGAGTGCTCTCTTCTCCGTGTGGGGTTTTCCAACCATATGAGGATGGATCAACAAAGGTATAGAAATAGAATAAGATAGCGACAACAAGAGCCATTTAAAAAGGGTGTCAAGTGAAAGTGTAGCGCTATATGAAGCTAAGGCATAACAAACAATTTGAACCTTATTCTATATGATCCGATTGTTGGTATTTCACACAGTTAAAATATGAAGGATTATGCAAGCGCACAAGAAAACCATTGTAGCATTTTACCGGGAGTATTCCATGTATGGTTATTTATATTTTACCACCGGGAAACAATGGATAAAGACATTGATAGTTCACCATCATGTATCTACTAACTAATACACCAACTAGACTAAAGTAGGGATAAATAATAGATGATAGAAATTATGCATATATGACACACACCGGAGAATTCTATGATGAAAGTGTAGATAGCTAAAGTGAGAGGACAACGGGAGAGTTTAAGGTTCCTAAATACTTCTCTATTACTAGGGTTCTATAATAACTAATTCATGGTAGGTAAAGCAATCACACAATAACATTTCGGGACATTGGAACACTAGTCATGAAAAGATGAGAAGGGGACTAGAAAGGTCCAACTACGGTCCTACAAACACCAACCCTAACATGGTGGAATATGTCGGCCGTCAGAGCTGTCACCACCTAGGGCTACCACAACTATATGTTGAATTGGGTGCAATCTCAGGTAACCTATAGTCTAGACACCATGTCTCTACTACAAATTACTACTCTAGTCACAATTAATACTAGAGCACCCGATGCGGGCGGAGATCCTATGCTAAAGTATAACAACTATACTAACCAATCAAATGTAATGCATAAAAGTAAATAGAGAAGTTGAAATATATTAAAGCATAAGTCTTACAAGAAAAGATACAAAGATATACCAGAACTCTAACAACTCCTCCGAAGACTCCTCCAGAACCCGGGCGTATAGCGCCACTCTCCCTAACTCTCAACTAGAGCTAATCTACTACATTGGAATGTCGAGCCCTAATTCTATAGAGGTGAGAGGCCATCCATTCGAGGGACGCCTCTACATCTCCGTAATAATGTGGTGCCCTCAGAGAGGGGGGGGTCTGCCTCTTTATTTATAGCCTAGAAAAGCCTCCCACCTCTTCTAGACAGGCGATGTGGGACTAATTCTTCCACCGTTTGCTCTGTTGGGCTATTATACATCAACTTGGGCCTTCCAATCATCCCTCGTGTGAGCCCACTCAAGGGAGCAGCTTGGGGCATCTCTCTTGGGCCTCTATCATGCCATATGAGCCTCTTCTCACGTCATGGGCCTTGCTTGGGCGTGGGGCCCCTTAGTGGTAATTCTCCTTTATTTATAAAATTAATATCTTTTCACTCCGGACTCCAAATATAGCAAATGATATGTCCGTTTCGATCATCTCAACGAGCCCGTCGCAATGGTGTAGTCCAAATCATCATTTGACATACTTTTATTTGATGGAAAATTCCATATTCCTACAAAGCAAGTGAGAACACCAAAACTCATGGAACTTGTTAGAATCAAACCCTACAACTATGCTTTATGGTTGATATCATGTTATATTGAGCAATAGTTGATGGTATAAAATAGGCATTAAGGACCGTCAACATCGATCAAATCGGTCGAGCAGTTGTCATCTACCTTTATTGTATATCGAGAATTCAATTAACATTTCCATTCCATTTGAAATAGTTTGTAGAAACATATACCTGTCGTACGTGTATATTTGGTAGTATTATATAATCTTAACATAATGTCGTACGATACCGTTAAGCTAGAAATTAGCAACACGTTCAAAATATAATCTGTATTGATGACTATCCTTCCTCTCATCCCAGGAAAAGCCCAAACTGCTTTTTGCACTGGCCTACCACCTAGCAGCCTAGCAATTGTAGCTACGCCAGCTCCTATCTTGCTCTAGGTCATCCTTGCACCTCCTTCCAATCACCCCACACAACTCCGTAGTGTGCTGCTCTTCCCGCCATGCCTTCGAGTACTTCACTCTATAGCTAGTGAAGCCTCGTAGGGTCTCGATTAGGGACGAAACATACATGTCACTATCGGCCCTAACAATAGCAACCACACGACGACGAAGGTAGTGGGCAGTGTTCTAGGGATGCATACCCTTTGCCTTGGCAGATCGACACTTATGAGATTGCATAACATTTTGAATCTTCCATTTCTTGTTTTTCTACTCTCTAGCCCAGATTCCCCAGCCACATCAAACCTTACAAAGGACTGTGTACGTCTTCTCCTTATCGCAATGAGTGACACTATAAGGCCTATGAAACCTAATGGCATAATCCATGAGAAAATACTTCTGCTGCTCTAATGTTTCAAACACCATTCCCTTCTTAATCTCCACCTCCTCACTCTCTGCCACCTCATCATCCAAGATCGCCAAACTAGTGTCACAAACTACCTCATCCACCATACTAATGTGCATGAAGTTTGGAATCATGGTACCGCAACATGGACTACCCTCAATTGCCTTATTTCGGCCTCATTGCACTCCATTCTCAATGATCCTGTCCACTAGAACTTGTAAGGACTCCTCCCTCCCTACATCAATACATTCGCTTTCTTTGTCCTCACTACTAGGCTTGGACCTATACTCATCCTCCAACACATCATTCAAAGTGCGTTCTCTAGAAGTCATGTCATTGTCCACCTCATAGACAACATGAGCTTCATCATCCTATGATCCTATACTGTCATACATACCATCTTCATCATCAAAAACTTCTTAATCAAAATCATTACCTAGGGCGCCAACCTCACATGACATATCAACTTCTCTAACAGGAACCACCAGCAACTCTTCTTCTTGGGTAAGCTTCTTAATGGGCTCATCATCGACTCTACTATCCTTAGGCACCACTAGAGGCCATGACCCATGTGCACCACAACTTCCAAGCACTCCACGCTGCTACTCTTGACAACATCTACATAGTCCTTCCAATCATCCTCACATGACAAAGGCATCAACACATAATGTGCTCATTCCTTTCGATAATCAAATCTTCCATCCAATCTTAATGGCTAACCAAACTTATCCCAACAATAGCTAACCAAATCATGGAAGCTAGGAGCACTACTAAAAAACTAAGGTTCCAAATGCATGCTTTCAAACTCTCCATTTGCTTTTACTATGCCACCATGAAACAATCGCACTAACCGGTCCATCTACAAAATGCCAACCAACACAACAATTTAGCAACTACTCATCTTTGAATCCAATTCATATCTATCACTACTACGATATTAACATACCACTCTAAATCCTTCATGCAACAACTAGTTATGTACATGCAACACATAGTTCATTCCAAATCCACGAGCACGCTACATCCTCTAACTACTCTATGCATTAAATCGTATCAACAAATGATTCAAACAATCACATTCTACCTATTTTTCCCTAGCCCTAAACATACCAACAATGGGCAAAATGAAGCAAAACAAGGGAGGAGAAGAAGAAGGAAGAACACCTTGGGCCTACTCTGGAGGTCCACGAAGGAGGTAGGGGAGGAGGCCGCCTGCGGCGGTACCGCCACTCATCGGCGTCTCTCGAGTAGGGAGGCACCCCATGCCTAGGCGCCTCTAGGCTGGGGTGGAGCCACGCCCACCACCTCGTGTGGGGCCGGTGAGGTCACGGAAGGGAGCAGGAGAGGTGGTCGTGGCTCCTCGGTGGGCTCCTTGGCTAATATAGTTGGCCATGCAGTCCGTGGCCCGTTGGCCCGGCCCGAGCACGGCTCGGCCCGACGGCTACAGGGCCCGGTCCGACACGGCCTGGGCCGTGCCTGCGCTGCCACCGTGGCCTGTGGCACGGCTCAGGCATGGCCCGATGGCCCGGTGCTTAATGGCCCAGTAAAAAATATAGCCTATTAATTCTAAAAAAAGAAAATGTAGGCCTGTTGGCCCATCCATCCATTCTAAGTGGCCTGGTAAGAAATATAGCATGCTAATTAAAAAAAAATATAGACCTGCTACTGGCCCATCCTGCGGGCCTGGCACGACTTTGTCTTGGTGGCCCGACGTCCCACGGGCCGTTCCTTGGGCCGTACCTCCGGCACGAGGCACGGCGATGGCACGACCCACGATGGCACGACGTGGCCCGGGGCAGTCACGGCACGCCAGGCCACTGGGCCGGGCCGGCACGGCCCGATGGCCATCTATATTGGCTAAACCCTAATTTCGCATGACCCGACCCGTCGCGCCAATGCATACGACGCGATAGGGTGGGGCCTAGTGGCGGTCATGCCGGCCCTGGTCAACCATCGCTGCCACGGTGGCTGGATTGACGCGCCAACACACCTGGCGTGACTATGTGGAATAGTCACGCCACGTCCTTTGGTGTGACCAAAAGGGGCATGGGATGCATTTAATTTTATTTTGCGATTATTACTAAAATAGTTTCAAAGGATAAAATTTGAAAAAAAACCTGTCATGTGATAGGATTCAAAATAGCAATTTCATCTGCATCCAAACATGTGTTTTGGTATTTAGCCTATTTCCAAAACCAGTCTGATTTGGCAGTCTGATTTGGTTTCACTACCGGAGGGGGGGGGGGGTTCGCCGTGTGCCTGGTGCACAGCAAAGCCCAAACACGGCGAAGGCTTTGCCTTGTGTTGCTCACGGCGAAGAACACACGAGAAACCCTCCCATGGTGAATATTACCTTTACTCACGGCCAAATTATAAGCACACGGCAAAAAAAGGTGACGGACGGCGGAAAACGGCAGGGTTTGCCGTGTGTCACCATGCAGGCCCACGCTAAAGTCTCAATGTCTGCCGTGTGTCAGGGTTGGGCACACGACAAATCCCCTTCCTAGGTTTGACACTGATAAAAACAAAAAAAATCCGAAGTTCTAAATTTTTTGCATCTTTGCGACCCATGGGATTTGAACCTATAACCTCTCTCTTGCATGTATCCACTCTTAACCACTGCACCACACTATGACTTGTGATTATATTACATTTCAGTTCCTCAAATATTATACCAAATTATGTTTAAATTGATTATTTGAGGTCATAAATGATTTCAAAATAAAAAGTTGTCAACTACAAAGTTTCATAACTTTTTGGAATCTACAATTTTCATTTAGGGAGTTTTTCCATCTGAGGTCGTTTACAAAATTTGACTTTCAAATTTGAGAAATTCAAATGTAGTTTTTGCATGACAAGATGATTCCAAAACAAAAAGTTGTCAACTATGAAGTTTCATAACTTTTGGAGATCTACAAAGTTTATTTAGAGAGTTTTTTCATCCGAGGTTATTTAAAAAATTCAAATTTTAAAATTTTCAATTAAAATGCTGAAAATAATTAAGAAATAGTAAATGTTTCCGAAAAATTCCCAAATTTGGACACCACACAACCTATGTGGTGTAGTGCCTATAGAAAAAGTTTCGAAATCAAACTCAAATATGAAAGTCAAATCTACTCCAACTCATGCTCCTTCACTCATAACTCTCTTAAACTTCTCCGGAGATGTCCAATTTCTACACATCATACGTGACAACTTGTTCGAATTTTTCCCAAACTTTTTCTATGGCCTCTATGTATGATAACATGACATATGTACAAGTTTCATGATTTACGGAATAAAATAGCATTTATTAGAATTTTTTAAAAGTACCGACGCACGTTCGACGTCGTGTCTCCTAACCACAACATTTAAAAGTCATTTCCGTTTTAAATATGTGTTCTCAGACAGGGTTGGGTAACATGAATATCATTTTTCTGATATTTTTTCAACTATTTCACTGACTCGTAGTTCAAATTTGACCGCATCTGGAAAAATAAAAACGAATGTTGTTAATTGCAAAAATGTACAAACATGTTTCAAATTTTATGAAATTTGAGTATGGAGTTATAAATGGTGAGTGTGTAGAGAAAAAAAATTAGAGGGCAAAATATGGAAAAAAGACAAATTGTTTGCCGTGTGCTGCCCTGGCACACGACTAAGTTTGTGTTTGCCGTGTGCCAGCCTTAAGCACACGGTAAACCCAAGCTTTGCCGTGTGCCTAACGGCCGCACACGACAAACGTTGACGTTAGCGTAGGGTTAGCTTTTGCCGTGTGCCTTGTTTTTGCCGTGTGTTGCTTACCGTAAAGGTTTGAGTTCATCGTGTGTAACACACGACAAAGGCCAGGTATACCGTGTGTTTGGCGTTTGCCGTGTGTTGCTCACAGCAAACAAACGGGCACACGGCAAAAGCCGGCTCTCCGATAGTGTATTAGGATCGCATTCAATTGTAGCCATCCAATATATACATCATATACTAAGTGTTTTGTTCAAAACATAGGTATGCAGCAGTTGGGCCCGCGCTTATGCTTATGCCACTACTCCTCGAGCCTGCCACACTGCTAAAAAATGATTTCACGAGACACTGCCCAAATATTAACGTAGACGGTCATAAAATCCAATTGTCTCATATAAAACCTAAGCTTAAGGTTTTTTTGGAGCAGTCAGCATTGACCATAAAATGTATTTACGGAGGCGGATATTTTATATACGAAGGTGGTCAGATTGTTTATATTATAGAATTAATTTTTAAAGATAGACCTTTTAAGAGATCCGCCTCTGGACATGGAGGCCTGTGTTAATGTGGTTGAGCCCCGTATCCCATATGGGCTTGGTACTAACTACTAATATATTTATTATAGTGAGGGAAACCCTAGCTCATTCTCCTAGCACCTCCCCTCCCTATTCTAACTCTAGCCGCGCCCCTCTCCCAGCCCCTTCCCTCCTGGCGGGCTTGATTGGGCTCTGCGGTGGGTCTGACCGGGCTCAGCTTTTTTGACCACCTGGGTTGAATGTAGTACAGTAGTTCCAGTTGGGGCGTTCGCGACAGCTGTCCCTTGCCAGCAGAAAAGCGGCCGCACGAGAGATCCTTTCTTTCACACACAGTACCCCACACGCCACGCCCTCGATATTTGTCTCTCTGCGCTCTTGGCCTTCAGCCCTTCACTGCGCTTCACCGTGACGAACCGGAGAAACAGCTGCTTTGCTTTGCTTTGCTTGGGTGGTGTTCTCCGACCACACTCCTCGCTCGCTGGATCCCCTCCCTCCGGCCTTCGTCCACCGCACCGATCGGAGCTGCTGCATCGCGACGCGAGGAGCACCGCCGACGCCATGTGAGCTGAGCTCCTCCTTTTCCAGTTCCCCGATTTCTCTCTCTCTCGATCCATCTCGTGCGTTTCTCTTACTACGACCTTCAGATCGATCCCTACCGTGCGGCCTTGTCCAGGATTTGTGTATGCAGCAGCAGCTCTGCTCTGAGTCGTAGCAGCCAGAGCCACACCGATCTAGTCTGTCGAATCTGCCCGTTTTCAATTTATTGCCTGGCCTTCTTGTCTATCCGATCGATCTCCACTGTATGAGTACGAATGCTTGCTTTAGTTTCGCCCCTTTCTAGGCTCCTTTGCAATGCTGGAACAATCTGTGTGTTGGAACTTCAAAACAGAAATCAGATCGCAAATTGTATTTACGTCTTTTCTGGCCTAGAGCGTGAGCGTGTAGTAGTTGGTTTCTGGAGTCCTAGGTTGTTGTGCTCTGCGATGTTTTTCTTTTCTTTTCTGAGCATGTTGTTTTTACCTGTAAATTCTTACTTACATCTTCTCCTCATCAATCCTTCTTGTTCAGGGGAGATTCAGGCGCCAATATCAGCAGCAACGGCACTGACGCGAGAGCTTCACTCGCTTGCCCTAACTGCAATTATCTGGTATGCTAAAATAATTATTTCTGGTTTGCATCAGCAATTGATTCTTTCTTCTGAATTCTCTTACATATGGGTGTGTTTTTGAAATCATGCAATTGCTACAAGAACTTGGCCGGATTTCCAGCGGGTCTCAGGTTTAATCCGTCAGACCAGGAGCTCATAGAACACCTAGAGTCCATGGTGTTGGCGAAAGAAGGAGGAGGCTCCAGAGCACACGCTCTCATAAATCACTTCATACCAACCATTGAAGAAGACATTGGCATTTGCTACACCCATCCTGAGAATCTCCCTGGTGAGATCAAAATATCTCTTGAGATATATATACTATATATATGTATACACGCACATCATCTCATCATGTATATATATGCTGTCACAATTAAGTATCAACTACTAGTTTTCAAGTATATATGATCTGCGACATAACTCATCAAGTTTAACTATTGTTGACATCAATATGATCCTGGATCTCTGTAATGTGACATATATATACACATAATTTCATACTACTGTGACCCATCTGCATCTTCTATATGATTTGGTATCCTCTACCTGCACACATCATCCATTGGATTTCAATTTGCAAAAACATGCATTAGTAATTTGTTTTTGCTACATTGTGCTGAACACACTTTTATTCCACCACTCACTCATGATTATATCGGAAGATGCTTCTCAAGTTTCGAGGTACACATACTACATATGGTTCTAGGCTACCTTTCATTTGCTATGTATAGTGGTGAAATATGCGAGTAAACATCCTTGTTCTACGGCCTTTCTCTGAGTAGTATACTTTTTGTTTTCTAAATTGGATTATTTAATGTATAGTCTGAAATATGCTGAGTATATTGGAAGCATGTCACTTTATCAGCAACATTACAACAGTATAATAAACATGTCTCAGGACTTATTCTATATCATGTCTTCATACCCTTGTGCTTATACCTAGCTAATTGATCATCTCTAGGTGTGACAAGAGACGGCCAAAGCAAGCATTTCTTCCACAAGACATCAAAAGCCTATCCAACTAGCACAAGGACGAGGAGAAAGATCATGTCAGAGCGCAGCCAGCGCGGCAGTGAAGATGTTGGGGAGGCGCGTTGGCACCGGACCGGCAATACGCGTCCGTTGATCGTGGGCGGTAGGCAGAAGGGGTTCAAAAAGATCCTGGTATTGCACAATGTGAATCATGGGAAGCGAGAGAAGACCAACTGGGTTATGCACCAATACCACCTCGGCATGAGTGAGGAGGAGAAGGATGGGGAGCTGGTCCTATCCAAGGTCTTTTATCGTTGTCCTAATACGACAATGATAGAACAAAACGATGAAAAGGTAGAGGTAACCTCAGAGGCAACACCAAATATCCTCCCTGTCTCTGGGCTGCAGCAGTCACTACAACTACTGTCACCATGGTGCAAATGCAGCAGCACCAAGTGCATAGGCATGCTCAAAGTCACAGCCAGTGCAAGTTTGTACCTACAAAGATGTTTCACGAGGTAATTTTGCTAGTTTTTGCCTTCATTCTAGATTAGGAGTTTTATTAAGCCTCTAGCATTATATTGAACAAAAGTAACAATATATTGGTTATTAGCTTGGGACGATGCTTTGAATATGTTTGTATTTGATACACTTGCACACTATTTAAACAAGCTACTAGTCATAAAATAACCCTTTCATCGCACCACCCAGTCTGTTTCACTGTCTTTATTTATTAAAAAAATGACAAACCAATATGTTTTAGTAGTTCTATTATTACATGTAGGACAATCAATAGTTTTGGTGAACCTTCAACTTTGTAGAGGTCGCGTACGTGCATGCTGAATCAAATTGGAAACAAACTACTACTTATAATTTTACTTGAAAGGAAGGCAACTTATGGATAAAATTGCATCCACCCATCACAAAAGCCATGACCAGACAATGATACATTTATTCCATTTGAAATAATATAATTAGTTAGCCGATCATATCTAGTTCCTTTAAGCACATAAGAATTTTCCAAGGAAATGTATAAAGTTATTTGCACCGTACCATTCATTTTTTTATGCAGGCTGGTGTAGGTGACCCAGTATCAGGTGATCACGGAGTACAAGTGCATGGCAATAATCACCACATACCATCGCAACATCATGAGCAATCAGTGTACATGGAACAAGATACTACCTTGTCAGTACAGGTCAGTTCATGTAGTGTACAATTTTGGACCCTTTTGCTGAAAATACTGTGACTGCAAGTAACGATCATCAGCTAATTCTTCATATATTCAATAGGAAATGTCTTAGTTGATATTATTTCCGCTGGTCATTTACTTGTTCCTTTAAGCACATAACGTTAGCCATGCTATTCATTTTTTTGCAGGTTGGTGTAGGTGACCCAGTATCAGGTGATCAAGGACAAGTGCATGGCAATAATCATCATGACATACCATCACAACATTATCATGCGGAATCAGTGGACATGGAACCAGATACTACCTTGTCTTTAGCTCTGAGTACAGGTGTGTTCATTAGTGTACAATTTTGGACCATTTTTCAGAAGGATAGTTATAGTCATGAAGTACTGCTACTATAAGTAACTAAGTTCCGGTAGCATAGATATCACACTACAACATGTCCCATTATAGAAGGCATTTGGTCAAAGGCATTTTTTTCTGAAGTGCCTCAATTTATTGTTGTATAAAGGCATTTCTCTTAAAAGGCCCTTAAAAGTATATTTTTAAAGGCAAACTAAAAAACGCCTTAAATAACTACAATCTTTTGAGGCGTTTTATAAAAAATGCCTTAGTTACTTACAACCTTTTGAGGCGTTTTTGTACAGAACGCCTTTGATGTACGTGCATATAGCTCTGTTTGAAAATGACAACTCCTACTAGTCCATTACGTAATGTTGTACGTGCGCAAACAGCCACGTATATTCATTTTTTTTAATTTTTGAGAAAACAAATGCTGGAGACCCTACATCAATCCCTCTCGGCCCAGGCCCAGCTCCAGCTCAGAGCCTCGGACGACCCGTATCCTCCCCGTATGTGTCGCAAAAAAGCTTCACTCCGTTATCCTCCCCCTTCACCTGTTGAGATAGGGTTTCGCGACGCGGCTGCGTCCAGCGTCGCCGTGAGGATGGCGCGGCTGCACAGAGGTGGCGTGGCTGCATCGGGCGGCGCGAGAAGGGATGGCGCGACTGCGACGAGGAGGCAGCACAGCTACGTCGGGCGGCGCGGGGAGGGACGACACAGCTGCTAGGAGGCAGGGCAGCGAGATTGTTGGGTTCGTGAGCTCGCCAAGGAGGACGTCCTCCACTACATCTCGGCCTGAGGCGGCCACGAGTTCTCGCGAGCTCGCCGACAACGAGGTTCTCCACTACACCATCCCATCAGTACCAGTGTACCACCATCGCGCCTCCGTTATCAATTGCCGCCATCGCCCTTCGCCGAGGTCACCGTGCCTTTACTACTATGACTACTAAGGCTCCTCATCCCCCTGGCTCATGCGCAGGTCAGGAACTACATCAAGTTCCGTTTTTGCACTTAATCTGTTTCACTTTGTTGAATATATGAATGCTAATGTCTCATGCTCACCACCTGTTTGTGAAAATGCTTATAGAAAGTGCCGCGCTAGATTATCTCCAATATCTCCAGTGATTAGATAGTGTGCACTGTAATGTACTACATAATTGAAATTTCTTTTGCAGTCATGGAATATCCAAATATGAATCGAAGTTGTAGTGTCCTGATGTTTGCTAATAGATTTCGTAGATATCTGGTACTATCAATGCCTGATTTTTGCTAATAGACCATCGGTCATGGAATAGTCCTTGGTTAGATATCTAGTAGCTACACTCTGAAAGGAAACCAACACAGTAGAAAGGAAGGGGATAGCTACACTCTGAAAGTAGAAAATGATCGAGCACTAGTCCATCCTTAGAATCAAATAAACACTTGCTTGTTATAGGCCAGCACACTCTCCTGGTCCTGGTGATGGGCTCATCTCCCTCGCTCGCTCGCTCATGACTGCCTACACAGCATCCCTCCCCTAAATTCAGTAACCTCAGAGATGTTTGTCTCTACAACATTTTCGTTGACTGTGACCTCAATTGGAGTGACTATATATGTTTGTCCTTGAAGCTGAGTGTCTCCACAATATTTTCATTACATTATTTGATTACTACAGGAGTAGTGTAGTATTATATATATTATTATACACATACTAGTACTAGCTATCTTCCTATATATGGATGGTTGCTGGGTTTAGTGCTGTTGATGCCTTACTTAATTTGCTCAGATTAGTGGTAAAGATGCCATGACCTCAATTGGTGATCATGGCGTGGTAGACATTGATTCCTCTATTTCATTAGAAACAACATGTTATGCAATGGCTTGTTTCCATGGGACTGGTGCGCAGCATTGGAATCAGGTAAACCAAACCACCAATTTTCTCTGTTTTGTTAGCACCAGTTTGACATTTGAAATATTTAGTATTGGGAATCTTCCCTTTGTATTATATTCATTGCATTGACAACATTTCCTTTTGTACTAGGAGGTGCTCAAAGCGTAGTGTAGTTTCGAAATATCCTGAATTGGAGTATAATAAACTTACACTAAAATTTTCTTGCTGCAACTTTTTCCATGCTTGGCGATTTACTTTTCATGCTGGTGAAGTCACTTTTTTACAGCAATAATAATACTATCAACCCCTCGCAGCGCATACCTCCTTGGATGGCTCTACTGCCAAAAATGAACAAAAATATGTGTCTTTGCAGCTAATAGATGAAGGAATCTCACGCACTCACAGCTGCGCACTAGTCATCAAGGTGGTTGTCATTTCAAATCTCCATTACAACCCTCTAGACTGTCAACCATCATTTTGTTTAACAAATAGGAGTACATTTTGTTTGGATACTTTGCAATATCATCAGTTTTTGTGCCAATGTGATCAGCTAACTTGGCATTGTGGCAGCAATACAATTTGCAGAGCCTGGCTGGGAAGCACGGCAAGATGTTTGCGCAGCTTGTCCTCGGATGGGGTCTGTAGCGTAACACTGTGGTGATCCCCATGACCTCCAAGGCATAGTAATACATTAGCACACCACTCAACCTTCACTCATTGGGACATGTTTGGTTTCAAGTGGGAACAATTGCCAAGTGAGGACAGGAGCTCGCATATGTATGTAACTGTGATGTGAACATGTCTAGCTTTTTATCTCTCTTAAAGAGAGCAATGCAATCTGGTTAGAAATGTAACTATGTATGTCTGCAAGATTAAAATATTTGGAGTATATAGTGCTTTTATTACTTCAATCTCGAATGGATTGTGTCGATTCTATATTGCTAGCAGTTCCATATGAATAGCTTGATTTTGGAGGCATTTATAATGATGCCTCCATTAATGTTTGAAGGCGTTGTACAGAACGCCTCTAAATAGTATTTTAGGCAGTCAGAAAATGCCTTTAAATGCTGATATTAAAAGGCATTTTGAAAAATGCCTCAAAAGACCTTTTACTTCCCTGTTTTAGATGGCATTTTAAAAATGCCTTAAAAAGTCTTTGATGGCGTTTTGACCTCTTTTGAAGGCATTTGTAAACGCCTCCTATAATGAGACGTGTTGTAGTGTCACCTGCTATTTCTTCAGATATTCAGAAGGGAATGTTTTAGTTTGTATTATTTCCACTGGTCATTTACTAGTTCCTTCAAGCACACATAAGAATTTTTGAAGGAAATGTAATGATGTTATTCGTGCCATTCATTTTTTATGCAGGTTGGCCGGTGTAGATGATTATAGCTTCTACTGTCAAGGTGCGACAAGAAGTTTGCAGGGCGGAACAGGAGAAACCATGCAGAACCAGAGGACCCAACGCATGAGCAGAGTGGCTGAACGACACATACGTCTTTGCAGCTCGAGATCATGGGTGTCTCTGCATCGGTTTGTTAAACTCGGATTTAGATAATTTCCTGGTTCAGTTGGACTCTTAGAGAGTTAATTATGGAGTCGTAACAGAGTCACTACAGGAAACCGACGATTTGCCGGGTGCAAAACGCTTTGCCGGGATCTTTTTATCGGGCACCCGACAAAGGACTTCTTTGCCGGATAATTTAATTTAAGGAATACATCAGTTTCCTCTCCTTTCCCATGCCTCTCCCCACTCACTCTTTCCCGACTCACTCATCGTGCACGCTGACATCGCTGGTGAGGCATGTGGACTGGAATTCAGGCTACTCAAATCCCCAGCACCATCACAACTAACATCTAATCACTCAGGAAGCAAAGAGTTTTTGCTGTAAAACCATAGCGGCCAGCCAAATCATTTTGTAAAGCTAAATGTAACTAATATTAGAAAAAACAGCTCTAAGAGATCGCGTAAATGACTATAAATTTAGTAGCACGTTATCCCATGGCGTTCATTGTCCGATCTTGGATAGCCTCAAAGGCTCGCCATCCATCTTGCCACGTGCTAGCCCCATTTCCATGCACTACTGCCCCCAATGCCCATGCCGCCTTCCTACCCGCGAACACAACCCCACACTGCATCCGTGACAGCTTCTCGCTCCTGCTTCGAGGCCCCCTTCCGTCCACTCCCTACGAAACAGTTGCTGATATGTCCCTGCCATCGCATCCCCATGTTCCCGGTGGCTGCGCATATAGGGGGTATGGCAACACGGCAGCTCGGTCCAAGGAATATAGGATTTCGGTGGTAGCAAGGACTTAAGTGTGGATTGGATTGGATGGAGAACGAAGGGGTCAGATTGATGCACCTTCAGGTGGTTTGTCCCACCGGTGGCCGTTCTTACTAGTTGCCTTACAAATCTCATTTCTAAGGCCAACTTGGTAGCTGCCTCTACAAACTGCTTACTTCTTGCAACATAAGCTTAGAAGGGCTGGCATGCGAGCAGAGCGCACCTGTCTATGTTAGGGCAGGCATACTCAATGGTGCCCAACCTCTTCTTGTCTTTGCCTAAGGGTCAAGACGGAGGAGAGGTCGAGCATGATTGCAAGGCACGCGGTGGAAGGAGAAGGAAGAGGTTGCGGTAGGCCACGTGTCTTCGTGTTTGGTTTGGGGCCTGGCTTTAAATGGGTCATAGTTGCTAGGCTTTGGCTAGCTGGGCTGCACAAGTGGCCTTGCATTCGTGCCTTTTAGATACCCTGGTATATTGACCCTGATAGTAGCCCCGAGCGTCTTCGTAATATTGGAGTGATCGTGGCGATGCTGATTTTCAAATGTGTTTTGTGCATGCACCTGAGATCGCGATAGCCCTGAGCTTGGAGCTCAGAACACCGTTGGTTCAAGCGTTCAATGTGTTAGGTGGCTATTGTGTGCTGTCTCGTCGGGATGCCTTAATGACTGAGTAGGCATACATTTTGTCAAGACCTGTCGTGTCAGGGCATCGTGTCCGGGGAGTTCATGAGCTGTCTCATCGAGCTGTACCAACTCTGTCTTTTGGAGGATCTCGGTTTTCCCAACCACTCCTAGGCATCTAATGATAGTTGTGGCCTCCTTTCTCTTGTTAGGCAGCTTGGGGGTCACGAGTTGCACAGTTTGCCTTTGGGCCTATACATAGGGGCTTTCTTCCCTTTTGAGGTATCCTTGACCGTAACTTTGAGTCACTTTTTGAGGTTTTAGACTTCTGAGAAGCTGAGTCTGCTAGAGGGAGTGCTTCTTGATAGGTGTTAATGGCTTTGAGGAGGGATGCGGCCCACTAGGGGTCAACTATGTTGACCGGAGATTGGCGATGCTTCTCTCAGCAACTGAAGCAAGACAGAGGCTTGTGAGCAGGAGGGCAAGAGATAGTGCAGCCACCTTGTCGGTATCCCCGTGGCCTCAAGCGACGGGCTCATTGATGCTTCTTGCCCCGAACTCCCATTTCGGGCGTATGAAGTGGAGATGTTGACTGGGTAGGCTGGCGGTGTGTCGTGATCTCGAGGATAGGTTGTTTAACAACTACCAGAAGCTACACAAGGAATGAGGAGGATGAAGTTGCTCTGCCTTGTCATGTCATCCACTTCATGTAGGATGTCAGAGTGACATGCATGGCTGCACTTCAGTAGTTGACTGGCTTCCCTTGATCATTGAATTAAGGTTGAGCCACCTTCCTGATGTTCGGGTGTGCGCCGCCCCCTCGGCATGGCTCGCCACTTGCACGTCCACTGGTGCATCTAGTCCTCTACCGCTCCCTACACGGCCCATGCGTGTGAAGGCCACACGCCACCCCCACACATGGCTCGCAGCTCGCTAACCCGCCGTGTGCCACGCACACATGATAAGGTCTTGGCAAAATATTTAAGCATTTTGTTCAAAACTTAGGTATGCAGCAGTTGGGCCCCACGATCATGCTTATGTCACTGCTGCTCGGGCCCACCAGTTGGGGCGTTGGCGACACCAGTCCCCTCCCATCAGAGAGGAGAGAAGCGGCCACACCAGATCCTTCCCTTTCACACCTGATACGTATCATCTTTCCCGGCCACTAGAGAAACAGCTGCTTGCTTTGGCTGGTGTTCTCTGACCTCACTAGCTCCTCGCTCGATCCCCTCACTCCGGCCGTCAAGCACACCGATCGGAGCATGAGGACTCACCGATCGGAGCATGTGCTCGATCCCCGTTTTCCCCACCATGTGGCCTTATCCGTGATCTATTCTATCGGGTCTGCCGGTTTTCAGTTTATTGCCTGGTTCCTTGTCTATCTGATCTCCACTGTATGAATAATATGAATGCTTGATTTATTTCACCCCTTTATAGGCTCCTTGCAGTGGTAAATGATGCTCGATCTCTCCATAGAGCTGGGACAATCTGTGTGTTCAAACATCAAAATAGAAATCAGATAACAAGTTGTATTTACGTCTTTTGAGCCCTAGAGCATATAGTAGTTCGTTTTTGGAGTGCTATAGGTTGTTGTGCTCGATGTGCGATGTTTTTTTTCTTTTCTGAGCATGTTGTTTTTACCTGTAAGTTCTTACTTCAATCATCTCCTCATCAATCCTTTCTTGTTCCGGGGAGATTCAGGCACCATGATCGGCAGCAACGGCACCGACGTGAGCGTTTCCCTCTCACCTGCCCTAACTGCAACTATCTGGTATGCTAAATTAATTAACCTTTCTTCTGAATTTCTCATGAGTTTTGAAATCATGTGACTGTAACACAAGAACTTCGCAGGATTTCCAGCCGGTGTCAAGTTTGCTCCATCGGACCAGGCCGGAGCTCATAGAGCACCTAGAGTCCATGGTGTTGGTGAAGGAACAAGGAGGCTCCAGAGCACACGCTCTCATAAATCACTTCATACCAACCATTGAAGGAGACATTGGCATTTGCTACACCTATCCTAAGAATCTCCCTGGTGAGATCGACACACACACACACACACACACACACACACACACACACACACACACACACACACACACACACACACACACACACACACACACACACACACACACACACACACACACACACACACACACACACACACACACACACACACACACACTCGCACACCATCATGTATATATGCTGTCACAATTATGTATCAACTACTAGTTTAGGAGTATATATGATCTGTGACATAACTAATCAAGTTTACTTTACTGTTGACATCAATAAAAACCTGGATCTCTGTAATGTGACATATATGTACACATAATTTCATACTACTACCCATCTGCATCTAGCATCTTTCTATGATTTGGTATTCTCTACCTGCACACATCATCCATTGGATTTTAATTTGCAAAAACATGCATTATTAATTTGTTTATGCTACATTGTGCTGAACACACATTTATTCCACCTCTCACGATAATATTGGAAGATGCTTCTCAAGTTTTGAGGCATAGATATTCCTACATATGGTTCCGGCAGACTACCTTTCGTTTGCTATGAATAGTGGTGAAATATGCAAGTAAACATCCTTGTTCTACGGCCTTTCTCTGAGTAGTATACTTATTGTTTTCTGAATTAGATTATGTATAGTGGTGAAATATGCTGAGTATATTGGAAGCAAGTCACTTTATATGCAATATTACAACAGTATATAAACATGTGTCAGGACTTGTTCTATATCATGACTCCTCACACCCTTCTGCTTATACCTAGCTAATTGATCATCCTTAGGTGTGACAAGAGATGGCCATAGCAGGCATTTCTTCCACAGGACAACAAAAGCCTATCCAACTAGCACAAGGACGAGGAGAAAGATCATGTCAGAGCATGGCCAGTGCAGCAGTGAAGATGTTGGGGAAGCGCATTGGCACCGGACCGGCAATACGCGTCCGGTGAATGTGGGCTGTAAGCAGAAGGGGTTCATAAAGATTCTGGTATTGCACAATGTGAAGCATGTGGAGTGAGAGAAGACCAATTGGGTTATACACCAATACCGCCTCGGCATGAACGAGGAGGAGGATGGGGAGCTGGTCCTGTCCAATTAGGTCTTCTATCATTGTCCTGATACGACAATGATAGAACATAACGATGAAAAGGTAGAGGTAACCTCAGAGGCAACACCAAATATCCTCCCTATCTCTGGTGCTGCAGCAGTCACTACAGCTACTATCACCATGGTGCAAATGCAGCAGCACCAAGTGCAGAGGCGGCATGCTCACAGTCACGGCCAGTGCAAGTTTGCACCTGCCAAGATGTTTCAGGAGGTAATTTTGCTTGTTTTTGCCTTCGTTTTGGATTAGGACTTTTATTAAGCCACTAGCATTATATTGAACAAACTAGAGTAGCAATGTATTGGTTAGCTTGGGACGATGCTTTTGAATATGTTTGTGTTCTATACACTTGCACACTATTTAAACAAGCTACTAGTCATAAAATAACCCTTTCATCACACCACCCAGTCTGTTTCACCGTTGGTTCCTTGCTATGGTTCCATGCTACCATTCAATTGGTGTATAACCCAATTGGTCTGAGTATATGGTGTATAACCCCTTACATCAATATATGGTTCATTCCTACCATTCAATTGCCATGTATTTATGTGTGTAAACATGCTTGTTCTATGGTGTTTCTCTGGGTAGTATACTTATTATTTTCAGAATTCGATTATTTAAATTTTTTAAATATATTTGAAGCATGCCACTTATATCTGCAGTATAACAACAGTATAAACATATGTGTCAGGATTTGTTCTATATCATGTCTGCTCAAACCCTTGTGCTTATACCTAGCTAATTGTTGATGTCTAGGTGCGACAAGAGGTGGCCTCAGCAAGCATTTCTTCCACAAGACATCCAAGGCCTATCCAACTGGCACAAGGAAGAGGAGAAAGATCCAGTCAGAGCGCGGCCAGCACAGAAGTGAAGATGTTGGGGAGGCGCATTGGCATTTGCAAAAACATTATTAATTTGTTTATGCTACATTGTGTTGAACACACACTTTTTTGCTACATTGTGTTGAACACACTTTTATGCTACATTGTGCTGAGTACACTTTTATGCTACATTGTGCTGAACACTTTCATGTTACATTGTGCTGAATACACTTTTATGCTACATTGTGTTGAACACACTTTTATCACTAATGCACAACTGATCTTCACCGCCAATTGCTCTTGAATGGATAGTGATGATAACCATCCACTACCAGTTCATAACTTGAAAATCTGAAAATAATTTTTTTTAGAGGGGGAGCAGGGGGTCTAAACAACAACAGTGATGCTAAGACTATCAGCCAAAGGGCCTCTAGTCCAGTTGGTTAGAGGAACCTGGCGGCACTCCTTAGGTCATGGGTTCGACTTCCCGTGGGAGCGAATTTTCAGGCTAAGGTTAAAAAAATCCCCTGGTTAAGGTTAAAAAGATCCCCTCGTCTATCCCAATGCCAAAGCACAGGTCTAAGAAGGCCCGGTCCCAGTCATGGTCGTTCTCACATGGGCTACGGTGCCGCTGTGTATGGGCGGGACAGTCGGGGGTTTTCTCGACCTGCGTGAGAAGCCCTTCTTCTTAATGCAATGCCCGGGGGCTGTCTTACCCCCCGCATATCGAGTTTTTTATGCTGAGACTATCATTGTTGGCTGGTAGCTTCGACCGGTGGTGATATACTTACCACTACTGGTTTTGGGCTTGAACCCGCGGCATTAGTTGCACGGTACAAAATCCCACATGCTCCTTCCTTCTACCAAGCACACTCATCCAGGTGACACCTTTCCCCATCTCTCCCCCCTCATATGTCGTGGCCATTTTTCACCAAAATGCTCAGAGAAGTCTTATATTTGAAGAATGCGCATGACCTTCTTGCTTTAACATTAGTAACAAGCATCCACTCCTTTAAATTTGTAGCTTTTCCATTGTTTTGACGGCTAGATTTCCTTGATTGTCATGCTAGTTACTTCTCCATTTTAGAGAGCACACTTTTCAGTTAGATCTTCAGGAAGGCATTCAAATTATTGTGAATCCATCTTCCAAGGTGTCTATGAACACATTTCATTATATTTCTAGCAAATTACATGGTGTAGTTCTTGCATGGGGTAGAGTAGAGGGTTTTTTCAATAGGGCTATCAGATTCTTGAAAAACAATCAGCAAAAGCTATAAGTATTAAATCTGAACCAAAACTAACTCATCTAGAACTGGAACAAAAATTGACAAATAAACTAAACAGAAACATACTTCATGCTGAAATTACATTAGATGTTGGAATAGATAAAAAATCTTCTCAATCTATGTATGTGCTGGAACAAAAACTTAGCTCATCTGATACTGTTAATTGGCTCATTGCACACACAAAATATGGACCAGCTAAACTGAAACAAAGGAATGGAATTTCTAGGAAGCAACAATGTAATAACAAGTGTTTTTATGCTTTCGCACTAGGTATTGGACCACTGTTTCCAGTGCTATCCACTCTTTTCATTCCAGATTCATTACAGCATATGTATTTATATTGCCGTATGGATACATACAAAAGTAATTGCAGAGTTGTTAGCACTCCTCAAAGCCAGTCAACGTTCCTACAAGTATATACGCCTTTCATTACTGAAATAATGTAAAGACAGAAGGTAGACCACATGATTAAGTTCACTATTATGTGAACCTGAAAGAGAAAGTCTGACCAAGTCATCATAACTAGACCAACTGATTCCTACGGGTGCACCAGGTTAGTGACACATATGCACATGCATATGTATGTGCCTAGGGTTGTTTAGGTGCCTAGGTTATGGCTAGGGTTAGTGGCATTACACATTTGCATATGTATATACTGATGATTAAGTAGAATTGAGTAATTAGGTTGCTAGGGTTAGCCATACATAGGCGTATACCCCGGGTATCGGGCATATCCTTGTATGTATAGATGTCTATTCATTTTAGGTGATTGTGTACAGATATATTTGAGTATGAGTCATGGTACATGCACATACGCGAATATATAGGGTTAAGTACTACTACGGTGGTGGCTACTACTATTATTAGTATTTAATTAAATTAAAAAAGCAATCAAACTACAATTTAAATGGGCACCAAATAATAGAATGGATAGTATGAACAAGTAGAGCTTGATTTTAGAGGAATTTTGGTGGTGGGATCAATTAATTTGGAGCTAGGATGAAAAGATATGATTTATCAAAGATTTAATAAGGAATTCATATGTGGAATATAGGTTTGGGAATTTTTTCTAGAAATTGGATTAATGAAAATGAGATGTAAATGCTTGGGTATAATCACCTAGTTTACTCAAAAAATGGGAATTTTTCTATGAATGGAAAGTGTTTTTTCACTCTCCTATGTGCACTCTCCATGTGTACACAACATTTTCTCCTCGGGTGCATTAGCTGACGCTGAAAGCCCAAGTTTGGTTTTGGTAATTAATGACACGAAGTTGCTAATGCCATTATGTTAAAGTGATTTGAGTTAAGCATAGCAACACAAATGATGAAGAAACAAAGTGGCATAGAGTGGTGGCCACATGATCACAAAGAGATGGAGCTTGAACATGGAAATGAAGATCATAGTGATCAAGCATTTGGTGATGGACAACGAGTAAAGTGATCAAGACAAATGTATAACCATAGGCCGGATTTAGGATAGATAACCAACTATCAAGAGGGGAAATCATGGTATCTCTTGAATCAAGTGCTATTAAGTCAACGTCTTGAGTGTATGCATTAGGATCTAGTAGATTGCTGACATAACTCCTCTGAAGAAAATGTTTATGAAAATGCTAACACACATGCACATGGTAGTGTACACTTGGTGGTGTTAGCATATTTGCAAAGCAGGTGAAGTTTAAGGGGTAGATAGGGGTTTGGGATCCTCTCTCCCTCCCGCCGAGCTTGCGAGGCGAGATTTGGCGCTTTTGTGAAAATGTTGCCTATTTTCCATTACACCAGAGGAAAGTTTCAATAAAGTCATGCGAGTGTTAGGCGCAATTAGGCAGCATCGGACATTGAGCCCACGTCCAACGAGTTCAGCATATATATAGTTAGGTGCAAATAGTCTTGCACGTCGGAGCATTCGATACTCGTGGGCACAGTGGCGAGCTCAAGCGGAGAGTGAGTGTCTAACACTGGGTCACGTCCAATACCCCTAGCATCAGATGTGTTAGGTGGGTGCACTAGGGTTTCTGATCCTTACTGAGTAGCATTCGGTGTGTAGTGGCACATCCAATGCAGGGTGTCTAACACGTCCAACGCATGTTGCAGCTATTCGTTAACGTGTCCCATTCAAAGAGTGACATATGGTAGAAATCTATCACGTGAGGTAGACAAGCGTCAGACACGAGGCTGTGTCTGACGGGCAAGCGTCAAAGCGTCTGACACTCTTGTTTTTGCTCCTAACGGCTAGCCCATGAGTGGAATGTTATAAATAGAAGACAGCCAGGTTTGGGGAGTCCTCTCTTGCCAATCTGAATACTTGAGGCATATTTTGAGCTAGAGAACTTCCTCTCTACTAATCTCCTTGCTTGATTGCTCATCCTAGTGAGATTAAGTGAGATTCAAGTGCAGTGCATTAAAAGTATCATCTAGTGCCACTTGATCCTTGAGTTGGTTGTAGATTTCTTGTTACTCTAGGGTGTTTCCTAACACCCTAGACAACTTAGAGCAGTGGTGGTATTGAGCTCGTGATTGGAGATTATTTCAAGCTTCACCAAGTGATTTGTGAGGGGTTTCTTGAGCCTTCCTCGTGGAAGATCACAATTGGCTACTCTAGTGGATTGCTCGTGGCTTGGAGGATCTCTATCTTGTGAGTGGATGTGTGGCACCCGCTGAGGGTTTGACTTTGGATTGTCATTTAGCTCGTGATTCATCAAGTGGGTGTCTTGCTACAACGAGGACTAGCTTACCAGGAAGCAAGTGAATCTCGGTAAAAAATCATGTGTCATATCTTGCCGTAGATTTCATCTTGTGGGTGCAATTGTGATTGATTCTTGGTTATACATCTACTCATCAACATAGATATAAGAATCCTCACTCACTCCTTTACTTACTTGCTTACCTAGCTAGTTGTTTAGCTTGTATAGCTTTGTTTACAGGTTAAGGAGTAGAGCTAGGTATTGCCTTGGTTTGCTTTAGTGTTTAGCCTTGTACTAGATTTGTGTAGGTGGTTTGCACAACTTAGTTATGCTAGTGCTAGAATTGCTTCGCCATTTGTTTTTCTAACACACATGCTTAGTTGAGCTTGTAGAATTTTAAATAGGCTATATATTCACTCCTCCTCTAGCCACTTGGACCTTACAGAGGCATGGGTCTAGCATTATGTGGCGCAGTTACTCCTAGTGTGCTATGCACTGAGTCTTCCACTATTCTGTAGACCACTTGCTCTCTCTGAGTCTATGTGCACCGAGTCCAAGAAGGAAGGGGAGAAGATCATGGTGGTTGTCACATGGGGTCACCACATCGATGTCACCTTCTCCTCCCATTTGGCTCAAGCCCATCGATAGAAGAAGGAAGAGAGTCAGAAAGGAGGCAGCGAAGTGACGATGACATCAGCTCAACGGTGGGATGGGGCAGCGCAACAGAGTTCATCAGAGATAGTTACACTGGCGGCAACAATGGTTGAAGCTTGACCCTACATAGTGGACAGTGCTTTGGAAGTGATCCTACAATGCCTAGGGTAATTGGTGGTGGTGGTAGTGCTTGAGGTGGTGGCGGCATCTTACTGAGGCTGCAGTAGCGATGCAGTGCTGACCCGATGCCCCTTTGAGGGTTTTTAGTGCACAAGGATGGTTGGCGGGTGGTCAGGATAAGAGAGTGGGTGAGTACAGGGAGGGTGGCTTGGCTTGGTTCTACTTTGGTAGTGGCTAGTAGCAGTGGTGGTGACACACAGTGGGTGGCTTGTAGTGATAGAGTGTTGCGAAAGGGTAGGAGGAGGCTAGAAGTGGTAGAGGAAGTGGAGGTGCCTAAGAGCTTGCTAGATACTCCAATCGAAATATGGCTTGCTGGGAATGGGAGCTCGATGCTTTCTCTCATGGTGAACACGGTGAACCAAGTTAGGGAAGAATGACCTAGGTCTCGGAAGGAAGAAGGAGGAGGGATGAGTGGAGGGAGATGATGTGTTCTAGACCTAGGCGGAGCTTGTGGCGATGAGGGTTGAAGCAGAGGTGCACGGGGAGAGGCCTATCTATAGGTGGCGAGAAGTCATGTCGCTAGTGAGATATTTCTCTGGCGCCCTCTATTATTCATGCATGCGCCATATCTTCTCTTTGCACATGAGTTTTGTACTGAGGTGGTGGTTCATAATGCGCTCTCACGTCTGTCTCTTGGCTAGCGGTGAGTTGCCCCAGAGCACGGCCCTAGCTGTGGCTCGGTGAGTTGATGAACATGTTGACTTAGCCATAGTACTCACTTGATGACTAGAAAGAGGAGTGTGACAACCAGGGTCCACAATGTCCTCGATCACATCTTTAGGTGGATACGAGGTTAGCATTGGCAGTGAATGCGGCAAAGTGCCCACGTTAGGGAAGAAGGAGGTGACATGTAGGGTCATGGTGTTGGTGAGAGGGAAGGAGAGAAGGGGTGCTACTATGCTATTGGGGTGTGTGAGTGGGCCAGCCCAAACAAGAGAGGGGACAAGGGGAAACTTGTCGTGAGCTGGCCTGGTGCAGAGAAGAAGGGAGGAGGGGTGGGCCGCGGCAAAGGCCAAAGAGGGAGGCAAGGGAGAATGAACCCATGGTCATTTTCTGTTTATGAAATTCCCTTGTATTTTTTATAAATAAACTAAGGCACATGTATGCAATTGAAATTCAAGGGAGATTTGAAGTCTGGGAGCTTGGTAAATTTTGTGCGGAGGTCAAGGAGGAGTATTTGGTGGAGAATGAAAAGGGAAATGTGAAGGAGGATCGTTTGATGCTAAAATAAATTATTGGGCAACACACATGCAATCATACAAGCAAGCAATTCAAACAATAAAGCAAGCATTCAACAATCATCTTAGGCACAAATGCATATGGTGAAATTTTAAATGCAAGGTTTTGGAAAATATTTTTAAAAAGGGTTTGTAGGAAAATAAATGGTCAGGATTTTAATTTGTTGTAAAATCTTAAATGGTTCAAAATTTTAGTGGTTTTTCCTCATGATGCAAAAACACGGGTATTACAAAGATATATACACTAGCAGATGCCTTATGTGAACAGCTTGTACATACAATCAGTACTGGTGGTTGACTTAAATGAACCGCCAGTACAAATATATTAACACTGGTGCATCTTAAGTAACCGTTAGTAATATTTGTGATTTCCACTGGCCTTTCACACTAGTGTCACACTAGTGGTGGTGGCTAACGCCAGTAGCGATATGTTTAGAACCGTTGGTGCTAAGCTCCTCGGTAATTGTGATACTCTAGAGGAATACATATAAAAAAGAGAATATGATTTAATTTGCCATACAGTTTAAAAGCAAAACCTAAGAAAACAGGCAACTTCTTTAGAGGTTTTGCAACAACAGTCAAGAAAAAGTATAATTTCTTGATAATTTTCTTGATGGTTTATAACAACACTTAAGCAAATGATAATTTTGTTGGAGGAAAAGAATAGCACTCAAGAAATATGTCATTTCCTTGGAGGTGATTGGAAACTGCCAAGGAAACACCCATATTCCTTGGCAGTTGATTTCAACTTCTAAGGAACATAGGTTTACTTGAGAGTTCACTAGCACCGCCAAGAAAACAATATTTTCCTTGGTGGTTTTGTTTTGGCCCTCAAATTCCTATCACTCTGAGGTAATTCAGGTTGGGTAGTGAGGATCTAATATATTAATAGCTTATCTATAGGAAATTAATCCAGTTAATAAGAAAATGCATCGCTAGTTTAGTTTATCACCACTGTAATACCTCAACCCATTAATAGCATGTAATATATAGTTGTGTAGTTGGCCCATGTAGCCCAAGTGGCACATGTGAAGTTGTTGTTGGTGAGTTTAGGATTACCTTAGAAGTTTAAGAGGGTAAAGGCCAGCCAACTTATAAGTCTTATTGTTCCAAACGTAGCACCTCTAGGTTAACTCTTTTACACGAAACGAGGATGAACGTGTAAAAGAGGTGCTACGCGTATGTAGGCCCGTTCCACGTGCAGAGCTAGGACATATAAGAGTTTTGGAAGTGGATTGTTACAACCACATACAAAGATATATATATAAACTCTCTTCCCACTTACCATTTATAATTCTTGCCATTTTAAACTCCCATCCTGCTTACCATTTATAATTCCTAATTAACAAGTTCTGTGTTCTACGAGTTTCTTTTGTTAAGCTAGCACTTCAAGTTTTTTTAAGTCACAAGAGGTGTGATAACTCCACCTAAATAATCTTCCATTGGTACCTGCGAGGCCGAGAATGGAGGATGCAAAGCACCTATTACAGGGACCATGCTTGAAGGTTACAAAAGTACATGACATGGTTGGAGAGAGGAGGATTACAACACCAACAAAAACAAAAGTAATACAACAACATGGTTCACCTATATGTTCAACCTACATCTAGAGCTAGTGCGGGTACCACAATCCTAACCTTTGCCACCACCAATGAAAAATTATAAAGACCTCTTGTCCACTAGCAGCTAAAATGAGTCATGTCCAACGACAGATAACAACAGTGTAGTTGTAGGGCATTGAGTCAAAACAAACAAGTGACAACCATGAGTTGCATCGCCTGTCAAAGCATCTAGGGTCCAACTGACATCAACATGCACCGTACCATTGGGGAAGGAAGTCCCAAAGGAAGAGTACGATATGGAGGAGAATGGGGAGATCTATAGGGGAGGAGATCAAGGTTCCCACAACCCAACATATGATGAGATGAAGCACTCAAGTGATCTAGAGGATGATAGAGCAATTCATTGATGGGGAACGCCCAACAACAAATAGTGTGTGCAAAAGCAAAGTGGTGGGAGGGTAGTCAGACCAATAATGAGATGGGACGGGACAACACAGGGATGTGCTAGGCGTGGACAAGATTAGTCTACTTGTATTAGTGCCTTCAAGAAGGGAAGTGACATCCATGGATGCCACCATTGATAACCAAAGCACTAGGCTCATAAAGCCTTTTGCCTTGAGACCTTCCCTACTGAAGCAACAAACTCGGAATGGATTTTGCTATGGCACAAACTAAAATCTACAACAACGTATCTAGGGAGGGATATGGAGTAATAGCTGTTGGAAGAAGTTGCAGCGCCTCCAATCGGTGTAACCAGTCGGGTCCACCCGCTCATTGCCGCGAGTGGATTGAGTTTACAACATTCTGACTCGAAACCCTAGGATCAGCACTGTACCAATAATTGATTTCAACTAACTCTTGCAAAAGCATTTACAACCCACTTATATAGGGCGCGGACTCCGACCGAGATCCATTAGAAAAAACCCCATGACGGTGGCGGGATATTCTAGCATATTCCGTCATTGCAGTCTACAACTCATAGGGCTACTTGAGTAATTTTGTACTGCAGGCTCTTCACACACCACCACGTTGGAGTCCTGGTCTTGCCACAACTCGAACCTTCGCCAAGGCTCATAGATCCTCCGCCGTGCAACCGCCAAGGGATCTCCGTCTGCCTCCTGACGGTTCCTCAGCTCATCCCTGGTCGGGTTCAACACGTCCTTCATCGCGCAAGAGACGAAGGATGTGCCCTTCTTCTCCCGTGATCCTCCGCGCTAGGTCGGTTCCTGCACACATGACTCACCATACAATCTGTATCAATGCTAAGTTCGCTCGGGACCTTCGTCCCTCATCGTTTGAAGGTCAGGGATGCGGAGGTCTTGGCTCCTGCGATTGAGCTAAATCCTCTCTTTGACGCAGCTGGGGGTGAAGGCGTAGTTGAGTCTCCAACAATAGATAGGTAGGGTTTTCACCTAGATTCCATATGACTATGGAAGCCAACCCAAAGCGCAACGTAGCATGCCAAACTTGTCGACGACGAGTACTTGTCTTAGAGGAATAGCAATTCTAGAGCCTTGTAGATGCCTAACACACAGAGCTATACGTCCAAGTATTCCATTATGAGTAGGTAGACCATCGACGCAAGATTCCTATAGCGTTGAGGGGCATTAGCGGGCTGCGCGAGCGAGGTGCGCGGGAGCCACAGCCCCTGCCAGCCACACTAGCCATGGCTAGAGCCCTTTGCAGTTTCCAGCATGAGCCCTGGCCAACCCCTACAAGCCACACGACAAGTTCATTTGGAGCTAGACCAACCATGGCCCGGCAAGAAATAGCTGCCCAAACCCAAAATACTAACGTTCGCTATGGAGGATGTGCGAGCATGGGGTGCAGATGCAACATCTGAACACAGGGGGCTTGATCTGCTCAGTCTGCCTACTGCGCCGCTGTAGGCTAGCATGCATGGGGGGTGAGGCCGCCTAACCGCTCGGTGTTCTGCCGCCGATCGCCGCCTGCCTCTGCAAGCGCACCCGCTAGCCGCCATACATGTTCACCTATTGTGCACCGTGTAGCCAAATCTGGTACTGGGATCGCCATATCCAATCCTAGGGGGCACGGATTTGGCACGTTGGCAACCACCCTGCTCGCCATCGGTCATCCTTGCCGCTAATGTGCTAGAGTTCGACATGGGAAAATGAGGAGAGGAGATGAGGGAGGAGGTGGAGTGTACTGGGAGGGAGGCCTTTGTAGACGTCGCCACGAGCCGCCACCCTGCTAGCTGGGGAGCGGCGGCGACGGCCAAAGAGCATGTGCGGTGGGAGGTTTCGGCGACGGTGACTAAGTTGCCGTCGAGTCGCCGTATGATGCGAAGGCAGGCCGCTTTCTTTATTTGACAAATAGACTATATTGATTTTCCAAGTTTGGCCACATTCTTCAAGATATGAACATGATAAATAGAGTTAGGTCTTGGCAAGTCATTTAAGGCCATGTTTGGTTTGTGTTGACTTTTTTAGCACCCATCACATCGAATGTTTGGACACATACATAGAGTACTAAATATAAATTATTTACGAAACTAAAAACACAACTAGCTAGAAAATAATTTGCGAGACGAATCTTTTAAGCCTAATTAATTAGTTCATGATTAGATAAAAACTATAAAAAACAAAAGAACTACAGTACATGATAAATTTTAGTACCTCCAACTGTGGGGGCATAAACCCCTATACCCTCATGGGCCTATATGGGCCGCACCATCAGAGGTGGCTCGGCCCACAGGATGAAGACGTGCGGCGCACGACTGGTCGGCGTGCACCGCAAGGCTACAAGATATTGTACTAAATAGGATACTTTGCTTGTAACTCTGTCCCTTCAGGATATATAAGGAGGGGTAGGGGTCCCCTAGAGGACAAGTCATACACAACACACATTATTCTCTCAATACAATCCAATACAATCAGACGCATAGGTATTACGCCCACACGACGGCCGAACCTGGATAAAAATCTTGTCCGTGTCTTGCGTCACCATCAAGTTCATAGCTTGCGCACCGTCTACCGATAAACTACTACCGTGGGTATACCCCAAGGTAGACCGCCGACTAGCTTTCGTCGACAGTGGCGCGCCAGGTAGGGGGTGTGCGTACAGCTCTCCAGACGAACAAGATGGTCATCATCCTCAACTTCGTGGCTGTGGCGGACGGCTTCACGTTCGTCATCGGCTTCGACAGCTTCACCGCCACGACCATGGAGGAGGCGTAGATCCGATCTGCGCCAATCACTTCTTCATCGACGTCGGCCGCGGCTCCAACCACGCTGGCTACGATTTCGACCACACCAGCAACGTCTCCGACTACGCCGACAACGCGTCGCCGCTTCTCTGCTACAAAGGGAGGCAGATCGACGACACCGACCTGCTCAGGCTATCGACCAAGTTGTGGTTGGCCTACTTGCTCTGACCACGAGTCGCAATAATAATCGCCGCGAAGAACGGCGCTACGACAACCGTGACCACCGTCACGACAACAAGTCAAGCAGCTCTCTGTCCAAAGATAAGTACACTTCTAATATTTTATTTATTTTTGGCATAATATTTTTTATTCTTCAAAACAACTTTTTTGTTAGCCGACTAGTTTTTTCTCCTACACGAGCTTTCTAGAGCCGGTAGTGTCTCCGACTCCTCCCTACACGTGCACGAGATCCGCCCTCTGCGTTCCGGGTGGTCGGCAGTAGCTCTCTGGCGTGGCTGACAATCTTACGCGTGCCTAGGTTCCGCACCTCATGCTGAGTGTTGGCTAGACCAGAGCTGGTACAAGCTCTAGGATGAATTAACTACTCGTGCTAATTTTATAACAAAAAATCTAAAACTTATCTCAGTGCTGATTTTTTATCTAGAGTTTATTTATACATCATGTACTACCTATTCTCTATATTTATTTTTCAGGAGTTTGGCCCAGTCGACAAGCTACGCTCGGAGACTCGTCGACTATTCCCTACGCTGTGTCCGGGGACTGCTCTGACCACCGAGCATGTTTACGTTCCCAACCACGCTCGGGGACTTGTCGACTACTCTCTATGCTATGCTCGAAGACTGTGCCGACCACCGAGCACGTTTACGTTCCCAACCACGCTCGGGGACTTGTCCACCGGTCCCTACGCCGTGCTCGGAGACTATACCGACCACCGAGCACGTCTACATTCTCAACCGTGCTCGGGGACTCGTCTCACTCCCTTCACTGTGTTCGGGGTTTACTTCGATCACTCTCCAACCACAGTTTGGGGACTGTTCTTCTCAGTTACATATGAATTGGACTCATATACAACTGAGGGGTAATTTTATTTTTTAGACCTTGCTACAAGGCTCATACTTCGCCTTCTAGCAAGCTCGGGGACTACATCGGTATGATGCATCTGGCGATGCATCTCAGTTTTAGAATTTCTATGAAGACTTTTTTTTGACCCTGGCACCACGTGCCTACGTCACCTACTACCAGGCTCGGGGACTAAGTGGGCACACTTCACCTTGCGGTGAACATGCTTGCTTTTTGAAAGTCTGTACTTTTCAGAAAAGTAAAGTGGGCACACTTCACCTGGAAAGAAATCTTTTTTGATTAAGAGCACCATGCATTCTTCGAACAACCTACTTCTTCGATGTCAATGTTGATCAACTGTCTCTTGAGTTGGTCAAAATATCGTT
Source organism: Sorghum bicolor (assembly GCF_000003195.3). Classification (NCBI taxonomy): domain Eukaryota; kingdom Viridiplantae; phylum Streptophyta; class Magnoliopsida; order Poales; family Poaceae; genus Sorghum; species Sorghum bicolor. The sequence goes on along the minus strand of NC_012875.2, from coordinate 609,028 downwards.
GCAACTATTTTGGCGACTTTCCTGCTTATTGAAGACGTCAAGCCTCACTGATCGAAGAAGCTCAAGACAGCGTGTTACATCACAATACATGGTGCTCGGGGACTAGCTGTGGAGGTATAAACCCCTATACCCTAATAGGCCTATATGGGCCGCACCATCAGAGGTGGCTCGGCCCACAGGATGAAGACGTGCGGCGCACGACTGGTCGGCGTGCACCGCAAGGCTACAAGATATTGTACTAAATAGGATACTTTGCTTGTAACTCTGTCCCTTCAGGATATATAAGGAGGGGCAGGGGTCCCCTAGAGGACAAGTCATACACAACACACATTATTCTCTCAATACAATCCAATACAATCAGACGCAGGACGTAGGTATTACGCCCACACGGCGGCCGAACCTGGATAAAAACCTTGTCCGTGTCTTGCGTCACCATCAAGTTCGTAGCTTGCGCACCGTCTACCGATAAACTACTACCGTGGGTATACCCCAAGGTAGACTGCCGACTAGCTTTCGTTGCCCTCAGGTGTTTTTTTTTAAAACTTAGGTATGCGTCAGTTTAGTCCCCACGGTCATGCTTATGTCACTGCTTCTCGGGCCCACCAGTTGGAACGTTGGCAACAGCAGTCTGCAGTCCCCACCCAGCAGAGAAGCGGCCCCACGAGATCCTCCCCTTTCACACCTACCCCCCACGCCACGCCGTCGATATCATCTTTCCTCGCTCACAAAGGCCTGCCTCCGCCTTGAGTCCTTCACTGCTTCACCGTGAGCACTGGAGAAACAGCTGCTTTGCTTGGGTGGTGTTCTCCGACTCCTCGCTCGTTCCCCTCCCCTCCGGCTGTCCACTGCAGCGATCGGATCGGAGCTGCATCGCGAAGCACCGCCGACGCCATGTGAGCCGCCGAGCTCCTTTTCCATATTCCCGCTTTAATTTTTCTCTCGATCCATCCATCTCGTGCGTTTCTCGATCTGTTTTCCTTACTAGGATCATCAGATCGATCCCCACCGTGCGGCCTTGTCCATGATTTACGTATAGCTCGATCTGTTCTGAATCGTACTAGCCAAAGCGATCTAGTCTATTCGGATCTGCCAGTTTTCAATTCGTTGCCAGCTTCCTTGTCTTTCCGGTCTCCACTGTATGAGACTATGAGTCTGAATGCTGCTTTAATTTCGCCCCTTTCTAGGATCCTTGCAGTGGGAAGTGATGCCGTTCATAGCTTTAGGGAACAAATCTTTGTGTTCAAAATAGAAATCAGATAAACGCGTTTTGAGCCCTAGAGCGTATAGTAGTTGGTTTCTGGAGTGCTAGCTAGGTTGTTGTGCTCTGCGATGTTTTTCTTTTCCTTTCTGAGCATGTTGTTTTTACCTGTAAATTAATTCTTACTTCAGTCTTCTCATCATCAATATCCTTTCTTGTTCAGGGGAGATTCAAGCGCCACGAACGGCAGCAACGACACCGAAGCCACAGCTTCCCTCGCCTGCCCTAACTGCAATCTGGTATGCTAAATTAATTATTTCTGGGGTGTGCATCAGCAATTGAACCTTTCTTCTGAACTCTCATACATGTGTTTTGAAATCATGCATGCGATTGCAAAAAGAATTTGGCTGGATTTCCAGCCGGTGTCAAGTTTGCTCCATCGGACCAGGAGCTCATAGAGCACCTAGAGTCCATGGTGTTGGTGAAGGAAGGAGGAGGCTCCAGAGCACACCCTCTCTTAAGTCACTTCATATCAACCATTGAAGGAGGCAATGACATTTGCTACACCCATCCTGAAAATCTCCCCGGTGAGATCGCTTACGGAGTATATTGGAAGATGCTTCTCAAGTTTATTCGAGATATAGATATATACCAATATATGGTTCCTTGCTACCATTCAATTGCTATTTGTTTATTTGTGTAAACATGCTTGTTCTATATATGGCGTTTCTCTGAGATGTATACTTATTATTTTCAGACTTTGATTTTTTAAATTTTTAAATATATTTGAAGCATTTCACTTATATCTGCAGTATTACAACAGTATAAACATATGTGTCTGGATTTGTTCTATATCATGTATGCTCAAACCCTTGTGCTTATACCTAGCTAATTGTTCATGTCTAGGTGTGGCAAAAGATGGCCTCAGCAAGCATTTCTTCCACAAGACATCCAAGGCCTATCCAACTGGCACAAGAAAGAGGAGAAAGATCCAGTCAGAGCGCGGCCAGCGCAGCAGTGAAGATGCTGGGGAGGCGCATTGGCACAAAACTGGCAGGACACATGCTGTGATTGTGGGCGGTAGGCAGAAGGGGTGCAAAAAGATTCTGGTGTTGCACAATATCAAGCAAGGGATGCGGGAGAAGACCAACTGGATTATGCACCAATACCACCTCGGCATGAGCGATGCCGATGACGAGAAGGATGGGGAGCTGGTCCTGTCCAAGGTCTTTTATCGTTGCCCTGATGCAACAATGGTAGAAGTAGAACATAACAATGAAAAGGTAGAGGTGACCTCAGAGGCGACATCAAATATCCTTCGTGTCTCTGGTGCTGCGGCGGTCACTGCAGCTACTGTCAACATGGTGCAACAGCAGCAGCACCGACCGCAGAGGCAGGCTCATGGTCAGGATCAGTGCAAGTTTGCACCTCCAAACATGTTTCAGGAGGTAATTTTGCTAGTTGTTGCCTTAATTCTGGATCAGGAGTTTTTATTAAGCCTCTATACTATATTGAACAAAATTAGCAATATATTAGTTTGCTTGAGATGCTTTTGATTATGTCTCTATTTGACACTCTTGCACTGTAATTATGCAAGCTACTAGCTAGTCATACTCACAAATAAGCATGAAATACTCCTTTCTTTTCACCACCCAGGCTATTTTCACCATTCTTTTTTATTAAAAACGAAATACCAATCTGTTTTAATAGATCTATTATGACATGTAGAACAATCAATATGTTTGGTTTATCTCCAACTTTCTAGTAGAGGATGCTGAAGTAAAGTGGAAACACAATACTCATAATTTTATTTGAAAGGAAGGCAAACTTATGGATAAAATTGCTTCCGCAAACCACAAAAGCCATGATCAGACCAATGATATCTTTTCCAATTCAACTAATTAGTGTGTCATCGAATCTAGTTCCTTTAAGCACATAAGAATTTTTCATGGAAATGTATAACGTCATCCGTGCCGTTCTTTTTTGATGCAGGCTGGTGTAGGTGAGCTGGTTTCAGGTGATCAAGGACAAGTGCATGACAATAATCACCACATACCATCACAACATCTTGTCCAATCAGTGCACATGGAACCAGATACTACCTTGTCGTTACAGGTGTGTTAATTATTGTACTATTTTGGACCCTTTTGCTGTATTGCTACTGCAAGTAACCAAGTTCCGGTAGCTAGAGATCATCTGCTAATTTTTCATATATTCTAAAGGAAATGTGTCTTAGTTGGTATTATTTCCGCTGGTCATTTATTACTTGTTCCTATAAGCAGTTAAGAACAATAGCACATAGGTTTTATTTTCAAGGAAATGTATAATGTTATTCATACCATTCATTTTTTATGCAGGTTGGTGTAGGTGACCCGGTATCAGGTGATCAAGGACAAGTGCATGGAAATAATCACCACATACCATCGCAAAATCATGTCCAATCAGTGGACACGGAACCAGTTACTACATTATCTTTAGCTCTCAGTGCAGGTGTGTTCAGTAGTGTACTTTTTTAGACCACTTTGCTGAAAATACTGCTATTGCAAGTAACTATACAAGTTCCGGTAGCTTGAAATCACCTGCTAATTCTTCATATATTCAAAAGAAAATGTCTTAGTTGGTATTATTTCCGCTGCTCATTTCCTTTAAGTACATAAGCATTTATATCAAGGAAATGTATTCATGCCATTGAAATGTATAATGATATTCATGCCATTCATTTCTTTTATGCAGGTTGGTGTAAGTGATGATAGCTTCTACTGTCATACAAGAAGTTTGCAAGGCGGAACAGGAGAAATCATGCAGAACCAGAAGACCCAATGCACACGGGTAGAGTCGTACGTTGAACGACATACACGGTCGTGCACGTCGAGATCGTGGTTGTCTCTGCATCGGTTTGCTAGGCTCGGGTTTAGACAATTTCCTTGTTTAGTTGGACTCTTAGAGAGTTAAATATGGAGTTGTAACAGACGGAGTAATTTAATTAAGGAATAGTTCAGTTTTCCTCTCCTTTTTGCTGTGTCTCTCCCCTCTTGCCCTTTCTTGTCTCGCAATCGCACATTGGCGAGGCGTGCGGACATGAGTTCAGGCTACTTAAATCCCCACCATCATCACAAGACATCTACTCACTCGCGAAGCAGAGAGTTTGTGCTGCAAAACCGTAGCAGTTTTTCTAGTTTAGAGCATCTCGTAAAGATCAGTCAAATCATTTTGTAAAACTAAATATAACTTTTTTTAGAAAAAAAAACGGGCACATTGGTATCCCATGCAACTGCTTTAAACTGAGGAGAGCCGAGTCCAACACCATGTGGAGCCGCATGCCTGCAGCAAGTGTTTTAATTTGGATTGGAGTTTGGGACACACACGGTAGCGGTCTACGCCGTGTCCGACCTGGCACCGTGTGCTGTGGTGGCACAGAAATTTTTTTTCCCTTGCTCCCTCCCTGACCCGAGCACAGGCTTCCGCCGCCGTCTTCTTCAACCAAGTGAAGTGAGACGGCATGCACACGCCACCGCGCTTCTCCGTCGTCCTAAGTCTTGAGACTGCATCACCACAGGCTCGAGCTAGGCCATCTGTCCTTCTCTGTATAGAGACCGCGCGGAAAACAAATGCCCTTTTTTGTTTTACATGCTTTGTGGTTGCTGTTGTTGGTGCGGAACTGCAGATAGCCTAGTATTTCCCTCCTTACCGTGTTCTCCAAGTCCAATGAACAAACTGAATCTTCCTATATCATCCATGACAGCCAAAGAACGCCTAACTTGAATGCTTCACAGTTCAACACATAGATGCCTCCAAAATGATATGTGTTGAACAAGAAACGATGGAGATACTTTATTCAATTCTTGATGTTACAAACTGTGCATGCCGTTGTTGTTAAGATGTTATTATTGACTTATTTTGGGCATCATCCCAATATAATGTTCCCTTCCTAATACCACTTATGATCTCTCTCGTTATCCTAGTCCTTGACAGCCAATAACAGCAGCAGGACCAGCAACGGGCAGCTGACAGTCATAAGTGCCCAGTTCACAATCAGCTGGGTTATTAGGGAAGTCTTGTGCATGTCGATTTGCCATGCGACAGCAGCTCCAGCACTCTGTACCCCATTGTAGAACCCAACATATCTGCACGTATACATGAAGTGGATCAGAATATCTTTTGAGAAAAAAAACTGCCAACCCTTTTCTGCAACTCAGAAGTTACCAAGCTATCCATCTCAAGGATGATCTGGAATATCTATATGGGAAGAGACTTGAAAGTTACTTTTTGGAGGTAGAAGAAAGAGAGAGATTTACTGAAAGAATGATATTTTACACTTCGCTGTCATTAGACATTTACAAGCCGGGCCTGATAGCTATATAAAGGTTCTAACTAACAAATAGGTTGGCGACTATTATGACATGGTGGCGTATGTGTTGAACCAAAAGTTGTCTTTACTAATACTAGATTCCAAAAGCTAGTGTTCCCTCCATCCTGAATAAATTGATTCCAAGAATTATCATTAAGTCTTTTTAAATTTGACCTACTTTATACAAAACGACAAAGAAGTTTCTGACACAAAATAAGCAGTTTTACCAGAAATAGGTTTCAAAAGCCAGAGCTAGGACAAATAAGGCCTAGAGTCCAAGTAAGAATGACTTTTTATCAATATTAACAAGGAAGTTTCAACCAAAAACCAGTATATAGTGCCAGTAGAATCTCCTATATATCAAGACCTCTCATCTATTTGCAATTAATGATAAGATTAGAGGTAATTTACTTATTTGTTTTAATAATTAAAATGTTGCTAACAGCTCTAGCAACTGCCGCTTTGTGCTGTCACACGAAAAGCTGAATGTACCGGCATGGATCGGATGAGGTTTTTTGTTGTTTTTCCCACTTAGCTTTGCAGGGTGGTTTGTCTAGTGGCTTTGTTGCATAGTGCATGCTATTATATATCTAATTAAGCTTGAAGTGGATCAAGATCTGATCCAGAATTCGGTTTTCACATTAGAGGTTTGTGCCCCTTGCAAGCCGCATCCAAAACAAGAGTTTTTATAATTTGTTGTTACATGAAGCGAACCAAGATTTATAGAACAGTTCTTAAATTCCAATATGATCCATCTAGTCATGTAAATTGTTCTTTTTAAAAAATTTGTTATTCGTCTTTGTATCATAATATATCAAAAAAAAATTCCTTGTCCAACTATAGGAACAATTTTGTAAATTGTCAATTATCTTTGTGCCAGCACAAATCAGATTTTGTGGGGTTTAGTGTTTTGTCTAACAGATTTTTTATCCTCAGAACCGAAAATTGCAAACTGTAACAAACTAGAGCTATGATTTTATTTGGTGTAAAATATATGCAATAATCATCGGAATTTTAGCAAGTCTGGTGCCATAATTCTTTGCTGCACATACCTCAGAGATGTCATGTGGATGGTTGTTCCAATACACTCATAGTCACCTCAATCTAGGCATATATTCGGGTGGACTGATAATATTGAAAATTAATTAATTTTAACTTCAATTCACTGTAGTACACATGAGTTGAGATAATTACAAGTGCATACAAACAAGCCCTAAAACTAGCGGCTAGTTCATTTTTCTAGTACGGGAAGCTATTGAATGTAAACTAAAATGGTTCAAACTTTGAGGAGAAATTAAATGACCGTGAGTTGATGAAAAGAAACTAAGTTGCATTGGATTTATTACCTACTGAGCATCTGCGAATCATTTGCTAGGGCGCCAATGATCCAATAGACGAGGCTCTGGAACATGGCGTCCAGTAGCCCGTAGCTGGAGAAGAGTAGAAAAGGGCCAGCGTATCGTCGTCCATCCTTGAAGTCAATAAGCTCTTCTTGCCACTGTCCATCCCTGTACCTGAGCTGGTTGGCGAGGCCTCCTCCCCAAATGGCAGTGCCAAGCACAGTGACAATAGTGACCCCAATGAGCCCCCTCTTCCTGCAGCTGCTAGCGAAGCCAAAGTCAAGCAAGTATCCGATGCCGGCAGAGCCTACCATTCGTGCGCACCAGTAGAAGACGTTATTGAGGCCCTGGGTGCGGAGAGTGAAGAGGACACCGTTGACATTGTTGAACTGGTAGGTGTAGAAGAAGTTGCTGGTCCAGGCAGCAGGGAGCACGAGCAACATCTTCCAATTGGTGAAGAGCTTGAGGATCTCAGTGCCCTCTTTGGCCACTGAGTACGCGAACCCTGTGGCCTTGCTTCCATCATCGCGGACGATCTTGTTGGGCGGCAAGATGAGGAGGGTGAGTGCAGCTCCGATGAGCATGAAGGCCATGAACGCAATGTAAGTTCCGTCGTTAACGCTTGCAGCCTTGCGGCTACCACGGTGGTAGTTGAAAGAGAAAGGAAACAATCCTCCGAACACGCCTCCAAGATTGTAGAGGCACCAAAAGATAGAGATGTAGGTGCCGCGGCGGTCTGCGGGTGGGTAGGAGGTTAGAATGGCACCCTGGGAAGCCCAGAGGAGGCCTGCGCCAGCACCAAGGAGGGTCCCGGCAATGACGGCGAAGGTGTTTGTGTGGTGGTGGTTGTAGTAAAGAAAGGACATGGCATAGAGTGGGTAGGCGAGGGCACCTAGGAGAAGGGTATTGCGTGGGCCAAATAGATTGTGAGCTGCACCACCGACAACGCCGAAGACGGCAAAGCAGGTGTAGAGGGCAGTGTTGGCCTTGTCGATGGTGGCGTGGTCGAGTTGACCACCACCACCGAGGCCGGAGAGCGCGTTGAACATGCCGGGACAGCAGAAGCACACCAGACCTATCAGGAAAACCTGTGCCAACGGAGAGTTGTAGCGAAGGAGGCCGTGCTTGGCCATTTCAGTTGGCAACCCATCCACCTCCACCTCCACCTGATGCTGCGTGACGACCATATCATCAGCCATAATCTTGAGTTGATGAGCTAGCAACCAGTTTGAGAAACGCTATCTGATCCTGCATCAGATACAAGAATGATAAGATTGGATTAGAAAGCTAGCTAGGTAGACTGCAAATAGTAGATGACTAGGTTTCTGCACTACTTTTGCATAGTAGGTGGATTAATTGATCAGCAAACCTGGGACTTAGCTTTGATGAAGGAACAGGCTGCCAAGAATTTATTTACAGTACCAATTTGAGAAAAGCTGCAGACCTGTGTGTATATATATTGAGTGGAAGAGAGGGCACAGCAACGGAGTATAGATAAGGAAATGAATGGAGGAAATGAGGGAAGAAAAGTAGTTAATGGATGGTCAAGAGAATGCAGTGCACAGACTTGACTAAGTTGTAGTCCAGCAGAACTGTTTCCATTTTGTTTTCATACTGTTCGACCTTTCAAACATGTTATATTGATGTACTAGCTCTCTTTTCGTTATTATTACGAATACTGCATACTTTATTAGTAGATAACAGTTATTTTTGTGCCGGTAATAACTGCAAATTTTGGTAATGTTTAAAAATCTATCATATTATATATGTTTTTCGGATTATGATGATATCATTTACATGGTTTTACAATAAAATCATTGTGAAACTTACAAATGGTACTAGCACTACTACAGAATGAGGCATTGGTCGATGCCTAAAATGGCCAAAAACCTCGGCCTTTTTGCGGCCCGGGGTTAAAGACCCCTTTAGCACCGGTTTGTGTCACGAACCGGTGCTAAAGGGTCCTGCCCAACGGCTACTGACATGTGCTGTCGGGGCAGAGACCCTTTAGCACCGGTTCGTGTTACAAACCGGTGCTAAAGGGGTCCCTTTAGCACCGGCCAGAGCCACGGGCCGAGGCAAACCCTTTAGCACCGGTTTGTGTTACAAACCGGTGCTAAAAGGTAACCCTTTAGCATCGGTTTTTTCCCTGAACCGGTGCTAAAGGTCCAGTTTATAGGCCGGCTCCCTCCTCCCCTCTGCCCATTTGAAACCGAGAGCACCATTGTTGTTCTTGGAGCTTCTTCTTGCTTGTTCTTCATTTGTTCTTCATCTCCAACGCCCATTGTTGATCTTCTTCGACTCCGTCATCGTCTCTTCGCGCTTAGAGGTGACTAACTTCAGCCTTTCTTGTCTTTTTCATGTTGTTTTTGGCTTGTGATGTTCCCATCATTTTTTAGCTCAAATCCACTTTGTTATTTTGAATCATTCACATGAATTAGTATCCATATATATATATATATCATATTTCATGGTTGACCTAGTTTTAATGTATTTTGCAAGAATGAATTATAGTATATTTTTATGATCATAGAAAGTAGGATAGTTCAAATTAATTGGTTTGTTAATATCACTTGATTTATTTTTATTACTACATATAATGTCCATTGTATCATACATGTTTACTAGTAAATGTGGAATTTATAATTGTTTTAAAATTGAGTATGGATAGTAGATGGCAACCGTGACCGGGTCTTCAGTCTCTCAACGGGTTCAAAAGCGATACCGTCCGGAACTCCCTCTCATTACTTGTGGCAAGTGTGGGCAGAAGATTTTGATGGAGTACAAAGTGTCGAAAGAGGGAGTAAACAAGGGTCGTATATTCTACAAGTGTCCAGATCGTAATGTGAGTTATTTCCAGACATTTGCTTATATATGTGCATATTTTTTTAAATGATATTAATTAAACTTTTGATTCTCTCTTTTAATTTCAGTGAGACGGTACCGGCGGATGTACAGGTTGGTACTGGGAGGAAGAATACATTGAACACATTAAGAAATCTTTTGCACAGGTGGTTAAGGCTGAAGGTGGTGAGGCAGTGAGCCGACGAAAGAAGTTCAATGATGTTGATCAAGCGAATGATCTACCTATTATAGTTGGGATCGGACGCGAACTAATTATGTTGCTTAAGTGCATTTTAGTTTTGTTTTTTTTAATGCTAGTTGCGATTGTATTTGTTGTAGCCAAGCTTTTCTAAATTAATCAACTATGTATCTTAGACATGTTGTGCAATAAGATGAGAAACTATATGTGTGCATGGTTTTCATAATATATATGTTATCTTTAATGCAGATGGTAACACGTAATTGGATGTATAATACCGATCGGCGCTCCGAAGAGTTCATTAATGGCGTGCACTATTTCTTAAGTGTGGCCGAGTCAAATAAGAGGGACGGTTTCATGTGCTGTCCATGTGCCGTGTGCAAGAATTTGACGGAATATTCTAACTCAAGAACTCTTCATTCACACTTATTAAAGTCTGGTTTCGTACCAAACTATATTTGTTGGACCAAACATGGAGAAAGCGGGATTATAATGGATGAAGGTGAAGAAGAAGAAGAAGAAGAATTGGACCATGCCAATATTATTGCTCAGTACGGTGGCTTCAATGATGTTGCAATGGGGGGAGATAATGAAGAAGAGGTGGCGGCAGAAGATGATCGGGGCGATGATGCTTTTGGTGATGCCATCCGTGATGCACAAAGAGAATGTGATAGTGATAAAGAGAAAGCCAAGTTCGAGCGCATGCTAGAGGACCACAGGAAATCGCTATATCCCACCGCTGAAGAGGGGCAAAAAAAGCTGGATACCACACTAGAATTGCTGCAATGGAAGGCAAAGAATGGTACATCTGACAAGGCATTTGGGAAGTTATTGAAGATCATAAAAAAGATGCTTCCGAAAGGCAACGAATTGCCCACCACTACGTATGAAGCAAAACAGGTTGTCTGCCCTTTGGGATTAGAAATCCAGAAGATACACGCATGTCCTAATGACTGCATCCTCTACCGTGGGGAGGAATACGAGAATTTGGATGCATGTCCAGTATGTAAGGCATCACGGTATAAGATTAGACGAGATGATCCTGGCGATGTTGAGGGTGAAGAACGTCATAGGAAGAAAATTCCAGCCAAGGTTATGTGGTATGCTCCTATAATACCACGATTAAAACGTCTGTTCAGAAATAAGGACAATGCAAAGTTGTTGCGGTGGCATAAAGAAGACCGTAAGATAGACAATATGCTGAGACACCCTGCCGATGGATCCCAGTGGAGAGCGATAGACAGAGAATTCTCAGATTTTGCAAATGATGCTAGAAACTTGCGGTTCGCCTTAAGTACAGATGGTATGAATCCTTTCGGTGAGCAGAGCAGTAGTCACAGCACTTGGCCAGTTACTCTATGTATCTACAACCTTCCTCCATGGCTATGCATGAAGCGGAAGTTTATTATGATGCCGGTGCTTATCCAAGGACCGAAGCAACCTGGCAATGACATAGATGTCTACCTTAGGCCATTAGTTGAGGAACTTCAACTTTTATGGAGCAAACCAGGAGTTCGCGTGTGGGATGAGTACAAACAAGAGCACTTTGACCTGCGAGCATTGCTGTTTGTAACAATCAATGATTGGCCAGCTCTGAGTAATCTTTCAGGCCAGTCAAACAAGGGATATAATGCATGCACACATTGTTATGAAGACCTTGACTGTGTATTTTTGAAAAAATGTCGAAAGGTCGTGTACCTTGGCCACCGACGGTTTCTTCCTGTGAACCACCCAGTACGAAAGAAAGGCAAGCATTTTAAAGGCAAGGCAGACCACCGGACCAAACCTCTCAATCGAACCGGGGATGATGTACTCGAAATGGTCAAGGATATAAAAGTGGTATTTGGAAAGGGACGAGGCAGCGAACCTATTCCCAAGGATGCTAAGGGACACGTACCCATGTGGAAGAAGAAATCCATATTTTGGGAGCTACCTTACTGGAATGTCCTAGAGGTCCGCAACGCGATCGACGTGATGCACCTGACAAAGAATCTTTGTGTGAACTTGCTCGGATTCATGGGTGTCTACGGGAAGTCTAAAGATTCACTTGAAGCACGACAAGACTTGCAGCGCATGAAAGAACGAGACAACCTGCATCCAGAAAAGACAGATGATGGACGTCATTACTTAAGCCCTGCTAGCTACACTCTGAGCAAAGAAGAGAAGGAAAGCATGTTTGAATGTCTTAGCAGCATCAAGGTCCCATCTGGATTCTCCTCCAATATCAAGGGAATAATTAATGTGCCAGAGAAGAAATTCCTAAACTTGAAGTCCCATGACTGTCACGTTCTAATGACGCAATTGCTGCCGGTCGTTTTAAGAGAAATTCTACCTCCACACGTACGTCTAGCCACCGTAAAGCTATGTGCATTCCTCAATGCAATTTCTCAGAAGACAATCAAATCCAGAGCAACTAGCTACTCTGTAGAATGATGTCGTTCAATGTCTCGTCAGCTTTGAGTTGGTGTTCCCTCCATCCTTCTTCGATATCATGACACACCTCCTAGTTCATCTGGTCAAAGAGATTCGTATTTAGAGCACTCCAACACTTTTATTATTTTTGTAGTATTCTTGTAATATATATTCTTGTAGTATTTTTAGTATATATTTGAAGTATATTATTCTTGTATTATTCTTGTATCATATTTTATTTCTAGTGTGTTGTATATATTATTGTTTGTACTATTATTCTTGTATTATTCTTGTATTATATTTTATTTTGTAGTGTTTTGTATATATTATTGTTTGTACTATTATTCTAGTATTATTCTTTTAGTATATTATTCTAGTGTATTACTAGGCTTAAGATTCTAGTATTATTTTTTAGAGCACTCCAACACTTTCATTATTTTTGTAGTATTCTTGTAATATATATTCTTGTAGTATTTTTAGTATATAGTATGTATGTATGTTCTATTTTTTTATATATGTATTATTTTTTGTATGTATGTATATTATTTTTTGTACATATACACACACATATATATGTAATATTTTTTGTATGTATGTATTATTCTAGTATTGTTTTTTATTCTAATGTATTACTTGGCTTAAAAGATCCTAGTATTATTTTTAGAGCACTCCAACACTTTCATTTGTAGTAGTATTAGTGTATTTCTTATCTTATATAGAATATATATATGTATGGTTGCAGACATAGAAATGGCTGACCGTCCTCATGATGATCCTGATTATATGGAAGCTGCCATTCAAAATATAATCGACGACGGTAGTCAGTACTTCGTTGATTACCACGACATCATGCAAGGCAATCCTACTGAGCAACAAGAGGGCAATGCCCCTGAGCAACAAGAGGGCAATGCCCCTGAGCAACAACTTATCGTGCAACAAGAAAAAAATACTGGCGAGGTATGTAAATGTAAACATATATAAATAATGCATCTCTTACATTAGGTTTTAGACTTATTACTTGGTTATTAATTTCGTATTTTTGTTTCTATATGTACGTGTAGCCTTCTGGATCGACCTCTACGGGGAGAAGCATACCTCCACGAGGGCCAAAGAAGCCGTTGGAGGGCCGCTATGTAATCTCTGAGTTTGAGATAGCTACAGGCAAACCACTTGGTGAGCATGCAAATAAATATGTTAATCACTGTGGATATCTTGTGAGAGATCAAATACCGATCAGTTGTCGTGAATGGAGAGAGAAGCGAGGTGCTCCTGAGATCAGTTTTGTCTCTGATCGTGACAAGGAGTTAGTTTGGAAAGCCGTCACAGACGTTTTCACCTTCGACACCAACGATGAAGAGTTGAAGGTGCGAATTTATGACTGGACTATGAAGAAGATGGCAGTACTCTTCCAGAATTGGAAGAAGTCTTTGTACAATAAATATGTCAAGAAAAACGAGACTCCAGATTTCAACCTCAAGCAATATGTAAAGCTGAGGGCCTTCTGGGATGACTTTGTGCAGTACAAAACATCAGAAGAGGGCGAGGAACGAGCCAATAGAAACAAAGAGAATGCCAGTAAAAAGGCATACCACCATCATATGGGATCAGGTGGTTATAAGAGTGCTGTTCCCAAGTGGGACCGAATGGAACAGGAGCTGCTTGCTAGGGGGGTCACACCCGAGACAATAGCAAAGAATTGGAGCGAGCGCTCCAAGCATTGGTTCTACGGTCATGGGGGAAGCGTGGACCCAGACACCGGGGCGCTAGTTTGGGGCCAAGAAATCTCTAGAGCAGCAGAGAGACTAGTCCGTGCACGAGAGGCGGTTCAGTCTGGTGAGTTCAGGCCTAACAGGGAGAAGGATGAACTCACCTATGGGCTTGAAAATCCTGAGCACGGTGGGCGTACGAGAGGCTATGGGGCAGTTCTGTGGCTGCAATCATTCCAAGCCGATCAAGATACCTACAGAAGCCGCCAGAGAAAGAAGGATGAGGAGGCAGAGCGGATCCGCCGCCTGGAAGCTTTTGTTCTGCAGTCACAAGAGCGCGAGAAAGCTCGTGAAGAATGGATGCAGGCAGAGATTCAAAGGCAAGTGCAAGCAGCACTTAGTCAAATGACGAAAGGGCAAGGTACATCACAGCCTGAGGTCAATGTTAGCCCCCCAGGCCAGTTGAAAAGCAGCTGCGCATCCACGGAAGTACCAACCATTCAGGATGACACGAAGCTACACTTCCCCGTGGATGATGTCACAGAGGCTTTTACTACCTGTGAGCTGCATGTACCAGATGGGAATGCCACCAAAAAGGTGGCTATCGCTGTTGTCAACCCTATCGACCGAACGGGCACTCCAAGAATCCATAATCGACCAGTACCTGGTGGATATGCTAGCGTCTCGGTTGATAGGGTTGAGAAAGGTTGTGGCAATGTGCCACTAGACATAGAAGGGGGAGACGGAGAGAAGACCTTAGGTGAAGCTGAGAAGACATTTATTTGTTGGCGCAAGCGCTTCATAATTATTCCTCAGCATAGGTTTGTGTGTGATTTTACTTCTTATATTATTTATTATGTATTGAAATTTAAAAAAAGTTTACTCACAAAACTTGTAATTGTTTTCTTTGCAGGGACTCCTCCAACCTAAGTCCAGTTCTCTCCCCAGCGCATCATAGTGCTGCGGGCGGTGACAATGCTGGATCTCCTCCAACACCTGCGGCGGCCACACCGACCCCGCCACCGCCTCCACCACGGTCTCCACCTCCTCCACTGAGGTCTCCAACTCCACCGCGTTCTCCAACTCCTCCACCGCGTTCTCCAACGCCAAAAAGATCGGCCCCACCCCCTCCACCGCCTGCACCGCCCTCTCCAAAGAGTGCACGGTCGGTCCCCTCGCCTCCAAAGCGAGGTAGTAAGAAGCGGTCCGTCCAAGAAGGACCGAAGTCATCGGTCCCACCTCCAAAGAAGGCTGCCTCAGCAAAGAGAGCTAAGACGCCAGAAAAATTACCTTACGAAAAGAGTGAAGAGGAGGTAATTGCTACATCTAAAGCTGAGGTCCAACAATTTTTTGATAAAATAAAGGAGGAAAGGAAAAAACGGCTTAACCCAGAAAAGCCGTACTTTTATGTGAAGCCATCGGAACTGAGGCAGAAGGTGGCGGACCATCAAAAGAAGCAACGCGAAGCTCAAAAAAAGCCAGCACTTTCGGACTATGAGCGGTCTCTGGTCAAGTCTTCACAGCCTACTAAGAAGAGAGTAGGAAAGGGGGTCCCACAGCTCGGAGAAGTATCAAAACCGGTGCCCCCTTTGATTGTGCCAAATCAATACGGCTCAAATGAAGACTTGATGCCAAAGAAATCCTTAGCGTTGTCTGAGCTAGACTCGCTTGAGAGTTACTTTGGACAGAGCGGTTTAAATATAGAAGAAATTACCGCCATTCTTGGATGTCATACATTTGAAAAAGCCGAGGTAGTTGATCAATGGAGGGCAAGATATGAACCGGGCAGGAGTCTATTCGACCCTAAGCGTTTACACGAGCTCGGCACACAAATGTTTGCAATAAACAAATGGTGCATTGAGGCGTCTAAAAGGGGAGAGAATTGGATTTCTGTTCGTATTAGACAACATCACTACTTCCGTGGAGATGACCTCATATACGTGCAGTTCGAAGAATTGCACCAATTATGCCACCTCGACGCTCTTGACAAATCTCTTGTCAGCTGCTTTTGTCTGTAAGTATTTTTCCTTTTTATTATACTTCTAACTTCTTTAATTACATGTATATAATCCTTACACACTTAGGATTTGTATGTATATATGCAGGCACCAAATGAGAGAGCTCAGAATGAGAAATGACAATAGTATTGGGTTCGTTGACCCTTATATTGTTTTCAAGGCTCCGCAGGCAGTGTGGACAGCAGATTATGAGACAGAAATCTGCACCAATCTTATGAGGTTCTTTGTAAACCAAAAAGAAAAACAAAAAATACTCTTCCCCTTCAACTTCGAGTGAGTTATATAGTTATTAAGTGCATGCATATTTTATTTTACATTATAGGACTGACCCTATATATGTGTGTGTAAACAGCTTTCACTGGATACTCATGGTCATTGAAATTCCCAAGAACCGATTGATAATCTTTGACTCAATGAGAAAACCACAAGAAAATTATCAACAAATGGTAAACGTTATTCTATTCAAAGGTACGTAATGTCGATCTCAGCTACAAAAATATCATAATATGACTCTGTAATTATTAGTTCACGATCCACAATGGCTGTGTATAGGGTTTGGGAAAGATTCATTGACCGTGAACATCTCAGTGGATGTAAAGCGCCGCTTAACATAATACATCCACAAGTAAGTTCTACTAGCTAACAAACTTTCGCTAACTTTTAGCCTTCTTATTGTCGTGGTCATGAATATTTATATATATATATATACATCGTACAGTGGTGTTTAAGACAAGAAGGGGGGAACAATCTATGTGCATATTACGTGTGCAAATTCATGATGGCACAAGTCAATCAAACACCCACAGAGACGCTCAGAGTACGTTACATGTCTCTTTTCATTATCTCCTGAATTATATTGAATAACTTAGATAACTAATACCTTTTTTATTTATTTCAAATTAAAGACGGAATGGCTGAGGGAAAAGGTCCTACAACAAGACCGAATCAAAGCTATCCAAGAGACGATAGCAGGATTTCTCCGCGACCAAGTGATCAATCCAAACGGCGAGTTTCACTTCAACGGCAACGAAACTCTTATACCAAACAACGATGATCATTTGTATCGTTTGTAGACATTGGGAGAACAAACTCTATGTATATATGTGTTACGAATTTTGTACATATAAAACTATATATATATAAAGCTTTTTACATATATATTTAATTTTTGATGTGGTCTATTCATTTTATTATAGGCAAAGCTTAACTATTAAGCTTAGCCTATAATTTTCATTTATATATGCTTAATATACGTGTAATATAAATATATTATTGTATCAGCAAAACATGTATTGAAAAACCTATTATTATATATTATATATAAACAATAAACAGAACCGAAGAAGTGAACAAAAAAAAAGAAAAAGAAACCCTTTAACACCGGTTGGTAATACCAACCGGTGTTAAAGGGTCCTGCAACGTGGCAGCCCTGGCAGGACCCTTTAACACCGGTTGGTGTTACCAACCGGTGTTAAAGGGGGGCTTTAGCCCCGGTTAACGGAACCGGGACTAAAGGGTGGGCCTTTAGTCCCGGAAGGGCAGCACCGGCTCGGGAACCGGGGCAACAGGCCCTTCCCGACCGGTGCTAATGCCCGAACGTGTGGCAGTGTAGAGAAAAGTGCCCAGAGTAGCCATGTTTGAATATGCTATAGCTAGTTACTAGTTGGCTAAAAGTTAAGGTTGACTAGCTAGTCAGCAAACAACTAGTTTTGAAGACTTGGCAAAAAAGCCCACGAATAAATCCTTCTGTTTGGAGGCACTAGAACTAACTTGAGCTAAAATTAGCTAGCTAGTAATTAGCTCATGGTGTCTAAACATATCCTAAGTTACCTTAGGCGGTCAGCTCTGACACGATATTCCACTACCATCCCTTTATTTTTGGTCAACAGCCTAGAACTTGGCTTTGATTAAAGAACAGGCTGCCAAGAATTTATTTACAGTAGTAGTTTGAGAAAAGCTGCAGGCCTGTGTATATATATAGACAAAAAAGAGAGTGTAAAGTTGGGTTAACGAGATGACTGCTCGGGTCTCTCGTTGTGTGTTATATGGGCAGGGAAAAGCCTCCTACATGGCAGTACAGATTTGGTTACAACCACCTCTCCATAAATCACTCTCAATCATATATACATTCCAAACTCTATGGTACAATGTAACCTAGACTAATTCTATAATCTAACACCCCTTCTCAATTTCAGCCAATAACAAGGTTGAGATTATTCCTAAACGCTTTCAACTTCACAACTGTTATTGGCTTCATAAAGCCATCAGCTAACTGATCATTATTTGTATGTATGTACCTGATTGCATGTAACTTCTGAGCCACTCTTTCACAAACGATGATGCTTAGTGTTTTTTTTCTGATGCTGATTGGGCTGGCGATGTTGATGACAGGAGATCAACAGGGGGTTTCACAGTATTTCTTGGACCAAATTTGATCTCCTTGAGTTCAAAGAAGCAACCTACAGTCTCACGGTCAAGTACCAAAGCAGAATACAATTCTCTAGCGAATGCAACAGCTGAACTTATGTGGGTGCAAAAGTTACTTGGTGAACTCAAGATAGCACATCAGCCTGTGACGAGATTATGGTGTGACAACTTTAAAGCTCGGTATTTATCTGCTAATCCGGTGTTTCATGCAAGAACTAAACACATTGAACTAAACGCCTACGCTCCGGCCCAAGCCTCCGGCGACGGGCCTCCGCTTCGCTCCGTCAGAAGCCCGGCCAATATCCTGAAATGAATTTGGAACAACTCCAACAAACTCCACCTTGAGACAAATTCATCTTGTATCATAAATCAACCCTTCATCCTGAACACAACAAAGATAGAAAACCATTGGTGCCAACCATAGTCTCTTGGAGTCTTGGACTATCTAATTAAACCAACTAAGCTTGAGCATAGCTCAAACTTAGCAACAGGAACTGCCTTTGTCATCATATCAGCAGGATTATCATGAGTACTAATCTTGCATACCTTTATCTTACCATCTTCAATCACATCACGCACAAAATGATACTTGATATCTATGTGCTTAGTTCTCTCATGGAACATCTGATCTTTAGTGAGATAAATTGCACTTTGACTGTCACAGTGCAAACTTATGCAAGATTCATCTCCACAAAGCTCAGTTTACAAACCTTTCAGCCATACTAATTCTTTACACGCTTCACAAATAGTCATATATTCTGCTTCAGTAGTAGACAAAGCAACAACAGACTGTAAAGTAGCCCTCCAACTCACAACACAACTGCCAACAGTAAACACATAACCAGTAAGTGACTTCGCCTATCCAGATCAGCAGCATAATCAGAATCTACATAACCAATAAGGCCCTTATCAGTTCTTCCAAACTTTAAATAGGAATCTGTTGTGCCTCTGAGGTCCCTGAAAATCCACTGAACTGCCCTCCAATGTTCTTTGCCAGGATTAGACATATATCTACTAACAAGACTCATAGCATATGACAAATCTGGACGAGAGCAAACCATGGCATACATCAAAGACCCAACAACACTAGAATAAGGAACCCTTGACATGTACTCAATCTCTACATCTATACTAGGACACTGAGCAGGTGACAACTTAAAGTGAGGTGCAATAGGGGTACTAACAGCCTTAGCATTTTGTATGTTGAAACGCTGAAGAACTTTCTTGATATAATTTTGTTGACTAAGAAATAGCAAACCAGATTTTCTGTCTCTACTAATTTCCATACCAAGAATTTTCTTAGCACTACCATGATCTTTCATTTCAAACTCACTACTCAACAACCTTTTTAACTTAGTGATTTCAATCTTACTCTTGGCAGCAATCAGCATATCATCAACATATAACAGCAAATATATAGGTGATCCATTGACATGCTTGATGTAAACACAGCTATCATATTTAGATCTTTTAAAACTGTGTGACAACATAAATGAATCAAACCTCTTGTTCCACTGACGAGGGGACTGTTTCAAACCATACAATGATCGCTTCAACTTGCACACATATTTTTCCTTGCCAGGCACTATGAACCCTTTCGGTTGGTCCATGTATATGTCCTCCTCAAGCTCTCCATGCAAAAACACAGTCTTCACATCTAACTGCTCAAGCTCAAGATCATGTGAAGCAACAATACTAAGGAAAGTACGAATTGAACTGTGTTTTACCACTGGAGAGAATACATCATTATAGTCAACACCCAGAATTTGACTGTAGCCTTTAGTAACTAACCTTGCCTTATATTTTGGAGGCTCACTTGGAGATAGACCCTCCTTTCTCTTGAAGATCCATTTGCAACTGATGGTCTTCTTTTGTTTAGGCAAAGGTACAACCTCCTATGTGTTGTTCTTCTCAAGAGACTGCATCTCCTCATACATAGCAGAAATTCAATTCTCACTATCACCACAACGAACAGCTTCTTTATAGGTCGCTGGCTCATGAACATTCTCCACCTGTTCAGCACAACTCAAAGCATAGTAAGACAAATTACATTCTTCAATGAGACGTTTAGGAGGGGCGACTATCCTTTGTGACTTGCGTTGAGCAATAGGCAATTCCTCCTCTGGCTACAAAGTAGGAGTTTGCTGAACATCATCATGAGCATCACCATCAGCAACATCATTGGAATGGTCATCATGCTCATCAGCAGGCTCCACCTGCACACCTATATCATCATCAACATGCTCCACCTGCATGCGCATACGCTGCAACTCTTTTTCTAGAACATGATCTGATGTTAAACTATTAGTAAACATCACAAATTCATTGAATTCAACATTTCTGCTCATAAAAGTCTTTCCTGTTTCAAGATTCCACAATTTATAGCCTTTGACTCCTGAACTATTACCAAGAAAAAGACATTTGACAGCTCTAGACTCTAATTTTTCATTATCAACATGAGCATAAGCAGTGCATCCAAAGACTTTCAACTGTGAGTAATCAGCAGGCATACCAGACCATACCTCAATGGGAGTTTTCTTATTTAGTGGAATAGAAGGCGGCCTGTTTATCAAGTAGCAGGTAGTATTAGCAGCTTCAGCCCAAAAACTCTTGCTCATCCTTGCATTAGACAGCATGCAGCAGGCCTTCGATATGATGATCCTGTTCATACGTTCACCGACACCATTCTGTTGTGGAGTATGGGGTATGGTGTGATGCCTAACAATGCCTTCCTGTCTGCAATAATCATTAAAGGCATGCGAACAAAATTCTCCACCATTATCAGTATGAAGCAATTTTACCTTCCTTTCAGCTTGCCTTTCTATCATTACTTTCTAGTTCTTAAAAGTAGCAAAGGTATCATCTTTATGTTTCAGAAAATAAGGCCAAACCCTTCTAGAGTAATCATCAATAATTGTAAGCATATAACGAGCACCACCAAGTGAGAGCTTCCTAGAAGGACCCCATAAATCAGCATGAACATAATCAAGAGTACCTTTAGTGGTGTGAACAGAAGTGTTGAAATGTACCCTTTTATGCTTCCCGAAAATGCAATGCTCACAAAACTTGATTTTACTCGAAGTGCAGCCATCCAGCAGGTTTCTCTTCATCAATTCTGCCAAACCATGGTGACTCATATGTCCTAAACGCATGTGCCAAAGGTCAGTTTTACAAGGTTCATCATTTGTAACAGCAGCAATAGTGGAATTAGAACCAGGTAAAATACACCCTCTAAAGACATATAATTTTGCGGAATTAAGATCACCTTTCAAGCAGACAAGAGAACCTTTCGATACCTTTAGGACGCCATCTGAACCGGAATATTTGTAACCTTATGCATCAAGTGTGCTCAATGATATAAGATTTCTGGACATCGCTGCTACATACTTGACTTTTTCAGCGTGCGTGTCATGCTATCATCAGTCTTGATCTGAACTGATCCAATCCCCACGATGTCACATGGGTTATCATCTCCCATACGCACAACATTCCCTTTCTGCACAGGCTTATATGAACTAAACCAATTTCTGTTAGTGCAAATATGAAACGAACATGCGGAATCAAGAATCCATTCATCATGACCAGCAACACAACCAGCAAATACTACCAAACAATCTCCAGAATCATCATCAGAAGCAGCAGCAGCAGAGACCTTACCAGCCAATTTGTTTTTCTTCTCCTTATTCTATACTTTTCTACAATCCTCAACATTATGATTTTTCAGCTTGCAATAAACACAGAACTTTTTATTACCATGCGGCTTGGATTTTGAACGGCCTCTCCCATTTGAGGATCTGTTTTCAGTTCTGCCTCTCACATGCAAAGCTTCGCCCTTTGAGGATGACGTCACATCATTCTGCACCATGACTTTCATCTTCTCCCTAGACTGGAGAGCCTCATAAACTTCCTTTAGGGTTAGTTCATCACGACTAATAATTATGGTGTCACGAAAATTTGTATACGAATTTGGCAAAGAACATAACAGTAGAAGACTTAAGTCCTCATCACTATACTTCACCTCCATCGACGTTAGGTCGGCCACGATCTTCTTGAATTTAGCGAGGTGGGTCATCACCAAATCCTCCTCCTTCATCTTCAGAGTGAACAGTCACATCTTCATCTGCATCTTACTCGTTAGATCCTTGGACATACAGATCGATTCCAGTTTCGTCCATAGTTCTGCAGCAGTTTTCTCCGTCAAACACTCCTGCAAAATATCATTATGAAGATATAATTGAATTAGGGCGAGCGCCTTCTGATCCTTGCGAGTCTCCTCAGCAGTCCACTCAGCCTTCCTC
This sequence comes from Sorghum bicolor, assembly GCF_000003195.3. NCBI lineage: Eukaryota > Viridiplantae > Streptophyta > Magnoliopsida > Poales > Poaceae > Sorghum > Sorghum bicolor. The sequence continues at coordinate 586,238 of NC_012875.2, read as the reverse complement.
CTGCTGAAACTGTCCAGCGCCTGATCATAGTCATGGGTCTGCGCCAGAATCCCCCACATCTTGACTTGCCATAGCGAGAACCGCGTGTCGTAGTTCAGTAGCGGAAGATCGAACTTCATCGACGTCGTCATGAACCCTAACAGCAACCAAAGCTCTGGTACCACTTGTTATGAACGACGTATAGGAATATGAAGTAAACCAAATCAATCACAGCGAAGACACACGATTTACGTGGAAAACCCTTTCAATGCGAAGGGGAAAAACCACGGGCATCAGCCGGCAACAATCTCACTATCTCAAGAGTTTTGGGTTACACGCCTATGGTGGCTTACAAGAGAATCAAGTCTCCATGAAACCCTAGTAAGGGTATATATACCTACGCTCCGGCCCAAGCCACGGCGACGGGGCCTCCGCTTCGCTCCGTCAGAAGCCTGGCCAATATCCTGAAGTGAATTTGGAACAACTCCAACAGATTGAAGTAGAGCAAACTCTTCTTGATTTCCTCCCATACCGCTACGTGGGCACCAGCAGTCCGTCAGAAATTGAGTAGTCCAGGAGCACCCTCAGTTCTTTGCACTCGCCTAGCTTCAAGCAATGTTCGTCATGAGTCAAGAATTAGTACCTATTTTTGATTGGTCAAAAACAAACTTCCTGCTTTCTTGAGTTTGCAAAGAGTCGATTTGTTTGGAGTATTTAATTACTTCATTTGCTCTTAGTAGTTTTCACGGTGGTGAGTTGATAGCCTTTTTCTCTGTGTTTGCCTTTTTGCACGGTGGTGTCCAGGTCTCGCCGATGCATGCTCGTCTGAGGTTGGGTGTTCATCTGTGCTTACGGTGTTTCATCAGTTGCAGTGTCAGTTGTTGGTTTTTGCTGGAAGCGGTCCCTGCCATGTGAGCTTCTGCCTGTGCTGTGCTACATTTCCCTCTGTGTGTGTGTGGAGAGCAATTACTTCACAGTGCTTAAGTTTCAGTTTGTGTTGAACGATTTTTCAGGAGATTTTAATTTTTTGCCTATTTTTCACAGCCATGATTTCTTGTTTTGTGTCTAGTTTGTCCGTTTGAACTTCGAATCGTGTTTCCTTTGTTGCTTTGATTTTCTACCATTTTGAAGAATTGTTCTAGGTACTCTTGTCACAGGTTGACTAGAGTATTTTAGTCTCGGCAAGTTGCTTGTGTTTGACAGTGATTTTGGGACAGTGGCCAAATATTTTCGAGACAAAATTTAAGGCTCCCATTTACCCCCCCCCCCCCTCCCCCCTCCCCTCTGGTCGCCGTTTTCGGTCCTTCAAAAAGATCATCTCAGTTAATCACCAGCAAAGGTGGTTGGATTTTAGAAATGCCTCATGTAATGTTCGAGTAGTGCCTTGCAAAATTATTTATGTAGTAGTGTATAAAGTTTTAAATCTTGTCAAGTATATACTACAACTTTGGTATCTCCATCAGAGATAGTTTGACAACTTCAAAAAAGTGAGTCTCAAAAAATTTGAATTTCAAACACATATTTAAGATTCTAGCTGACTTTAAATCAAAAATTCGTCAATATCAAACATCTAGATCAGGTCGATCACTAGAACTTTGGTATTAACTATGTGAACATTTGAGATCATTTGAATTCTAAATTTTAAATTTCAACACTGTAATCTTCAAACATATATTCTGGACACTAAACATCTTCAAGTTAAAAACTTCTCAACTACAAAGTTGTAGATTCTATTGATAACTATAATTTTTTATAGACCATGTCAACATCCAAGATTGTTTGATAATTTTAAATTTCAATATCAAAATCTATACACTTACAGTGATATTTTGGGACCTTGAACAGTTTCAATTCAAAAAATTTCAACTATAAAGTTGTATATCTCGATGAGGGCTATAATTTTGATATGAAGTTTGTCTTCATTGTCTTCATCCAGGGGCGAAGGTACATATTGATTAGGGGGTGCAAATACACCCCCTAAAAATTATACAAACGGTGATTAGGTCTAAAATTTCACCATATACGCACCCCTACAAAAGATGTCTATGCACCCACAAGCTAAGTGCACCTCCCTCTAGTTTGCTCTAGCTTCGCCACTGACTTCATCTGTGTTCATATAAAAAGTTATGAATTATTTTTTAGTGCAAATATTGACAAAGGAGATATCTTAAGATTCTCATCTCCGTAAACCGATTTATAGAGGTGGACGCTTATAACAATCGTCTTGAAAAATAATCATTTAACCGAGGCGGCTGGCTTATGGTGCCCACCTCATTTAATCCATTAGCTGAGGCGGTTGTCATAAGGCAGATGCCTCGGTTAATTGTGGATTAACCAGCTTGCCTCCGTTAATGATTAACCAAGGCGAGCACTGGGCCACCTGAACAGCCACCGAACAATGGAGGTGGGCAACTAACCTGTCCTCCTCAAAGCTCCAAATCCAAATGCCACGCAAAATCATTTGTATAGTACTGAGGGTTAGGAATTTGATTGGGATTTTTGGAATTTTGCATGTCTAGTATTCGGATTTGAGGGGATCTGAGAAACTTTGAAACTAAAAAGCTTTCGAATTTGGGCAAAATAGACTTAGGGTTTGCAGCTTATGCGTTTTCTAGTCCCCTCCTGCTTCTAAATGCTGAACCAAAACCCTAGCTAGGTAGCTAAATCATCTTAAGAACTTTGAAATTTGATAAAACCGAGGGGTCCTATAGGAGATCTAGGGTGGCGACACTAGTAACAATTGTTAGAAATTAATGATCTTAGACATCTAATTGCCTAGCTCTGAAGTAGAACACCTAGTACTGAGATTAGAACATAATCAAGACTTAGCCGCTGACGTCACATTCCTTCTTGGTGAAGGAGCAGACAATCACCTGTGTTGGAGAAGAAGAAAACACCAACACAGGGGGTGGCCGATGGTTGGCCTAGGTCTTCAGATCCCGATCCCGTGCTCCCTTGATCGGTTCGGTGAATTAGCAAGAGTGTCCCGACGTGGGGATTAGCTCTTCTCTTATGGCACGGGTTGGTCCTGGGACCAGGCCTATTAGACTATTAGAGGTGCCCCCAATCAAAGTGTGGCTCTTAAGCACTCGGTTTGTTGACCAAGCTATCCTGAGATCATTCCAACACTAACCGCCTTTAAAAATCGTTTCTGACTAACTTAAAAAAGGTTTCCGGCGTTGTGGCAGCTGTGGGACTCCAATCTTTTTTTTTTTGAATGTCACCTTGGGGAGGCGTTCCCCACCTGATGGCCCAAAATGGACAAAGTTTCAAATTACACTTTCAACGTCACAATGGTGTGACAGGGATTCTAAAACACCAACTGTGTACAAGCTCTAGCTAGCTATGCCTAGCCATTTCAAAAAGCTCACACCAACTATCAGCTATGTCCTTCTTTTTCCTTTTGAACCTGGAGCGCCTAAGTTCAGCAGTCGACTTGCAAGACACGAGCAACTGGTTGATGCATTGAGGTTCATTCATGAACACTGCAGCATTCCACGCTTTCCAAAGCTGCCAATGCAACATCAAAGGGCAATGAATGCCAAGAATTCTTCGGTTGCTCCTCCCCGTGGAGCCAAATTGTGCAAGCTGCTAACATGCATCCCGGCCAACCATGGCACCCATGCTTAACTTTTCCCAAAACGGTTTTCCCAAAGCACAACCACTGATGATTATGTGTTCTGGGGTTTCATCTTTCTCATTACAGATCTCACATGTACTGTTGTGGAGGACATGTTTCTTTTGCAGAACCATACGGCATTGAATTCGTTTCTTGAGAAGCAGCCACATGAATAGTTGCACTCTTTTTTTTTGAAAGCATGTATCTGTATTTCTAGATAAGGAAAATGTACAAGTATGGGTACAAATACAGAGACATACTGTAAGGATACAGGAGCAACTGTGCCAGCCAAACTACGCAAAGGACCCTGAAAGAAAAAATTACAATCTAATCCTTAGATCCCTTGCAAACCAACGAAGTCCGGAGTCGCCGTCGCCATCGCCGATCACCGCCAAAGGAGAAGATGCCCGAAGACACCATGAGCTGGAGAAGGCCCATCGCCCTCAGGCTTTTGTAGGAGTCGAAGAAGACACCCAGCTCGGAAGATGGGATGATGCCAACGGCGGTCACACGTCGACCGGGGTCACGCCCCACCCTGTCCAGCTCACTACAAAAAATTTGGGCTTGCATGACAAGGGCCAACTGTCATGTTAGGTAAGAAATATGTCATAAAAAAAAGTTTATGACGAAAACCTGGTGTCATACGTGTCGTCACAAAACGACCGTCACATAATGTACCTCGTGACGGTTTGTTATGCAACCGTCACAAAATGTGCAGAGCTTTTGTGACGGTACACAATTGTCGTCACATATTGTTACTTTTTGCGACGCGAGGTTTCGTCATATATTGATCAGTCAACTCGTCACGTAATATTGAAGTCGTCACATATTGTATGTTAGGGGGCAGACGTGGTGGTCTTTTGGTGACGAAACTGAATCGTCATGTATAGTTTTTTGGATTTTGTGACAGACGCCTTTTGTCACATTTTGTTTGTTTGGTTTCTACATTGGAAGGCATTTTGTGTCGCATTTGAGTGTCATGAAAATTCTGCTAATTTATGACAACATGGCACCCTAGCTTAGTGACGACAGACTGTTTTGGTCATTCATCACATTAGTTCATCACATAGTCGTCATAAATAGTTCAGGCTCTCCAGAGTTTATGACAGTAGGGATTTGGCCGTCACAATAGCATATAATATATGACGATATTTGGCCTTGTCATGGGGACTTCTGTCATAAAAAGAATGAATTCTTGTAGTGGCTTCTGGATCCGCCATCACCGTCGACGAAAAGCTCCGCCAAGAGGAAATCGATGCAGATCCATCCGGCCACCAACCACATCACCCAACAGCTGCGCCACATCCTTTAGCAAAAGGACCAGCAAAAACATCACCTGAGTAGGAAGATGTGCCGCCGGCCATGGACTCCAGAACAGGGATCTGGCGAATCTCCTCTTCCTTGGCCTCGCCATTGACGCCAAGAGCAGACACCAAAGGGGTGAGGAAGAGACCAGAGGAATTTATTTTCCTGCGACACCGTCGCCACCGCCTCGCCGGCGCTGCCAGGAAGACGCGGCCGCGGAGGAGAAGACTCCCCCCGGCAAACGCTAGCTCCACCGTCAATTGTTGACGGCGAGCACAGCCTAGACCTAGGGAGACATCTACGTAGCCTAACTACACCCGCGAAGCGATTCCCTGACCCTCCTCTCTCTCTAGCACCTACGTGGTCGCCGGAGAGGAGAAGGGTAGGCGGAATCGCCGCCGAGAAATCGCGTCGCCTCCTTGTCGCCTGTAGCAAAGGGAAAGGAGCGAAGAGTCGAGAGAGTACGTAAATGGCTCCACTGTCCTGCCCATTCTTGCCGTTACTAAATGACGACACCCTACGATCATGCTCAGCCAACAGCTCTGTGTTGGCAATCATGGATTCAACCAGCTGTAATTCTTGCGTTGCTCTTCTCCAAAGCATGGGCACAAGTGATTGCTGCAGGCCGGCCACCATCAACCCGCTCACCGTAATCTCCTGGTTGGTGCAGTGGCTGAGAATGACTGGGTACACATGAGCAAGGGCTTCGTCGCCCAACCATACGTCCGTCTAGAAGGAGCAAGATCTCCCATCACCAAGCTGAACTGAGGTAATCGCTTTGTATAATGCACTACTACAGAACAGACCTTTGGTCACTTGTCCAAAATGAACAATAATCTCGGCCCAATCAGCGTTCGGGACAAAAACATATTTAGTCCCAGTTGCTGAGGTCAACTGGGACTAAAAGTCCCCTGCCCAACGGCTATGGTGTCAGAGATCGGCAGAAGGGACCTTTAGTTCCGGTTGGTCTCACGAATCGGGACAAAAGCCCAGCCTTTAGTCCCGGTTGGTACCACCAACCGGGATTAAAAGCTGTTGTCCCGGTCCGTCTCACCGGCCGGGACTAGTGTTTGAATTTAGACCCGGTTTTTAAATGGAACCGGAACTAAATGTCCTTCCCCATATTTGAACTCTTCTTTCCCTGGCCGAGCCCATCGATCTTCACTCTTTTGCTGTGTTCTTCATTTGGAGTTGCTTGTTCTTGCTCTCATCTCCAGCTATTGATTCATTTCATCATTTCTACGCCGTCATCGACTTGTTAACCGGGACTAAAGGTGGGACATTTAGTCCCGAAACCTTAGCCCCGGTTCCGTAGCCGGGACTAAAGGCCCTTACGGCCCGGAGCTAAAGCCCTTCCCTGATGGCAGCAGAGAACGGAACAAGTCCCGGTGCTCCCCATGAATATCTCCTTTGAGAGAGGCGACGGAGGCGCGACCACGCACCCTTTGAGCCCAGTGTGGGACTCCAATCTGCTACAGAACGACCATCATCATATACCATATTACCATGGATGCTTGTGTAGATATGATAGCGTGAGCCTGGCTGGCAAAGTCAACCACTGCCGGAGACATGTCAAAAACGGACAGCCAGCAGCCAAAGGATGCCGAACACAATACAATATATATACAAGTGTGTGATGCCCCTTCATGTGCATAAATTCATGTGCATGCCTTGGAACCAAACGCCCAACCTAAGCTGCAAAAAACTTGCAAGCTCTGCCCCTGCGCCAGCAAGCACACAGTGTCCCCGGCCGTCCTCGAGTAGTCAGCAGTTGGATGGCAAGAGGAGCGTTGGAGGCGGCAGATGGTCACATCAGCTACGGCGGTAGCTTGACGGCCGCTGTCATGGCCATCTGCCTCATGGCTGCTTCCTGTGGCCTCGTCTTCGGCTACCATGTTGGTGTCGCAGGTAAATGATAGCTGCTTCATCACCCAGCTCTGCCCTAATGCTCCCTACATGCATATGTATTCTCAAATGGATGTAGATCAATCATCTCTGAACATGCATGCTTGAATATTGGCTGCTATATACTCCGTTCCCAGTTATATATAGTTCGTTCTGGATCGGAGCTAAACATCACTTAATCCAACTCAAGTAATCCTTTTCGCTAGCACAAGTGAAGAGCTTATGACTTGGCTTTATAAAAGGTATTTATGGGGACCTGTGCTTATTATATGGAAATTTTCTGCTATATATATACACAGCTAGTACATCAGATGTGTATATTTTTTTTCGTGGTTGGGAATTAATTTTGGAAAAAGTATAGTTAACCTAATTATTTGCATTCACCTGCTTCACTCCATTCCCTCTCCTATAAAACCAAATGTTTTTTTCCAACCAATAAAATATTTTACTTCTTTAATTATTGGGAATCTAAATAACCCTCTAAAGTGGTTTTGAAGGCATGTCACTGTCATTAGCATACTCTATATGTGTATAATGACATGACTATGAGTTAGCAAACAATAAAAAAAGTCTACATAATCCCTTACAAATATAGAGGGTTGACCAAATATTTAAACCACTCAACTATAAATTAGAGCTATAATTGTAGCCCATAAAAGATCCAATATATAATACCTCTCAAATGACGCGAGGAAAGTTTTGTTGTAAGGCTGTTTTGCCAATGCACGCTAGCTTGATTACTCATGCTTTACGCCTTTACCAATTTGCAAGTAGTTATTATGTTCTTTATTTTACATTTCATCCTCACAATACCCCTCCCCTCTCTTGTCTGTCTCCTTTTTATTAGAATTCTGGAGGGGCTTTCGTCCGTACAGTGAAATTTATTAATTTAGTTTTAAAACACTAACTGTGTCACCTCCAAGCGAGCAGCCCACAACCTCTGCAATCATAAAATACAATTTAAAGGAACCTAAAAAATGCAAATTTATATACCTGCTCTTCCATTATAAAATAAAATTTAATTAACCATCTAAATTTGCATTAAAATTATGCACCTCTATTACTGTAAAATCAAACTAAAATATCTCGCAAAACTACGTCCAAAAACCAACATAAGGTAGTATGAAAAAGAAATAAATAACCATATATACACTTCTACAACTCTTAAATTCCAAGTAAACATAAATACAATATGCCACTATGTAATATGATTGCATACATTAGGACAAATATTTATTTTCTCGGTTTATGGATCATGAAAAAAGTATCCCATAAACAAACCACGTATGCCACTGAAATTATGTTAATACTCCATGACAAAATTTTGTAAGTTGTTGCTTTATATAAGTTTATAAACCTTAAATAAACATTGTGACATATTAATATTGGTTGGTTAATTTTAACCACCATTTTTCGTAAATCAAACATATAGTTATTTGATACATGAAATTTATCATCCTGATTGCTGAAAGCACAAATGGTTATTTGTGACATTATATATGGTAACTAAGTGGGTAGTCTATGACCTAGAATCTATAGTTTGATAAAATACATAAAAACAAAATAAAATACACAAAAGGGAAATATTGAATAAAAAGATACAAAAACCACTAGTGTATTAACCAGTGCATGGATGAAAAATTGCAGCAACCAATAGAATATCAAAAGATTAGAGCACTTGATGTCATGGAAAGAGGTGCAACAAGAGCTGATACATACTAATTTATCCGTGAAACTTTAACTTATGTAACATATATAAGATTATTCTGGTCCGTGCTGGAGAGCACGAATTGGTGGGCCAATATTTGTAACTATAAGTGAGGATTACATATAATATATGTAGGCAACAACTAGACAACTCATAAGAAAATATCTAACAATATATAGGCAAAGCATTGTGGGCTCAACGATTGATGGATGTTGTGCACAATTTGCATGCTCTCATATTTAATCCTTGTGTCCTACGGAAGTCTAAAGCTTATTTTTTGGTGGGACGCAGCGCAAGTGAGCAGCTTTTGACTTGCTTTTGTTATGAAGTGCACAATATTATTTATGGGGGTATATGATTTTTTTCTGCTGAGACGTCGCTATAGCTAGTACATCAGACCAGAGGTGTATATATATCTTGTCATGTTCATGATGAGCTGTACTATACCAGTTTTTTTTTTACCAAAATGAGCTGTATACCAGTTGCTATAAATTTTACATAATACTCCCTCCGTACATGTAAAGAAAGTCATTTAGGACAACGACACGGTCTCCAAAACCTAACTTTGACTTCTTACTTTGATAAAAATATTTATTTAAAAGTAGTATATGTATATTTTTGTGAAAGTATTTTTCAAGTCAAATCTATTCATATGGTTTTCACATTTGCAAACTCAACAACTTACAAGTTATTCATAATTTATATTCACAATGTTTGACTCAAACCTTATTCAAAATGACTTTATTTACAGGTATGTAGGGAGTATATACCAATGACGATAGGCGTGTGATGCATGCACTAATAAGACACTAAATTATGATTTTCTAAACTACTAATAGTCTCAAGGATGCATGTTTTTCAGGTGGTGTCACACAAATGGAGTCATTCTTGAATAAGTTCTTCCCGGAAGTGGTGAGCGGGATGAAGAGTGCAAAGCGTGATGCCTATTGCATGTACGACAACCAGCTTCTTACAGCATTCACGTCATCGATGTACATTGGTAGCTCCCTGTCATCATTAGTGGCAAGCCGTGTGACAATGGCAAGCCGTGTGACAAGAAGGGTTGGACGCCAATCTGTCATGCTCATCGGTGGCGTCTTATTCCTCTTCGGCTCTATCATCAACGCTGGGGCTGTTACTGTCAGCATGCTCATCATGGGCCAGATGCTACTAGGCTTCGGTGTTGGCTTCACTACGCAGTTCTGTTATTTGCTGGGTTACTGGTTACATGGCGCTTGTATACTTTGATTGTTGTTGTTGTTGTTTGAGAAATTAAGTGCAATTGAATTCTTAAGCACAAATTCAACCTTATAGGCTGCTCCACTCTATCTCGCCGAAACATCACCGCCAAGGTGGCGTGGAGCATTCACAATAGCCTACCACATATTCGTTTGTATCGGCTCAGTGATCGCGAACATGGTGAACTATCTAACAAACTCCATGCCCTACTGGGGCTGGCGGATCTCACTCGGTGTCGCTGCCATACCAGCCATCATCATCATCGTGGGTGCCCTTTTGGTAACAGACAGCCCAAGCAGCCTAGTGCTACGTGGTGAGCCGGATAAGGCTCGTGTGTCACTGCAGCACATCCGTGGGTCAGATGCTAACATCGAAGCCGAGTTCAAGGACATTGTTTGTGCAGTCGAAGAGGCATGCCAGAACGAGCAAGGTGCGTTCAAGAGGCTATGCAATAAGAGGTACCGACCATACGCGGTGATGATGGTGGCCATACCTGTGTTCTTCCAGCTCACGGGCATGATCGTCGTCTTCGTCTTGGCACCGGTGCTGTTCCGGACCGTAGGCTTCAGCAGCCAGAAGGCGATTCTTGGTTCTGCCATAGTTAACCTTGTGACCTTGTGCGCGGTCATCACATCCACCTTCGTCGTGGACAGATATGGCCGGAGGTCCTTGTTCCTCATAGGTGGCATCAGCATGATAATTTTTCAGGTAATGTGTATGTACAAATACATTTCTTTCATTCTCAAACAAAATGTTATTATTCGTATATTTGTGGCCTTCTTCATATGTTAGGATTTGTGACTTGCTTCATGTTTGTATGCTCTACATATCTACTATGTAAGGTGGCCGTGTCATGGATACTTGCGGAGCACCTTGGGAAGCACAATGCAGTGACGATGGCGAGGAGCTATGCGATGGCCGTGCTGGTGCTCATGTGCCTGTACACCTTCAGCTTGGGTCTGTCGTGGGATTCACTCAAGTGGGTGATTCTGAGCGAGATCCACCCCGTTGAAACTAGGTCCGTGGGGCAGGCCATCTCCATGACCATCGCGTTCGTCCTCTACTTTATACAGGCACAGGTGTTCACGACCCTGCTCTGCAATCTGAAATTCGGGATATTCCTCTTCTTTGCCGGCTGGGTGCTGGCCATGACGGCTTTCATCGTGGTGCTCCTGCCGGAGACGAAAGGAGTGCCACTAGAGGCTATGCGGGCAGTATGGGCACGCCATTGGTACTGGAAGAGGTTCTTCCTGCAGGATATCAACAAACACGACCTTAGTTCAACTGGTTAACTGATCCATATATATATATATATATATATATATATATATATATATATATATATATATATATTTCTATATATGTAAAAAATGACAGTATGAGAAATCAGCCTGTATACTCATGTTGTGGTTAACTAGTCCATCAACTTGTGGTCCCGCACAGGTTAGAATCCCGCACTTGGGATTCTATTAATTGTTCTCCTGTATTATAGATACACTATAGTCCCTATTTAATTGTCATAACTTATCTTTAACTTAGTGTTTTTTATCTACATCCATAGTTTTTTTCCCTTTTTCATGTCACCTCTGTGTAACTTTATTATGCATTTATTTTAAATCATAACAACTTAGAATCAACTATGACTCTTTGTTGCAGCCCATATCTTATATGACATAATGAATCTATTTTTTTAAAAAAAATTAACCTTATTAATTCCTACAATATTTTTATTCTCAAATAAAGTTAAAAATCTTGAGCTTATAATATCTATTATGAACACTCCTTCTGTAATGCTATAAATAAGAAATTTTAGGTCATAGATTACACTCTTACTCCCTCCGTCTCAAAAAGACCATTGTTTTTTACTTTTAGACATCTTGTTTGACCATCCGTCTTATTACAACTTTTTGTATAATATCATCTATTTTGATATGACTTATTTGATCATTAGAGCTACTTTATCTATTTTAGAATTTGCACAAAAAATTTGAATAAGACGAGCAGTCAAACATGATTGGTTAATGTCAAAAACATCGGTCTTTTTGAGACAGAGGAGTAAGTACTATGATGCCATAAATAATCATTTATAACTTGCATCACATCGCATAAGATCAATGCTAGAGCTTTAGTTGAGATATGAGATGGGGTAGGGGTGCTAATATCAAGAAGATATTAATCTCTAAGCTTTACAATGACTTTTAGTCTGAAGAAATCTTGAAGTTTTAACTTTCATATCTATTTGTTATAATTTTTTATCGAAATGTTAAGTTGCAAATCTATTTAGTCATCTCAACTTGCACCAAAACACTCAAGATGCTATTTTGTTATATCAAATATTTATATGTGTAGTACTAGTGTTTTACAAAATATATAGCGCTTCAAATTAAATGTCTAATATTGGTATGAAACACTTTTGTCAAATATATAAAGTTATTTAATATAACAACTTTAAAATATATTATCATTGAGTCTTAATATAACTTCAAGTGAAATTGTTGGTGCCATTGTTATATAGTTTATTAAGGAATATTTCCACTTGATAAGCTATTAAAATAAATATGTATCCTAATACATACATGATTACTTGGTTTAAGTGGTGGTACATATCATATGTCTACTTTTAAATTTTAGTTGTGGTAGAGTGTGTAATTTAGAAATATATGTGCCACATTATTATAGATACTAAATTAGTTTTTGTCATAGTTTAATGCATTAACATGTAGAATTGAGAAATGTTTTTTTCTCTACTTCATATAAATCTAAGACGGATAATTTAGTTAAAAGGTAGATTATTTTGCATCACAATACCTTTCATAATAGCAAAGGTAGGTAGTTTATAAAAAAAACATTACGGTCTTACTTTTAATTATATTACATAATGTTAGAGTTGGGTAATTTAGATTTAAAATTAGGAGTTATTCTGAAGTGTCTTTCATAATGACATAGGTGTGGTACTTTTGATGCTAATTTGGTGGATTATTTTAATGTTTCAATCATAATGACAAAAGTGGGTAATTTAAATACAATTTTAGGGTGTTATTTTGAATTATGTTTTGTAATGGCATGGTGGGTAATTTATATACAAGATTAAGGGGTTACTTTATTATAAATTTTATAATAGCATAGGTGAGTAATTTTTTACAAATCAAAATCGATCCATTATGGTTACTATTTATGATGGTGATTAGAATTTATCAAATAGAAGGATTTGTCTTTTTCCTTACGCTTCCGGAGAGAATTAACGTGGAGCTTCCGTTGGAGTCTCTAATTAGTAATAGTAAGATTATTAAGATTCATATTTGTAAAAAATGACTAATATGCAACCAGCCAGTTTCATGTTGTGGTTAAATGATCTGATATCAACTGGTACTTCTAAAACAACTACTCCCTTCATTGTGAACTATAAGTCATTTCAACTCTCTTGTAGAGTTAAAACATCTCAAGTTTGATCAAAATTATAAAAATAACTACAAAGATTTATAACATCAAACAAATATATTATGAAAATATAATTAATAAATAAAGTAATAATATTTATTTGGCATATAAATCATATAATTTTATTATACTAATTTAGTCAAACTTGAGCTCATCATTATGTAACAGCAAACCTGTATTTTGGGCTGCCAATCCCAGCACTCTACCCTTACATGGGCTGATAGGCCGTCTTTGTGGCCCATCATTATGTGCCTATGCCATGTGGCACTACGGAATAGCATTTGGTTTCCTTTTATTTAATTGCTTTTGTTTCCTTGTTCGTTAGTTACTGAATTCGGTTGGTAAATCACAAAGCTGTGAAATTAATTAGTAAATATGCATTCAAAACAAAAAAATGCAATGCCAAATTCAGAGGAACTTGATGCAAATCAGGAGCGGGCCAAGTGGGTACATCAGATAAACCCGGGACTACATTAGAAATTTGGTCCAAAATTTTTTTAGTACTCTTGCCAGCCTATGAAAATTTGGTCCACTCCTTGTCTCTCCGGTCTGCGCCCTGCGCCCTCTTGACCACGAGTACACGTCTCCCTTCCCTCCCGATGCATGGGAGAAAAATTGGGTGAGCGATGGGTGCAGCGACGCCTCAGTGCGCTCCCCGGTCGGATCAACACCACATGGGCCACACGAATGCAATCACACGGCAAGGGTGAAGATTGCCTCGACGGGCTCTAAATCTACAGACGACGACTCGACTCCGCTGCTTCGTTCCCATCCCAATCCAACTCCCACTCCAATGCCGCCATCCCTGGTAACTGCTGCATTTGTCCACGCCATCCGCTTCTTCCTAGAGCGCCCACCCTATCCGACTCTGCCTGGAGCGCCCTCGCCATCTGCCTATGACCTTACTGGCACCGCTTGCGTCGCCGAGGCCTGTGTTATCTGTTGTTTGTCTTCTCGACGACCACCACCGACAAAATAGACTTCTAAATGGTGGGGAGGTGGAGGAAAATGTTATTCTAAATGCTAAATTGTAAATAGTCGAGCACTTGTCGTTTAGCCGGCAAAACGGGTGTTTAAATGGGCAAAAGGGCTACTTAGACAGTCAAAATGACCGATTAAATGGAAACAGGTACCACCATGTAGGATCACATATTACAGACGCGTTTTTGTCTAGGCGCGTCTGTGACCACGTATTACAGACGCGTTTTGTTCTCGCGTCACTTGTAGGGAGTGTCTGCTATTTGCTTTTTTTTTTTTTACATAGTGCTGGTTGGTGCTGACAGCCTATTAATTACTATCATTCTCCTTGCCGTCCTCCACTGAAGAAACCGAGTAGTCCTCGTCCTTCACGGCCACGAACACCAGCAGTGCAAGCAAGGGGTAGCTAACGGTAATGAGCGCCCAGTTCACAATCAGCTGGGATCTTAGCGGCGTGTGGCGCCTGTTCACTTGCCATGCCACTGCCGCTCCCGCGCTCTGCACTCCCTTGAAGAACCCAACGTACCTGCTGAGAATTTGGGAGTCATTAATGGCGAGGGCGCCGATGATCCAGTAGATGACGGTCTGGAACATGGCATCCAGCAGTCCGTAGCAGAAGTAGAGCATGAACGGCCCGGCGTAGCGGTGGTGGCCGTCCTTGAAATCGATGGGGTCGACCAACTCCACTCCTCTGTACTTGAGCTGGTTCGCCAGACCGCCTCCCCAGATGGCCGTTCCGACGACGGCGACGGCGACGACTCCGAACAGCCCTCTCTTCCTCCGGCTGGCGAATCCGAAGTCGAGGAAGTAGCCGATGCCGGCGGAGCCGATCATCTGCGCACCCCAGAAGACGACGTTGTTGAGCCCCTTGGTGCGGAGCGTGAAGACGCCGCCGTTGAACTGGTCGGTGTAGAAGAAGAGCGTTCCGGTAGAAGAGCTAGCCCAGGCGGGCAGGAGCACGAGCAGCATCTTCCAGTTGGTGAAGAGCTTGAGGATCTCGGCGCCCTCGGCGGCGGCCGGGGACGAGAAGGGGACGACGACGACCCTACTAGTGGTAGTAGTGGCCTTGGTGCCGTCGTCGCGGACGATCTTGGCCGGCGGCAGCACGAGCACGGTGAGCCCGGCGCCGACGAGCATGAAGGCTATGAAGGCGATGTACGTGCTGTTGTTGACGACACTGGCAGGCTGCTTGTTGCTGCGGTGGTAGTTGAAGGAGAAAGGGAGGAGACCGCCGAGGACGCTGCCGAGGTTGAAGATGCACCAGAAGAGGGAGATGTAGGTGCCCCGGCGGTTAGGCGGCGGGTACGAGGTCATCACGGCGCCCTGCGCCGCCCAGAGGAAACCCGCGCCGGCGCCGAGCAGCGCGCCCGCCGTGACGGGGAACGCCTGCGACTCCGGGTGGTGCTTGTAGTAGAGGAAGGAGCCGGCGTAGAGTGGGTAGGTGAGCGCGCCCAGCATCAGCGTCGCGCGCGGGCCAAGGAGGTTCTGCGCGCCGCCGCCGAGGATGGCGAAGACGGCGAAGCAGGCGTAGAGCGCCGTGTTGGCCTTGTCGGCCGTGGAGGCGTCGACTTGGTCGCCGCCGCCCAGGCCGGACAGCGCGTTGAACATGCCGGGGCAGCAGAAGCAGATGAGCCCCAGCAGGGACACCTGCGCCAGCGGCGAGTTGTACCGTAGGATACTGCGCTTCGCGGGCACCTCCAACTCCAATGCCGCCGGCGCCGCCGTGCCCTCCACGTCCGTCACGGCCATCTTAGCCGCGCGCCGGCCGGTCAGGGGAGTCAGGGTGGCCGTCGCCTGATGGAATCAGTGACGGAGACCAAGGTGCAGACGGAGAGTGGCATATATGTATATAGGAGAAGATAGGGGAGGTGGATCAATGAATCCTCTCGTGATTTGTTTAGTTTTCTCGTAGCCATTTGGATTTTGGGTACGGAGACGAACAATCCAAAATATGACGAATAAGGTTCGGTTTAGCACACCTCATCTTCACTACTTGCTCCATCACAAATAAGTCGAAAATTAAAACATGTCAAGTTTGATCAAATTTGTATGGTAGGATAATAATATTTATGATATTAACTAAGTATCGTTAGATTATTGATTAATTATATTTTCATAGTATATCTATTTGATACCACAAAACTTTGTAATTTTTTTTATAATTTTGGTTAAAATTGAGGTATTTTGATTTTGTAAGATTCTTGAAATAACTTATAATTTGGGATGGAGGAAGTAGTACTAGAGTTGTTTTACTTATATTTAGCTTGCTGAGCAGCTTTTTTTTAAGCAGGGCTGTTTTTTACCTGCAAAACAGCTTTACTTGGTGCGTCAAATGAATAAAATGACTATACTACCCTCTTCTTCTCTTTTCCTCTAATATTTTTTTTCTCGTCTCATTCTGTGGTTGTGCGCATCTTCTTCCCATGGCCACCAAACAGCATCTCGGCGCCCTGCGCCAAGCCCACGACAACGGGCTGCGCGCTAGCCCATGCATGGTCAAACCAGGTGGCCACGCCTACGTGCCTACCTAGGCAACAGCGAGCCCATGCGGCCTCCCACCCAGGTGGCCTCGCCCTATGCAACCACGCCCCGATGACCCATGCCCCCAGTGGCCATGCCCCCAAACACTCTGGTTTCGTGAGCGGGCGTTCTTTGCGCGCCAAATCCACCGCCACTAACGGTGCCCAAGCCGTCATCGTGATATATATTCAGTGTGTCCCGAAAGTTGTGTGAAACCTCTGCCTAATCCCTCCCGAGCGCCCACGTTAGGCGACTCGGGAGGCGCCACCGCTGCCGCCGAACTTCGCTCCCTCCCAGGCCTCCTCCGGCCGTCGTCGCTGCCCTTCCCGTGGTGGCGGGCTCCCAACAAGGTGCCTCGTCTGCAACTCCTCTCCTCTCCCACCACCTAATCGTGTCGGACCCCTCTCCACCTCAACTCCGGTGGCGACCACAGCGGTGGACAGTGGCGTTTGGCCAGATCCGAGCCTCTACGGGCCGAATCTGCCATCCACCTAACCCTTCCTCGCCCCTTCCTCATGCGGCAGGCCGGGGCTAGCCAGACGGTGTTCGGACGGTGGCCATGGTGGGCAAGCGCCATTGTGGCCCTCCGGCGACCGAGATGGGTGTTGGCTGGCCAGATCTAGTCCCTTGGGCCCTAAAGTTGGCGCACAGCCAGCCCACCGCCCCTCTCTGCGGTGGCAGCTGGCATGGTCCTGTGCTCCGACAGGAGGGGCGCCTACTTCCTGTCTGGTGGCTTCCGGCTGCCAGGCTCCGTGGTAGACGCCCCCCTCTCCAGTGTTGGAGACCAGGGCGGGGCAGCCGAACGGCGTGGCCATATGTTGGGGTGGCCTAGGCGAGCATGTGGTCGCGCCCCCATGGCCTGGTGCCCGAGTATGGTGGTCAGCGCCTCCCTGGCCTAGTAGTGTGTCTTGGTCGACGGGGTTTGTCCTGTTGGCCAGGAGCCCGCTTGGTGACGACGGCGTAGCTAGGCTCCCTCCCTAGGAGGTCTACAGTCTAGAGTGCTAGGACGGTGTGGCGGTGCTTGGCAGGTTGCACAAGGTCAGGGCAAAAGCTCAGCCTGGCTCTGCCAGGTGAACGGCTGTGATGCCTTTGGCGCCACTTAGAGGTGTCATTTTCTAGACCTCGTGCCCTTCGCTAGCTTCACCAAATTCTAGGTGAAAGTCTCATCTTAGAAGCCTCTAAGGCCAGCGACATTGGCATCTTGAGCGTCAACTCCTTTCTGAAGGCGTCGCTGAAGAATCCTCCATAGCTCGTCGCTCACTCCCTATATGGTCGCTACGGTCACTGCTCTGCTCCTAATTATGCTTCATGTTTCTCCTCACTTGGTTGGTCCAGTTGGTGTTGTTGTAGTCGTAGTCGTTGCTTGGTGCTTGGGCGAATGCTTTGCCGCTAGTGTTTCTTGTGTAGATGCTTTGTTGTCGGTGTTAGTGTTGCTTGTCTTGCTTGGGCGGATGTGGAGTTGTCGTCGCCGCATGCCTTGGTCTTCATGTTTGTGCTCCTCGTCCGTGGTCATGGCCCTCAGTGACTCGGAGGAGTACTCAGAGGGTGACTTGGGAGTGCTCTTTGTCTGTGGTCTGAGGGCATTGTGTCCTTAGTGACTCAGAGGAGTACACTCTGAGGATGACTCCGAGATGCTGCACATGGATCGGCCCTCATCCATGGATGCTTTGCCGCATCGATGGTCCTCGTGTTTGGGCGGATGCTTTGCCGCTGGTGCCATGAGAAGATGTGAAGATGTAGATGCAAACTGTGTAATCTGGTAGTGAAAAGGGTTTTTGAACCGGCAGTGATGTGAACATGTAGATACTATGTATAAACACATCATACACAACAATCGAACAAGGCAACACACCTAATTGGATGTTGGGTGGCGTAAATCAGTATGTCTCTGCGTTTATCATCGGTTGTGTATATGTCGGAGCACACCAATCATCGACCCGGATAACCTGTGATGAGTTGCTGATCATCAAACACCAACAAAAACTTATACGTATGGAGAGTAAGTATACGGAAAAATAATAGAAACAAAAAATGAATTGAAGAAAAAATATAAAATAAAAGGATGAAAAAAAATATCTTTTATCCTCGGTAACACTAACTGGGAGCAAATTAAAGGTGCCCGCCTCTAGACGCAGGGGGGCGGGGGCCGTTAGTCCTAGATTTGCAGACCCATTTAGGAAACTGGGACTGAAGAGATTTTCCAACCAGAGATTTGTAGCCCTTTAACGGCCGTTGGTTACTTTCATTGTTTGCGTGGCAGCGCCCGGCCTTTTCTACCTTTCCTCACCACAAAGCGTCAATCACTTTCGGATTCAGTCCTAATTCAGCTGACAGACACACATGTATCATATGCACGCCGGCTGCAGCAAGACAAAATTTGGATACAAAATTACAAATTGCTTTCAAACTCTGTCCCATATATTCTATAAAATAACATTCCCTGCCGCCTGGGAACCTAGCAACCCCTTAAAATTTATTTAGCATGCTGCCTGCAAAGCTTTCTGATTTCTCTGAAGTAATCAAAGTAGACAGGCCATCCACGGCGCCCAGTAGACTCAGAATCAATCAGTGACGGGTTCAGCATGACATGAATCAGGCACAAGACTGGCATTCAGTTTCCTGAATTCATGCCTCCACAAAAATCAGGGAAATTTGTCACAGGCCAACAGCAGAATTTTGTCAACTATAACTTCGGGTTCAGCATTTTCAGAAATAACCATGCATACATGGTTCACATTCATTTTTGGGCATATACATACAATGACAAGATGTTAATGTACTGAGGGACACATACATCGATTCACAACTCCGTGGATCCTGATCGAAATGTGTAGGGGTTTTTTCTTGTGAAAATGAAAAGTCGTGGAAGAGACAAATCTCAGGTTCCCTGGAAGACGCTAGCCTCTGCAGGTAGTGCAGATATCTGTTGTTAATGGTCATGGTCTAACATGAGCGGAAGATCCAAACTAACACCAATTAAAATTCTCTTTGGCCTGCATGTCCAGAATTCATGCGTAAGCTATAATAGACTCAGTGAAATATATTACAGCCTTTCATTCATAGCATTAACAAAGTCAGGGCCTGCATACAATATCATCTAGTCAACAAAATGGGTACATTTAAGCATAAGTTTAATGAGTCCACAAAAGACAAAATACATCACATTCCGTAATCTGCAACCAGACATATATCAAACAAAAATGAAGCTCCTCCAGGAGAATGAACCACTAACGACCGTTCACTAACTCTAGCAGATATAACTCCGGGGGGAAGAAATACAGAATAAAAATTTCTAAAATATATCATTGATCTAAGAAATTTGACATGCCAAGCACTAAGATTTACCTTAAGAAAACAGCCTGCGGACTGCTTCAAATATTTCATCTGCAGTGCCCGTGGCATTTATCTGCAAGCAATTGAACAATTTTAATATTAGAAATCCTAGATCCTTGAGTTGACATACAGTGTGGAAAACATTCTACTAAATATATCCCATTTGTAGCAATTAACCATTTAATGCGTGTAAGCCATGTTCCCGGATGATCATAATATAGCTGCCCATCTAATATCAAACCAATCAGTAGATTTTAATTATCTCCCAAAAGAATAGGATGTACAGCAATAATAAGCTAAACAAGGAAACTGCATCAGATCTGTTTATATTTGAGTTTTGATTTATACTTTGCTAATCAAATTCTTCTTCTTGAACTTGAATGCACAAATTGAGACTAGACAAAAAGCTTTATCATTCAACTTTTCCACAAAAGTAAGCAACACAATGTACCGAAAAGATACAAAGTTTGTCCTGCTCAGATAGTTGTGAGCAAAACAGAACTTACCTTGTGCACTTTTCCCCTTGAAGAGTACTACTCAACGACAGGAATATTCAAACTTTCCAACACTTTTAGAAGCTTCTTGATTGTCTCAATGTTATCATCAACTCTCCCCTAAAAGGCACATGAGAAAATGATAAAATAACAGGAAAAAAAGAGAAAGGGATCAAGATAAGAGTAAACTTCTGTAGATTCTGATAGGTATTATTGGATTTGTAATCTTCGTGTTGTACTTTTGAGAGCTCCCAATGCACAATCCTACCTGTACTTTAGCAATCATTAATATGTAATTTAGTTTATGCGCCTTCGATTACTGAATAAAGAATTTGGTTTTTCTTTTCTTACATTATATGAATAAAAGTCTATTCCAAAGCCCAAACAACGGAATGGGATTCCACGGATAATAAAGAAATAAAAATTTAGAAAAGTATAATACTATCATGGATCAAAGTGGCAGGATTTAAATTCCACAGATTCAATTGACAAAAAAAAATTATTTAAACTGTTCTTAACTTTGTAAAAAAAATCCCAACAAAAACAGTGATTTAAGAAAAAATGAATCCAATAAGGCTGTTTTCTCTCTAGTACGGTTCATATCCACAAATACTTTGATATCCTCAGTTTGGGCTGCATCACACTTCGGCCCAGTGTGCCATTTCAACAGATTAGGCCCACGTATATGCCAGATTTTTTTACTTTTTGTATTTTTATTAAATCAGTTTTACAAAAATAAGTGTTCGAATAAAAAATAAAAATTTACAAAAGTATACTGCTATCACGGATCAAAGTGGCAGGATTTAAGTTCCACAGATTCGATTGGCAAAATTTCCTTTGCAGCCAATTGTTGGTGGAATTTTCTTTTGCTATGCAGCCTTTCTTTAAAATTCTCATACCTTTTATGTCGATAGATAGATATGAGATTTATATGAAAAATTGTAGACCTCAATAAAGAACAGCTCTATAATTCATGAAATTTTTGTTTGAAACTGTTTCTAACTTTGTAAAAGAAAATCCCAACAAAACAGTACGGTCCACAAATACTTTTATATCCCCAGTTTGGGCTGCATCATACCTAGGCCCAGTGTGCCATTTCAGCAGATCAGGCCCAGGTATATGCCAGATTATCTTTACCTTTTTTGTATTTTTATTAAATATGTTTTGCAAAAATAAGTGTTCCAATATAGAAATAAAAGTTTACAAAAGTATACTACTATCATAGATCAAAGTGGCAGGATTTAAATTCCATGGATTCGATTGCCCAAATTTCCTTTACATCTAATTGTTGGTGGAATTTTCTTTTACTATGCAACCCTTCTTTAAGAGTCTCGTACCTTTTATGTCGATAGATATGAAATTTATTGAAAAAATGTAGACCTCAATAAAGTACAGCTCTGCGTAATTCATGAAATTTTAATTTGAAACTTTTTCTTGATGCCAAAAAGAATCATACATTGTTAATATCCATATTTGTTGATCTAAATCTGTATTAATCATTTTGATAAAAAAAAAAGTTGTCTTCAAAAATCCACAAAGTTGTTCATCAACTGCCGTTTTCCTATTAAGTCCATCTCCATGCTTTATCAAATGAAACAAATTATACTTCAGGAGTTGTCCTACGTAAAGAGAGTGAATAACCTACAACTCTCTTGTGTAGTATACTCACTCCATTTGACTTTTTTTACCCCAAGTTTGATCCTCATCTTATTAAAAAAGATTGTACAAACATAGTCAAATTTAAGTTATTCTTGAAAAAAATTATTAATAAACCAAGCTACGACAAAAGAAATGATATTTTGCATAAATTTTTTAATAAGAGAAATGCCTATGTGATTTCTGGCCGAAATAAACAACACCTGATGATTTCTGGCCCAAGCATGTTAGGAGAGATAATGGTAGTTTTTGTGATTTAGTTAATGCAGTCAGAATTAGCATTTATTTATTGTTTTCTATGCTGTACAAAGTGCTGATGTCTGTGGATGTACACCCATAAATTTTAGGAACTGCAGCACGGACAAGGAATATAATAAACCTTTCATTGCTCAAAAATGGCATATGTTACACCACGGACAAGGAGTAGATGCAAGCATGCTCAATCTAACACGGAGAGAATAGTAATAATCACCAAACGAATACTGTCATCCCCATCAGGTAATCCACATACATAAAAACGCCACACCCTAAATATTCTTTGCATAGGTACTTCAGTTGTTTCTTGATTTCTACAACTTTGATGAAAAACCCGTAACATCGTGATCTATCATCCTTAGTGGAAGCTGGTTGGTGCTGACAGCTTACTATCTTTCTCCTTGCCGTCCTCCTCCACTGAAGAAACAGAGTAGTCCTCGTCCTTCACGGCCAGGAACACCAGCAGCACAAGCAATGGGTAGCTGATGGTCATGAGCCCCCAGTTCACAATCAGCTGGGATATCAGGGGCGTGTGTTGCTTGTCCACTTGCCATGCCACCGCCGCTCCTGCACTCTGCACTCCCTTGTAGAACCCAACGTACCTGCATCCATCCGTCAGAAGAGTTGAGAGAGAGTGATTCAGACAAAGAGGTTTGTTTATTTATCTTTTTTAGATAAAGGAATTTTATCAGGCCTCTTCAAGAGTTTTGCACTCAACCATACAGAGGTTTGTTTATTAATCCACAGAACATAAGAACCTGTCTGTTTTGTCTCTTCTTTCTTTCCCCTTTTCACACAGCCTGGCAGCAGCAGCATACTAATTTACTGCTAAATGCTGTCCCAAATTAAACTTTATCGAAAGGGGAAAAAAAAGCATGTCGGATAAGAATCTTTTGCGGGAAAGCTGGATAAGAATCTCTATCCCCAAATCTTCTAAAGATTGTTGGAAGTCCTTCGCTACCAAAGATGACCTACTAGTATCTTGCCTTAAGATGAACTTAAGCTGGGAAAAGGATATTGCAAGATGGAATTTGGCATCATAAAGATGAACTTAAGCTGTCTAACATGAACTCTGTTTCAGTATCTTAAAGATGAACTTAAGCTGTCTAACATGTTTCAGCATCTAAAGAATATTGCAAGGTGGCCACTCATATAAACTCCTAGCGAGATATCTTCTGTGATTCTCAATTCACATCGCTCAGTACAGGAAAAGAGTCCAATGTTCCACGCCTTCAGTTAGATTCTTTATATGAAAAGGACACAACCTAATTCAAAGTGTTGACTATTATGACGGCAGCAAGCATAGTTTGCTTCAAATGGTTAGTGGTTAGTGGAATCTACTGAATTGACTAACAAGAAATTGGGAGGAGTGCCCTATCGGATCCCTTCGGAATTTAATATTTGATCACTTTACTCCGCTATACAAACATGTCTTTGTTCTACCGAACTAGTATCTTTGATTAATGCCTACAATCCTGAATTGTCAAGTGATGAGGATCTTGAATCACTCAAGAACATTAACTGAAGAGGAGCAATTTCCCAACTAAGATCACTTGTGTGAGAATTTCCCAACTAAGCTAGTAGCGATTTCTACAGTATTAGCAGAGTTATCACTGTATTAGCAGAGTCATAAACAGAATGAATTGCTTCTGGATCCGCCATCGCCGTCGACGAAAAGCTCCGCCAAGAGGAAATCGATGCAGATCCATCCGGCCACCAACCACATCACCCAACAGCTGCGCCACATCCTTTAGCAAAAGGACCAGCAAAAACATCACCTGAGTAGGAAGATGTGCCGCCGGCCATGGACTCCAGAACAGGGATCTGGCGAATCTCCTCTTCCTTGGCCTCGCCATTGACGCCAAGAGCAGACACCAAAGGGGTGAGGAAGAGACCAGAGGAATTTATTTTCCTGCGACACCGTCGCCACCGCCTCGCCGGCGCTGCCAGGAAGACGCGGCCGCGGAGGAGAAGACTCCCCCCGGCAAACGCTAGCTCCACCGTCAATTGTTGACGGCGAGCACAGCCTAGACCTAGGGAGACATCTACGTAGCCTAACTACACCCGCGAAGCGATTCCCTGACCCTCCTCTCTCTCTAGCACCTACGTGGTCGCCGGAGAGGAGAAGGGTAGGCGGAATCGCCGCCGAGAAATCGCGTCGCCTCCTTGTCGCCTGTAGCAAAGGGAAAGGAGCGAAGAGTCGAGAGAGTACGTAAATGGCTCCACTGTCCTGCCCATTCTTGCCGTTACTAAATGACGACACCCTACGATCATGCTCAGCCAACAGCTCTGTGTTGGCAATCATGGATTCAACCAGCTGTAATTCTTGCGTTGCTCTTCTCCAAAGCATGGGCACAAGTGATTGCTGCAGGCCGGCCACCATCAACCCGCTCACCGTAATCTCCTGGTTGGTGCAGTGGCTGAGAATGACTGGGTACACATGAGCAAGGGCTTCGTCGCCCAACCATACGTCCGTCTAGAAGGAGCAAGATCTCCCATCACCAAGCTGAACTGAGGTAATCGCTTTGTATAATGCACTACTACAGAACAGGCCTTTGGTCACTTGTCCAAAATGAACAATAATCTCGGCCCAATCAGCGTTCGGGACAAAAACATATTTAGTCCCAGTTGCTGAGGTCAACTGGGACTAAAAGTCCCCTGCCCAACGGCTATGGTGTCAGAGATCGGCAGAAGGGACCTTTAGTTCCGGTTGGTCTCACGAATCGGGACAAAAGTCCAGCCTTTAGTCCCGGTTGGTACCACTAACCGGGATTAAAAGCTGTTGTCCCGGTCCGTCTCACCGGCCGGGACTAGTGTTCGAATTTAGACCCGGTTTTTAAATGGAACCGGAACTAAATGTCCTTCCCCATATTTGAACTCTTCTTTCCCCGGCCGAGCCCATCGATCTTCACTCTTTTGCTGTGTTCTTCATTTGGAGTTGCTTGTTCTTGCTCTCATCTCCAGCTATTGATTCATTTCATCATTTCTACGCCGTCATCGACTTGTTAACCGGGACTAAAGGTGGGACATTTAGTCCCGAAACCTTAGCCCCGGTTCCGTAGCCGGGACTAAAGGCCCTTACGGCCCGGAGCTAAAGCCCTTCCCTGATGGCAGCAGAGAACGGAACAAGTCCCGGTGCTCCCCATGAATATCTCCTTTGAGAGAGGCGATGGAGGCGCGACCACGCACCCTTTGAGCCCAGTGTGGGACTCCAATCTGCTACAGAACGACCATCATCATATACCATATTACCATGGATGCTTGTGTAGATATGATAGCGTGAGCCTGGCTGGCAAAGTCAACCACTGCCGGAGACATGTCAAAAACGGACAGCCAGCAGCCAAAGGATGCCGAACACAATACAATATATATACAAGTGTGTGATGCCCCTTCATGTGCATAAATTCATGTGCATGCCTTGGAACCAAACGCCCAACCTAAGCTGCAAAAAACTTGCAAGCTCTGCCCCTGCGCCAGTATAAGCAGTGTCCCCGTCCTTGAGTAGTCAGCAGTTCGATGGCAAGAGGAGGGTTGGAGGCGGCAGATGGTCACAGCTATGGCGGTAGCTTGACGGCCGCTGTCATGGCCATCTGCCTCATGGCTGCTTCCTGTGGCCTCGTCTTCGGCTACCATGTTGGTGTCGCAGGTAAATGATAGCTGCTTCATCACCCAGCTCTGCCCTAATGCTCCCTACATGCATATGTATTCTCAAATGGATGTAGATCAATCATCTCTGAACATGCATGCTTGAATATTGGCTGCTATATACTCCGTTCCCAGTTATATATAGTTCGTTCTGGATCGGAGCTAAACATCACTTAATCCAACTCAAGTAATCCTTTTCGCTAGCACAAGTGAAGAGCTTATGACTTGGCTTTATAAAAGGTATTTATGGGGACCTGTGCTTATTATATGGAAATTTTCTGCTATATATATACACAGCTAGTACATCAGATGTGTATATTTTTTTTCGTGGTTGGGAATTAATTTTGGAAAAAGTATAGTTAACCTAATTATTTGCATTCACCTGCTTCACTCCATTCCCTCTCCTATAAAACCAAATGTTTTTTTCCAACCAATAAAATAT
This sequence comes from Sorghum bicolor, assembly GCF_000003195.3. Lineage (NCBI taxonomy): Eukaryota > Viridiplantae > Streptophyta > Magnoliopsida > Poales > Poaceae > Sorghum > Sorghum bicolor. The sequence continues at coordinate 559,722 of NC_012875.2, read as the reverse complement.
TTTACTTCTTTAATTATTGGGAATCTAAATAACCCTCTAAAGTGGTTTTGAAGGCATGTCACTGTCATTAGCATACTCTATATGTGTATAATGACATGACTATGAGTTAGCAAACAATAAAAAAAGTCTACATAATCCCTTACAAATATAGAGGGTTGACCAAATATTTAAACCACTCAACTATAAATTAGAGCTATAATTGTAGCCCATAAAAGATCCAATATATAATACCTCTCAAATGACGCGAGGAAAGTTTTGTTGTAAGGCTGTTTTGCCAATGCACGCTAGCTTGATTACTCATGCTTTACGCCTTTACCAATTTGCAAGTAGTTATTATGTTCTTTATTTTACATTTCATCCTCACAATACCCCTCCCCTCTCTTGTCTGTCTCCTTTTTATTAGAATTCTGGAGGGGCTTTCGTCCGTACAGTGAAATTTATTAATTTAGTTTTAAAACACTAACTGTGTCACCTCCAAGCGAGCAGCCCACAACCTCTGCAATCATAAAATACAATTTAAAGGAACCTAAAAAATGCAAATTTATATACCTGCTCTTCCATTATAAAATAAAATTTAATTAACCATCTAAATTTGCATTAAAATTATGCACCTCTATTACTGTAAAATCAAACTAAAATATCTCGCAAAACTACGTCCAAAAACCAACATAAGGTAGTATGAAAAAGAAATAAATAACCATATATACACTTCTACAACTCTTAAATTCCAAGTAAACATAAATACAATATGCCACTATGTAATATGATTGCATACATTAGGACAAATATTTATTTTCTCGGTTTATGGATCATGAAAAAAGTATCCCATAAACAAACCACGTATGCCACTGAAATTATGTTAATACTCCATGACAAAATTTTGTAAGTTGTTGCTTTATATAAGTTTATAAACCTTAAATAAACATTGTGACATATTAATATTGGTTGGTTAATTTTAACCACCATTTTTCGTAAATCAAACATATAGTTATTTGATACATGAAATTTATCATCCTGATTGCTGAAAGCACAAATGGTTATTTGTGACATTATATATGGTAACTAAGTGGGTAGTCTATGACCTAGAATCTATAGTTTGATAAAATACACAAAAACAAAATAAAATACACAAAAGGGAAATATTGAATAAAAAGATACAAAAACCACTAGTGTATTAACCAGTGCATGGATGAAAAATTGCAGCAACCAATAGAATATCAAAAGATTAGAGCACTTGATGTCATGGAAAGAGGTGCAACAAGAGCTGATACATACTAATTTATCCGTGAAACTTTAACTTATGTAACATATATAAGATTATTCTGGTCCGTGCTGGAGAGCACGAATTGGTGGGCCAATATTTGTAACTATAAGTGAGGATTACATATAATATATGTAGGCAACAACTAGACAACTCATAAGAAAATATCTAACAATATATAGGCAAAGCATTGTGGGCTCAACGATTGATGGATGTTGTGCACAATTTGCATGCTCTCATATTTAATCCTTGTGTCCTACGGAAGTCTAAAGCTTATTTTTTGGTGGGACGCAGCGCAAGTGAGCAGCTTTTGACTTGCTTTTGTTATGAAGTGCACAATATTATTTATGGGGGTATATGATTTTTTTTCTGCTGAGACGTCGCTATAGCTAGTACATCAGACCAGAGGTGTATATATATCTTGTCATGTTCATGATGAGCTGTACTATACCAGTTTTTTTTTACCAAAATGAGCTGTATACCAGTTGCTATAAATTTTACATAATACTCCCTCCGTACATGTAAAGAAAGTCATTTAGGACAACGACACGGTCTCCAAAACCTAACTTTGACTTCTTACTTTGATAAAAATATTTATTTAAAAGTGGTATATGTATATTTTTGTGAAAGTATTTTTCAAGTCAAATCTATTCATATGGTTTTCACATTTGCAAACTCAACAACTTACAAGTTATTCATAATTTATATTCACAATGTTTGACTCAAACCTTATTCAAAATGACTTTATTTACAGGTATGTAGGGAGTATATACCAATGACGATAGGCGTGTGATGCATGCACTAATAAGACACTAAATTATGATTTTCTAAACTACTAATAGTCTCAAGGATGCATGTTTTTCAGGTGGTGTCACACAAATGGAGTCATTCTTGAATAAGTTCTTCCCGGAAGTGGTGAGCGGGATGAAGAGTGCAAAGCGTGATGCCTATTGCATGTACGACAACCAGCTTCTTACAGCATTCACGTCATCGATGTACATTGGTAGCTCCCTGTCATCATTAGTGGCAAGCCGTGTGACAATGGCAAGCCGTGTGACAAGAAGGGTTGGACGCCAATCTGTCATGCTCATCGGTGGCGTCTTATTCCTCTTCGGCTCTATCATCAACGCTGGGGCTGTTACTGTCAGCATGCTCATCATGGGCCAGATGCTACTAGGCTGGAATTTTCTTTTGCTATGCAGCCTTTCTTTAAAATTCTCATACCTTTTATGTCGATAGATAGATATGAGATTTATATGAAAAATTGTAGACCTCAATAAAGAACAGCTCTATAATTCATGAAATTTTTGTTTGAAACTGTTTCTAACTTTGTAAAAGAAAATCCCAACAAAACAGTACGGTCCACAAATACTTTTATATCCCCAGTTTGGGCTGCATCATACCTAGGCCCAGTGTGCCATTTCAGCAGATCAGGCCCAGGTATATGCCAGATTATCTTTACCTTTTTTGTATTTTTATTAAATATGTTTTGCAAAAATAAGTGTTCCAATATAGAAATAAAAGTTTACAAAAGTATACTACTATCATAGATCAAAGTGGCAGGATTTAAATTCCATGGATTCGATTGCCCAAATTTCCTTTACATCTAATTGTTGGTGGAATTTTCTTTTACTATGCAACCCTTCTTTAAGAGTCTCGTACCTTTTATGTCGATAGATATGAAATTTATTGAAAAAATGTAGACCTCAATAAAGTACAGCTCTGCGTAATTCATGAAATTTTAATTTGAAACTTTTTCTTGATGCCAAAAAGAATCATACATTGTTAATATCCATATTTGTTGATCTAAATCTGTATTAATCATTTTGATAAAAAAAAAAGTTGTCTTCAAAAATCCACAAAGTTGTTCATCAACTGCCGTTTTCCTATGAAGTCCATCTCCATGCTTTATCAAATGAAACAAATTATACTTCAGGAGTTGTCCTACATAAAGAGAGTGAATAACCTACAACTCTCTTGTGTAGTATACTCACTCCATCTGAAATTATGTTTGACTTTTTTTACCCCAAGTTTGATCCTCATCTTATTAAAAAAGATTGTACAAACATAGTCAAATTTAAGTTATTCTTGAAAAAAATTATTAATAAACCAAGCCACGACAAAAGAAATGATATTTTGCATAAATTTTTTAATAAGAGAAATGCCTATGTGATTTCTGGCCGAAATAAACAACACCTGATGATTTCTGGCCCAAGCATGTTAGGAGAGATAATGGTAGTTTTTGTGATTTAGTTAATGCAGTCAGAATTAGCATTTATTTATTATTTTCTATGCTGTACAAAGTGCTGATGTCTGTGGATGTACACCCATAAATTTTAGGAACTGCAGCACGGACAAGGAATATAATAAACCTTTCATTGCTCAAAAATGGCATATGTTACACCACGGACAAGGAGTAGATGCAAGCATGCTCAATCTAACACGGAGAGAATAGTAATAATCACCAAACGAATACTGTCATCCCCATCAGGTAATCCACATACATAAAAACGCCACACCCTAAATATTCTTTGCATAGGTACTTCAGTTGTTTCTTGATTTCTACAACTTTGATGAAAAACCCGTAACATCGTGATCTATCATCCTTAGTGGAAGCTGGTTGGTGCTGACAGCTTACTATCTTTCTCCTTGCCGTCCTCCTCCACTGAAGAAACAGAGTAGTCCTCGTCCTTCACGGCCAGGAACACCAGCAGCACAAGCAATGGGTAGCTGATGGTCATGAGCCCCCAGTTCACAATCAGCTGGGATATCAGGGGCGTGTGTTGCTTGTCCACTTGCCATGCCACCGCCGCTCCTGCACTCTGCACTCCCTTGTAGAACCCAACGTACCTGCATCCATCCGTCAGAAGAGTTGAGAGAGAGTGATTCAGACAAAGAGGTTTGTTTATTTATCTTTTTTAGATAAAGGAATTTTATCAGGCCTCTTCAAGAGTTTTGCACTCAACCATACAGAGGTTTGTTTATTAATCCACAGAACATAAGAACCTGTCTGTTTTGTCTCTTCTTTCTTTCCCCTTTTCACACAGCCTGGCAGCAGCAGCATACTAATTTACTGCTAAATGCTGTCCCAAATTAAACTTTATCGAAAGGGGAAAAAAAAGCATGTCGGATAAGAATCTTTTGCGGGAAAGCTGGATAAGAATCTCTATCCCCAAATCTTCTAAAGATTGTTGGAAGTCCTTCGCTACCAAAGATGACCTACTAGTATCTTGCCTTAAGATGAACTTAAGCTGGGAAAAGGATATTGCAAGATGGAATTTGGCATCATAAAGATGAACTTAAGCTGTCTAACATGAACTCTGTTTCAGTATCTTAAAGATGAACTTAAGCTGTCTAACATGTTTCAGCATCTAAAGAATATTGCAAGGTGGCCACTCATATAAACTCCTAGCGAGATATCTTCTGTGATTCTCAATTCACATCGCTCAGTACAGGAAAAGAGTCCAATGTTCCACGCCTTCAGTTAGATTCTTTATATGAAAAGGACACAACCTAATTCAAAGTGTTGACTATTATGACGGCAGCAAGCATAGTTTGCTTCAAATGGTTAGTGGTTAGTGGAATCTACTGAATTGACTAACAAGAAATTGGGAGGAGTGCCCTATCGGATCCCTTCGGAATTTAATATTTGATCACTTTACTCCGCTATACAAACATGTCTTTGTTCTACCGAACTAGTATCTTTGATTAATGCCTACAATCCTGAATTGTCAAGTGATGAGGATCTTGAATCACTCAAGAACATTAACTGAAGAGGAGCAATTTCCCAACTAAGATCACTTGTGTGAGAATTTCCCAACTAAGCTAGTAGCGATTTCTACAGTATTAGCAGAGTTATCACTGTATTAGCAGAGTCATAAACAGAATGAATTGCTTCTGGATCCGCCATCGCCGTCGACGAAAAGCTCCGCCAAGAGGAAATCGATGCAGATCCATCCGGCCACCAACCACATCACCCAACAGCTGCGCCACATCCTTTAGCAAAAGGACCAGCAAAAACATCACCTGAGTAGGAAGATGTGCCGCCGGCCATGGACTCCAGAACAGGGATCTGGCGAATCTCCTCTTCCTTGGCCTCGCCATTGACGCCAAGAGCAGACACCAAAGGGGTGAGGAAGAGACCAGAGGAATTTATTTTCCTGCGACACCGTCGCCACCGCCTCGCCGGCGCTGCCAGGAAGACGCGGCCGCGGAGGAGAAGACTCCCCCCGGCAAACGCTAGCTCCACCGTCAATTGTTGACGGCGAGCACAGCCTAGACCTAGGGAGACATCTACGTAGCCTAACTACACCCGCGAAGCGATTCCCTGACCCTCCTCTCTCTCTAGCACCTACGTGGTCGCCGGAGAGGAGAAGGGTAGGCGGAATCGCCGCCGAGAAATCGCGTCGCCTCCTTGTCGCCTGTAGCAAAGGGAAAGGAGCGAAGAGTCGAGAGAGTACGTAAATGGCTCCACTGTCCTGCCCATTCTTGCCGTTACTAAATGACGACACCCTACGATCATGCTCAGCCAACAGCTCTGTGTTGGCAATCATGGATTCAACCAGCTGTAATTCTTGCGTTGCTCTTCTCCAAAGCATGGGCACAAGTGATTGCTGCAGGCCGGCCACCATCAACCCGCTCACCGTAATCTCCTGGTTGGTGCAGTGGCTGAGAATGACTGGGTACACATGAGCAAGGGCTTCGTCGCCCAACCATACGTCCGTCTAGAAGGAGCAAGATCTCCCATCACCAAGCTGAACTGAGGTAATCGCTTTGTATAATGCACTACTACAGAACAGGCCTTTGGTCACTTGTCCAAAATGAACAATAATCTCGGCCCAATCAGCGTTCGGGACAAAAACATATTTAGTCCCAGTTGCTGAGGTCAACTGGGACTAAAAGTCCCCTGCCCAACGGCTATGGTGTCAGAGATCGGCAGAAGGGACCTTTAGTTCCGGTTGGTCTCACGAATCGGGACAAAAGTCCAGCCTTTAGTCCCGGTTGGTACCACTAACCGGGATTAAAAGCTGTTGTCCCGGTCCGTCTCACCGGCCGGGACTAGTGTTCGAATTTAGACCCGGTTTTTAAATGGAACCGGAACTAAATGTCCTTCCCCATATTTGAACTCTTCTTTCCCCGGCCGAGCCCATCGATCTTCACTCTTTTGCTGTGTTCTTCATTTGGAGTTGCTTGTTCTTGCTCTCATCTCCAGCTATTGATTCATTTCATCATTTCTACGCCGTCATCGACTTGTTAACCGGGACTAAAGGTGGGACATTTAGTCCCGAAACCTTAGCCCCGGTTCCGTAGCCGGGACTAAAGGCCCTTACGGCCCGGAGCTAAAGCCCTTCCCTGATGGCAGCAGAGAACGGAACAAGTCCCGGTGCTCCCCATGAATATCTCCTTTGAGAGAGGCGACGGAGGCGCGACCACGCACCCTTTGAGCCCAGTGTGGGACTCCAATCTGCTACAGAACGACCATCATCATATACCATATTACCATGGATGCTTGTGTAGATATGATAGCGTGAGCCTGGCTGGCAAAGTCAACCACTGCCGGAGACATGTCAAAAACGGACAGCCAGCAGCCAAAGGATGCCGAACACAATACAATATATATACAAGTGTGTGATGCCCCTTCATGTGCATAAATTCATGTGCATGCCTTGGAACCAAACGCCCAACCTAAGCTGCAAAAAACTTGCAAGCTCTGCCCCTGCGCCAGTATAAGCAGTGTCCCCGTCCTTGAGTAGTCAGCAGTTCGATGGCAAGAGGAGGGTTGGAGGCGGCAGATGGTCACAGCTATGGCGGTAGCTTGACGGCCGCTGTCATGGCCATCTGCCTCATGGCTGCTTCCTGTGGCCTCGTCTTCGGCTACCATGTTGGTGTCGCAGGTAAATGATAGCTGCTTCATCACCCAGCTCTGCCCTAATGCTCCCTACATGCATATGTATTCTCAAATGGATGTAGATCAATCATCTCTGAACATGCATGCTTGAATATTGGCTGCTATATACTCCGTTCCCAGTTATATATAGTTCGTTCTGGATCGGAGCTAAACATCACTTAATCCAACTCAAGTAATCCTTTTCGCTAGCACAAGTGAAGAGCTTATGACTTGGCTTTATAAAAGGTATTTATGGGGACCTGTGCTTATTATATGGAAATTTTCTGCTATATATATACACAGCTAGTACATCAGATGTGTATATTTTTTTTCGTGGTTGGGAATTAATTTTGGAAAAAGTATAGTTAACCTAATTATTTGCATTCACCTGCTTCACTCCATTCCCTCTCCTATAAAACCAAATGTTTTTTTCCAACCAATAAAATATTTTACTTCTTTAATTATTGGGAATCTAAATAACCCTCTAAAGTGGTTTTGAAGGCATGTCACTGTCATTAGCATACTCTATATGTGTATAATGACATGACTATGAGTTAGCAAACAATAAAAAAAGTCTACATAATCCCTTACAAATATAGAGGGTTGACCAAATATTTAAACCACTCAACTATAAATTAGAGCTATAATTGTAGCCCATAAAAGATCCAATATATAATACCTCTCAAATGACGCGAGGAAAGTTTTGTTGTAAGGCTGTTTTGCCAATGCACGCTAGCTTGATTACTCATGCTTTACGCCTTTACCAATTTGCAAGTAGTTATTATGTTCTTTATTTTACATTTCATCCTCACAATACCCCTCCCCTCTCTTGTCTGTCTCCTTTTTATTAGAATTCTGGAGGGGCTTTCGTCCGTACAGTGAAATTTATTAATTTAGTTTTAAAACACTAACTGTGTCACCTCCAAGCGAGCAGCCCACAACCTCTGCAATCATAAAATACAATTTAAAGGAACCTAAAAAATGCAAATTTATATACCTGCTCTTCCATTATAAAATAAAATTTAATTAACCATCTAAATTTGCATTAAAATTATGCACCTCTATTACTGTAAAATCAAACTAAAATATCTCGCAAAACTACGTCCAAAAACCAACATAAGGTAGTATGAAAAAGAAATAAATAACCATATATACACTTCTACAACTCTTAAATTCCAAGTAAACATAAATACAATATGCCACTATGTAATATGATTGCATACATTAGGACAAATATTTATTTTCTCGGTTTATGGATCATGAAAAAAGTATCCCATAAACAAACCACGTATGCCACTGAAATTATGTTAATACTCCATGACAAAATTTTGTAAGTTGTTGCTTTATATAAGTTTATAAACCTTAAATAAACATTGTGACATATTAATATTGGTTGGTTAATTTTAACCACCATTTTTCGTAAATCAAACATATAGTTATTTGATACATGAAATTTATCATCCTGATTGCTGAAAGCACAAATGGTTATTTGTGACATTATATATGGTAACTAAGTGGGTAGTCTATGACCTAGAATCTATAGTTTGATAAAATACACAAAAACAAAATAAAATACACAAAAGGGAAATATTGAATAAAAAGATACAAAAACCACTAGTGTATTAACCAGTGCATGGATGAAAAATTGCAGCAACCAATAGAATATCAAAAGATTAGAGCACTTGATGTCATGGAAAGAGGTGCAACAAGAGCTGATACATACTAATTTATCCGTGAAACTTTAACTTATGTAACATATATAAGATTATTCTGGTCCGTGCTGGAGAGCACGAATTGGTGGGCCAATATTTGTAACTATAAGTGAGGATTACATATAATATATGTAGGCAACAACTAGACAACTCATAAGAAAATATCTAACAATATATAGGCAAAGCATTGTGGGCTCAACGATTGATGGATGTTGTGCACAATTTGCATGCTCTCATATTTAATCCTTGTGTCCTACGGAAGTCTAAAGCTTATTTTTTGGTGGGACGCAGCGCAAGTGAGCAGCTTTTGACTTGCTTTTGTTATGAAGTGCACAATATTATTTATGGGGGTATATGATTTTTTTTCTGCTGAGACGTCGCTATAGCTAGTACATCAGACCAGAGGTGTATATATATCTTGTCATGTTCATGATGAGCTGTACTATACCAGTTTTTTTTTACCAAAATGAGCTGTATACCAGTTGCTATAAATTTTACATAATACTCCCTCCGTACATGTAAAGAAAGTCATTTAGGACAACGACACGGTCTCCAAAACCTAACTTTGACTTCTTACTTTGATAAAAATATTTATTTAAAAGTGGTATATGTATATTTTTGTGAAAGTATTTTTCAAGTCAAATCTATTCATATGGTTTTCACATTTGCAAACTCAACAACTTACAAGTTATTCATAATTTATATTCACAATGTTTGACTCAAACCTTATTCAAAATGACTTTATTTACAGGTATGTAGGGAGTATATACCAATGACGATAGGCGTGTGATGCATGCACTAATAAGACACTAAATTATGATTTTCTAAACTACTAATAGTCTCAAGGATGCATGTTTTTCAGGTGGTGTCACACAAATGGAGTCATTCTTGAATAAGTTCTTCCCGGAAGTGGTGAGCGGGATGAAGAGTGCAAAGCGTGATGCCTATTGCATGTACGACAACCAGCTTCTTACAGCATTCACGTCATCGATGTACATTGGTAGCTCCCTGTCATCATTAGTGGCAAGCCGTGTGACAATGGCAAGCCGTGTGACAAGAAGGGTTGGACGCCAATCTGTCATGCTCATCGGTGGCGTCTTATTCCTCTTCGGCTCTATCATCAACGCTGGGGCTGTTACTGTCAGCATGCTCATCATGGGCCAGATGCTACTAGGCTTCGGTGTTGGCTTCACTACGCAGGTCTGTTATTTGCTGGGTTACTGGTTACATGGCGCTTGTATACTTTGATTGTTGTTGTTGTTGTTTGAGAAATTAAGTGCAATTGAATTCTTAAGCACAAATTCAACCTTATAGGCTGCTCCACTCTATCTCGCCGAAACATCACCGCCAAGGTGGCGTGGAGCATTCACAATAGCCTACCACATATTCGTTTGTATCGGCTCAGTGATCGCGAACATGGTGAACTATCTAACAAACTCCATGCCCTACTGGGGCTGGCGGATCTCACTCGGTGTCGCTGCCATACCAGCCATCATCATCATCGTGGGTGCCCTTTTGGTAACAGACAGCCCAAGCAGCCTAGTGCTACGTGGTGAGCCGGATAAGGCTCGTGTGTCACTGCAGCACATCCGTGGGTCAGATGCTAACATCGAAGCCGAGTTCAAGGACATTGTTTGTGCAGTCGAAGAGGCATGCCAGAACGAGCAAGGTGCGTTCAAGAGGCTATGCAATAAGAGGTACCGACCTTACGCGGTGATGATGGTGGCCATACCTGTGTTCTTCCAGCTCACGGGCATGATCGTCGTCTTCGTCTTCGCGCCAGTGCTGTTCCGGACCGTAGGCTTCAGCAGCCAGAAGGCGATTCTTGGTTCTGCCATCGTTAACCTTGTGACCTTGTGCGCCGTCATCACATCCACCTTCGTCGTGGACAGATATGGCCGGAGGTCCTTGTTCCTCATAGGTGGCATCAGCATGATAATTTTTCAGGTAATGTGAATGTACAAATACATTTCTTTCATTCTCAAACAAAATGTTATTATTCGTATATTTGTGGCATTCTTCATATGTTAGGATTTGTGACTTGCTTCATGTTTGTATGCTCTACATATCTACTATGTAAGGTGGCCGTGTCATGGATACTTGCGGAGCACCTTGGGAAGCACAATGCAGTGACGATGGCGAGGAGCTATGCGATGGGCGTGTTGGTGCTCATGTGCCTGTACACCTTCAGCTTGGGTCTGTCGTGGGATTCACTCAAGTGGGTGATTCTGAGCGAGATCCACCCCGTTGAAACTAGGTCCGTGGGGCAGGCCATCTCCATGACCATCGCGTTCGTCCTCTACTTTATACAGGCACAGGTGTTCACGACCCTGCTCTGCAATCTGAAATTCGGGATATTCCTCTTCTTTGCCGGCTGGGTGCTGGCCATGACGGCTTTCATCGTGGTGCTCCTGCCGGAGACGAAAGGAGTGCCACTAGAGGCTATGCGGGCAGTATGGGCACGCCATTGGTACTGGAAGAGGTTCTTCCTGCAGGATATCAACAAACACGACCTTAGTTCAACTGGTTAACTGATCCATATATATATATATATATATATTTCTATATATGTAAAAAATGACAGTATGAGAAATCAGCCTGTATACTCATGTTGTGGTTAACTAGTCCATCAACTTGTGGTCCCGCACAGGTTAGAATCCCGCACTTGGGATTCTATTAATTGTTCTCCTGTATTATAGATACACTATAGTCCCTATTTAATTGTCATAACTTATCTTTAACTTAGTGTTTTTTATCTACATCCATAGTTTTTTTCCCCTTTTTCATGTCACCTCTGTGTAACTTTATTATGCATTTATTTTAAATCATAACAACTTAGAATCAACTATGACTCTTTGTTGCAGCCCATATCTTATATGACATAATGAATCTATTTTTTTAAAAAAAATTAACCTTATTAATTCCTACAATATTTTTATTCTCAAATAAAGTTAAAAATCTTGAGCTTATAATATCTATTATGAACACTCCTTCTGTAATGCTATAAATAAGAAATTTTAGGTCATAGATTACACTCTTACTCCCTCCGTCTCAAAAAGACCATTGTTTTTTACTTTTAGACATCTTGTTTGACCATCCGTCTTATTACAACTTTTTGTATAATATCATCTATTTTGATATGACTTATTTGATCATTAGAGGTACTTTATCTATTTTAGAATTTGCACAAAAAATTTGAATAAGACGAGCAGTCAAACATGATTGGTTAATGTCAAAAACATCGGTCTTTTTGAGACAGAGGAGTAAGTACTATGATGCCATAAATAATCATTTATAACTTGCATCACATCGCATAAGATCAATGCTAGAGCTTTAGTTGAGATATGAGATGGGGTAGGGGTGCTAATATCAAGAAGATATTAATCTCTAAGCTTTACAATGACTTTTAGTCTGAAGAAATCTTGAAGTTTTAACTTTCATATCTATTTGTTATAATTTTTTATCGAAATGTTAAGTTGCAAATCTATTTAGTCATCTCAACTTGCACCAAAACACTCAAGATGCTATTTTGTTATATCAAATATTTATATGTGTAGTACTAGTGTTTTACAAAATATATAGCGCTTCAAATTAAATGTCTAATATTGGTATGAAACACTTTTGTCAAATATATAAAGTTATTTAATATAACAACTTTAAAATATATTATCATTGAGTCTTAATATAACTTCAAGTGAAATTGTTGGTGCCATTGTTATATAGTTTATTAAGGAATATTTCCACTTGATAAGCTATTAAAATAAATATGTATCCTAATACATACATGATTACTTGGTTTAAGTGGTGGTACATATCATATGTCTACTTTTAAATTTTAGTTGTGGTAGAGTGTGTAATTTAGAAATATATGTGCCACATTATTATAGATACTAAATTAGTTTTTGTCATAGTTTAATGCATTAACATGTAGAATTGAGAAATGTTTTTTCTCTACTTCATATAAATCTAAGACGGATAATTTAGTTAAAAGGTAGATTATTTTGCATCACAATACCTTTCATAATAGCAAAGGTAGGTAGTTTATAAAAAAACATTACGGTCTTACTTTTAATTATATTACATAATGTTAGAGTTGGGTAATTTAGATTTAAAATTAGGAGTTATTCTGAAGTGTCTTTCATAATGACATAGGTGTGGTACTTTTGATGCTAATTTGGTGGATTATTTTAATGTTTCAATCATAATGACAAAAGTGGGTAATTTAAATACAATTTTAGGGTGTTATTTTGAATTATGTTTTGTAATGGCATGGTGGGTAATTTATATACAAGATTAAGGGGTTACTTTATTATAAATTTTATAATAGCATAGGTGAGTAATTTTTTACAAATCAAAATCGATCCATTATGGTTACTATTTATGATGGTGATTAGAATTTATCAAATAGAAGGATTTGTCTTTTTCCTTACGCTTCCGGAGAGAATTAACGTGGAGCTTCCGTTGGAGTCTCTAATTAGTAATAGTAAGATTATTAAGATTCATATTTGTAAAAAATGACTAATATGCAACCAGCCAGTTTCATGTTGTGGTTAAATGATCTGATATCAACTGGTACTTCTAAAACAACTACTCCCTTCATTGTGAACTATAAGTCATTTCAACTCTCTTGTAGAGTTAAAACATCTCAAGTTTGATCAAAATTATAAAAATAACTACAAAGATTTATAACATCAAACAAATATATTATGAAAATATAATTAATAAATAAAGTAATAATATTTATTTGGCATATAAATCATATAATTTTATTATACTAATTTAGTCAAACTTGAGCTCATCATTATGTAACAGCAAACCTGTATTTTGGGCTGCCAATCCCAGCACTCTACCCTTACATGGGCTGATAGGCCGTCTTTGTGGCCCATCATTATGTGCCTATGCCATGTGGCACTACGGAATAGCATTTGGTTTCCTTTTATTTAATTGCTTTTGTTTCCTTGTTCGTTAGTTACTGAATTCGGTTGGTAAATCACAAAGCTGTGAAATTAATTAGTAAATATGCATTCAAAACAAAAAAATGCAATGCCAAATTCAGAGGAACTTGATGCAAATCAGGAGCGGGCCAAGTGGGTACATCAGATAAACCCGGGACTACCTTAGATATTTGGTCCAAAATTTTTTTAGTACTCTTGCCAGCCTATGAAAATTTGGTCCACTCCTTGTCTCTCCGGTCTGCGCCCTGCGCCTTCTTGACCACGAGTACACGTCTCCCTTCCCTCCCGATGCATGGGAGAAAAATTGGGTGAGCGATGGGTGCAGCGACGCCTCAGTGCGCTCCCCGGTCGGATCAACACCACATGGGCCACACGAATGCAATCACACGGCAAGGGTGAAGATTGCCTCGACGGGCTCTAAATCTACAGACGACGACTCGACTCCGCTGCTTCGTTCCCATCCCAATCCAACTCCCACTCCAATGCCGCCATCCCTGGTAACTGCTGCATTTGTCCACGCCATCCGCTTCTTCCTAGAGCGCCCACCCTATCCGACTCTGCCTGGAGCGCCCTCGCCATCTGCCTATGACCTTACTGGCACCGCTTGCGTCGCCGAGGCCTGTGTTATCTGTTGTTTGTCTTCTCGACGACCACCACCGACAAAATAGACTTCTAAATGGTGGGGAGGTGGAGGAAAATGTTATTCTAAATGCTAAATTGTAAATAGTCGAGCACTTGTCGTTTAGCCGGCAAAACGGGTGTTTAAATGGGCAAAAGGGCTACTTAGACAGTCAAAATGACCGATTAAATGGAAACAGGTACCACCATGTAGGATCACATATTACAGACGCGTTTTTGTCTAGGCGCGTCTGTGACCACGTATTACAGACGCGTTTTGTTCTCGCGTCACTTGTAGGGAGTGTCTGCTATTTGCTTTTTTTTTTTTTACATAGTGCTGGTTGGTGCTGACAGCCTATTAATTACTATCATTCTCCTTGCCGTCCTCCACTGAAGAAACCGAGTAGTCCTCGTCCTTCACGGCCACGAACACCAGCAGTGCAAGCAAGGGGTAGCTAACGGTAATGAGCGCCCAGTTCACAATCAGCTGGGATCTTAGCGGCGTGTGGCGCCTGTTCACTTGCCATGCCACTGCCGCTCCCGCGCTCTGCACTCCCTTGAAGAACCCAACGTACCTGCTGAGAATTTGGGAGTCATTAATGGCGAGGGCGCCGATGATCCAGTAGATGACGGTCTGGAACATGGCATCCAGCAGTCCGTAGCAGAAGTAGAGCATGAACGGCCCGGCGTAGCGGTGGTGGCCGTCCTTGAAATCGATGGGGTCGACCAACTCCACTCCTCTGTACTTGAGCTGGTTCGCCAGACCGCCTCCCCAGATGGCCGTTCCGACGACGGCGACGGCGACGACTCCGAACAGCCCTCTCTTCCTCCGGCTGGCGAATCCGAAGTCGAGGAAGTAGCCGATGCCGGCGGAGCCGATCATCTGCGCACCCCAGAAGACGACGTTGTTGAGCCCCTTGGTGCGGAGCGTGAAGACGCCGCCGTTGAACTGGTCGGTGTAGAAGAAGAGCGTTCCGGTAGAAGAGCTAGCCCAGGCGGGCAGGAGCACGAGCAGCATCTTCCAGTTGGTGAAGAGCTTGAGGATCTCGGCGCCCTCGGCGGCGGCCGGGGACGAGAAGGGGACGACGACGACCCTACTAGTGGTAGTAGTGGCCTTGGTGCCGTCGTCGCGGACGATCTTGGCCGGCGGCAGCACGAGCACGGTGAGCCCGGCGCCGACGAGCATGAAGGCTATGAAGGCGATGTACGTGCTGTTGTTGACGACACTGGCAGGCTGCTTGTTGCTGCGGTGGTAGTTGAAGGAGAAAGGGAGGAGACCGCCGAGGACGCTGCCGAGGTTGAAGATGCACCAGAAGAGGGAGATGTAGGTGCCCCGGCGGTTAGGCGGCGGGTACGAGGTCATCACGGCGCCCTGCGCCGCCCAGAGGAAACCCGCGCCGGCGCCGAGCAGCGCGCCCGCCGTGACGGGGAACGCCTGCGACTCCGGGTGGTGCTTGTAGTAGAGGAAGGAGCCGGCGTAGAGTGGGTAGGTGAGCGCGCCCAGCATCAGCGTCGCGCGCGGGCCAAGGAGGTTCTGCGCGCCGCCGCCGAGGATGGCGAAGACGGCGAAGCAGGCGTAGAGCGCCGTGTTGGCCTTGTCGGCCGTGGAGGCGTCGACTTGGTCGCCGCCGCCCAGGCCGGACAGCGCGTTGAACATGCCGGGGCAGCAGAAGCAGATGAGCCCCAGCAGGGACACCTGCGCCAGCGGCGAGTTGTACCGTAGGATACTGCGCTTCGCGGGCACCTCCAACTCCAATGCCGCCGGCGCCGCCGTGCCCTCCACGTCCGTCACGGCCATCTTAGCCGCGCGCCGGCCGGTCAGGGGAGTCAGGGTGGCCGTCGCCTGATGGAATCAGTGACGGAGACCAAGGTGCAGACGGAGAGTGGCATATATGTATATAGGAGAAGATAGGGGAGGTGGATCCATGAATCCTCTCGTGATTTGTTTAGTTTTCTCGTAGCCATTTGGATTTTGGGTACGGAGACGAACAATCCAAAATATGACGAATAAGGTTCGGTTTAGCACACCTCATCTTCACTACTTGCTCCATCACAAATAAGTCGAAAATTAAAACATGTCAAGTTTGATCAAATTTGTATGGTAGGATAATAATATTTATGATATTAACTAAGTATCGTTAGATTATTGATTAATTATATTTTCATAGTATATCTATTTGATACCACAAAACTTTGTAATTTTTTTTATAATTTTGGTTAAAATTGAGGTATTTTGATTTTGTAAGATTCTTGAAATAACTTATAATTTGGGATGGAGGAAGTAGTACTAGAGTTGTTTTACTTATATTTAGCTTGCTGAGCAGCTTTTTTTTAAGCAGGGCTGTTTTTTACCTGCAAAACAGCTTTACTTGGTGCGTCAAATGAATAAAATGACTATACTACCCTCTTCTTCTCTTTTCCTCTAATATTTTTTTTCTCGTCTCATTCTGTGGTTGTGCGCATCTTCTTCCCATGGCCACCAAACAGCATCTCGGCGCCCTGCGCCAAGCCCACGACAACGGGCTGCGCGCTAGCCCATGCATGGTCAAACCAGGTGGCCACGCCTACGTGCCTACCTAGGCAACAGCGAGCCCATGCGGCCTCCCACCCAGGTGGCCTCGCCCTATGCAACCACGCCCCGATGACCCATGCCCCCAGTGGCCATGCCCCCAAACACTCTGGTTTCGTGAGCGGGCGTTCTTTGCGCGCCAAATCCACCGCCACTAACGGTGCCCAAGCCGTCATCGTGATATATATTCAGTGTGTCCCGAAAGTTGTGTGAAACCTCTGCCTAATCCCTCCCGAGCGCCCACGTTAGGCGACTCGGGAGGCGCCACCGCTGCCGCCGAACTTCGCTCCCTCCCAGGCCTCCTCCGGCCGTCGTCGCTGCCCTTCCCGTGGTGGCGGGCTCCCAACAAGGTGCCTCGTCTGCAACTCCTCTCCTCTCCCACCACCTAATCGTGTCGGACCCCTCTCCACCTCAACTCCGGTGGCGACCACAGCGGTGGACAGTGGCGTTTGGCCAGATCCGAGCCTCTACGGGCCGAATCTGCCATCCACCTAACCCTTCCTCGCCCCTTCCTCATGCGGCAGGCCGGGGCTAGCCAGACGGTGTTCGGACGGTGGCCATGGTGGGCAAGCGCCATTGTGGCCCTCCGGCGACCGAGATGGGTGTTGGCTGGCCAGATCTAGTCCCTTGGGCCCTAAAGTTGGCGCACAGCCAGCCCACCGCCCCTCTCTGCGGTGGCAGCTGGCATGGTCCTGTGCTCCGACAGGAGGGGCGCCTACTTCCTGTCTGGTGGCTTCCGGCTGCCAGGCTCCGTGGTAGACGCCCCCCTCTCCAGTGTTGGAGACCAGGGCGGGGCAGCCGAACGGCGTGGCCATATGTTGGGGTGGCCTAGGCGAGCATGTGGTCGCGCCCCCATGGCCTGGTGCCCGAGTATGGTGGTCAGCGCCTCCCTGGCCTAGTAGTGTGTCTTGGTCGACGGGGTTTGTCCTGTTGGCCAGGAGCCCGCTTGGTGACGACGGCGTAGCTAGGCTCCCTCCCTAGGAGGTCTACAGTCTAGAGTGCTAGGACGGTGTGGCGGTGCTTGGCAGGTTGCACAAGGTCAGGGCAAAAGCTCAGCCTGGCTCTGCCAGGTGAACGGCTGTGATGCCTTTGGCGCCACTTAGAGGTGTCATTTTCTAGACCTCGTGCCCTTCGCTAGCTTCACCAAATTCTAGGTGAAAGTCTCATCTTAGAAGCCTCTAAGGCCAGCGACATTGGCATCTTGAGCGTCAACTCCTTTCTGAAGGCGTCGCTGAAGAATCCTCCATAGCTCGTCGCTCACTCCCTATATGGTCGCTACGGTCACTGCTCTGCTCCTAATTATGCTTCATGTTTCTCCTCACTTGGTTGGTCCAGTTGGTGTTGTTGTAGTCGTAGTCGTTGCTTGGTGCTTGGGCGAATGCTTTGCCGCTAGTGTTTCTTGTGTAGATGCTTTGTTGTCGGTGTTAGTGTTGCTTGTCTTGCTTGGGCGGATGTGGAGTTGTCGTCGCCGCATGCCTTGGTCTTCATGTTTGTGCTCCTCGTCCGTGGTCATGGCCCTCAGTGACTCGGAGGAGTACTCAGAGGGTGACTTGGGAGTGCTCTTTGTCTGTGGTCTGAGGGCATTGTGTCCTTAGTGACTCAGAGGAGTACACTCTGAGGATGACTCCGAGATGCTGCACATGGATCGGCCCTCATCCATGGATGCTTTGCCGCATCGATGGTCCTCGTGTTTGGGCGGATGCTTTGCCGCTGGTGCCATGAGAAGATGTGAAGATGTAGATGCAAACTGTGTAATCTGGTAGTGAAAAGGGTTTTTGAACCGGCAGTGATGTGAAGATGTAGATACTATGTATAAACACATCATACACAACAATCGAACAAGGCAACACACCTAATTGGATGTTGGGTGGCGTAAATCAGTATGTCTCTGCGTTTATCATCGGTTGTGTATATGTCGGAGCACACCAATCATCGACCCGGATAACCTGTGATGAGTTGCTGATCATCAAACACCAACAAAAACTTATACGTATGGAGAGTAAGTATACGGAAAAATAATAGAAACAAAAAATGAATTGAAGAAAAAATATAAAATAAAAGGATGAAAAAAAATATCTTTTATCCTCGGTAACACTAACTGGGAGCAAATTAAATGTGCCCGCCTCTAGACGCAGGGGGGCGGGGGCCGTTAGTCCTAGATTTGCAGACCCATTTAGGAAACTGGGACTGAAGAGATTTTCCAACCAGAGATTTGTAGCCCTTTAACGGCCGTTGGTTACTTTCATTGTTTGCGTGGCAGCGCCCGGCCTTTTCTACCTTTCCTCACCACAAAGCGTCAATCACTTTCGGATTCAGTCCTAATTCAGCTGACAGACACACATGTATCATATGCACGCCGGCTGCAGCAAGACAAAATTTGGATACAAAATTACAAATTGCTTTCAAACTCTGTCCCATATATTCTATAAAATAACATTCCCTGCCGCCTGGGAACCTAGCAACCCCTTAAAATTTATTTAGCATGCTGCCTGCAAAGCTTTCTGATTTCTCTGAAGTAATCAAAGTAGACAGGCCATCCACGGCGCCCAGTAGACTCAGAATCAATCAGTGACGGGTTCAGCATGACATGAATCAGGCACAAGACTGGCATTCAGTTTCCTGAATTCATGCCTCCACAAAAATCAGGGAAATTTGTCACAGGCCAACAGCAGAATTTTGTCAACTATAACTTCGGGTTCAGCATTTTCAGAAATAACCATGCATACATGGTTCACATTCATTTTTGGGCATATACATACAATGACAAGATGTTAATGTACTGAGGGACACATACATCGATTCACAACTCCGTGGATCCTGATCGAAATGTGTAGGGGTTTTTTCTTGTGAAAATGAAAAGTCGTGGAAGAGACAAATCTCAGGTTCCCTGGAAGACGCTAGCCTCTGCAGGTAGTGCAGATATCTGTTGTTAATGGTCATGGTCTAACATGAGCGGAAGATCCAAACTAACACCAATTAAAATTCTCTTTGGCCTGCATGTCCAGAATTCATGCGTAAGCTATAATAGACTCAGTGAAATATATTACAGCCTTTCATTCATAGCATTAACAAAGTCAGGGCCTGCATACAATATCATCTAGTCAACAAAATGGGTACATTTAAGCATAAGTTTAATGAGTCCACAAAAGACAAAATACATCACATTCCGTAATCTGCAACCAGACATATATCAAACAAAAATGAAGCTCCTCCAGGAGAATGAACCACTAACGACCGTTCACTAACTCTAGCAGATATAACTCCGGGGGGAAGAAATACAGAATAAAAATTTCTAAAATATATCATTGATCTAAGAAATTTGACATGCCAAGCACTAAGATTTACCTTAAGAAAACAGCCTGCGGACTGCTTCAAATATTTCATCTGCAGTGCCCGTGGCATTTATCTGCAAGCAATTGAACAATTTTAATATTAGAAATCCTAGATCCTTGAGTTGACATACAGTGTGGAAAACATTCTACTAAATATATCCCATTTGTAGCAATTAACCATTTAATGCGTGTAAGCCATGTTCCCGGATGATCATAATATAGCTGCCCATCTAATATCAAACCAATCAGTAGATTTTAATTATCTCCCAAAAGAATAGGATGTACAGCAATAATAAGCTAAACAAGGAAACTGCATCAGATCTGTTTATATTTGAGTTTTGATTTATACTTTGCTAATCAAATTCTTCTTCTTGAACTTGAATGCACAAATTGAGACTAGACAAAAAGCTTTATCATTCAACTTTTCCACAAAAGTAAGCAACACAATGTACCGAAAAGATACAAAGTTTGTCCTGCTCAGATAGTTGTGAGCAAAACAGAACTTACCTTGTGCACTTTTCCCCTTGAAGAGTACTACTCAACGACAGGAATATTCAAACTTTCCAACACTTTTAGAAGCTTCTTGATTGTCTCAATGTTATCATCAACTCTCCCCTAAAAGGCACATGAGAAAATGATAAAATAACAGGAAAAAAAGAGAAAGGGATCAAGATAAGAGTAAACTTCTGTAGATTCTGATAGGTATTATTGGATTTGTAATCTTCGTGTTGTACTTTTGAGAGCTCCCAATGCACAATCCTACCTGTACTTTAGCAATCATTAATATGTAATTTAGTTTATGCGCCTTCGATTACTGAATAAAGAATTTGGTTTTTCTTTTCTTACATTATATGAATAAAAGTCTATTCCAAAGCCCAAACAAGGGAATGGGATTCCACGGATAATAAAGAAATAAAAATTTAGAAAAGTATAATACTATCATGGATCAAAGTGGCAGGATTTAAATTCCACAGATTCAATTGACAAAAAAAAATTATTTAAACTGTTCTTAACTTTGTAAAAAAAAATCCCAACAAAAACAGTGATTTAAGAAAAAATGAATCCAATAAGGCTGTTTTCTCTCTAGTACGGTTCATATCCACAAATACTTTGATATCCTCAGTTTGGGCTGCATCGCACTTCGGCCCAGTGTGCCATTTCAACAGATTAGGCCCACGTATATGCCAGATTTTTTTACTTTTTGTATTTTTATTAAATCAGTTTTACAAAAATAAGTGTTCGAATAAAAAATAAAAATTTACAAAAGTATACTGCTATCACGGATCAAAGTGGCAGGATTTAAGTTCCACAGATTCGATTGGCAAAATTTCCTTTGCAGCCAATTGTTGGTGGAATTTTCTTTTGCTATGCAGCCTTTCTTTAAAATTCTCATACCTTTTATGTCGATAGATAGATATGAGATTTATATGAAAAATTGTAGACCTCAATAAAGAACAGCTCTATAATTCATGAAATTTTTGTTTGAAACTGTTTCTAACTTTGTAAAAGAAAATCCCAACAAAACAGTACGGTCCACAAATACTTTTATATCCCCAGTTTGGGCTGCATCATACCTAGGCCCAGTGTGCCATTTCAGCAGATCAGGCCCAGGTATATGCCAGATTATCTTTACCTTTTTTGTATTTTTATTAAATATGTTTTGCAAAAATAAGTGTTCCAATATAGAAATAAAAGTTTACAAAAGTATACTACTATCATAGATCAAAGTGGCAGGATTTAAATTCCATGGATTCGATTGCCCAAATTTCCTTTACATCTAATTGTTGGTGGAATTTTCTTTTACTATGCAACCCTTCTTTAAGAGTCTCGTACCTTTTATGTCGATAGATATGAAATTTATTGAAAAAATGTAGACCTCAATAAAGTACAGCTCTGCGTAATTCATGAAATTTTAATTTGAAACTTTTTCTTGATGCCAAAAAGAATCATACATTGTTAATATCCATATTTGTTGATCTAAATCTGTATTAATCATTTTGATAAAAAAAAAAGTTGTCTTCAAAAATCCACAAAGTTGTTCATCAACTGCCGTTTTCCTATGAAGTCCATCTCCATGCTTTATCAAATGAAACAAATTATACTTCAGGAGTTGTCCTACGTAAAGAGAGTGAATAACCTACAACTCTCTTGTGTAGTATACTCACTCCATTTGACTTTTTTTACCCCAAGTTTGATCCTCATCTTATTAAAAAAGATTGTACAAACATAGTCAAATTTAAGTTATTCTTGAAAAAAATTATTAATAAACCAAGCTACGACAAAAGAAATGATATTTTGCATAAATTTTTTAATAAGAGAAATGCCTATGTGATTTCTGGCCGAAATAAACAACACCTGATGATTTCTGGCCCAAGCATGTTAGGAGAGATAATGGTAGTTTTTGTGATTTAGTTAATGCAGTCAGAATTAGCATTTATTTATTGTTTTCTATGCTGTACAAAGTGCTGATGTCTGTGGATGTACACCCATAAATTTTAGGAACTGCAGCACGGACAAGGAATATAATAAACCTTTCATTGCTCAAAAATGGCATATGTTACACCACGGACAAGGAGTAGATGCAAGCATGCTCAATCTAACACGGAGAGAATAGTAATAATCACCAAACGAATACTGTCATCCCCATCAGGTAATCCACATACATAAAAACGCCACACCCTAAATATTCTTTGCATAGGTACTTCAGTTGTTTCTTGATTTCTACAACTTTGATGAAAAACCCGTAACATCGTGATCTATCATCCTTAGTGGAAGCTGGTTGGTGCTGACAGCTTACTATCTTTCTCCTTGCCGTCCTCCTCCACTGAAGAAACAGAGTAGTCCTCGTCCTTCACGGCCAGGAACACCAGCAGCACAAGCAATGGGTAGCTGATGGTCATGAGCCCCCAGTTCACAATCAGCTGGGATATCAGGGGGGTGTGTTGCTTGTCCACTTGCCATGCCACCGCCGCTCCTGCACTCTGCACTCCCTTGTAGAACCCAACGTACCTGCATCCATCCATCAGAAGAATTGAGAGAGAGTGATTCAGACAAAGAGGTTTGTTTATTTATCTTTTTTAGATAAAGGAATTTTATCAGGCCTCTGCAAGAGTTTTGCACTCAACCATACAGAGGTTTGTTTATTAATCCACAAAACATAAGAACCTGTCTGTTTTGTCTCTTCTTTCTTTCTTTCTTTCCCCTTTTCACACAGCCTGGCAGCAGCATACTAATTTACTGCTAAATGCTGTCCCAAGTTAAACTTTATCGAAAGGGGAAAAAAGCATGTCGAATAAGAATCTTTTGCGGGAAAGCTGGATAAGAATCTCTATCCCCAAATCTTCTAAAGATTGTTGGAAGTCCTTCGCTACCAAAGATGACCTACTAGTATCTTGCCTTAAGATGAACTTAAGCTGGGAAAAGGATGTTGCAACATGAAATTTGGCATCGTAAAGATGAACTTAAGCTGTCTAACATGAACTCTGTTTCAGTATCTTAAAGATGAACTTAAGTTGTCTAACATGTTTCAGCATCTTATCTTAAAGATGAAATTTGGCATCTAAAGAATATTGCAAGGTGGCCACTCATATAAACTCCTAGCGAGATATCTTCTGTGATTCTCAATTCACATGGCTCATTACAGGAAAAGAGTCCGATGTTCCACGTCTTCAGTTAGAGCAACTCCAAGACTACCCTATATGCACTTGGCAAATCCTAATTTTTGGCAAAACATGGAAAACACTCCTCCAACACTACCCTATATGCGCTTGACAAAATAGGATGCTTGGCAAAAAGAGGGTCAACTGGCTCAAATTTGGGAGCGTTGGGAGCGCTTGGCATCCTGCCTACGCGGTGGGGCCCACACATTCAGCGTGCACGCTCCAGCACCACGCTCGCTCACGCATGCCTTAAATAGATTGCAACTTTTGCATAAAAGTCCCTCTGATTTTTTCAGAAATCACAAGATAGTCCAAATTTGCCAAAAAAATAGCTACCTGTTGGAGAAGCCTCTTTTTTTCACTTGGCATTTGAGTTTTACACTTGGCAAAATCCAAAATTTGCCAAGTGAAGTTTAGGATAGTGTTGGAGTTGCTCTAATATATGAAAAGGACACAACCTAATTCAAAGTGTTGACTATTATGACGGCAGCAAGCATAGTTTGCTTCAGATGGTTAGTAGTTAGTGGAATCTCCAATCCAGATCTACTGAATTGACTAACAAGAAATTGGGAGGAGTGCCCTATCGGATCCCTTGGGAATTAAATATTTGATCACTTCACTCCGCTATACAGACATGTCTTGTTCTACCGAACTAGTATCTTTGATTAGTGCCTACAATCCTGAATTGTTCAGTGATGAGGATCTTGAATCACTCAAGAACATTAACTGAAGAGGAGCAATTTCCCAACTAAGATCACTTGTGTGAGAATTTCCCAACTAAGCTAGTAGCGATTTCTACAGTATTAGCAGAGTTATCACTGTAGTATGTACCTGCTGAGGATTTGGGAGTCGTTGGCGAGGGCACCGATGATCCAGTAGATGAGGCTCTGGAACATGGCATCCAGCAGGCCGTAGCTGAAGTAGAGCAGGAACGGTCCGGCGTAGCGGTGGCCATCCTTGAAATCGATGGGGTGGAGCAACGGCACAGTTCTGTACTTGAGCTGGTTCGCCAGACCCCCTCCCCAAATGGCCGTTCCAAGGACGGCGACGGCGACGACTCCGACCAGCCCTCTCTTCCTGCGGCTGGCGAATCCGAAGTCGAGGAAGTAGCCGATTCCGGCGGAGCCGATCATCTGCGCGCCCCAGTAGAAGACGTTGTTGAGTCCCTTGGTGCGGAGCGTGAAGAGTCCGCCGTTGACGTTGTTGAACTGGTAGGTGTAGAAGAAGTTGCTGGCCCAGGCGGCCGGGAGCACGAGCAGCATCTTCCAGTTGGCGAAGAGCTTGAGGATCTCGACGCCCTCGGTGGCCGGGGACGAGAAGGTGACCCTGGTGGCCTTGGTGCCGTCGTCGCGGACGATCCTGGCGGGCGGCAGCACGAGCACGGTGAGCCCGGCGCCGACGAGCATGAAGGCCATGAAGGCGATGTAGGTGCTGTCGTTGACGTTCTTGGGGTCGTCACCACTGTTGTAGTTGAAGGAGAAAGGGAGCAGGCCGCCGAGGACGCCGCCGAGGTTGAAGAGGCACCAGAAGAGGGAGATGTAGGTGCCCCGGCGGTTGGGCGGCGGGTACGAGGTCATCACGGCGCCCTGCGCCGCCCAGAGGAAGCCCGCGCCGGCGCCGAGCAGCGCGCCGGCCGTGACGGGGAACGCCTGCTTGTGCGGGTGGTGGTTGTAGAAGAGGAAGGAGCCGGCGTAGAGCGGGTAGGTGAGCGCGCCCAGCATCAGCGTCACGCGCGGGCCGAGGAGGTTGTGGGCGGCGCCGCCGAGCACGCCGAAGACGGCGAAGAAGGCGTAGAGCGCCGTGTTGGCGTTGTCGGCGGTGCTGGCGTCCACCTGCCCGCCGCCGCCGAGGCCCGACAGCGCGTTGAACATTCCCGGGCAGCAGAAGCAGATGAGCCCCAGCAGGGACACCTGCGCCAGCGGCGAGTTGTACCGCAGGAGGCCGCGCTTCGCCGGCGGCGGCGGCGGGCCCTCCACCTCCGTCGTCGTGGCCATTGCCTTGCCTTGCCTTGCCTCCCCTCCCTCCCTGCTAATTGGTTAATCTGATTTGATTGATCTCTTCTCTGGAGAAGGTCGGGGGAAAAGGTCAGGGGAGTCACGGTGGCCGTCGCCGGCCGGATGGGATCAGTGACGACGGAGACCAAGGCGAAGGCGGAAGGTGGCATATATATAGGAGAAGAAGATGGATCCTGATGATTTCTGTTTAGTTCCTTTTCTCTTTGGATTTCGGGGGACGGAGATGAACAAGCTACATTGTGACATTTGGAGGGACGATGTGCAGCAGTCACTGCGACTATAATAACTTATAATATGTATATAATACTCCTACTTCATCTCGTGTTAATTTGTTATAACTGCATTTTGGATATAGACAATGTTTGTCATATCATAAATAAATTAAATAAATGTCAGAAAACTACTCCTACGTCAACCGCCTGAATTAACATATTTTGTATATGTCAACCGCCTGAATTTGTTGTGTTTGTTCAGGGAAAGTGTGGGCTGGTTGTGTATAGAAATGAGTTTACACATTCTTGCTTTTGAATGTGAATGTGAGAGCAACTCTAAGAGACTCTCTAAAACCTTACTAATAGAGATTTTGGTGAAAAATTACCCTCCAACAACTTGTCTAAATGGTTATGCAACTATAGTCATATTTTATTCTCGATTTTTCGCTAGTTAAAGATAGAAGATCAGAATGGCTCTCTAGAGTGCGCAAGAGAGATAGAAAAAGCTGTTGGAGAGTGAAGAAATATAGAAAACATTTTTTATGGAAATGATTCTCTAAATAATGATTTATAGACTGAGATTTACAAAGACTGTTGGAGATGCTCTGAGAGCTGATACCCATCGCCTATACTCCCTCCGTCTCAAAATAGATGTCGCTATGAAATACGTACGAGTCAATTTTTCGCAACTTTGACTAGATTTATAGAAAATATATGTAATATTTATATCTCCAAATAAGTTTATTATGAAAATATATTCAACAATCTATCTAATGATATTAGTTATATATTATAAATATTAATAATCTTTTAAATATATTTGGTCAAAGTTAAAAGTGTTTGACTTATCGGGAAGCGAGAATGACATATATTTTGGAACGGAGGGAGTATATTCTAAACATCTAACGTATATCAGGTCCCTAAATTATATGTCGGAAAACTAATCCTATATGCTTGATTTTGCAAAACTGTGGAACAGAGTTAAATTTTCTTCTTTTTGTCACATTTTATTTCCTACTGGCAAAATTTATTTTTAATGTATGAGATATACTGCTCAAAAAGTTGGGAGGACATATTATAATCTGAGGGCATAGTTCCCTAAAATCCTAAACTTGCTTTCTAAGGCCAAAAATATTAAATTAAATTTGATTCAGAATTTGTGGAGTCCACCCTAATCTGCCAATTATTTATCCAAGTGAGTGAATGAATAAATTACTGAACCTAGCTTTATCCCCCCATGTGCATCAAGATTCACGAGCATCGAAGTATTCCCAGCTGATTACCTCAAAGACACAGCACTCAGATTCTTCAGTTGGGAAGTTTGGACACGATCGCTACTGCATCTTTGTCCGTCCTAGTAAATCACATTCGCTAATTCTCTGTAATACAAGACAAGAGCCAGCTAATTAAATGTATATTTAGGAGACGTTTTATTTGTCATCACTCATTAGTGAGAGATAGCTATCTAGAGTAATCTTTTTATGCAAGCTAAGGTTGCATTGACAACATGTATGATGTGCCCTATGTCTCGAGTCCGGAATTGACATTGTCTCAGCTCACGTGTATATCTATGGTGCTTAATTGGGGCAATTATTGTCCATAATATGCGCCCTGTTTTTTCAGCGTAGTGTTTTCTCTTACAACATTTCATTATCAGCAGCAGCATCAGCTAAATTGCGAACAGATTTTGACAAATAATTGACACAAGAAGAAACTAACTGAAGCTCATTGTAAAAGGAAAGATGTTTATATATTATAAACATATAAAGGTACTATATAAAATTTGCATATAGTTAGTACGTAAACATTGGCGTCAGCCTGCTTTTACAGACGTAAAAAAAAATAAAGTTTTCTAATAGATCGCCAGTGCTATAAAGTTCGCTAAGCTAATCTCGTACTATGTTTATACCCATTGCTATATATTGCTCGGTAGACGGTGACTCATCATGTAGCTCGAGGTCATCGAGTCCCATTTGTCATTCACCAACAGGACACGTAGCCTGATTTTGCTCTGGATTTTCACGTACGTTGTGGAGCACAGTGAAAACATAGATGGATACTCCTATACAACACAGATCCTCTTATCTGCGAACAAGAAGCCAGCAGCAGCAAGCAGCAGCAGACGTGACATGAGCAGTTTTGGAGGCGTCTCTGCATTCGTGGTCTCCGGCACAAGCATTGATACTCCCTTGTTTGCTTGTGATGCGTCGTCGTCCGTCTTGTTATCTCCAATCTTCAGGCTCCAGCTAAAATCATCCCTACTTGCTCCCTCCGTCAATAAACAAATGTAATTTAGGGATCCATACCGGTCAAACTAGCTCAACTTTGATCAAGTTAATACTCCCTCCGTCCCAAATTATAAGTCATTACAAGAATCTTGGAGAGTCAAAGTTTTTAAAGTTTGGCCAAATTTATATAGCAAAATAATAATATTTTTGGTACCACAGTATCATTAGATTCTTTGTTAGTTATATTTTTATAGTGTACCTATTTTAACATAAATCTTTATATTTCTCTCTATATTTCTGGTCAAACTTGAAAATGCTTTGACTCTCCAAGATTTTTGGAATGACTTATAATTTGGAACGGAGGGAGTAGTAAATAATATTAGCATTTATATTTCTAAATAAATTTATTATAGAAATACATTCTATTACTAATCTAATGGTACTTGTTTTGTATCATGAATGTTAATATCTTTTTATATAAATTTAATCAAAGTTTAAACTATGACTTCTTACAAAAACAAAAATTACATTCTTTTGTGACAGAGGTAGTACCTTTAAACAAATGCTGCCGACTCTCAGTCCGCTGGAAATTAGAAAGCAGAGGTTAACCCGATCAGATCGAAATGGCAGCGCAAAAGTCAACAAAAAGAAACAAGAATGGACGCGGATGGAGTTGCTCACTCTCACAAGATGCCTACCCAACCCCTTTGTGTTCCTTTCAGAGTTTGCGTGGAAGCGCCGGCCTTCCACCATTATTTCCTCACCACAAGCGTCAATCACTTTCGGATTCATTTCACAGCTGACAGATACACACATATCATATGCACGCCGGCTGCAGCAAGACAAAATTTGGATACAAAATTACAAAATGCTTCCAAACTCCATCCTGTATATATGATGTAAAAATAACATCCCCCTGCCGCCCAGGAACCTAGCAACCCCTTAAAATTTAGCAGACTGCCTGCCTGCAAAACTTTCTGATTTCTCTGAAGTAATCAAAGTAGACCGGCCGGCCACCGCACCCAGTACACTCATAATCGATCAATGACTGGTTCCATGTCAAACACATAGCATAGATAACCAGCCACAAGACTGGCATTCAGTTTCCTCAATTCATGCCGCCAGGCCTCGTTCTTTAAAAAAAATAAAAAAAACAACATTTAGTCAATGACATAGCTATTGACTCAGCTGTGAATGAATGAATGGTGAATCGAGGCCACTTCAACTTCCTCCTGTTTCAGAGGAACCATGTCGACACAATAACCAGGGAAATTTGTTACAGGCCACCAGCAGAACTTTGTCAACTAGTATAACTTTGGGTTCAGCTTTTCAGAAATATCCCATGGTTCACATTCATGATTCATTATTGGGAATATATATGTACAGTTACCATGCCAAGATGTTAATGTGCTGAGGGGCACATACATTGATACATAACTCCGTGGATCCTGAACAAAATGTGTAGTGTCTTATTTTTTTTCTGATGAAAATGCAAGAGCCTGGAAGAGACAAATCCTCAGGTTCCCTCGAAGACGCTAGCCTCATCATAACCTGCAGAGAGTGCAAATACCTGTTGTTAATGTACATGGTCTAACATATGTGGAAGATCAAAACTGTTACACTTATTATAGTTCTCTTTGGCCTGCATGTTCAAAATTCATGCGCAAGATACACCTTTCATTCATAGCATTAACAAAGTCAGGGCCTGCATATACCATACCATCTGGTCAACTAAATGGCTGCAAGCATAATAATAAGTTCAATAAGTCAACAAAAGGACAAAATACATCCCACTCCATCCTTATCTTATGCTGCTACCACAAGAAAAACAGTATTTCTTCATTTTGCTTGCGATTAGGACTTTCTTTCTTGTGAACCAGCCATGAACACCAAAGGACACAATCATAATAGTCAAGTTTTCACTTGCAGCAAATGACTTGCCTAGCTGATGACCCCCATAGTTACAACAAGCTTACAAGTGAGAAGCTGGTACTATGAAACAAGTTGCTATCACTTCCCATTCACTATCATACATGACAACTTCCAATATATATACAAAGATAGTTTGGTGCTACTAGAGAATAATCTGCAAGCAGTCATGTCAAACAAAAAATGAAGCTACTCCAGGAGAGCCACTAAGAGTTCACTAACTCTAGCAGATATAACTCCAAGAGAATAAATACAGAATAATAATTTCTAAAATCTATCGTTACTCTCTCAGAAATTTCACATGCCATGCACTGAGATTTACCTTAAGGAAGAAAACAGCCTGCGGACAGCTTCAAATATTTCGTCTGCAGTACCCGTGGCATTTATCTGCACGTAATTGAACAATTTAATCTTAGAAATCCTAGGTCCTTGAGTTGACATACAGTGAAAAACATTCTACTAAACATATCCCTGGTTCTCCCATCTGTAGCAATTAACCACTTAATGCATGAAGCCATGTTCCCGGATGATCATAATATAGCTGCCCATCTAATATCAAACCAATCAGTAGATTTTAATTCTCTCCCACTAAAGAATATGATGTAGGGGTTATACAGCAAGAATAAGCTAAACAAGGAAACTGCATCATATCTGTTCATCTTTGAGTTTTGAGTTTTGACACCATTAATACTTTGCTATGCACAAATTGAGATTAGGCAAGTTCAGGGATACAAATGGATGTTTTATAGTAATACAAAGAAGATTTATCATTCAACTTTGCAGCAAAAGTAAGACAATGTAACGAAAACATAGAGTTTGCCCAGCTCAGATAGTTGTAAGCAGAACAAAACTGTTTACTTACCTTGTGAACTTTTCCCCTTGAAGAGTAGTAGTCAACGACAGGAAGATTCAAACTTTCAAACACTTTTAGACGCTTCTTGATTGTCTCAATGTTATCATCAACTCTCCCCTAAAAGGCACATGAGAAAATGATAAAATAACAGGAAAAGAAAAAGAGAAAGGGGTCATAAGAGTAAACTTCAGTAGATTCAATCTTCCAGTTGTACTTTTGAGAGCCCCCAATGCACAATCCTACATTTACTATATCAATCATCAACATGTAATTTAGTTTATGTGCCTTAGCCCTTAGGTTACTGAATAAATAAGTTGGTTTTCTTTTCTTGTATTACATGAATAGAACTCTATTCCAAACAAGGGAATGTGATTCACTGATCCTTACACTATACTGTAGAAAAGTCCTACATTCTTTGAGTAAATATCAGTCTGGCATCAAACCTGGTTACGGCCTAGAAGGCGTTTAACCATCTCATCCTCAGGACAGTCAAAGAAAATCACAATGTCTGGTTCTGTTCCAACCTGAAATATTTAGGTAAGTAGTAGATTGATATTTCAGAACAGGCATGATGGACTATTCATTTAGATTACTACTACTTTTGGAGGAAAACAGTAAGCATAGTTCAGTTGGCATTCTAGTCTTCTTAATAGCTAGCCACACCACAACAGCAAAAACTGATGTTAGTCCTCTAACAGAGTGGATCATCCTCAAAGTGATTCATACGATTGTAATTATCCACTTACTGCATATGACTTACTAGTAACTAGTAGTAATAGAGATCTAGGCACACATGCATACTGCTGCAGAACAGTAAAAAACATGTCTGCTTAAATAATACCAATGTCAAAACTACTTGTGCTTAAATGATCCAATTCAGTTAGAAAGGTTCATCCATATGCAGTATTGTCAAAACAAAATTCATTCAGAAGTGAAAAACCACGTGGAGTTTGTATTTGTTAATCAACAAGGTCAGTTAGTAGGGAATCCTCAACTACCAATGCAATGCAGTGGCCAAAATCGAATTGAGAACTTACAATTTTTTCGAAGGCGATTCTGTTTTCCTCACACCTTGGGAAGCCGTCGATAAGAACCCTTTTAGCATTTTTCGTTTCCATCGCTTTCCTTATGAGTTCCACAGTTATCTCAGACGGGACAATCCTGCCTTCCTTTATGATGTCTAGGATCAACTCCCTGAAGTGCAACGATGAAGCAGCAATGCACTGAAACCCTTCGCACGGGGCAGGCACAATCAAAGGATTGGATTAACAGGAGATCATATAACAAGATGGTAATACCCTTTCTCGCTGCCAGATGCTATTTCGTGCCGGAGAAGATCGCCAGCGCTCAAATGGGCGAATCCAAAATCCGAAGCAATCTTGGTGCACTGAGTTCCTTTCCCACTCCCAGGACCCCCTACAGGCACGAATCGATTGGTAAACCATGTGACTAAAAAGCACTGAATCACCTGCTATCAAACTTGAAATAGCATGGATTGAGGACATCGTGTAAGAATTCTGTCCAGTAAATGTATTCTGTGGGTGGGTTTTACGCTCTGTATGACGGGCAAAAGTGAAGGCAAAGTAGTGGTGGGAGTATATTGCTCCATCTTATAGAAAAAACAA
This sequence comes from Sorghum bicolor, assembly GCF_000003195.3. Taxonomy (NCBI): domain Eukaryota; kingdom Viridiplantae; phylum Streptophyta; class Magnoliopsida; order Poales; family Poaceae; genus Sorghum; species Sorghum bicolor. Next base: position 526,867 of record NC_012875.2, on the reverse strand, counting down.
AAAGGAAAAGTTTATACCTAAGACAAAAGCAATAAAGGGCTTCTGGGTATCGCCACCATCACTTCCCTGGAGACAGAAGAGATTGCAGCAGTGAATCCGCTACTCACGCGAGGACCAGGTACTGCTGCTGCTGCAGATGGCAATGCAAGTTTTCCCGTGTTTGGGACTGGGGAGCAAACAAACTTACATCCTGGGACGTGAAGAGCCTGGCAAGACGACGATTGAGAGCAAGAGGTTCCTGGCAGCACAGCACAGCACAGCACAGCACAGATCCGAAGACCATAAGGGTGGTTCGTGGGAAAAAGGAGGCTCACGAGGCGCTGGACGGAATGCGCGAGGGGAGGGAGGAAGCCTGGCGTACCTCGCTGGGGAGAAGGTGGTGTCGGAGGCGCTGGCAGGACGAGGCGGCCGTGGAGGAGGAGGAGGAGGAAGCAAGTGGGGATTGGAGAAGGAGGGCGCCCACTCGCCTCCGCCACATCTCGTCGCCGGCCGGGCCCGGGCACCACGCTCGCGGATCGTCGTCTTCCCTTTCCTCCCCTGCCGGTGGCGTCGCCGCCGTCTCTCCTCTCGCCACTTCTCTTGTGTTTTTTTTTTTCTCCTTCTTCTTTCCCTGAGATCTCCGTGGTATTCCGGGCCCACGATTGTGCGCGGCCCATGCTGCGGCCTCCCACTGGCCCTAGAACGCCAATTGTTTCCCGATCCAGCGACACATTCTCGAAAGCTCATGGATAATTATTTGTTTAAATTCCCCTAAAAAAAATTATTTGTTTAGATTTTTCAAAATATAAAACGCCAAAAATACTACGATATTATCTGACTAATATACAAATTAGTATCGAATATATGAAATACTTATTTATTTATTTATTTGGCTGAGGGTAGCGAATCTACCCCCACTGACTTATTTGAATCCATTAGCTGCTAATACTTAGCTGGCTAATAGTTTATTGCTAATATAGCTTCTATTAGCTAGTTTGGTCTAACTAGTTGAAAGGATCTCACAATAACTAGAGGGGATGAATAGACGTATCTAAAATTTTATAACATAAACTAAATTTTAAAATGTCACAACTGTTAGAACTTCTGATATACTATGATGCAAACTGGCTAGGAGTTCTGACTCCTACGTGAACTACTAAATCAGTGATGAAATTAACTTTTGTGAATGAGATAGCTTATAACCCCACTTCTTAGTGGTAAGGTAAAGATGTAGAGTCTCTCCCTTGACGTCGAAATGACACCACTCCATAGATCGAGTCCAAACCCTAGGAAATAGCTAAAGGGAGAAAGAGAGACAACCAAAAGCAAGTGATGCACACAATACAACAACAACAACAACAACAACAACAACAACAACAACAAGCACACGAAGACAACAATTTATCTCGAAGTTTGGCAACCCCATAAGGAGCTCCTACGTCCTCGTTGTTGAGGTGACCACAAAGATCGGAGTCCTTCCACCTCCTTGCCTCTCTCAAGGAAACCACAAAGGTCACTTGAGTTCTTCACTAGAAATTAGGAGTATTACAAACTTTTCGGCTCTTTTATAAGATGGAAGCTCTTGGGCGACGCCTAGCCGGCTATGGGCAAAGCCCTAAGAGTAATAAATGTAAATCCAACCAACTTGACGAAGAAATCGAGAGCTCAAGCTTGCTTAGATAATTGTCTCACTCAATTCACTCTCTGGGTCACGGTTAGAAGAGAAAAGAGAGCTATTTATACTCTTAAGCAAATTCTAATCATTTAGATTTGCATCGGAAGTTGCAACCTAGACTATCGGAATTTCCCGACACTTATAAAAATGAACAGTCAACTGTGTGATCAAAGGGAATGAACACAGCCAACGCTAAAACTACCAACATCAGCCGAGACTTCTAGCAGTCGGGACTTCTGACGAACATCAGGAGTTCCGACGCACTGCATAGGTCAAGCGAGCTGGCGGCTAAGTCTGCAAGTGCCGGGACTACCTATAGTTGCCAGAACTCCTGATTCCTAGAACTTTCGGGACACGTCGGGACTTCCGATGAACAAAGTCACAAAAACTACTTCTAAGCATTCGTGAAGTGTTAGAGTGTCTTTCTTTTGATTTTAATTTTATACTTGAGCACTCTTTCTTCCTTAGGCCATCTAAATTTCATCCTTCTTTATAGTACAACAAACCTAAACTCCAAATCATAAAAAAAAATATGCATGAAGATCGTTTGAGTTCATCCGCCTTTTAAATTTGAAGAATTGAGGGACACCATTTTCATCCAAAACATCACTTTAAATCTTTCATGAGACTAAAGCTGCAATATATCTTAATAAGATCTCATTAGTCCCTAATTTGGAAGTCATCAATGCACCAAAACCCACAACGGAGGCAAATACACTTTCACTAGTAAAATAGTTGTTAGTTGGTATTCAACTAACAACTAGCTAAACTATTAGCTAGACATGTTTGGATCCAAAAAGCTAATTATTAATAGCTGAAAGAGCATCTAGGCCCCTAGTGATTTCGGTGATTAATGACATTATTGATTACTATGACTAACGTGTGTTTTGCAGAGGCAAAGTCATAGGTAAGGTCATGGTAAATAGGTACTCGATGGACAGGGACGTACATGCCTACTTAATAGTGGAAACCGTTTCGGTTTTCAAAGGATGGATGGACATCGTCAAGACTAGACTAGGTCTAAGTGCCATATGGTGAACAAGGGCACTTAGAGTAGTTTAGGACTTTGTTTTCCTTTCACCGTACTATTAAGAGGGGCTTTGATCTAGTAGCTTGACTTAGGCAAGGCTTTAGGTTTAGGTGTGGTGCACACTTGGTAAACCTAGCACTAGGCAGCTCAGAGATAGTCCTTAGATCGAGAGGAACCAACTTCGTTTTGGAGCGATCGCGTTTCGACGAAGTTTGGGTGCCCAAAGGGGCACCGGACGCTCTGTGAGTGCGTCCGGTGAGGTCCTTAGCCGTTGGGACAGTGCTGTGCTTAGGGTTAGGCACCAGACGCTAGCACCGGACGCACCGGGTAGCGTCCGGTCCCATACCCGGGGAGCTTGTAAAGTTCCCCTAGCACCGGACGCTAGCACCGGACGCACCGGGTAGCGTCCGGTCCCATGCGCAGGGAACATGTAATGTTTCCCCGAGCACCGGACGGTGCACCGGACGCTGTAAGTTAGCGTCCGGTGACTAGTCAGAGAGAAGTACAGTTAGCCGTTATGAAGCACCGGACGCTCGGTGCAGTGCGTCCGGTGCAACATAATGTGCGTCCGGTGACCCCGTTTTCAGTGGAAAACGGTTGGCCGACCTTTGGACTTCGTGGATAGTATTTATACTCCTCCACCTCGTCCATGAGAGGTCTCTTGCCCATTTGAACACCAGAGAAACTTGTTGTGGAGCAAGAGAGTAGCAAGAGCCTAGAGAGGATTAAGACTTGAGTGATTTCTTGAGAGAATCCTCCTCTATTGAGTTCCAAGAGTCAAGTGTGCATCCACCACTCTCCAGAGCCTTGTTTGGGTCAAGTGAGAGTTCGTTGCTTGTTACTCTTGGTGATCACCATCACCTAGACGGTTCGGTGGTGATTGGAGGCACGTAGACCGCCCGGAGTTCTTATGGGTGGCTCGTGTCAAGCTTGTGAGCGGTTTTGGGCGATTCACCGCGACGGAGTGTCGAAGAATCAGCCCGTAGAGAGCACTTGGTCCTTGCGCGGACCAAGGGGGAGCAAGACCCTTGCGCGGGTGCTCCAACGAGGACTAGTGGAGAGTGGCGACTCTCCGATACCTCGGCAAAACATCGCCGAGCATTTTCTTCCACTACTCCTTTACTTTCTAGCATTTACTTTGTGCTTTTACATTCTTAGAATTGCCATGCTAGAATAGGATTGGAACTAGGTTGCAAAACTTTTTATCCGGTAGCTCTCTAAGTCACACTAGGCACAAGGGGTTGAATTGGAGCTTATAGGTTGCTTAAATTTTTAGAGAAGCCCAATTCACCCCCCTCTTGGGCATCTTGATCCTTTCAATTGGTATCGGAGCCTAGTGCTCATTATTTAGGCTTTACCGCCTAGAGAAAGATGTCTAACGGGGATGGACCGCCACCCATGTTCGATGGGGATGACTTCCCGTATTGGAAAATACGAATGGAGTCATACCTTGAGGCATGCGATACAAAGTGCCTAAAAGCCGCGACCGAAGGGTTTGCCCCTCCGGAAAGAGCCACCGCTCTTACTCCACAAGAGCAAGAAAACGAGAAGTGGAATGCAAAGGCCAAAAACCACATCTTTAGAGGCCTTTGCAAAGAGGTGTTCAACCGCGTTCGGAGCCACAAAACCGCCAATGAACTTTGGAAGGAACTTTGTGCGCTCCATGAGGGAACAAAGAGTGAACGCGAGGAACGCTGACCTAGTGATGAACAAGCTTAATACATTTGAGATGCTTTCTAAAGAAAATGTTAATGAAATGTATTCCCGCTTGAATGTCATTGTAGAGGAGCTAAATGGACTTGGGCTTACACAAATGAGTACGGCGGATGTAGCAAGGAAGATACTATGTGTGCTTCCCATTGAGAAATATGGGCACATAGTAACCGTGCTTCATCAAGGCGATCTTTCCACCGCTACACCAACTACCATATTGGGGAAGATCAATGCTCATGAGATGTACATGCACATGAACCCTCAAGATGGCTCCTCGTCGGCCAAGAAAGAAAAGAAGGACTTGGCTCTCAAAGCTTCTCACAAGGGCAAAGCCAAGAAGATTGAAGTTGAGTCATCAACTTCAAGTGATGATGATGCATCTATTGCCCTCCTGGTGAGAAGAACCACAAAGATGTTGAAGAAGCTCAACAAGAATGGAGTCAACTTTGACTCCAAGAAGAAGAAGTTCTTCACAAGTAGCAAAAGGAAGCCCATCTCCGAGATGGATTGCTACAATTGTGGTGAGCTTGGTCATCTTGCTCATCAATGTCCAAAGCCTAAGAAGGACAAGTACAAAAAGAAGAACAAAGAGCAAGATGACTCAAGTGATGATGACAAGAATGAGAAGAAGCAATACAAGAAGAAAGGTGGCAAGAAGAAGGAGCACTACAAGAAGAAGAATGGCAAAGCTTACATTGTTGGTGATTGGCTCACCGACATTGAGAGCTCAAGTGGTGACTCCTCCGGCAATGAAAGCGATGATGAGAAGGTTGCCGCCATTGCCATCGATGCTCCATCACCATCATCTTCACCACCGTCTACATCCTCTACACACCTATGCCTCATAGCTAAGGGTGAACGGAAGGTACAAAATGAGGATGAGAGTAGTGAAAGTGATAGTGAATATGAATCACCTTCTTATGATGAACTTGTAAAATTGCTTAACAAATACACAAAAGTCATAAGAAAAACTAGAAGTGAAAATGAAAAGTTTGAACTTGAAAATGACACACTTCTAGCAAAGCTTAAGTCTAGTGATGAGCTTAGAGATCAAAATGAGATCATGACCACTAAACTCAAGGAGCTCAAACTCTCTCTAAAAGAGCTCAAAGAAAAACATGATAAACTTGAGAGTGTTCATGATGAGCTTATCACTAGATATAGAGCAATGAAAGAAGAGCTAACAACTCTAAAAGCAAACTATGACAACCTTGAGATTGCTTATGAACTTGCAATTGATGAAACACATGTTGCTACTAACAATGTTGCTAAGCTTGATGTAGCCACATCTTGTGATGACTTACTTGTGGAGAGCACAAGAAAATGTGTTGATTGCAAGGGCAAGAAAGTGGTAGTGGCCGAGAGCTATGAGGACACTATCAAGCTCAAGGATGAAATTGTCAAGCTCAAGAAAGAGTTGCAAGAACAAGTCAAGCACAAGACCATTGTGATTGAGTCACTTGACCAAGATAAGAAGCTTGCATATGAGAACAAGTTACTCAAGGAAGAAAATCAATATCTCAAGCTTGGTTTGATGTATGACAAGCAAGAAGAAGATGAAACTTTCATCTTGGATGAGTTAACTAGCAACAATGACCCAATCATCAAGAAGCTAAATCAAGAGAACAACAAGCTCAAGAAAGAGAAGGAACATTTAACCATGGGGTTAGCAAAGTTCACCAAAGGGAAGGACCTTCAAAGTGAGCTTTTCATGAACACCGTTATGAAGATGGACAAGAGTGGAATTGGCTACAAGGCTCATCAAACAAAGCTCATCAAGTCACTAGCTACTCATGATCAATCAAGCAAGCTAAAGCCAAAGAGATGCTTTGAGTGTGGTCAAGAAGGACACTTTGCTCATGAGTGTAAGGCACCACTACCACCACCCTTGCCCAAGCATGCAAGACCATTTGCCTTCAATGCTCACTACATTGTAAGAAAAGACAAGTGTGGCAAGGTCAAGGTTAGCTTCATGGGGCCGCCCAACAAGCAAAGGCCAAAGAAGATTTGGGTGCCAAAGCAACTAGTAGAGAAGGTCAAGGGTCCTAAGCAAATGTGGGTCCCTAAATCTCAAGCTTGATCTCTTGTGTGTAGGTGAACTACAAGACCGGTGGATCACATTGGGTAATTGATAGTGGTTGCACTCAACATATGACCGGAGATCCCCGGATGTTCACCTCTCTTGATGAAGATGTTGACAACCAAGAGAAGATCACATTTGGTGACAATTCAAAAGGCAAGGTCAAGGGACTAGGAAAGGTTGCTATATCGAATGACAACTCAATCACCAATGTGCTCTATGTGCAATCATTGAGTTTCAACTTGCTTTCGGTTGGACAACTTTGTAATCTTGGATTTGAATGCCTATTCAAGAAGAAAGAAGTAATTGTGACCAAGGAAGATGATAATGAAGTGATATTCAAAGGCTTCCGACACAACAACTTATATGTAGTTGATTTCTCATCAAATGAAGTTGATGTCAAGACTTGCTTATTCACCAAGACTTCACTTGGGTGGTTGTGGCATAGAAGGTTAGCACATGTTGGAATGGGTACACTCAAGAAGTTGATGAAGAAAGAATTGATTAGAGGATTGAAGGATGTGACATTTGAGAAGGACAAACTTTGTAGTGCATGTCAAGCGGGCAAACAAGTTGCAAACACACATCCAACCAAAGCCTATCTCTCTACTACAAGAGTGCTTGAGCTACTTCACATGGATTTGTTTGGACCAACCACATATGCTAGTCTTGGAGGCAACAAATATTGCTTGGTCATAGTTGATGATTTCTCCCGGTACACTTGGACATTCTTCTTGCAAGACAAGGCCGAAGTTGCATCAATATTCAAAAAGTTTGCAAAGAATGCTCAAAATCAATTTGATGTGAAAATCAAGAAAATTAGAAGTGACAATGGCAAAGAGTTTGACAACACCAACATTGAAGAATATTATGATGAAGTGGGAATCAAGCATGAGTTCTCCTCAACATACACACCACAACAAAATGGGGTTGTAGAAAGAAAGAACCGGACATTGATCACCTTGGCAAGAACAATGCTAGATGAGTACAACACTTCGGAAAAGATGTGGGCCGAGGCAATCAACACCGCATGCTATGCTTCAAACCGGCTCTTTCCTCACAAGTTCCTAGAGAAGACACCATATGAATTGCTCAATGGGAAGAAGCCCGATGTCTCATTCTTTCGAGTGTTTGGGTGCAAATGCTACATCTACAAGAAGCGCCAACACTTGGGAAAATTCCAAAGAAGATGTGACATTGGCTATTTGGTTGGCTATTCATCAAAGTCCAAGGCATATAGGGTCTTTAACCATGCCACAAACATGGTTGAAGAAACATTTGATGTTGAATTTGATGAAACTAATGGCTCCCAAGGAGCAAATGAAAATCTTGATGATGTAGGTGGTGAACCATTGAGGGATGCCATGAAGAACATGCCGGTGGGAGACATCAAGCCTAAAGAAGATGAGGATGATGTACAAGTCATTGAGCCACCATCCACCTCACAAGGTCCACAAGATGAAGACAAGGATGTGAGAGATGCTCATGAAGACACCCAAGTCACTCATGAGCAAGCGGTGGCACAAGCACAAGATGTTGATGCTCCCCAACCAACCCCTCAAGTGGCACCAAGAAGAACATCACATCTCCTCCAAGATCACTCTCAAGATCTCATCATCGGGAGTCCATTACGTGGTGTAACTACTCGTTCTAGACATGCTTTATTTATTGAACATCACGCTTTTGTGTCTCTTGAAGATGAACCAAAGACTATAGAGGAAGCTCTTCGTGATGCGGATTGGATCATGGCCATGCAAGAGGAGTTGAACAATTTCTCTCGCAATCAAGTATGGACACTTGAAGAGCGACCCAAAGATGCAAGAGTGATTGGAACAAAGTGGGTCTTCCGGAACAAGAAGGATGATCAAGGCAAAGTGGTGCGCAACATGGCAAGACTTGTGGCAAAAGGCTTTTCACAAGTGGAAGGTCTTGACTTCGGTGAAACCTTTGCACCGGTGGCTAGACTTGAAGCAATCCGTATCCTACTTGCATATGCATCTAGTCATGATATCAAGTTATTTCAAATGGATGTGAAAAGTGCCTTTTTAAATGGTTATATAAATGAGCTTGTCTATGTTGAGCAACCCCCCGGTTTTGAAGACCCTAGGTACCCCAAGCATGTCTACCGGTTGTCCAAGGCTCTCTATGGTCTCAAGCAAGCTCCTAGGGCTTGGTATGAGAGGCTTAGGGACTTCCTCATTGAGAAGGGCTTCAAGATTGGGAAAGTTGACACAACACTCTTCACCAAGAAAATGAATGGGGAAATCTTCATTTGCCAAGTTTATGTTGATGATATTATTTTTGGCTCTACTAATGAAGATTTTTGCAAGGAATTTGGTGATTTGATGTCCAAGGAGTTTGAGATGTCCATGATTGGCGAGCTATCCTTCTTCCTAGGATTTCAAGTCAAGCAAATGAAGGAAGGGGTCTTCATCTCTCAAGAGAAGTACACTCAAGATCTTCTCAAGAGGTTTAAGATGATGGATTGCAAGCCAATCAAGACTCCCATGGCATCAAATGGGCATCTCGACTTGGATGAGGGAGGTAACCCTATTGACAAGATTCTCTATCGCTCCATGATAGGAAGTCTACTCTACCTCACCGCATCTAGGCCCGATATAATGTTTAGTGTGTGTATGTGTGCAAGATATCAAGTAATGCCTATGGAATCTCACTTGATTGCGGTCAAGAGAATTCTTAGGTATCTAAAATACACACCTTGCCTAGGCTTGTGGTATCCCAAAGGTGCAAGATTCCAACTTGTAGGCTATTCCGATTCGGATTATGCCGGGTGCCGGATTGATAGAAAAAGCACATCCGGAGGGTGCCACTTCCTAGGTAGATCACTTGTCTCTTGGATGTCAAAGAAACAAAATAGTGTTGCCTTGTCAACGGCCGAGGCGGAATACATTGCCGCCGGTGCTTGTTGTGCACAAATACTCTACATGAAACAAACTTTGCTAGACTATGAAGTAGTACTAGACAAAGTACCTTTGTTGTGTGACAACGAAAGTGCCGTAAAACTTGCAAATAACCCGGTTCAACACACCCGCACAAAACATATTGACATCCGCCACCACTTCCTTAGAGATCACGTTGCTAAAGGTGACATATCTCTAGAGAATGTGGGAACGGAAAATCAATTGGCGGATATCTTCACAAAACCCCTAGATGAAGCTAGGTTTTGTTTGTTGAGAAATGAACTTAATGTGCTTGACCTATCCAACTTCACTAAAAGATAAAAGTTGTGTGTTGAATCTTGTAAATAACTTTTGCTTTGCATATCATGCATACTAAATCTAAAATACAACTTGCATGTAGGGCTTGTCTAACATGGTTAAGATAACCCCCTTGTGTGTGTGAAAAAGCTTAACCTTGGATCAAACTTGGCAAGCATTAGTTTACTTTCAAATATTGCATTACAACTCATATCATATGCATGCTTGTTAGTTGACCGTTTCTTTTCGGTTATTCGTTGAGCATCCGCTGTGTTCGTCCATAGATAGGGGGAGCATTCAAAGCTCATTGTGATTCAAACCCCTAGCTTTTTGGCCGTACGATGCTCCTTGGTGTTTTTTTTCGCGAATTATTTTCATAAAAACTACTAAGCCTATGGCTAATATTTGTGAAAATTTGAGGGTTTGAGAGAAGTCACTCATACCAGTTCCATTTGGTGTTTACTTGTGTGTCTTTGAAAATGGAACTTGGTTGGGTCAAAGTCGGACGTGGTGCTTAGTTGAAAAAGTGCTCAGAGGAGCACCGGACGATGCACCGGACGCTGTCTCTGTGTGTCCGGTGCGGTGAGTGTGCCAGACTGCACTCACCGGACGCAGGAATAGTGTCTCTGCTGCGTCCGGTGCGGTGCGTCCGTTGCTCACCTAGCGTGACCTAAAGCACCGGACGCTACGGCCATCGTCCGGTGCCCATCGTCCGGTGCGATGCATTTTTGCAGACCTCTCTGCGCATGAGTCCGGTGGTCACCGGACGCGTCCGGTGCCACATTAAGAGCGTCCGGTGACCCCGCGGCGGGCGCATAAAGCCCGCGCCCTGGGGCTTTTTTCGGGCAGTTTCTTTTCTCCATCCTCCGCCCGAGCCCGTGCCCTAGCCCCGTCGCCTCCTCGCCGCCACCGCCGATCCCTCCGTTCTCCAGCGTCTTTGGAGGTTTCCCCGCGCCAGATCCGCCGAGGACTCGTCCCCCTCCCTCCTCTTCTCGCGTGGATCTATTTTCGCGAGATTTCAAGGGTTTGGGTAAGGTTCTTGATCCATGCCCTCAAGGTGTTTGATCGTTTGTGTCAAAGGCAATTGATTTAGGTTTTGATTCCAATCTTGATTGTCTTCTCGCTGCAGCACCTTGAGGAGAAGATTTGCACTCTCCGGTGGTTGTCGATCGAGAGATTTCATCTGGAATGCATCTCGTCCGTGGATCGTAAGCTGTTCGCGTCCGATTCTTTATCTCATCTTGCGATCTATAGGATTATCTTATCTCTAGTCGATATGTTTTCTTATATATATCGTATCTTGTCTATTCTCTGCAGCGCCTTATTCTCCATTGTCAGTCGGTTGTTTGTCGGACGCTTGTTTTGCAATGGCTCGTACCAAGAACGTCAGTGGTCCGGCAGCTGGCTCAGGAGGTTCCCCAGGGGGTGATGGTGGAGGTGATCCTCCCCGTCGCCTGTCAGCGGCAGAGAAAGGGAAAGGCAAGAAGCTGGCCACCAAGAAGCGGAAGGCCAGTGACAGAGATGCAGAGGTCGCAGAGGCAGTTGTAGCAGCGGCTGAGGCAGCCGAGAGGGGTGGTCGTTCAGGTGCCCTGAGGATTGGGGATGACCTCACGCCACGGCAGCGGCATGTAGTTCTTGAGACAGAGGCATTCCATGGATCCCCTCCAGGCACCGTGACGATTGGAGGACAGAGGATTAGGCTCGTGGTTAGGGATCCGGCTCAGGAGGATCCATACACTGAGACAGAGACCCAGGCAGAGGGTCCAGCACAGGAGCAGGAGCAGGAGCAGACCCTCAGAAGGTCGACTCGCGCTCGTACCCAGGCCACTCCTCGGACTGGTACGCAGAGTCAGTCTACCTCCACTGCTCGTGCCACACCAGCCAAAGGCACTCCAGCTTCTCAACCGAGGCCAGTCAGGATCCACAGGGATCTCTCTCTTGTGTCAGCCAGAGAGATCCAGCAGCTGCGGTTCGTTCCGTTTCCCACCTGGTTTCCAGCTGCCAGGGATCCCAGAGCCGGTGCCAGGTTCTACACAGTAGTCCAAGAGGACATCTACGAGGCACTGGTTTGCTCTCAGGCACAGTTCAGGGAGCATAGAGTGATAGACCTAGAGATACTGGGGAACGTGGTTGGAGCAGACATTCGTCAGTACTTCACCTACCTCCATGGACTTCCAGAGTTACTAGCACTCCCCGGCACTTACTGTGAGCAGTGGGTCAGAGAGTTCTATGCGTCAGTATGGGTTTCTCCAGATCACAGTTACATCCACTACGCACTGGCAGGCACAAACTACAGAGTGACAGCTCAGAGGGCCAGAGAGGTGCTTGGGCTGAGAGCCTCTCCCACCAGGATTCACCAGCTGTGCTACGGGAACGTGGATCCCCCTCGTCGTCCCCACGGTGGTGAGATACCACCGGTTGACTTCGTGGCTCCCTGTTTCCGTCCACCTTTTGGGGAGGGCTCCAGCAGGACAGTGGGAGATTTGACACGCCCAGCTAGGATCCTTGACTTTGTGTTGAGGAAAACTCTTCTCCCCAGGACAGGCTACAGAGACGGTTTCACTCGTATCCAGCAGTGGCTCGTCGCTCACCTCATCTCCCAAACGCAGTTTGATTTGTGCGATCTGATCGTCTCAGAGATAGAGGACACCATCTCCGAGAGCTTCAGGGGACGGCGTCAGTTGCCGTACGCACACTGGATTACCCTGCTGATTCTTCGTGCCAGGCCCCTACCCCTGCCAGCTCACTTGCAGAGAGAGTTGACAGAGTCAGACACTGTCTTTCCCCACTACGACCCCAGGCAGATGCTACGAGCACACCACGACCTCAGAGCTGCACCTCCTCCTCGTGCTCCACGTGGACCGGTGCCCCCACCTTCTCCTAGGGCCACCCGCAGTACAGCAGCAGTTGCAGAGTCAGAGGAGCAGCAGGACATAGCGATTGGAGTTTTCGCCGATGCAGAGGCTGAGGGAGAGTTTGATTTTGCGTCAGACAGCTCAGATGATGACTATCAGCCGCCAGTGACAGATCTCCCTCCCAGAGCACATGACCACGAGGCAGGCGGTTCTTCGAGTGCTTCAGACCCCGCCCTGCTTGCTATCTTAGAGGGGATGAGGGAAGATCAGCGCCGGGCAGCTGAGGAGCAGGCGAGGCGAGACAGGGATTAGGCTGCCATCAATGCAGCCACGCAGGCTAGGCAGGATGAGCTCCAGCGTCAGCTTCTCACCTTTCAGGAGCAGCAGCTTGCTTTCTAGGCCCAGCAGACAATGATGATGGCCGCTCTCATTGCCGCCTCTGGGATTCAACTACCGCAGATTCAGCTCCCAGGCATGTCGACTGTCAGGCCACCGACTCCAGCGCCTCAGACTCAGAGCCCGTCCCAGCAGCCGCTTCAGCTACCAGCTCAGAGTCAGCCGCTCTCGACGCCACAGCACCAGGTCTCCCAGGGTGCTATCTCTTCAGGCTTTGAGCAGGTACCTCAGTTCACTCCTCTCCGCTCAGGCTTCACTCCTCAGTCAGCGTCAGCGTCACAGCTTATGTGGGATTCACAGACAGATCCGCACCTCAGCTTCACCTACAGTGCTCTGACTGGTGACCCTATGCCTCCTCCTCTGCAGGCTCCTGCAGTCTTTACGGCGCCAGTTACCACTACAGAGCTTCTGTCGTCATCTGTAGCGTCGTCCGAGCAGCTTGCACCGTCTACTACCGTACTAGAGACGACAGCTACAGCGACCGAGTCCGTGCCTGCTTCGTCACCCGGACTCGAGCAGCCAGCACAGCCTGTGACAGCTCCAGAGCAGACTCGGACCGCTTCACCAGCACCTGCACCTTCAGAGGGTCACTCTACCTCCTCTGCCTCGACTGCCGACAGTTCAGATGATACAGCTCGCTTCGTGGCCGTGCTGAGGGACTCCACTGCTCCGCCTCCTCCATCGGCTTCTTAGGTTTTTGGCGCTTGATGCCAAAGGGGGAGAGAGTGCGTATGAGAGTTAGGAGTTAGGGGGAGCTAGAGAGGGCGTTTAGGAGTTTATTCTTTTGAGATACCTTTTTATGTGTGCTACTTTATCATGCATCATGCTTACTTTCATGCATTGCACTTGTGTGAGATACTATGGTTGTGAGACATGACTTGTGGTTATTGTGATATCTTAATGTCATGTGTTTTGGCTCATATCACCTTTGCTTCCGCGTTTTACTCCGATGTACTTATGAGCCTTTATGTTTACATCCTGTCATATATCACTCACATATTTGGATGCAGGGTATTGGACTTGGTTGATATAAGCATGACTAATCCCTTTGTTCTTATTGTAACATGTTTATTGAAACCAAGTCACTTTAAAAACCTCAACCCTTTTCATACTCGAGGTTGTCATCAATCACCAAAAAGGGGGAGATTGAAAGAGCATCTAGGCCCCTAGTGATTTCGGTGATTAATGACATTATTGATTACTATGACTAACATGTGTTTTGCAGAGGTAAAGTCATAGGTAAGGTCATGGTAAATAGGTACTCGATGGACAGGGACGTACATGCCTACTTAATAGTGGAAATCGTTTCGGTTTCCAAAGGATGGATGGACATCGTCAAGACTAGACTAGGTCTAAGTGCCATATGGTGAACAAGGGCACTTAGAGTAGTTTAGGACTTTGTTTTCCTTTGACCGTACTATTAAGAGGGGCTTTGATCTAGTAGCTTGACTTAGGCAAGGCTTTAGGTTTAGGTGTGGTGCACACTTGGTAAACCTAGCACTAGGCAGCTCAGAGATAGTCCTTAGACCGAGAGGAACCAACTTCGTTTTGGAGCGATCGCGTTTCGACGAAGTTTGGGTGCCCAAAGGGGCACCGGACGCTCTGTGAGTGCGTCCGGTGAGGTCCTTAGCCGTTGGGACAGTGCTGTGCTTAGGGTTAGGCACCAGACGCTAGCACCGGACGCACCGGGTAGCGTCCGGTCCCATACCCAGGGAGCTTGTAAAGTTCCCCTTAGCACCGGACGCTAGCACCGGACGCACCGGGTAGCGTCCGGTCCCATGCGCAGGGAACATGTAATGTTTCCCCGAGCACCGGACGGTGCACCGGACGCTGTAAGTTAGCGTCCGGTGACTAGTCAGAGAGAAGTACAGTTAGCCGTTATGAAGCACCGGACGCTCGGTGCAGTGCATCCGGTGCAACATAATGTGCGTCCGGTGACCCCGTTTTCAGTGGAAAACGGTTGGCCGACCTTTGGACTTCGTGGATAGTATTTATACTCCTCCACCTCGTCCATGAGAGGTCTCTTGCCCATTTGAACACCAAAGAAACTTGTTGTGGAGCAAGAGAGTAGCAAGAGCCTAGAGAGGATTAAGACTTGAGTGATTTCTTGAGAGAATCCTCCTCTAGTGAGTTCCAAGAGTCAAGTGTGCATCCACCACTCTCTAGAGCCTTATTTGGGTCAAGTGAGAGTTCGTTGCTTGTTACTCTTGGTGATCGCCGTCACCTAGAAGGTTCGGTGGTGATTGGAGGCACGTAGACCGCCCGGAGTTCTTGTGGGTGGCTCGTGTCAAGCTTGTGAGCGGTTTTGGGCGATTCACCGCGTCGGAGTGTCGAAGAATCAGCCCGTAGAGAGCACTTGGTCCTTGCGCGGACCAAGGGGGAGCAAGACCCTTGCGCGGGTGCTCCAACGAGGACTAGTGGAGAGTGGCGACTCTCCGATACCTCGGCAAAACATCGCCGAGCATTTTCTTCCACTACTCCTTTACTTTCTAGCATTTACTTTGTGCTTTTACATTCTTAGAATTGCCATGCTAGAATAGGATTGGAACTAGGTTGCAAAACTTTTTATCCGGTAGCTCTCTAAGTCACACTAGGCACAAGGGGTTGAATTGGAGCTTATAGGTTGCTTAAATTTTTAGAGAAGCCCAATTCACCCCCCTCTTGGGCATCTTGATCCTTTCAATAGCTAACATACTCCATTTTGTCTCTCAATAAAAAGATAGTGTTGTATGAAGTCAAAATTTTAAACTTTGACCGAATTTCTTGAAAAATCCGTTAATACTTATGACACCAAATTAGTATTATTAGATATACCATAAAATATATTTTCATAATGTGTTTATTTTATCTCATAGACGTTGTTCCTCTTTTTATAAAGTTATTAGTCAAACTTAAAATAGTTTAACTTGCACAGATTCTATGAATTTATTTGTTTGGAGATGGAGGGAGTAATTCTATGAGTCCAAACAGGGTCTTAGTCTATTTTAGGCTTTCTACAACAAGAGCATCTCCACCTCTTCGGGAGGAGGGAGTAAAATTATTTCTCTTTTGAGAAAGCTTCACCGAGACTCTCTTTCTTCACTAATTTGTTTGGCATATCGGATGTTTTGTTGACTTGGTAGTATATTAAATGCTACAAAATTAGCCATGTTATCGTAAATAAACCGTCCATCTCTATTGCACGATCTCAATCGTCATCACCGTAATGGTGTACTTCTACTTCCTGTGTCTTGGAATATAAGGGATCTGAGTTTATTCTAACTTAATTAAATCGTGTCAATTTTGATCAAAATTGTATGAAAAGGAACAATAGCTACGATATCAAACTAATATCATTGGATATATTATAAAATATATTTTCGTAATTTACATCTTTAATTGTTGTGATAGATGTTAATACTTTTCTATATAAATTTGATCAAACTTTGTATAGTTTGATTTATTAGGATAAACTTTGGACGGCCTTGTATCTGACAGGGGAGTATATAGCAACATTTTTGAAAAAAACAAGTTGGATGTTTTTCAGGATTCTCCAGTTATTAATGACCATCACCAATGTGCACGCTTTGGAGACAAGAAGCATCATAGTCCTCTCCCCAAGAATAGCTAATTGATGACAAGCTCGAGAAAAAGTTACAACGCTGACCTGACTAATACTAATTTATTCATGAAATCAAGGTCAACCCATACACTTCGTGATCATACTACATAAGAAATAAAGAATAATTAATTACTTATAACGAGATATACTACGATATTGTTCAAATGAACTCTCGCTAGCTGTCCACAACACTTTGAGACTTGACCAGTACTACTCCAACATGCATGACTGTTCGAGCTGGACTCGAACTCGAACGATCTTCATGAATTCGATCTGAACAGCTAATTAAGTGTCGTTGTACCTTGAGCAGAGCTTCCTGACCTCACCGGCGTCGCCCTCGAGCACGCCGACGTTGCTGAGCTTGGCCATGACCTCAGAGAACCTCCGCACGAACGCGTCGGGGTTGGCGGCGTAGTAGGCGACGTGCGGCGCGGTGCTGGGGTTGACGGCGGCCTCCTGATCCACCTGCAGCAGCGTCCGGTTGCTCATCAGCTGCCTGTAAAAGTTGTTGTCGACGGCGAACGGCGAGTCCGGGTCGAAGAACACGGCCGGGTCGGTCTCCAGCGGCAGCTCCTCGGCGCCGCACTCGTCGAGCATGTCGCGGCGGAGCGTCTCGTCCATGGTACCGTCGCCAGGTCCTCCGGTGAGACGGTACCGGAACGAGGAGCAGTGCGCGCCGCCGACGGTGTGTGCGCCGAAGAGCACGACGGTCTCCTCGGCCGAGAAACCCCTAGCGGCGAAGTAATCCAGAACGTCGGCGAGCTTCGCGAACGGCGCGGGCAGGTCGACCTCGTCGGGGTTCGAAACCGTCCCGTCACGCCGCCCCAGCGCGACGTCGTAGCGTGCGCCGCCCAGGAGCACGACGGCGTCGCGCGCCATGAGCGCCAGCACGTCGGCGCAGGACACCACCGCCGCGGCACGCGTCGTCGACCGCGCGCTTGACGGCGTCGACGGCGGTGAAGCCGCGGAGCGTGTGGTTGGGGACGGCGGTGCGCTCGGAGGAGGTCGCCGGGTGGTGGAGCGGCGGCGTGGGCACGATCATGACGGAGGCGTCGCAGCCGCGGACGAAGCAGTCGTGGAGCAGCATCCGGATGATGGCCGGAGATAGGGTTGGGTCCGTGTAGTGGAGCCGCGACATGGCGTCCTCCACGATCGCCTCTGCGTCCGGGCATGTCGTTGCGTAGTAGCCCGCGTCTAGAGCGTCGACGACGATCGCCGCCATGGGCGGTAGCTGCAGGTCTTGTCGTTGCACCAGCAGCAGGACGCCGAGAAGGTTATTGTCGCGCCGGCCATTGGTCATCATTTCTAGCTAGGCTTCGATCGAGTTCTAGCTAGCCTTCTAGGTCGTTCTAGCTATACCTAGGAGTTACAGAGTCGATCGAGAGACACTCGAGAGTACGTACGTAGTGTGTGTGCATGCATGCGTGTACGCGTACGTATATACCCTGCAGCGAAGGAGATGCACACACAGTATATATATATGTAGAACTGGCACGTCTGCAAACCTTTTTTTTTTTACCATTACTTGCTATATGTGCCAGCAACTTGAATGACAGACAATAATTTGGCGGTAATTTGATACGTACGAGGGTTGATGAGCTGGTTTACGCGCAATTTGATTTAAGTACTACTGCTACAGCTGGTTTATTTATTTGCTCGAGTTTTACTGATACAGCTTGCCCTGGCCGGCATTAGTTAAAGTCTCCGTTTGACTTAGGTCTTGTTTACTTCCAAAAAAATTTTGCAAAATAGGAATAGTAGCACTTTCGTTTGTATTTGACAAATATTGTCTAATTATGGACTAACTAGGCTTAAAAGATTCGTCTCGTCAATTCCGACCAAACTGTGTAATTAGTTTTTATTTTCATCTATATTTAATACTCCATGCATACGTCTAAAGATTCGATGTGACGGGAAATCTGAAAAATTTTGCAAAATTTTTGGGAACTAAACAAGGCCTTAATTTGGCAACAGCTATAGCGAGCAGCAGGTAGCCAGGTCGGCAGCCATGGTTGTTCTGTCGATCCCTAAAGATTTATTTAGACTCTTGAGGCACCAGTACAGTGTAGATTGCTAGATCATCACTTGTACACATTAGAATATTAGATCAGTTGACTTTTACGCAAGACCATGAAAAAAAACTGTAATTTTTCTTAGATGTTACAGTATAAAAAATGTAGCATTTTAGGCAATAGATGTGTTGTATGAAATCTCCTATACCTATAACTTGTAAGAGATCTGCTAAAAGAAGCATCATTTCAACTAAATAAGGGAGACAACTCGATCTCTTTCCCCTATCTCTAGCAACTCCAACAATTTTGCAAATTTTGTTTCGCAAATATTATTATTTACCAACTCTCAAAACAATATGGGGAGGGAACAAAAATGGCATGTCCAAGTGTTTGGCAATTTTGACTTGGCAAAAAAAATTATTGGTTTCGGAGATCAACGAAGAAGCATCAGGTTGTCAACTTGCTATAAAAAACGCGCGCATGCAGAATGCCAAGCCTATTCCAGTCGTGCATAAAATGCCAAGAAAGGAGAAGAATTTGTCAACTTGCTATAAATGTTAAACCCAACTGCCAAACGGTTGAATAGGAGATTTTGAGAGTTTTGACAAAAAACAAGAATACTAAACCTATTTGCAAAACTGTTAGGGAGACCAATTTTAGTTAATCTGCTATAGCTATATCCTAAATTCATTTTACGACTCTCCTAAAACAACTTATTATAGGGGATACATTTACATTATAAAAATTTTGATAGAAATGTTGTGGGCTCCGTTTCACATTTTTTTGGCCTCATAATGAAAGAATCCTAGAGACAGAGGGAATTTAGGATAGGGTTCTTGATTATTCTCATAAAAATCTGATTTTAAGCTCAACCAAACACAACCTTTCGTGCCAACTGGTTGGATTTCTTGGTGGAATCTGTCCACCCGGGTTCAAGTCTCCGACTTGATACGGATGCTCGCATTTTTCTGAATTTATTCTAGAATTTAACGGCTAAGCTTTTAGTGGTAGACGATATGTCCCTCGACAACGAGACGTCTGTGGTGACTTCATCGATCTCGAGATTTACCGGTCCAACTCGGTTCTTCGAATGTGCTCATAGGGGTAGAGTGTGCATGCATGTGTTCATAGGGGTGAGTGTGCGCTCGTGTTTATGGGCATCTGTAACTGAATCTCGCAAAAAAAATACAGACTTTAGTTATTTTAAAGTGGTATATAGGTGGGTACTTTGTAAATGATAAAGAGTAGAGGGTAAATTTGGAATGTTTTCATAATGACAGGGGTTGGGTAATGTTTTAATGAGAGGTTTGATTTTTAGAATAAAATATACATAAATGGCTATGATTAAATACTAATTGTTATAGTTATAAATATACTATATTACTCAGAAACTTTTTTTATAAACTAAACAAGGCCTAATAGCGCGAGCGAAGTATTCTATCGTGTCAGAAAATCATCTTTCGGAGACGAACATGTATGACGTGTTGAACTCCACCGTTTTCTTTTTTTTTTTTTGCCTCAGTTTATTAATTTGCTCTGGCTCCAAAGTGCTTCCAGACTGAATCACTGAATCCTTTTATTTTTTGTTCTGGGCATTCGGGAGGGCATCGACCTCAAGCCAGCAAAAGAGGCAAACCGTAGTTCACGCGATGCTTCGGCTGAAGGAAAAAAGGGGTGACTCGTGACTGAGAAGGACCATCCACGATGTGTAATTTGCACTTGGTGAAAATACAACCATTTTCTTCCTCTAGTCTGCTTCACACGCTCTCCAATGTTTTTGAGATCGATGCTTAATTAACTGCATGTCCCAAACTAGGACCATGCATTCTTTTTTGTTTTTGTACAATTCTCGATTGATCAAACAATGATGCGTCGGTGTCAATGTTAATTTGGGAACATATATATCCTACTAGGGTACCAGTGAAGCTGCCAAAGGCAAACAACTGATTCACAATACTATTAGTACAATGGAGATTTAATTTGTTGCTAATCAGTGGACAGTGGATTACTAAAAAAAGTTTTACTAGCCAAACGGAAATAAATAAAAAGATAGCATGAGAAAAAGTTTATGGCTACTATACTGAAAACAGAAGGAACCAACCAGAAGGCTGGAAGGTTCTAATATGGCTAGAGGAGGGGTGAATAATCTATTTAAAAATCTACAAAACACTAGAGCAAAAGATTAATATAACAAAAGGCGTAAAGCAATTTTGCTCTAGCTCTACAAGGGTTGCAAGTCACCTATCTAACAATTCTATTTGCTATGATCTCTAGGCACAAGCAATAGTTATGTCACTACTCTCTACTAGTTACAACTAACTACAACTAGGAACTACTAGTTACAACTAGTTTGCAAGAAAATACCTTTGCCTTGAGGACATTTTGTTTTTCTCTTTCTTTTTTTCCAAGTTGGAGCACTTGAATATCATCTTTTGGTCACCTCCATCACAATGACCATCATCTAGCCCCATTACTTGGTGTGTACGAGCCTATATCTGCATCTCACTCATAACAAAGGTTAGTACACATAGATTTCATCAATTATCCAAAACCAAACTAGAGCTTTCAAAGGTTCAATAAAAAAGGGAGCTAGGGTTTTCAATCCTCACCATCTCATGCCCTCTCCCAACTGGTAGCCACCTCCTCCCTCGCGCCCCCTCCCTTCGCAAAGTCACGAGTTGCCCTGAGCACACTCTTCATCTCACTGAGCGTGTCGCCCCTCCCTCTCCCTCTCCGAGCGCGACACTCCCTCTCCCTCTCACTCTTAGGCACGCACCAGGATGGGCATCGGAGGCATGGCGCTGCGACGGTGGCATAGGATCGGCCGTTGCTCCCTCGTCTCCTGCTGCTTCCATGAGCTCCTCGTCTCCCGCCGCAACCTCCTCGACATCCTCTGCACTCTTCTCCGACAGGATCTAGGCCAAAGACGGTGGCACTCTTCATTGACCAGATCCAGGCCTTCACCGTGCGGGGATTGGCCTCCTCTTTCGGCATGGCGCGCGGGGGCTTGGCCCTCTCCTTAGGCGCGGTGGTGTGTCGTGACGCGGCATCGGATCCATGCATGGTGTGGCACAACCTCTCTCTCTCTCTCTCTCTCTCTCTCTCCTATGGTGCTCAGATCCATGGCGATGACGACGGCGGCAACCTAATTTGGCTACGGCTAGCGTGTCTAGATCCGGGGAGGTAGGATGCGGCTCCAGCAAGCGCCAGCGCGGCTGCGGCACATGGATGGGCTCGGCAGGCATGTTCATGGGGTTTTCCTTTTTTATTTTTTTATTCTATTAACCAAGGCAGACAACAAACTGCCTCGAAAAAGGTCATATTTACCGTGACCTTTGCTCCGAGGCGTTTTTATGCTCACCTCGAAAAATGCTTTCTGTCTGCCTCAGAAAAGTTTTTAGTGGAGAGAGTATCATATATGTAGCAAAAGTTATAAATCTAAAAAAGTTAAAACATCTTATAATCCGGAATGGAAGAACTAGTGTATTGATGCTTTGTGAAATAATTCACTTGCGCACTACTCGACAATGGCTTGACAGGTTACTAAAATCTTGCTTAAACAATGAATCATCTTTCTGTCCAGAACATTGTTAACATCTCAGCTGGCTTCATTTGGCCCCGTGCATAACACTCAGAATATTTGTAAATTATATATTGAAGACATGAGGTCAACACTTTTGACATCATTTGGATCTGAACCAGTAAAATACAAACAGCAGCCGTGCAGTTGAAGTAATTGTTGTTGACTAAAAACATCCATGAGTATAGTTTTCCAGACGGGCCAGACCCGCTGGGCTGGAACGGGCACGGCTCGAGAAAACACGGCCCGAGCACGGCCCAGGCACGCTGGCACCGTGCCCGTGCCTGGCACGGCACGCCAATGGGCCGTGCCTGGGCCGAGAATCCAGCCCGTGGGCTGGCACGAGGCACGGCACGGAAATTGGGCCGGCACAATGCAGCCCGCTAAATCTCCACCGTTGGATGATCTGAGAAGCGTTACAGCCGTTGGATGTAGTGTGTATATATATATATATATAGGAATCCTAACCCTAACTCTTCACCGTGCTGGGCACTTGGGCAGCCGTCCGCGCGCAGCCCGGCCATCCGCGTCACCTGCAGCTACAGCGCCTCCACCGTCACCCCGGCCCCGCGCGCCCTGCGCCGGCGGCGGCGCAACCTCCTCCGCCTCCGCGCGGAGCATCTCGCCGTCCATGTACTCCATCGCCCCCTCCCCGGGCACGTACGGCTCCGTGCGCGCGCACGCTGTGGGGCTCTCCCAGTCCCCCTCGAAGTGCGCGGGCGAGAAGGTCGCCACCACGGCCAGCTTCGGCCCCCGCTGCTGCGCCCTGGCGCCGCGGACGGCGAGGCGGAACGCGCCGAAGAATGACGGCGGTGCTCCTCCAAAGCGCGCGGCTGGGGGCGCGACGGGGGGCGGCGTTCCCAAGCTTCTACGCGACGTTGGCGGCAACGGTGGCACGAGGAGACACACGGGCTGCCGTGCCCATCGGCACGGCACGGCACGGCTAACAGGCCATAGTGCCGTGCCTGTGCCGCGACCTCGGCACGGAGGCACTGTCAGGCACGGCACGGCGGGCCGCCGTGCTGCATAGTGCCGTGCCTCACCATGCCCGTGCCCGTGCCCGTGCCGTGCCGGGCGACCCGTTTGGAAAACTATATCCATGAGCCAAGGATCGAAGTCTCTGCAACTAGTATAGTACACATGTGGGAAAAACTCAATCACCGTGTTCCTTGGTGCAGGCTGCACGCTCAAGTATTGAGATCATATCGACGCTTAACTGCATCTTCCAAGGACTATGCATTCTTCCAGGAAGATACTTGATTTTTGGTTGTCAGAAAATTTTGGACCCATTGACTAGCGATTCTATCGGTGTGAGCGTACGTGCATTCTAGGACACTGTAACAATGTTTCCATGCAAAAATTCATGTTATAGTTTTATAGGCTAGCAATAACATTTGATTTTTGCACGATGTTGTGATTAAATCTTGCATGGGACTTGTAAAAATGGGTGGAGATGAAACCGGCCGGCACTGACCTCTTTTTTTTTAAAAAAAAACACAACTTCACCCATATTTCATTAAAAAGAAAATAGTACCGAAAGAACGGCACAAGGCAGGTTACAGAACCATAGAGAAAGTGGTTAGGAACCTAAACAACAATAGAAAAAAAAAGAAAGTTGGTAAGGAGAATCCCTCCACCATAAACCTAACCGACTGAACTTGCAAAGGAAAAACACATCAACGCAAGGCTGCCACCAAAGTAAATAAATAAAGTTATGATGACCAGGCATCCACTGAAAAGAGATAAGACTATGGCGATGAAGTATCCGCCAGAGCACGGCTACAAAGCATCTGGCAGAGATTACGTGACAAAGTATCCGTGAGTAGGGGCATCACATCCTCAATAGTATCTGCATGAGAGGGGAGGCCAAAGCAAAGTCAGTGGCAAAATATCCACCCGAGCAGTAACGACGCCAAAGCATCCATCAAAGAAGAGTGTGATAGCGGTAAAGCATCTGCTGCAAAGAAGCAATGGACAACAGCTACCCAAGTAGGCTGGAAAACCATTGTGAAGAGGAGCTTATTAAAGCACAAATAGGTACAACAGGAAGGAGCAACTCCGACAACAAAAGCGGAAGATGGACGGTAGAAGTTCTCCAACGATGTCTTCATGGCAGACGCCAACAACGCTAGAAGAAGTACATAAATTGGTCTTTCGACCCGGCCAGTCTGCCTAAACGAACAAAAAACTTCGATGACGCCACCAAGAAGGTAGATGATGCAGGGTGCGCCACCACTGCGCACTAGAAGAAACCGGGCAGGATTTTCACCCAGAGACTGTACATCTATAGACCTAGGCCACCCGTGGCACCCGCAGCGGTGGTACCGATGCTAAGGGGCCGAAGCCACCAACACGGGCACCATGACCACAAAAATCTCCACACCACCACAATTGTCTCGAAACCCCTGCCACTAAAACCGACCATTGTGTGCTAGCAGGAAGCATTCCGGCCAAGGACCTAGCCACGGCTAGGCACTGGTTGTCGTGGGCCCTAGCCGGTAGCTATCGCCTCAGGGCCAGCCACGTCACGAATAGATTAGGTGGTCGGCCGTGCTGCGGGCTACATGGGGCATGGTCCCACCACCAGCCCCTACAGGCACAGGGAGGGAATCTGGCCGGCCAGCCGCCTCTCGACTCTGGAGTTGGAGAGGGAGATGGGGGAAGGTGACTTGAACGAGAACCCTTTGTGGGGCCACCGCCGCTGCACGCCAGAGGGCGGCAGTAGTGGCTAGTGGGGAGGTAGGGAAAAGGCTGCTCTACGGTGCCGATAAGGTCTCTCCCCCCCCCCCCCCCTCGAGTCACCTCTTGAGGGAGCTCAGGGGTGGGGTGAGGAACCGGTGTAAACCAGTAGTGAGCTCTCAAGGTAACTTCCTTGCAGTTCCATTCGCATGGCATCGGTGTCAACTAAATTTCACCCGGACCTCACTTTCGGTATTTCCTCTTAATTTTCTATCTGTCTCATCATTTTTGCTGATGTATCGCCATATTAAATTAGTATGAAGCCTCTGCTGAGATTGGTCCCCTTTGTTAAGAACAAATCTTGTATTTTTATTAATTTACGTGTCGTTCAGTTGAATCATGAATCACCAAGAAGGATTGTACAAACTCTGGGAGGGGATCAATCCAAACACGTGTGATCAATCCCGTGGTCTACTAGCTGGAATTGTTGAGTACGAGACATATCCCGATCCATTCTGCGATTAGAGCTACCTGGCACCACGCATCACTTAACGCATGATGTAACACATTGATTCTTCCCGCGCCAGTTGTCACCTGTGATCCTTTGCGATCCCTCGCAATGAAACCTAGTATATCTTTCATCTCTTGCTGTAAATAAGCTCCCAACAAAATTAACCATCAAGACATCAGCTCTTACCAGACAAAAACATAAGCATGAATCAAAGCAGGGGTTTAGAAACCCCAAACGGCGTTCGCTTTTCCCTTCGGCCAAAAGTTGATCAGACATCATTGCGTGCCAAAAGAAGATCAAGGCGGATTGAGCAAGTATACATTAGTTTACCCAGGTGCTTAGCAACTGTTTGTTAAATTTGTAATGGGAGGGAGAGAGAGATTGGTTTATAATTGCTGTGAGGGAGGAGAGCTGGGGGCCCATGGATGAAGCAAGAACAGCTCGGATAATGATGTAGGGATCATCAACCCAACCTAAAGTGCTTCATGCGGCCGGCCTCTTTCATCAACTTGTATATATATTCATATCAGGCCGCGCTTCTTTTGGGCCAAGCATGCATATGCAGCAGCTGTCTGGGGATAAATAACATTGCAAAGTAACCCTGTAATCATTCGGCTATAACACAAGTTTCAGAGGCACCACACCGGCTTAAAAGTAACTACCAAAGTGAATCATTTGATCTGTCCTTAAAAGTTCATGTTCATCGCGGAGGATGATTCGAATGTTCTTAACTTTTTGTGGGTGGGTATCATCATCATATATTCATATTCATGCGCCAACTTGTAGTGGTACCCCTCCGAACAGTTTAACGAATGTACTTTGAAGTGATGAGTACCACCCAAAAAAAAAAAACTTGTGGTCTAGGTATAGTGAAAACAATAGTTAATCTTCCCTTCTCAAAAATGATAACTGCATTTCAAATGTCTAGAAAGCTTGGGCACACACCAGCTAGGCAGTGGCATTCAGAAGGTGGTGGAGGAGCATGATCCTGGCTGCTATCAATGTACTTGGTAATGATGATCCAGGACAGGAGGATGAATAGATGGAACCAACAAATATCGTTACTGACAACAAGCCGGTTCCTGTGGATTAGACATATTTGTCTTGCCAACGAACATCGTTACTGACAACAAGCCGGTTGCTGTGGATTAGACATATTTGCTATCTTGGATTAGACATTTGTCTTGTCAATATTGGACAAAAGGGATGATATGACCAGAATGTAACTAGCTTGATTCAGTAATCAAGACTGCAGTGCCAACTAGTATGCATGATCATACAAAAATTCAGTTGTCAGGGATGATTTGATCTCAGTCTAAATCGTCATATCTGGTCTTTCTGAAGGATGAGATGAACACCCAAGCTTCAGATCAAGCAAACAAATGTAGATACATTATTATTAACTTACACCTTCGACAGGTCATCATGATACTGAAACAGTAGTTAATTAATTCCTTGGCAACAAAGATAGCTGCTTTTCAGAAGGCCTGGGAACACACCAGCTAGGCACTGGCATTCAGAAGGTGGTGGAAGAGTATGATCCTGGATACTATCAGTGAGCTGCAGGATCCAGGACCATGAGGCTGAATAGATGGAATGGAACCAACCAAGATCGTTACTGACAACAAGCCGGTTGCTGTTTCATCAAAAAAAAAACCCAGTTGCTGTAGATAAAGAAAATCGATGACATATTTAGCTATCTTGGATGTAATGTAAGCCTTTGTCTTGTCGACTAGCTTGATTTGGTAATCAAAATTGCAGTTCAGATCAGGCAACCAAGCTTCAGATCAGGCAGATAAATGTAGATACATTATTATTAACTTACACCTTAAAACAGGTCATCATGATACAAGCTGCACTTCATGCACATATAGTTAATTGCACATAGCGGATGAAACGACAAATACTAGACATGGCGGTGGGATGGAACAACAACATGGTGAACAACCTGGACAAGGGGCAGGGCCCAAATAGACTACACTGTGACCTTAGGTCTCCTTCAGCTTCGATTCAGGGACAGCCTTCCTGAACCAAGGGATCCACACCGACGTCCTCTTCTGGTACAGCTTGTACGCCTCAGCACGGTGCTCCTGCTTCAGCATGCGGCGCTCAACCAGCACCGTGACATAGCCAAGGCACAGGCTGTTGATGAGAGGCCCGACGAACATCCACTGCTGGCCCAAGTTCCAGGCAAAGAGGTACAAGCCCCACCACCAGAGCTGCTCGCCAAAGTAGTTGGGGTGGCGTGAGTACCGCCACAGGCCATCCTCAAGGGTTGGGACGGTTGGCTCACCCAGCTTCTTCAGCTTCTCGTTCCTGGTGACAAACTTGTGCAGCTGGGTGTCGGCAAAGTGAGCAATGACTATTCCGACAATGCAAGCGGCTGTGGCCACAAAGTCCCAGATGCCCCATTGCTGGTTGCTGGAGTGGATGGCGTACATGGGCAGGCAGATGCCGATCAGGAACACCTGTCGATCAGCCAACATGCATTTGAATATAATTCAGAACTAGCTAGGTAGAGTTAGATATTATACAAGGATGAGTGAGTACCAATAAACAGATTATGAATGGTTTTGTGATGTCTGTCTGTGATTTCTAGCTTAAAACAGAATGCAAATTCTGTGAACAGAAGCATCACCTGCTGGGAGAGGTAGACGGCGAAGAATGACATCCACCACCAGGTCTTGCCATACTGGCCGCGCATCTCGTTGAACCTCCAGTCCTCCCTCTTGCCAAACTCCCACCCCTCCCGCCTGAGGTAGTTGTGCGTGAGCCTGGCGCTCCACAGCCAGGTGAGTGCGACGGCCACCGCCGACCTCACCGCGTCCGCCACGGACGCCGGGTGGCCGCGGTAATAGTGCAGCAGCATCACCGGGATGACGGTCCAGTACAGGTCAATGAGCTGCAAAGTTGATGATGATACAATAAGCACAGATCGAGTAGGCAAGGCATTGCGTCGAACACCTTGCGGGCAAGCGTGTTGGCAGTGGAAACGGGATGACAGAATCCGTGGGGGTGGCATGATGAAGTGAAGCCAACAAGGAAGTGGCCCGAGGTGGAGGAAAAGGAAACGACTAGTGAGTGCTTGCTTACCCAGTGGTTGGAGAGGAGGAGTCCGACGAGCCAGAAGAGGACGTCGACGTTGAGGAAGAAGAGGATGTTAGCGAGGAGCAGAGGGTGCGCGGCGCACCAGGAGGAGAGCGTGCTGGCGCCGGTGTCCCCGCCGGCGCGGACGAAGGAGAGGTAGAAGAGGATGGAGGGGAGCGGGACGAGCAAGGCGACGAACATGTTCTTGAGGTTGCCGCCGGCCATGGCGATCGGTGGTGTGCTTCGTCACTCGTACGTGCTGAGCTAGCGGCAATGGAGCTGCTCTCTGCCTTGTAGAGGGATGGGATGCGATGCCATGGAATTTATAGTGCTGCTGCTTCTAAACACAGAAGAAGAGGCATCAACAACAACAGCGTCAGCGCGGCGGTGCAGCACTCTCCATACTCTCGTTAATCATTCTTGATGTGTTTAGTTTTTTTTTTGTGTTTTCATATGTTACCTACTTGATTTGAAGTTATTTATGTAACTTTAGATATCTTATTATATGCTAAAATTATCTAAATCAAATATGACACGGAGAGCTTATCAGTCAAATCTCCAAGTCATTCAACAGTGTTTTTTTTATTCTCACAATAAATTTGAGCTTGACTCAGTGTGGGTTTCAGCGACGAAGCTAGCATTGGGGCTAGGTGGGCACCAGCCCCCCTACCGCTGCTGGCCCAGTGGAATCTCTAGTGCTCTTCTTTTAATTTTAAACACAAATTTATAAGGTATAGTGAGCTGAAAACTTTATTTTTTAGATATATTTTGTGAATTTTATTATTAATATATATTTACGAGGGATAATAGTAGAGCTAAGTCGATGTATAACTTTTGTTCAGCCTCTCCTAAATTTGTTCCTAGCTTCGTCCCTGGTGGGTCTGATGATGGGCTTAGTGCTCCTAATCAGGACCACACGCTCCATGTCACCGTCCTGTGTGATCTTCAGGTTCGAGTGATAACACAAACCGTTCTGCTAGTCTGTTACTGTATTTTTTTTTTTTTTGAGACGTCTGTTTACTGTATTCTAGTAGTAGCTTTGCCCTGCAGGCGCGCATGCCATCCTGATGCGGTCCCTCCCTATGTATGCGTGTTATTTCAGACTGTAGCTTTATTCATCTCAATTGACCCAAATTAAATGATAGGGCCACAAACCTTTTATTTAAAAACTGCAGTGTGGCCATGTGAAAATTAGCAAAATTTTATTGGTGCTCCGCGTAGGCGTTGTGTGGTGCACGCAGCCAAAGTTGAGTTTGCAAGTTTTTTTTAAAAAAAAAGTGAAATTTATTTTTTTTCCACATTAAAAAAATGAATTTTGGTTTGCATATCTGTTTAATACTAGCAAAATATGCCCGTGCGTTGCAACGGGATATATAATTTACTGATTAGTCACATAGATGACTTATTGTTTAAAGATTTATGCAATGGTCACATTATATGTTCTAATATGTATTGGGATCAAATTTCGTACTATTTAGATATGTACTGCTTTAGCTTGATCACCTCTGAAGATGCCTGAGTTTTAGACATCCAACGTCACAACTTATTCGAAACCTTCTCAATTTTTTTACCATAGCCTAACATGCTATAACATGGAACCACAATAAGTTTTATGAATTTCAGACTTCGCATGAATTTTATATAATTTTAAGCACTTTTCTAACAAGTTCCTCTCGTCATGTTACGTAAAGTTTACGATGCCTGAAATTTGATGTGATTTCGTGTATATGGACTCAACGTACATCAAATGCCATGAATAATATTTTTTTTGAAGCACTAAATCGCATTATTCCATGCACCTGCAGCTTAAATTTAAAATATTCAAAAAAAAAATCAACAAAAATAAATTGAGGAAATATATCAAAAAAAAAGTTCAAAGCCTTGGCCTTTGACAAACTATTTTTTTTTTTTACTGAGGGTCAATCCTAAAGTTACGCTCGGCAAAGACTGAATTAAAACAAAACTAACTATAAAGGCCGGCACCAGCCGCCGCCGCCCCTAACATCACGAACGCACTCACCCAGACAGCACACACGCA
Source organism: Sorghum bicolor (assembly GCF_000003195.3). NCBI lineage: Eukaryota > Viridiplantae > Streptophyta > Magnoliopsida > Poales > Poaceae > Sorghum > Sorghum bicolor. Next base: position 496,413 of record NC_012875.2, on the reverse strand, counting down.
CTCTACCGCACGCTGCACGCACCCAGGCACTCTACAGCACGCACAGGATGCCCCACCGCCGCAACTAACCACAGACGCTCGCCACTAACCACCGCAGCAAGTTCATCATTGGTTTTAGCATAAATTAAGGATCAAGATGAAGTGATCAACTAATAATGGCACGGTTGATGATCGATCATCATCGATGTTGGTTTTGTCTTCTTTTTTTGTCTGAAAGAAACAGATCTGAGGGGAGACTAGCTAATTGTATCAAGTTGTTCCTGTACGCACATTTTCTTTTCATAACTATATATGCTCTAGAGCCTAGATGGACGATTATTCCATTCCTGTGGTTTATGCAACTATATACTCTCTCAGTTACAAATTATGAGTCGTTGTTGCTTTTTTAGATAAATAATAAAAGCTATGTATTTATACATAATCTAGATGCATGTATAGTAAACACTATAGAAAAGCTAAAGCAACTTATAATTTAAAATAGATAGAGTATACATATATTCAGCTAGAATTTTATTCAAGTAGTGTGTATGATCAAACAAACTTACATACAAAGTCGATTTTTTTGAGGGAACTGGAGGGGCCTTGGCCCCTACAGGAATTTTATTAAAGGCAGGTAAGTTAAGTTACAACAAAAAGAAAGTGAGAGTTACAGCAAAGAGCGAAAGAGATCTAGGATACAAAAAGAGAATCAAAAAAGATAAAACTCAAGCAAGAGTCAATTCTAGTCTTTGTGTCCATTGTTCATACGCTTCAGAGAGGCTGTCTTTAACTCTTAAGGCCACAGATCTGATTTGCCACTGAAAGAAGCATTTGCACTGCTGCATGCTCATCTGGTTATTGTTGAAGATCATTTCATTTCGGGCTTTCCAGATAGTCCAAGCCATTAGAATAATCACTATCATGAAGAACTGTGATTGCAGTTGGATTTTTAGCGCCTCAACATTATCGAACGTATTGCCTTGAGGAACTGTCTGTAAATTGAGTGACCCCCAGTACTGCTGCGCGAATGGGCATTCCCAAAAGAGATGCTGCAAGGTTTCCTCAGTAGCATTTGTACAGAATTCGCAGTTGTAGGTTTGTAAGTTCATATGTTTTCTTCTCAACATATTTCTTGTGTTGAGTCTATCTTTGATCAGTAGCCAGCAGAAGACTTTGTGCTTGGGTTGGCAATATGATTTCCAGCACCATTTGTAGACAGGTTCAGTATGCTGATGCCCTATCAACCTTCTGTAAATAACTGCTGAGCTGTAGTTTCCGGAGCCTGCACAAATTCTCCAGGTGTCGCTCGAATCACTTAGTGTTGTATTTGTCATGATCTGTAATAAGGTTAAGAATTGATCATACGCTTCTTGCGAAAGGGGTATGGTAAGAAGAGATGAGGTGGAGCTGAGGTTGAAGGCTTTGTTGACCGAGATCATTTTGTTTTTTTGCAAATGATGCCAGTTGAGGGAACTGTTGTTCAAGCGATTGAGCAAGCCAATTGTCCTTCCAAAAAAGGCATGATTGTCCATCCTTCAGGGTTAGTGTTGTGAAGTCCTTGTACTTTTGAAGAAGCTTTAGATTATCCCTCCACCAGAAGGACCCCTTTTTTGTATTGCTAGGCAACTTGCCATTTGAGTAATGTTTCTCCCATACTAACTGCACCCAGGGGACATTTTTTTTGTTGAAGAATTTGTCTAGATTTTTCATGAGCAGAGCCTGGTTTTGCAACCGAAGATCTATGATTCCGAGTCCCCCTTCTTCCTTTGTTGTGCAGACCATATCCCATGCAGCTTTTGGTGACCCAGAGTTGAGAGTGCTTGATCCTCTCCATAGACAGTGTTTTCTGTATTTGTCAATTTGCTTTATTACTGCTTTTGGCAGCTCAAGAGTGCACATGTAGAAGGTTGGCAGGGATGACAACACAGCATTGGTCATCTGAAGTCTTCCGGCTTGATTGAGCAAGGTCGAGATGCCTCCAAGCCTCCTTTCACACTTATTTACTAACGGAAGAAAGTCCTCATTCCATAACAAAGCCTCTTTATCCTTGTGTGTACTTACTGCATTGTTGTCATCAGTGAAGAGCTGAGAAATTAGGTTGTTCCTATGTCTGACTGTTGCATTAGCATGGAAAAAATGTGTACCAACATCTCCCAATTTTACCCATTTGATATTTCCTCTTTGTTTCCAGTAGATTTTTTGCTTTTCCAGCAGGTTTAGAAGATGTCTTTCCAGACCCAAGAAAATGTAAATATATATGTTGTACTAATATAATGGACCAAATTAAATAAAGCAAGGAATTAATAAGCCAAACAAGTCTCACAAACGAAACTGAAAGCCGGGATTACATAGATATATATGCCATGCATGCATAGATATATGATATATATGTCCTTTATCATCCATATAGTGATAGTGATCACCTCATCAACTAGTAACAACTTTCGAACATCATTTTACGTGCTGAGGGATCGATCGGAGTTGTTCGTAATACTGTCGTTGAAACCATCACTTGCAGTAATTAATAATGCAATGCTTAGAACTCCTGGCCGTCGATGTCCTCATCGTAGTCGCGGATCTCGTCGACGTGCTCCACCACGACGACGTGCACGCCGGGGTCGTTGACGGCGCAGCTGCCGGCGACGAGCACCGAGTTGTTGACGGCCTGGTAGTTGCTGTTGGCGTAGGCGGTGATCACCACGTTCTCCTCCTCCTCTTCCTCCTCCTGGCCTTCGTCGTCGTGCTCCTCCGGATCCGCGTCCGCGCTGCCGACGACGACGAGGTCCTCCACGTCGCCACCAGCCGCAGCGGCATCCATGGTGGCGCCGCTGTTCTCCCCCGCCAGCGTGATGATGGTGGTGGTGGTGGCCCCGCCGGTGCCGGTGGTGGTGGTGTTCTCGCCGCTGCCGGTGAGGGCGGTGGCGAGGTGGTCGTTGAGCTTGGTCACCGCGTTGCTCACCTCGGTGGCCACGACGTTGTTGGACGACGCCATTGTTGTTGCTTCTTGTGTGCTGTGTGTTAATTTCTTGTGTTTCGCAGAGTGATCGAGATGTGTTGCGGTGGTGCTCGATGAAGGCTAGCCTTGATCTGGATGCACGTATATATAGGACACAAATGCATGCAAATTAACACACCATTGAAGTCGATCGCAATTCGAGATGCTGCAGGGTATGTAGTAGCGTGCGTGAAGGGGGAAACTTGAAGCTTGAGCACAAGCTAGTCGATTCGATTCCAGCCTTGAGACACCGCCCAAACCGTACCTGCGTCAGGCATGGCTGCATCATCAACAAACATGCATGCATATGTTTCTTGCGTGCACTAGGGGGTTTCCTTCATCAAGTTTTCAGATACGCATAGATATAGGCCTTGTTTAGTTCACCCAAAATTTTTAAGATTTTTCCATCACATCAAATCTTGCGACACATATACGAAGTATTAAATATAGATTAAAAAATAATTAATTGTATAGTTTACCTATAATTTACGAGACAAATTTTTTGAGCTTAGTTAGTCTATGGTTGGATAATAATTGTCACATAGAAACGAAAGTGCTATAATAGTCCAAAAACTTTTCGCAAGGGAACTAAACCTATGCAGTAGTATTGTAGGTCTCACTGACAAAGGGTACCTAGGGCGGCCTTGTGGGTCAGGGTAATTAGCAAAGTTAATTAATTGTGTGCCTGGGGATACTCAGAAAAGTATAGTGCATATGTACCTTTATAACTTGACAACATCACAAGGGAAAGAATATTTTGGTGTGTGTCCCCATGTCTACTTTAATCGCGATTGATCCTTTTCTTATCTGTCGTCACAACTGATGTTAATTTGTTTACTACCACTTCCTATATATGTTAAATTTCCATTTACCTTTATGTCTCAGTGATAAACTACTTTTTCTTATCTGTTTTAGGGTTTACTACCACTTCCTGTATAATGTATATTTATGTCTTCTTTGTAAACATCACTCAACTCAACTCGCTCCCGTCGTCACCAAGAAAGCTATATATATATATATATATATGTGTCTATATATATAGAACTATTACTCTATAGCTGGCTACAAAATAACTTATTTTGTAGCCACTTTGAGTTACGATAATGACTATATTAATTTATAAGATTATAGTAACTTCTTACTAAGTGGTTTACTATAACATTACGGTAAATATCTCTATGTGTTATAGTAACCAACTATCGTAAATATGTATATATATTATCGTAAATTAGTATATAAAATTATCGTAAATGAAGGTGGCTACAGAATAACAATATTGTAGCTAGCTACAGAGTATACTCTCACTATATATATATACACACACACACACACACACATTTTAACACCTCTATGAAAAAATATTTTTATGCTAAACCTAATAATACTTATTAGATACCATAAATGTTTAGTATTTTTTAATATAGATTTGTCAAACTTGATTGTTTGACTTATGAGAAAATTGCATGGATTTCTTTTGATGGATGCCAAGAGTAGTTAATTATGTCTTGTAATGGTTAACCTTGGGTTTGAAGGATACTTTAGGGGGTGTTTAGTTCACACATGAGAAGGTGCATCGAGAGTCCAACACATCATAATTTTAGTGAAGTGACTCAATTCTTCATGTTTTTTGATACTAATAATTATCAGTTTATGCTTGTAAGAAATGAGGTGTTGATATATCAACACATTTAAACCAAATAAAAAAAGAAACGAGCTATATATAATAATAACAACAACAATGATAATAATGTTTAAAATTAAAATACATTGATCTTTTGGTCCCATCCACTACTACAGAAGAGGCCTTTGGACGGTTGCCAAAATCGCTAATAGTCTCGACAATTTTGGTCTTCGGGATTAAAGGCACCTTTAGTCTCGGCCCGTAACACGTGCTGGGACTAAAGAGTCCTAACCAACGGTTGCCTAACGACTACCTGTCAGGGCTGTCGGGGCAGGAACCCTTTAGTCCCGGCTCGTGTTACGATCCGGTCCCGGGGCAAACCAACAGCCGAGACTAAAGATTTAGCCCCGGTTGGTGGCTTGCTCCGGGACTAAGGGGACCCCTTTTAGTCCCTGTTCTTTCTTCAGCCGGGACTAAAAGCCCATGCTATAAAACACGGTCACTTCTTCCTGATCGAGACCGAGCCCATTCAAATTTTAGAGAGTTGTTCTTGCTCTTGCCATTGCTAGTTCTTGCTTGTTCTTCATCTCCGGCGCCCATTGGTGATCATCTTTGACGCCGCCATCGTTTCCCTCGGTCTAGGGGTAACTAACTTCATCCTCTCTTATCATTTTCATGTTGTTTTTGTCTTTGTGATATCGCCGCCATTTTTTTGAGCTCAAATTTAATGGTTATAGATTGAATCGACGTCACCGACGCCCATTGGTGATCTTCTTCGACTTCGCCATCGACTCTTCGCGTTTATAGGTTCATTCTCCAATATAAAAAAAGTCTCAAATAATTAATTATTACATAATATCTTTACAACCCACTATCAAGTATGCACAATAGTGAACCGTTTTTTGACATGTCATTACAATCCTTTTAATAATCACCTCACATGTCCTCAGTTTCGGCGCCATTGGCATTGTTGATGTTGAGCAGCAGGAACAGCTTCCTGATGTTGTCATGCAGCGCCAGCAGAAGAAACAACGAGCTCCTTTGTAGCGTCATCGTGATGGCCTCGAGGTAGGCGATAGAGGAGACCTCGTGGGCGGCTCATTCATGACGTGCTCATGTAGCCCATGTTCAGGCCGATGAAAGTAAGTTGGTAATCTATGACTCAATGAAGAAACCACAACGAGATTACCAATATATGAGAGACATCATTCAAAGATAATTTCAATCCATTGCATGCGTAAAGCTAAGCTTGTATATATGCATACTTAACGATCCAACTCTCTTGTTGTTTCAAATATATCATTGGTTTAGGGTTTAGAAAAGATTCATTGTTCGGGAACATCTAACTCAACGTAGGGCGCCACTAAAGATAATACAGCTACAAGTAATTTTATCCTTCGTCAATGTACGTGGTATATCTTATATCTTGTCTTTTTTACGAGATGAATCTTCACATCCTACAGTGGATCTTGAGATAAGAACTGGGGAACAATTTATGTGGATACTACGTTTGCGAGTATGGCAGTAACAAATAGAATTTCTGAAGAATACCTCAAAGTATGTAACACATGTCTCTTTTCATTTTCTCTCAAATTACTATTGATAATCTTGATATAACTAATACCTTCTTTTAATTCAAATTGAAGACTGAATGGTTGAAGCAAAAACTCATGCAACATGAACAACTCCAAGCAATACAAGAGGCAATAGCAGGATTTCTTCGGAAACAAGTCATAAATCCAAGCAGCGAGTTCCACTATAATCCTAACGAGAAGACGATTCCAAACAATGATGATCATTTCTATGCTTTGTAGATCTTTGGATGATGAAGTACAACTTGTAATAGGTTTAGTGTATTAACTTTGGAGCACAACTTGTGCAGTAATAGATTTGGAGAACAACTTCTATATATATATATATATATATATATATATATATATATATATATATATATATATATATATATATATATATATATATATAAAAGTATAAAATAAGCTTATTGTCATATTATGCTGCTATATATATATATATATTAGCAGCAAAGAATACATATTGGAAAACCTATTTTATAAATAAACAAAACTTAAAAGACGGAACTAAAAAGATAGAACTAAAAAGAAAAGAAAAAGAAAAAACAAGGGGTCCTTTTAGTCCCTGCTGGTAGTCCTTTAGTCCCGGACGGTAAGCCGGGACTAAAGGGTGTTTTTGTGTGGCACCGCTGGCAGCACCCTTTAATCCCCACTGGTAATACCACCCGAGATTAAAGGGTGGAGCTTTGGCCCCAGTGCACGGAGCCAGGAATAAAGAGGGGGGCTTTAGTCCCGAAAGCGTAGTTACGGCTCGAAATCCGAGACTAAAGGCCATTCCTGGTCGATTCTGTAGCAATGATCATTCTGTCCCACATGTGTCCAAGTCCAACCCTCATTCCTCCACCCGGCCCTCCTTTTTTCTATTTTTGGTTTGGTATCCTTCGCTTCTACTCTTTCTCGCTTGTCACGGATGTTGGTTCATGGTTTTGAGGCCCAACAGTATCCACTTCTAACGTGGTGTAAGCTATAGTTTGGAGCCATAAAACCTTCCTCACGTCGCATCACTCATGGACAAAGTTTTTTCTGCCCTCAAGGGCTCATGGGGTGGCCTAGCAGGCTAAACTTGTCATTGCGCATGAGTACTCGGCATGGCTCGAACCTCACAACAAGTGTAGCTACTAATTCAAGCTGCGCCAATTTTCCATGTGGGGTTAATTGTTTATTGTACATAGCATTTATTATGAGCTTTGTAGAAATAAGGTCAGACCAGATTCAGTTAAATTCAACAAAGATAGGTAGCTCATTATCTTTGGTGATTGCACAAGTTATACGTCCTATTACAACGTGTAGTCATCATATTTGTTAGTCTTTATAACAAGTTAAAACAATGCTGGGCTCGACACATAAGCAAATGAAGTCCATCGAGGTCAAGCTGAGCTGAGCATCTGTACATGTGGCGGTCTTTGGCTGGCCTTTTGTTTCTAATATTAATATAGGCCGTGGTGCAAGGTTGGAAAGGCCCATGGGATTGGCAGCAAGGACCAAAGGAGGAGGCCCGATATATTTGCTTTACTGTTGTTTGGGCCATTTTTATGCTCCAACTACAAAGGAAACAAAAGGAATATTTAATTTGCTACTTTTTCAATATAAATACTGGATCAAAGAATAGCATTGCCATAATTGAAAATTCAGGGATCTAAGCAATGGGGGCAAATGTTAATATTAAGGATCTGTTGGGATAATTAACAAAACTAGTCTCAACAGGCACAACTTTTACAGAGTTAAGTGTTTGACATCATGTAAAAATTTAGCTTTCAGCTAACAAAAAATATTTATGTTTTATTTCTAAATTGTTCATATATTGTAACACAATAGTTGTATAATGTTTTTTTTGTTTTGTTTTTGTCACCAATCACTCTATGTACTTTAAAATTGTATTCATATTTTTTTCTATGCGTCGTTCCTTTGTTTGATGTGTCTCATTAAAAGTTTCAGCCTGAGCTATGCGTTTAACGTAGAAAGAGACATGATCATTGCTTCTGCATATATGTTTACATGGTGTTAATATTGCCACACATCATGTCTGTATATCTTCTGTTGATATTGCCACAGATCTGTTATTTTTCTATAATTAAAAATTTTAGAAGTTGATAGCAGGAACTGGAATCAACATACATGACCTGCCTGCCAAGCACAAAGCTGTAGCACAGCATCTTGCAATGTAAAAGTAAGGTTAGTGAACCCAAGAAACTCATCTTTGTCGCTGTAACTGTAACATTAACCGTACATCTGACAAAGCCCCTCGATCGGGTCAAATAATTCAGTTGTCAAAAGCATCCAAACAATTTTCCTGAAGATTTTCGTTAGGCAAGAACAGAGAATGTCCATACAGTAAATTACAGCACCAAATGGTGATCTCTTTCACAAGGCATGCATATATCAGAGAAACAAAATTCAGAGTCCATCTGCACTACCTTTTATACAGTGTAACAAGGTCCCAATGCAAAACCTCTCTGGTAAACTAACAAACTACAAACTGCTACAAGCTCGATCGACAGTATATAAACTAGAAGAGAATCGTATATGCGATACTGTTCTATGCCGCCTGAGGGACGGGTGGGTTCTCAACATCTCCGGCGGCGGCCATGGCGTCGTGCTGTCCAACTCCCACTCCCACTCCCACGTCTGCAGCTGAAGGCTGACTGGAAGGTTGATGATCAGAATCAGATGCAGGAGCAGCCTGTTGCTGCTGAGGCGGTGCACGCGCCCTGCGGTGACGGCGAGCCTGCTGCTGAGTAGGAGGCGCCACCCGCCTCGCCCTCCACCGTAGTATCTCAATGGCGATCGAGTTGCCGGTCATGCCGACGCCGAAACCGGCGAAGGTCGCCAGGATGATGGATATCACAGCCTGCAAATGGAGCTGCAAAAATGCAAGAGTTTTGTGCAAAGACACTCTGGATCAGCATATGCATACATAACATTTTCAGAAGAGCTGTGTGTTTGACGTATGCTTACATATCTGTAGAACAGATGGGTGAAGAAGACGACCAAGAGGAACTGAACCGCTGCGTAGATCCATACGTATCTTCTTGCCACTGCATGCAATGCAAGGTTCAGATATATATATATATATATATATATATATATATCATGGCTAGCTCTGATTTCTGAAACCAAGCATCTATATATGGAATTGTCTTTTAATTTGACTCGTAGATGTCATGTCAGTCATGACATATACGTACCCATGCTTGTTGTGGTTAAGGATGAGAAGAGGCCCAGGATGCATGAGAAGGGCAGCGATATAGCCAGCGCAGCGATGCCGTCATGGGCCACCTGTCAGTCATACACAGAACCAGGGAGAAATTTAGCATACCAGATACTACTTATGTATGTAAAAAGTTCTAAACTACTCCTACTGATTGTGCATATATAATAATGTCAATGTTAGCAAGAAGAATAGTTGGGAGGTAGCAGCAGTACCAGTAATTCTTCCAAGAAGCAGAAGTAGGCCAGGATGCTTATGATTACAAGGATAGGCGTCCCATGCCAAACTCTGAGTAACAAGACAAGAGACAGTAAGCAAATAAGCATAAACCACTACCTCGATCACATCATCAGATTTGATTCTTAAGAGAAATGTTAATTTGAAAACACGTGTGGTGGTGATCTGCTCAAAAAGTCGGTCACCAACTACTACTTTTGTGTCTAAGTACTAGCTATTAGTATATTATTATCGTGTCATCGTCATTCCAAAATGGTATACGTAGCTAGGACAGGTGTTAAATCTCCACATAATGCTAATGATGCAGGTAGTGACAGCTAGCATCCTTCTCTTTAAAATAAAAGATGCGTGTGTGTGTGCGTACGTGGTGGCATCCCAGATGCTTGGATTGTTCAAGTAAAACTTGCTTGTTCACATGTCAATAATTAACAAACATACTCCATGGATCTAGCAGGAAAGCATTGTACAATGATACTGTGATTATATATGTAAAGGACAAATTTTTTTAATGCAAAATGGTGTCACTCATATCATATGCAATGCAAGCAAATCAATTCTGGTCGAATTTGCCATTCCTAAACTAAACTAGTATCCAGAGTCACTCTCCAGCAGAAGCTGGCTGCTTAGGTGCTCTCGATCTGATCCATCCACAGATTAAAGACTTGCTTGTTGCAAATACAATTCTGAATTTCTGATGATGAGAGCGATAGATGAGGAACTGTTAATTACCTGTAGCGATCGTATCTGGGCGTGCTCCCTCCGCCGCGATTGGGGTGATCGCGCTGCTGGATGCTCTGGACACGCAGCAGGGTGACGGGGAGGTTCTGCACGTCCTGCTTGCACACCTCGCAGGTCCTGGTGCCCTTGATGCTGAACCACTTGACGGCGCAGTCCCTGTGCGCCAGCGCCAGCTCGCCCTTGCACGAGCACTCCAGCTTGATCAGCGTCTCGCTGCCTTCCGACAGCTCCACCATGCAGATCCGGCACACCGCCTCCTCCTCCGGTATGTCCTCGCCGCCGCCGCCGTCGTCGTCGTGGTCTTCGCCGCCGGTCGTACCTGAATTAATTACACAGTTCAGAAATACAGAATGATGATGAGAAACGAGGATTCAGATTCAGACACGCACCTGAATCTGAAGGGACTATGTCAGGGACGACGGCAGGGGTTGTTCTGGTCATGGAAGGGACGACACGGTACATGCCGCCTAGCGAGTCCATCCTCTTGAAGCTCTTGCCATTGTTGAGCTTCTTCATGTTCATGGGGAGCGACTGCGAGCGGCAGATGTGGTGGACTGCTGCTGCTGCTGCTGCTGCACCACCTGGTTTCTGCTGGATTGGTGGCTGTGGCTGTGGCTGTGACGACGACAGAGCATCGTCCAGCGGGAGCGACGACGTCCTGGCCATCACCTTGGTCTTGGTGGCGCCAGAGCTGAACAGCTTGGAGACGGCCGACGACTTGAAGCTCCCCGCCGGCAGGAGGCTCTTCACCGTCTGCCTCAGCATGAAGGACGGCGAGCGCAGAGGCGGCCTGCTCGGCCTGCTGGAGCTGGAGGAAGACACGGGCGTGGTGGCGATGTTGCTGCTTGTCTGCTGCTGCCCCCTCCTGGTGGAAGGTGGGGTAGTGATGATGCTCATGCCGCCGTGCGTCGGCGTCGGGAGGTGATCTTCTGCCGGGATGTCGATGCAGAGATGTGGCCGCGGCCGTTGCTCTGATGAAACAACACTTGCTGCAGTGGCCTCGTCCTACATACATATATACAGTAAAAAAAGAGGAACAAGATTCTTCAGACGAGCGATCTTCCTTCAGAATTTACAGCTGCATATATATATATATATATATATATATATATATATATATATATATATATATATATATATATAAGGAAGGAAAATCAGCAGAGTTGCACATAGTAATCCGTTGCCAGCTAGCCTGCTTGCTGAATTGCTGATTGCCATGGAAGTAACACTACTCTATTCTAGTCTAATTTCAGAGCAGGAAGGGTAGGAAGTGTCAAGAAGTCTTTTTAAAAAAAAAAAGAATTAAAAAGTTACCAAAATGTTTTCAAGTCAAACAATCTGCAACTGCATACTAGTACAAGATGCTAACACTAGCAGATTAGCAGAAGATCCCATCTCATCTGACTGATAAGGAATTGGATTACACAGTAACAATAATTTTCCACCCCAATACACATGCATGGATTAAAAGGTACTGTAGTAGATAAGAGTGCAGCCAATTAAAGCACACATGATTACATGAATGATGTATCTGAGTCTTGGCCTGACTGACTTTACCTGCAGGTCCCTGCTATGCATCGGCGGAGTCTCCTTCTTCTCCATGGCCGGCTCTGCTGGCAGGGAAGGCCAGAAGCAATCTTGGGATTGAAATCTGGACAGTGGCTCGATCGGTTCCTTGCCAATCAGCCGTCGATCGCAGAGCAGTGGTGGCAGAGGAAAGAAAAAAAAGGCGAGCGGGCGATCAACAATGGCGGAATTGGCTCAACTGGGATGGAGAAGACGATTCGATTCGATGCTTTTCTTGCGGCTCAACTGGGATGGAGAAGACGATTCGGTGCAGGCAGAGGCAGAGGCAGAGGCAGAGGCAGGCATCATAAATAGAGGGAGGCGACGGCTGCTGGGCTGCTGTGGTGGAGCTTCGAAGCGAGTGGAGGCGACAGGGTGAGGTGGGCAGGACGCGGCCGGACGGATCGACGACAAAAGCTCTAGCCGCAGCCGCAGCCGCAGCCGCCCCCGTCAGTTCCATTTTCACTTTCACCACTTGATGCAGTAGTCATGCATGCTCATGGGTTATCATCCCCCCAACTCAACACTCCTTGTAGGATATATAAATCTTGTCTCTAACTAGTCAACTATAACTTTTTCATAGAGTCTACCGCTACGATATTCTCAATTACTTCGCTGCTAATGATACTTTAGCTGCTATTAATACCTTAATTTAGATCTGCCTATATTACTCTCTCACTCTCTCTATTTTTCTTTTTATTTGTCATTTTCATTTCTCGAGAAGTCAAGCATACTCAACTTTGACTATAGTATAAGTATTATATGTTGTTGGATGGATCGTTGAATTAGTTCTTATAATAAATTTGTTTAAAATACAACTATTGCTAATATTTTTTATAAATCTAGTCAAAGTTTACAAAATTTGACTAATGTGTACGGCGCATCCCACAACGACACTTAATAAATAAGAGAGTGTGTGTCTCTATATTATGCAGTATGCTTCTTATGTCCTTGAAAGCTTCAATTATTAGAGTTGTCTTAAGTCAAACTTTTAAAATTTTGACCAAATTTCAAAAAAAAAGACTAAGATTTATGGTACCAAATTAGTATCATTATATTTGTCATAAAATATATTTTTATAAGATACTTATTTTATCTCATAGATATTGATGCTCTTTTCTATAAAGTTGGTCAAACTTGAAAAACTTTGACTCACACGGATTCTAGGAATTAAAGCTTTCAGGGATAGAGGGCGTACTTGATAAATGATTTAATGAACTATTGAATCATTGGATGTTGAGTTGAACATGAATGTTGACACTAGCTGCAAGTTTGTTGATTCATTTCACCAAGTATACTTTGGCTTTTGATCGCTGCAAGCACTAAGACTAGGCTTATTACCTCGGTCTTGTAATGTTGTCAACATTTAATTTTATGAAATACGTGTTTATCGTCAAATAATAAATTAGATAACTTCTACTCTAACATTTACCAAGTATACATTTATTCTGAAATTAATTAATGTTTTCCTTTTCTATAAAATGTACAATGCATATTCAAAAAAAAATTGCACCACTAGTACGCATAAGGTGCTTCGTTTTTGTTTGTAAAGATATGGTACCAATAATTTTTTTTATTTTCTTTTTCTTTGTAGAAGAAAAAAGTAGTTGTCCTTTCCACCAAGAAGTTTATTCAGTTTTCATCGTTGACACGGTTGTTGAAAATACTTAATTTTTATTGTATTGTTGATTGCTCAAGATCTAAACAGGTATGTTAACATAAAAAGGAACTTCATCTATCTCAGACAATTACTGTAGATGATACAATTGGTCCAAAACCACTCCTATCTTCTACGTAAGTATTCCCTTAATTTCAAACTATAAAATGTTTTGACATTTCTAGATTTAAATCTTGTACTATATATCTAGTTGCGTAGCAAAAGCTATGGATCTAAAAAATCAAAACGGCTTAATTATAGTTTAGAACGAAGGAAGTAAGATGCGTATAGCATTTGCTTTCATTTTTCTTGCAGTCAATTATTATAGAGATATTTTTATTTTTCAAATAAAAGTTATAAAATAAATTTCAGTGTGTATTTGTTTAATTTAAGTATAGAAAGCCATATAAATGTACTCGCGCTCCCACACATAAATAAACCTTCACGGCCGATATGACATGGAGTGCCACTAGCCATGCCACGATGCTGACTGTGTCGGCTCTTTATTTGCAACCTTTTTCCCTTTCTATATTTAGGAAAACATGTGAAATGTGTATATAGTATTTTGATTTGCGGCACCAATACACATGAGGGTAATTTGTTTGTCTTCCTCAAGAGATATGGTGTACCGGTAGTTTTCCTCCAAAAGAAAGAAAAGTTGTTGTCCTTGCAGCCAAGCATGAGTTTGTTTTAGTTTCCAACTGTAGTTGAAAGTACACAATTCCCTTATTAATCTCTATTTTATTAAGTTCTAAATATTAATCTAAATTAAAATCTGATCACTAGTCCGGGCTCCTCCGTACATTATAACAAAAGGAGTTATTTCTATCTCTCACCTTAAAATGAACTATAAGCCCATAAAACTATTATGGTCTTAGTTGAAATAGCTCCTCCTGTTTGTTGCTACAACATACGGAGAAACTAGAGCCAAAGCTGATGAAACCTAAAATAGTGGTTTCATCATCTCCTAATTTATTTTAATTTAGAATATTTTTACAATAGTTGGAGAGACGATGAGAAGCAATTAATGTGTCTATGGTCGGTGGACCCAGAATATGAAAATCGATGAGAGGCGATGGGAGCAAGGCGATGGGAGGCGATAGGTGTGTCTATGGTCGGTGGGCCATAGACGTCACATCGCCTCCAAAATTATGAGGATTAGGACCCTAAATAGAAGAGTAGTTATTCTTTTTTTGCAATTCTTTTTTTAATGAAGGGTAAAAGGGTAAATTCATAATTGTAAAAAAAATATTTTAAGTAGCATAGTTAGGGTGTATGATTCAAGTACTATAGTTAGTTAAATAAAAATCTTCTTCTTAAGTTTTTTTAAATCTTCTTAGGGTTCCACCTATCGTCGTCCATCAGTGTGTGTTACAGGGAGCCGTCGCCACCGATGATAAGGGTTGGGGTTTGAGAGAACCTTGTACAATAACATAATTACCCTTCCACGAATTAAATTAAGAAAAAAAAACTTTTTTAGCGGAGGCGATGGGAGACAATCGGAAGCGATTCTGACATTAATTTATTGTAAGATCTATTTGCATCAATGGATGTAGCTATTCATACTGTACCAAGAAGCTAGAGCCATACCAAATGGATCTGATTTGCGAGATTAGTGATCCACATCCACCTCCCTAGACGCAGCCATGGACCACGGCGCCTACTTAACACACAACCTATGACTAGCATGCCGGTGGTGGCGTGTAGAGGCCGTTTGCGCGTGGTGGCTCTAGTGTAACGTAAGTGTCGCGCTTTTGTGGAGATCACTGTGCGTTAGTACAAATCTCCAAACCCTTGCGGTCAAGTTTGGCTATGATTAAAGGTAAAAAAAAAAAAGGAAGAGGATTTGTCATTTGTGATGGTAACAACAGCAACGAGAAAACGCGTCCTCTACTATATATATATATACACTGTTGCAGTATCAGCTGTGTGCCTATCGTGGACTCAACAGTGAAGATGGATAACGAAAGAACGAGATACAGGACACATCTATCTATCTGCTCTCTTTAGAGAAATTTCCATGCTGCTTCTGCTGCTGCTACTCGTACAGTCCTTACATGGATTGCTGATATATTGTTGACAATGAATCAATTGACAGATGATCTTTTGTACCCGGAGATATATAGATAGATGCACTGTTAGTTGGTTAGCAAGTTGGGTGGACTGGAGGTGTCACTTGGATGTGAATCAATGACAGACGAATTAATTTAGTGCATCGGAATTAATCCAGGAGCCTACCTATCAGATGGCAGAGTGTAGAGATGTACAACGTTTGGATAGGACGGAGAAACGATTCCTTTTTGTGAGATTCGGAAGAATCGTCTCCAAAAAAATATTTTCAGCCAGCGATTCCGAACCGGAACGATTCAGTCGTATTTTCAGCCAGCGATTCAGAACCGGAACGATTCAGTCGTTCTTACATGTGTGCACGAAACAGCGAGAGGCTGGTTTTGGTTTCATATATATTCTCATTTTATCGCTCTTCCTACCTCTCGGTTAATCTTTTTTTATTATACAATAAGTTAAAATATGTTGTATTTAAGTTGTTTATTATCAAAACAAAGGTTATAATTTTTTTTAAACATATTTTTATTTATATAATTAGCTAAATGGTTGTATAAAGTGATTTTAATTCATCATCTTAAATGTTTCATGAGATACCAACTTCTTGCCTACAGCTCTATACATGTGAAGTCCTAGTTTTCCCGTTGTCTAGAGCTAAAAATACCAAACCCTTCTAGCTCCCTCTCACTCCCGTATTGGCGAAGGCTAGCTTAAGGATGGTTGATAATGACAAGGAGGAAGGGTGTGGCCCACCTGCCTGATGTTGGGAGGAGGAGCACAACCCGTGGTTACATGAAGGAGGGGCGGACGCATTGTCTGCATCAAGGATAAGAGGGGCGATGTGCCACTATCAAGAGTCAGGGCTAAGAGGGGCGTGGCCTGCATGTACCGATTCCAAGGAGGAGAGACAATGTGTAGCCACCACCGCCACGAGGAAGGATGATGTGAGGGGCAAATCGGCCAGCAAGCCACATGTGTGGAAGCAGAGCGCAGCTATGCTCCACACATGGAGGAAAGGTAGACGAGAAGAAGAGAAGAGGAATGGATGATTCATAAGTAACATTTTCATGTGGACACAATGACAAGTAGGACCATAAGTGAAAATTGAGGAGTTATTTTACCTAATGATTTTGTAACAAGAGAAGCCAGAACCAAAGAAAATTGTCCACCAAAGAAGGTGGAGCCAAAGCATTTTTAATTAGCTAGTGGCTGAGCTTTACCAAACGGCTTAACCACATCGTCTAGAATATTCACTTGAGCACCATCGGATGAAATGTCGAGCCGAAGGTGATAACCTTGGTTATTACGGCCCACTTTCACGAATGATGATAAAAGCTGGTGATGATGAGCCCTTTGTAACCGTGAATCCTCTCGAGAAGATAAATTTGGGTGCCAATTTGTTCTTATAATATATAATAAATTCACCTCTGGTACCATCTAGATTTGTCCATCCACTTTCAAAGAAATGGTGCATAGGAGTTTTATCTCGTATTTCCACCAATCACAAATGTGAGTTTATTTAGATTTATCCTAACTTTGATTTCACTAGAAACATGTTTATAATCATATTTGCTAAGAAAAATGTATATATAGAATCCGACGATTCCGTATTGCATTTTTTGCAGTGGGTACAATAGTCCAATTGGGGTATGATTAAGTTTTGATGCACTAGTCAAAATTATACTATGGACTTAATTATATACTTCCTCTGTTCAAAATAAGTGCACATCTAGGAGGCTGAGAACGCTAGTAATTTTTTTTAATATATATTTTGTCAAATGTAGCAAAGTTTGACTCCTCAATGTATAAGATGTGTATTTTCTTTGCGCCCTAGAGAGTATCCAAGAATGAAAATGCTTCCATTTGGCCAAGAAAAGAAACCCAACTTTATGAATTCGATTGCATTTTTATGCAGCAATATAATGGGCAACAATAAACTTCTGCAAGAACAAAACAAGAAATAGTCTTTAGTTAGTCAAATATTCAGTAATATTTTTTTTAAAAAAAAAAAAAAAATACTAGAGCCAAATGCTAGCGTGTGTTGTGCGTCCCCTGTGAGTCTGTGACAGGGCACGATGACAGGTGTCCGACCTACCTTCCACATGTGCAACGGTTATGGGGGTTACTGCTGTTTTGTTTTGTTTTGTAGTACAACGTCAAAGGTTTTCAGGTGATGACCGGTGTGAGCAGAGTAGGTACGCATATACTAGTATTTATATATTTTGTTGGAGGCCCATGAATGGCCCATCCGGATGCCACGTAGGACCGTGACGTGGTGCAATGATCTCTAGAGAGATTGCATGCCACGTAGGAGACGGCGGCAACCATTGGAGGAGGATCACTCACTGGTATAAATGCAGATGACGTATTCAAAACAAGTGTCAATCGGCAGCCATGCACATAAAAAGTCCGTGCATTTCTAGCCAGATGGACGACCGACTTTGGTCTGACAGCTGACGTCACTGCTGGCGCAAATATATACACTTGCATAGTGCTGCTGTATAGTCTGCTTGCACATGTATTAGCAACGCTATTGTTCATTGCATTAGCTAAAGATCACATCAGCCGCCCATTTGGAGAAAAAGAGCCAATTCCTTGGACATGTCTTCACCACCAGAGCCAATTCCTAGAAAAAAATTTTCCTTCTTTGGCACCACTGACACTTTGTTGCTTGTTGTATCCTCTGGATAAATATTGACAGTTTTTTTTTTCAATAATAGTGAGAAACATTTATGAAATTAACAGAAAATAGAAGTTGCCATAGCCAAATCTCAATTTCTAATTTTAAGAACTACTCCCTTCTTACTAAAAAATAAAGTTATTTTGGATAAGGTTTGAGTCAAACATTGAGAATATAAATCATAAATAACTTTTACGTTGTTGAGTTTGGAAATATGAAAACCATATATAGATTTGTCTTAAAAAAAATACTTTCATAAAAAACTACATATATCACTCTTTGAGAAGTATTTTTATAAAAAACAAAAATGACTTTATTTTAAAGTACGGAGGGAGTACATATCGCTGAGCTACACACATAGGGTCTAATTAGTTATCTGGCCCAATCCACAAAAAATTGATATTCTACAACTACCTACTCCATTCCACAAAGAATGTAATTATGGATTTGCCCTCGCACCATACAAGATCATTAACATTGAACTCTAAATAGATATATAGTTAAAGCATCTTAAGCTTGATCAAATTCATAGAAAACATCATTAGCATTTGACTCTAAATAAATACTATAATATAAAAACATATCTCATGACATATCTAATCTAGTGTTACTTATCTAGTAGGATAGTTATACTAATATTTTTTTTTGGTATAAATTTGTCCAAAATCTAACTTGCTTTGGCTGGGGATAAAGTTAGAATTGCATCTGACTAGAGTAGTTGAAGCAAAATATAATAGGGGGGTTGACTTTGCAGATTGCACATGTCGTCGGTATGGTATGGTTCATTTCATGCCCTAGCAGTGATGATGGAGTAGTGATTCATAACCACCACCACCGGCAGTCAAGCAGTTGTTAGCTCAGAATTTATGGATGAAGAAACCTGGTCTCGCAGCCAATGGGAGTGTATTAAATGGAATGAAATTTTCATGCTGGCCACCTAAACCTTCATGCCTGCAGCCTGCCTGTCCGACTCTTGCCGTCCATCCATGAAGACATTGGCACAGATTCCTCTCAACTTCAGCAGCAGGACCCACTGCAACTCAATCTCTCTCTAGGAATCATTTCATTTTTCCTTTATGATTTTCTGCTTTACTTTTGAGCTGTAGAAAATCCTCTCTATGTCTGCACCAGCAGCACCACATCGTACGTTAGATATTTGTTTAAAGCAAACCTGGCCGATCACCAAGAACGTTAGTCTCTCTCTCTCAAGGACAAGATTGCGAGCGACAGCTTATCTCATTCATTCTAGAGCACCTAGTGCTTTCTCCCATTTCGATTTCAACTTGAGCACTGGTTTATGCATTCTTTTTTATTGGAAAAAGGTGCAAATGATCGTATGTATGCAGCGATAAATCTCTCACTGAACACCTCATCATACAATAATTTATCTCATAAATCATCGTTCAGCTTTAGTTTAATCCTTTTTTTAGCTGCATGGCCGACATTCATCTTTGGTCCTAGCAAGTAGTAACCAATGAACAAGGGTCTAGTATTGTACACTTGTCAAATGCCCTAGCACACACCATGCTCAAAATGAGACGGCATGCTTATGACGCAATTAGGAACATGTCGTTATCTGTCTCAAATCCTGACAGATCAAAAAAAAAAAAAAAGGCCAAACCCACTCGTAAAACAATGAAGAAAAAGATCAAAGTGTCACAATACTTTTTATAGAACAAAAAGATCAAAGTGCTACAATACTGCTAATGCTGTTGGAGTTGGGCCAACACTAGTAGCTCCAGTACTTGTGTACGGTTTTCTTCCCTGACTAGGATGCCACTCCAGGTTGGACCATCGATATAAAAACTGCGGCAGGTATAGTAGCTAACAAGTAGCACACATTTTAGTACGTGAATCCTATGGCATCCATTTAACAGCAAAAAGAAATATGTACCGAGGATTACGTAGCTGATCCTATCAAAACAACAAATCTCAAACAGTAACCATCAACTGTCATGGCTTCTCAATCAAATAGATGTTACAAAATGTATGGACCAAAGTGAGGAAAACTGATATGGTCCTCGACATATATATAGGTCAAAATCTCTAACAAGAATCTGAGGCATCATAACCATCCTTCACCTCTCAAAAAGCATAACCATCTCGCAGTGCGGCGTGTGAGGGAACAGATCGACAGCCATTGCCCTCTTGGGTATAAAAGGTTCAGAGTTGGGCATCGACTTCGTCCTCTGCCGTGCAAGACCGGCGCTGCTCATAGATCGCCACCCTCGGTTGCCTTTGTTCTTCTCTTGTTTCTCAGATGTTGGCGTGCAAAGCTCAATCGCATTAGCGACTAGACTCTCAGGGTTGCAGGAGATGTACCTGTGATACGAGAAAAGAAAAACAAGCAGTGAGTTTCACAACTGTAAGCAGACTAATCCATGACACTGCTGTATGTTTGTTTAAACTCTACACTAGAAACTGCCCTTGATCTTCAGAACGGAACCACCGGACATCACTACCTCAATTACAATTCAGTTCAGCATCAGCAAACACTTCACTGCATATGCGGCCAGTAACTTCTAGCTTAAAGAGAAGCAAGAAAATCTATTGTGTCCAACTAAGACATTATGGTACAATGCAAGTATCAAGTATGTGAAATACGTACACTAGACGTCGAATACGTGGGTGCGTCCTCAATGCCTTGATCACCTATAAAGATACTCAGAATGTGAGTATGATCCACATTAAGGTTAGCATCTTAGTAAGAACCAGAATATAAACTGTAGCATAGTGCAAGTAAATCCAGTAAATCATTGTGCTACCCCCAAGTGCTTTGGATCGCTAATAGTGGAATGAACTAGGATAGCTGCCAGCCCTTTGATTAAATACAGGTGGCAAGCACCAGCTCATTACACTGTAACAGCAGGAAAATAACAAGCAGACTTGTTTCAGGAATTCACTACAATCATTCAGCAGAAGGCTGAGATTTACTTACAGTAGGGTGAAGGCCAACACGTGGAGGGTCTACAATAGCAACAACATTCTTAAACTGGCATGCATTAGCAGCAAGGACATTATCGTTTGGATTGGAAGAACCATCCTGACATGCTTTGCCTTGCTCCAAACTATTATCCGATGATGTCTCAATGGGTTTATCATTGAGCAACGATGCTTCCCCACAATTCTGTTCACCAGAAGCCACATTGTGTTCATCATGACTGCAATCAACCACTTTGTTCACCCCATCCACCTCCTCGTTGCTTGCACAGGTAGGATAGTCAACTGACGTGTCCATAGGCTGCTGACCTTCACCATTGTCATTTCTGTGCTTTGAACTATCTATATTTTCACCATCACAATTTGTGCAGTCAATTGTATCCTCATTTTTGTTTGTATCATCAATTTCAGAATTACTTTCAGAAGCTGCAGCCTGCTGCTGTGGTGAACCAAGATATTCTGTCAGAAGGGGCCCCATCACATCTTCAGCCTGTTTAATCCCAACACATGAGCTTAAATGAGATTATTTCAGTATGCAGATAGATCAGGAAGTCAATGGAACTGAACAGGATGACATTACGGTAGTTTTTAGAGGAAGACAAGATGGTAGTTAAGAATGAGACAACGTGGCATCAGTTTCATGTAGCGAATATGAGCCTTTACCTTACTACAAACAAAGCGACAATTTTTTATGCCATTGATAAGAGCATTTTTGTGAGCATCTGAAACTGCTGATTCATTCATTTCAATCCCAACAACCTGGCAATAATACAATAGTAATTAGATTTGAGAAAGATTTTTCCAAATAAACAGAGACATTTAATAAGAATCTAAATAAGTTAATAATGGCTCAAGCTGTAGTTGTGTGTTACACTAGATAACAAATTGTGTAAAATAAATCACCATTCCAACACGATGTGCTAAGGTCAGGCCAATAGTTCCAGTCCCACAGCACACATCAAAAAGTAATGTGTCTGAATTGAGATTAGCCCAATCACCAGCAAGGGTATACAATCTTTCTGCAGCAAGAGTATTAACCTGTGTAATTCTGTGTCATTAAAACACTTATTTATAACCATAAAAGGCAATTAGCAATAACTTGCTGTTTCAGCTACTGACCTGGAAAAAAGCTGTTGGTGATATAGAGAACTTTAAGTTGCTTATGTGATCATGGATTCTTGTTTTATCTTCTGTTGTGCCATCCAACTGATCTCCATTTGGTACCAATAGCGGGATCAGTGGGCAATCAGTAGGTGCAGCATTTGATATCCCTTTATGATCCTGCATAAGTTGGTTTCATTACTCTTCAATTATTTCAAGTACAACATAATAAACTGAAAGTAACATCACTAAGGGATTGTTTGGTCTCAAGTTTTACCACAATTTTTGGAGCTTAACAACATAAAATCCGGTTTGGTTAACAAATAAAGATCAAGATATTTAAAAAAAAACTACCACATAGTACGAGTTTTATGACATCAGCCTTGTTTTTTTCATGAATCAGTCCAATCTAAATTTTCTCCACTGCTCAACAAATCATCCAAACAGAATGCTCCGTAAACTTATCCAAAATAACACTAACTTAAAATCAGTTTTCCTGAAAATCATATGAAGGTTATTTCCTAAAAAATGTTATTTCTAAATCAACAAGGTCCAAACTCCAAACAGCCGCTAAAAAACAAATGAACAATGAGCCCAGTGCCCCAGTGTTAGGCATGACTATACAAATTAGTATTATATATAAAGACAAAAGTGCTCCCAGCAAAATGTTAAACAAAATTCCTGACAACCATGACAAAGTAAGTCACTAACACCTATGGGCTATAGCTTTTACTGGACAGCACACAATACGCTTTACAAGCAAAAAAAAGTAAGAGAAGTGAAGTTAATAAGAACAGACACAAATCATAGTTCTGCGAAAACTTACTTGCACTACAATAGTTGTCAGTGGCAAGGGAGGTGAGCATGTTGCTGCTCCTTGTATCAAGGCAGCAGACAGCTTGTCAAACTCTTCTTTCATAAGAGCTTCATCAACACCTGTTGAACACACCTGAAATTATAGGCAAAGTTTGATAGGGTGTCAGTGGCTAGCCACTAGGAATGTTTTAGGGTGTTTGGTTTGAGGAATCAAACACATACTAGATGAGGTGGTGCATCATGAGTTCATTCCTCAAATTTGGTGGAATGACTCCATTCCTCGTACTAGTATTAATTATTGGCTTGTGAAGAATGAGGTGATGATGGATCAACCTATTCCATTTCATAGCCCAAATAAAAAAAGTGAGTGGCGAGATAATTGTCATGGGGGGCAGGCAGCAGGCAGCCGCCTGGGGACTCGCATGGTCAGCAGCTGCATGGGGACATGTGGTCAGCAGGCGTGCAGGAGCCCGAGGAGGCTGGTGGCTGAAAGGGCCAATGTCATCAAGGCTATTAATAACAATTAAGGAGCAGCTGAAGGGGCCTCAAGTGTGAAAGGGCCAGAGTCTGTGTGCCTAGCAAGGAGCTCAGCTCCTATATATTGTAACCAGCATCAATGGAATGAGGGAAGGAATGAAGAATGAAGTTATCTCTCAACTCACCCCATGCTATCTCTAATCTCATCTCCCTGCTATCAGTCTAATCTCTCATCCCCTTGCTTCGGCAGCCAGGCCACAAAGCCTTGGCGCCATTACCCCCATATGAGCTAAGCATCATAACAATAATGGACTAACTTGTTCCTCAAACCAAACACCCTATTTATGAATCATTAGGTTGACACTACAAGTGAAGTTTTACTCTAAATAACCTGCACAATAAGCATGACTTCTGATATTTGTGATTCTGCATTCTGTGAAACAACAGCTTCAGCTGGACATCTTCCCTCACGAACCTAAAACAATCCCAGTGCAAAATTGTTAATTCTAATAATCTATAGTAGCCTTAGTTCAAAATCCCAATATAAACATAAAATAGAAGCATCTAGCTGTAGATTGAGAAGCTAGAGAGCATACTGTGAGTTGGCGCCAAAACCCAGAGTTGTCAATCTTGCTCCACAAAGGGAAGCCTGATGATTGAAGAAAATCTTGGAACATCTGGGCATATTTGCAGGAAATTTCTGAGACATTTGGACAGTTCACAGGTTCCTCAACAGCAGTCACACCTTCCCTAGAATTATTTTGTACCAGTCATTATTAATGAAATTAAGAGCACTGAAAAAATGAGAAAGAGAAACCAACCTGAAATTTCCGAGCATAAATCCCACCGTCTTTTTGCCCTCTAAGGAATATCCTACAGAGAACTCACACTTGTTACGGTATCCATTAACAACTGGGGACTCCAAAATGCCTTCAAGCTTGCAAGGAAGGCCACCTGGGTAATCGAACAGACCGTTACTTAGCTAAAAGGAGTAGAGTCCAGAAGGCCATTACCAAGAGGCAAAGCACAAAAGGTCATTGCAAAGGCCATAATAAGTGCATCCTGTTAAGCTGAAAAATTAATTTTTCAGACCCCCCATGTTCAGAAGCCAGAACAATGAGAAGAGCATGTTCCAAATATTTGAGATAAATTGCAGAGTCTCAGACACTGGTCAAAAACAGATTTATATATGTTTCAGGTAAGTGAAACACATTAGGATTTGTCTGCATTTGTAAAGAGTTGGATTGCATGCCACTTATGTTCACTTTCAACCAAAAGAAAAGGCATGTCTGACACATATTTTACACTCAGCAGTCAGCACCATGTCTCATGTCTTTGCCTAGAGATTCTAACAGCTTGTCTGCTATTGATATGAATCATTGAAGCATGGAAGAGTTATAGTCTCCTGAATATCGAGCCAACTGCACCTTTTTTTGAGCTTTTTTGAAAATTGGCATAATCTTATTTATCATAGTCTCCTGAATTGTTTGAGATCCAACTTCATGCTGAGTTTAACGAGCCGAGCCGAAGTCCAAGTTATTCAAAATTAAGTCATTTTCATTTTTATAAGAAAAAACAAGTCCGATTGGAGGACTTTTGAAACGAGCCACCAAGCCAGCTCAGCGAGCTTTTTGTCCAGCCCTTATAATAGGGTCATGGAAGCCTCAAATAGAAGCAGTGCTTCCGTGGAAGAGTCTTCAACATTAATGTGTTATAATCATCGTAGGGTAGTGAAAATATATATATAACAAAAACATTGGACAATAAGTTGTTCCTTTGGTCTCTGTTTCAAAGGCGTCACCTAGGCGTCCAAGCGGACACAGCTCACCATGGGTGTCTAGTTAAGGTTGAAGACTCTTCCACGGAAGCACTGCTTCTATTTGAGGCTTCCATGAGCACATACATGTATGGCATAACTATTTGCATATGTTGATTAATACTTCTATTTTGACTGGAGATTGTTTATTACTTATCAGCAATAATAAGTAAGCATTAGCATGCATGTCCTTTAACACTAGATTTAACTCCGTAGATAGAGATTGTTTCAGTTTACTCACAATCCCGCATGGCTTATATCAAAATATGCATTACATTTCAATCATTCTGCCAAAAAAATTCCAACATAAAGCATGGCATACAACTATCTTCATCCATATATAGACATATAGTTGTCTAAAAGAATCTGCATGGGGATCATAAGGGGCAGAGCTAGCGTTAAATATGGCTAGAGCTAAAACAAGCTATGAGTGTAATTGTATTTGATGGGCGGTGGTAAAAGTACTAGTAAAGAAATAGAAATCTTTTTGAAACACAAAGGAGAATACAAACTATATGACAATGATGGATGCTGGATCAACCCATTGTCATCCAAACAAGAGCTTATCACAATTACTGAGAATACCATGTGAAATTGTAACACAATAAGCTTGGAAGGTTACCGATTTCCTTTGATTTTAAAACCCAATCAGGAAGGGGAATGGCAGGTGGGCAAGCTTTCCTAGCATTGCGAGTCTACATTAGATTAGAACAGTAAAAGAGAGATTAGCAATTTCTGTAAAACCATTGTTTATCAGTGTTTAGAACAGTACAAGGACATGAAATTGGCCTTACAAGTTTCTTCAGTATCTGTGCCATCGATTGTTTTTTGTGTTCTAGCTGATCAATGTAAGTCATATGGGCAAGGGGAGTAACTGCATCACGGGCACTTCTTTTACTTGATGAATCCGATTCAGGAGCAGGTGTTTCCTCTGCATTAGTAGGACTACTGCCATTTTCTGTTGCTGTTCCAGTATTGGATACCGGTGCTTCAACATGTGCTTTTTGATGGGACCTACGATTGGCATCTACTATCTTGATTTCTTTTCCACCAGAAGGGTTCTCCTTAAGGACCTAACCAATTCAAGAGGTAAAAGTCAATGTTCCTTGCCTAGCCTAGACACCCAAGCAAATAGACAGTATATAGAGAGGGACAATTACCTGAACAGCATTTGTTAGTTGTTCAACACTCTGAAAAGTCACAAAACCAACTGTCATTCCCTTCTTCTTCTTTGCTGTTGCATACGAGATTTCCTGCAGCACCATCAATTAACTTGTAACCATTAGGTTGGCAACTCAGCATAAACTAACAGGATTCGCGGATGCATATCCTTATTCCTTTTCAAAAAGAAAAGGGGAGAATCGGCTGGATGAGACTCCAAATGTGTTGGTGTTGATATTTAACTACATGTACCAATACGAATCACACTTAAGCTGCCTAAAACACTCATACACCATGATCACTCAGACGCCCCTGCTGGACAGAATCAGTATTGGTTCAGGCTTCAATGTATCAAGCAAACTTCTGGAGCTCTGACATTTAAATATAGTTCTAGACTTCTAGTTGTTGATGCCGACCGGCAATGCGTAGTACAAGAGTATGAGACACTGTCCAATAAAACCAAGAAGAACAAGAAGGAATTGAGCACCAGTACTACTTGCCTGCTCCTGGAGGAATGACTTGAGCCTATCAGCCGTCCACCCCCTGGGGAGCCCGACGAGGCACTTGTCGAGTGCCTGCTCATCCACCGTGACCTCCTCCTCAGCCTCCTCCTGGGCCTCCGCGGCGACCTTGCGGAGCTTCTTGGCGCGGTCGGAGGTGGGGTCCCAGGTGCCGTCGGGCCGCGGGCGGAGCTCCTCCTCGGTGTGCGCGTAGCGGCAGGACTCCCCGTGGCTACACCCTTCGGCGCCGGCGCCGCGGCGGCGGAAGAAAGAGCACAGGCTCGTCTTCCACATCGGGTGCCGGGCGACGCCGCTGCCGGCCGCATCCTCAGCACTGCCGGTGGAGGCGGGGGCGGATGGAGCGTCTTCGGTGGACGCGTCCACCGAACCCTCCTCCCTCTTACGCTTCTCTCCGGCGAGTTCCGGCTGCTGCTGCTGCTGCGGCGGCGGCGGCGGCGGTGTCAGGACGTCCTCCATGGCGGCGGCGGGCGGCTGTGTGCGCGGATCGGAGGGTTGCAGTTGCAGCGCGCAGCGAAAGGAATTATCGTCTTGGGCCTTTTTGTGCAAGTGGGCCGTTAGTTTTTCGTTTTTCTCATTTGGGAAACGGCCTTTCTCTATTCTGGGCCATCTGTTCTTCTCTCTCAGGCCTTGTTTAGTTCCTCATCAAAACCAAAAATTTTTAAGATTTTTTGTCACATCGAATCTTTAAACTCATGCATGAAACATTAAATATAGATAAAAATAAAAATTAATTACATAGCTTACCTATAATTTACGAAACGAATCTTTTGAGTCTAGTTAGTCTGATTGGACAATATTTGTCATATACAAACGAAAGTGCTACAGTGCTTATTTCCCAAAAAAAATTTGGAACTAAACAAGGCCTGAGTCTCATCTAAGAAATGAAATTAGTTCCTCAAAAAAATCTAAGAAATGAAATGAAAACAGATTTCCTAAATGTCAACCGGCTAAATTTCATTCCCCTAAAAAAATGACTAAATTTCAACAATTTTTCATCAGTTTAATATGCTCTCTCAGTTTTACGATTATTATTAAGACTACTAACGCTTCATTCTTTTTGTATAGTAGAGTTTAATTTGGAACAGAGGCAGTGTCATCAGCTTTGTTTTGTCAGTAAAGGTGCGATGTTGAATTCAGTACTTATCAAAAAAAAAGTTCAATTCAGTTTTATGCTACAAATACTATTGGTTATTAGACTCATATATATGTATCACTTGGGTATGGAACATGTTCCCTCCATCTCTTTTTAAGTATAGGCATATTTGGTTTTGGAATTGACCATCAACTACTCTAAAATACATCATCGGTTATTTCAAAATCTGATTTGTGGAATGTGTATGTACCGAAATAACTTTTATGTACTAAGCATGAATAATGTGAGGACACTATAATTAAATAAAAAATGTTATCTATGACCAATCTCAGCTTAACTTGATTAATCTAGCCACCTTGGAGTTGCACTATCCATGTTATCTACTAGACTACTGCACGCACAAATAGAATAGATGCACATGACTAGTACATAGTCCACACCAAAGTTCTTACCCCATTCGTCCGAAATTATAAGTCATTTTAACTTTTAAAAAAGTCAAAGTATCTCAGATTTGACCAAAATTAGAGAGAACTATAAAGATTTATGACATCAAATAGGTAATACTATGAAAATATAATTAATAAAAAAATAATGATACTTATTTGATATCACAAATGTTTATATTCTTATTATATAAAATTGGTAAAACTTAAAGTATCTTGACTCTCTAAAAAAAATAGAATAATAACTTATAATTTGAGATGGAGGGAGTATCACATAGATGATAGTTAGGTTACAGCACAAGCCTTGCACGCTCAGTTCACACCAAGTTTCGGAACTACTGACCGTCTACATAATGTTTTCTCCAGTTTTCTAAATGAAGTTGTTTTGGACACAAACTCACATGCAATAAGTGTTTAGGTCCTATCTGGGGTTGCTCCATAAAGTTCAACATGAAGCAACTTAACAAAAAAAACTGGAATTTATTAATAGAGCATTCCTTATTTCCTTTAAGTTATCTCACACTCCACATTTCTTCGGAAGTGGAGCTACACCTATTTAGCTAAAAACATAGAGTGGAGCAGAACTATATCATTTGGAACTCTTGGAAAATATCCAACTTAGAGTTCCAAACCACCATAAATTCATTTACATATATGGACGAAAACACGTCCTACCCTGATCTCTACGAGCAGTGAACAAGTCGCTTCGCTTTAGGGCCCATTCGTTTCTGGGCTGAAATGGCCTGGAACTATTTCGGGTCTGGAACCATTCGATATTTTATACTGGCCTAGAAATGTTCCGGGCCGTTCTAGGTCAGGAATGCCTAACCGAACAGGCCCTTAGGTGGTATGTACTGTAACAAAAGTTAGGATCAGGAAAGCAACGGCCTGCCCACCTCACTCACTCGCTATAATCCATTCCTACTCCATGTCTTTTTCCACAAAATCATTTTCAGCCTATTCTAACAACTATATATAGATATTATATAAGCTTTTTAGCGTGGTGCTAAGTGTGTAGAGCTCTCGTGATTCGTGAGCACCAAAAGAAAAAGGATGACAATGCTTAGGTGACAGCGTGCTGTTAACGTGCAAATTGTGCAACCCTAGTCGTCACGAAGTTAGCACTTTGCAGCAGCTCCTCAAAAGTGGAAAAAGTGCTACTATTGTATACTGTCTTCGTCCAATGATAATAACATATTTTACAAATGTGAAAGTAAAAAAAAAATTATCATGGAGTATTTAAATTATATAGAAGTTTATTTAGAATATAAAAACTGTTATCAATAGATTTGTATTCAACAAACTAACTCGATCTTCAATGATATTGATTTTTTGTTAGAGAAACAAATGGTCAAAATTTATTGTTTGGTTTTTTATCGATCAAAATTGACACATGATAATTTTGTTAAGATTCAACGACCGAGACAACTGAAAGTCTATTTCATTACTATGTGCATAGATGACAATCTTTGGAGTTCACTTGCACAGTAAAGCACGAACGATGCCACATTACCTATTAGTTGGTTAGCTAATAGCTCTTAGCTAGCAATTAGCTAGGTTGGTCTAACTAATGAGATAGTTATTAACATATTCAGCTAATAAATTAGCTACTTTATGAGTTATGCCTATTTGAATTCAACCCCAATTAAAAGCTCGATGGATCCAATCTTGATTAATTCACCAGCATATAAGTCTTAGATACTACCATTAGAGACTAAAGATGTGTTTGCTTAACTTGTTGGCAATATGTAAATATTTCCAAACGTTTGATTTTGATGCTACCATTCTAGAACAAAGATGTGTCCGCTTAACTTGTAGACAATCCGTGAATATTTCCAAACATTTGATTTTGGATGTCCGATGTTTAGATTATTGTCCGACAATGAAGCTACATAGGAGGCTCTCAAAAACAAACCTAACACTCTCTTGCATATGCTTTGCAACTCTCTTCCTTTATCGAGCATATATATATATATATTAACATTTATGCATTGCTTGGGCGCGTTTGGCTCGCAGCTAACGCACGTCGTAAGTCACCACGCCACAAGTACAACATATGCCAAAACAACCAAACGCTCCCACCACACATCGTCAAAAAGGTTTGGCACACACCGTAGCTGCAAGGTTACAGCCCGTTCGCTTCAGTTTATCAATCGAATTTAGCAGTCATTCAACAATATTTTTCTCTCACAATAAATCAGTCAATTACTATAGCTTATTAATCAAACGAACAAGCCGATGTATGCAACTGTCTGTAAACCTGACAATGGTTTGGGTTAAAACCGATTTTTTTGTTTGGTTTTACTTTTGGGCTGTATTGGTTTGGACTGAAACAGGCTGAAAAGGCTGTTGGGCCAGTTTGGTTTGGGCCATATTAAAATGGGCTGAACTGGTTTGGCTGTAAATAATAGAGTTTACAATGATTTTTTATTCTGTCTATTTATTTTTTTCTTTTGTTTATGGCTAAATAGAAACAATAGCATGAGGCGCCGGTGAAATAGTGGGTTGAAAATGTATTTTAATGGATCTAGTGCATACGTGGTTTGGTTTGGTGTGGATGATTGAAATCATGGTCTAATTTGGTTTGGATTTGACTTTTATATATATATATATATATATATATATATATATATATATATATATGTTTTGGATTGGTGTGGGTTTGGTTTGGATGTCAGGCCAACTGTCTATTGGCCGTTTCGTCCACCACTCTTGTGGCACGGCTACAGCCGTGGCGGGAGCCAAACACGACCAATTTTATTTCAGCATATGGTTGGTTGGTGACTCACGTTGCCCGAAGAAAAGGCAAAACATTACTAGCAGTTGATTAATGGTGGATGGGCCCACATAGAAAAAAAATCAAGGGAGGGAAGTTAGCGAAATAGACAAGGCGAGGGCGCGAGGCCGGAACGGAACGGAACGGACGCTTCTCCTCCCTCGCTTTCCGTCCGGTGTTGGGCGTGCATCGGCAGAGCTGACTGTGACTGGTGGCCGACTGAAGGCAAAGAGGGAAGCGAAGCTTTGGGTGGGAGAGGAGAGGAGAGGAGAGGAGAGGAGAAGAGGGGAAGCCTAGCAGTAGCAGTAGCAGTAGCAGGGTTGACCGGAGCGGGAGTGGAGAGTAACCCCAACAACCCCACCTCCCCCCTCGCCTTCTTTCTTATTGCCATTTGCCACCACTCCACGTCTCCACCAAACAAGGCAACAAGGGGAGAGGAAGGAGAAGTAGATCTGCATCTGCGAGAGCGAGAGGAGGAGGAGGAGGAGGAGGAGGCAGCGGCGGTGGTGATGATGGAGAGCCAGCCGCTGCAGGACCCGACGGCCACGGCTCCGGCACCCGGATCTGCGGAGCCAGCCGGAGCTCCGCCGGCCGTCGTAAGCGCCTCTTCCTTCCTTCCTCTGCTTTCATTTCTTGCTTGCTCTGCCGCGCCATTGCTTCGCCTGGGATCTGATTCAGCTCACTGCTTGGCCACCGAACCCGGTTCCTGTCGTTCTTGCAGACCCCCGGCAAGGAGTTCACGCGCACCTGCAAGGGCCTCGTCGTTGTGCTCATCGGTGGATACGTGCTGCTCCAGCTCCTCCCCTCGTCACTCAACTACCTCGCCATCATCCCCTCCAAGTACGTGCCTGCCTGCCTGCCTGCCCACGACGCTCAAAAGAAACACCTTTTTTCCCGGCAGAGTGGTGGTGGTGGTGGCTCCCCAGGACATTCCTTTGACTTGTGTCTGCGCCTTGCAGGACAATCCCCTATGTATGGACCGTCTTCACCGCTGGTTACATCGAGCAAGTCCTCCCAGGGGTGAGCTTAAT
This sequence comes from Sorghum bicolor, assembly GCF_000003195.3. Lineage (NCBI taxonomy): Eukaryota > Viridiplantae > Streptophyta > Magnoliopsida > Poales > Poaceae > Sorghum > Sorghum bicolor. The sequence continues at coordinate 463,901 of NC_012875.2, read as the reverse complement.
TCTCTCGATTTGAACCACTTTTGAGATCTTATACACTAGAGTGTAGACACACAGGGCCATACTGCAGAATTTGGTGGCCCGGTGCAAAATCCATAGTTAGACCCTACGTCTAAGAAATGACAATAGCAAATTGTTTATCTTTTCTATAACAATCCATATTTTTTTGAAAATATTATACCAGGCAGTAATGTTAAAAGTGTAAAAAAGAAATCAGGATAGTACTTTCAAAATGAAATCTACAAATTTTGAGCATCTCAAAGTTTATCTTCACATTGAGATGATCTTTTGCAAAACTAAAGATTGAACCATAGACATATTCAATTCAGGCTCGGCAACAAACAACTTCTTTGCTTGTGTCTTCGATGAGTTGCATGGCATTGTAGCCTGCACGTTGAGAGTAAAATAGATGGATACTACCAGAACAGGATTACTTTGGGAAAAACACATAGTACCTCCTCCAATCCAGAAAGGTTTTAATGAGGTATGATGAGAGTTAGAAGTGGAGTAATTAATTCTTACGATGATTGGCAGAAGAAATTTGCAGCAACAAATCAACAAGGATTGAATTGGGGTGCATAGAGAGAACTAAGATAGCTGTGTGGACTTATTTGGAAGCAGGGGCGGAGCCCAGTGGAGGCGAAACTGGGCTCCGCCCCCCCTTGCCTGCCGCAAAACACTGAAGGCCCATGAAGCAACCATAGCTAACTAGCCCAGGAAGCAACCAGTATACTCCTTTCTTTAAAAACAAGCTAGCATAACAGCCTAATAAGTAAAATTGCACATAGAATCCACTACAGAGCTCTTCTATGGGCTACAGCCCTCATTAGCTGGCTTGTGGCCGCCAACGTTCTAGGCATTATTTTATTTTTCATTCCTTAAAAGAAAAGAATTACTGTAGCATTAGTGTAATTGCAATTAGCATTGGACAAATTAGCCACCCCTATATTTTAGTTCACCCTCCGCCGCTGTTTGGAAGGAACAGCTACGCGTTCGCAACATGCCAGTTACATGCTTCTAATTTTCCAAGTATATGGAAAGAAGTATTTGGGGGACCTAATTGTTGTTTTTTTTTGGGTGGGTGGGTGGGGGTTTGTGCTATTGCACAACATGATCTTGCTAGCGCATGGCCCTGTTATAAGAACACCCAAAATCAAATGTTTAAGCTGAAGCAAACATATGCTGTTAAAGTTTGCTCATCGCTTTGAAACAGCAAAATTTCCATGTGCTTGCAACTTATTATGCTCCAAAATTCAAGAGACAAGGAGTGGCATTTCTCTGACAGCATAAAAGTAGTCTCCTTTGTTATGTTGTTAATGATAACAAACAGAGTTTTTGCTTTTTTTACAGGCCATTGGCAGTTCTCTTGGTCTTCTTTTTTGTGGAAAGGACATTGAACCAGCATGGGGCCGCAAGGAATTCTTGAAGTTCATTATTTTGATCAACTCCATCTGTGGCATTCTTGCGTTCTGCTTTGCTATTGGACTCTACTATGTCACTGGAAAGGAGAGCTTCCTGTAAGTTTTAATCCTTCATTCAGTCTATCAGATGTGCCTATTACTAATTATACTCATTATCTGCCACTGCTCTTAGTTTTGTTTAATGTGCTTATTTCCCATGCCTTCCTCGAGTGCGAAGATGGTCAATTGATGTGCTCGTGTTGACATCTGCTTCTAGTGAATATAAGATCATATTCTTAGGTCTGCCAGTAAGAACTTTAGAATAACTAACTGATATCAAACAGCTACTCTTCTAGTCACTAATTAAAAATCTTTGGAGTTTAGACACATTGATACCAAACGATCATTGTTAGTTGTTTTTGCATCATTCAAGTTACACGGTAACATGCTATTTCCTGAGAAAAGCACATTACCTGACCTTCTTATGCCATGACATGCAGGGTCACACCACTTTCTGGTTTCCACGGTTGCCTTGCTGGCTTTCTTGTGGCCCTGAAGCAACTCTTACCAAACCTTGAGCTTCCTATGTGCTTTTTCTGGAAAATAAAGGCAAAGGTATACCAAATAGCCATTTCTAAGCCTACAGCTATACTATACTTAATTGTACTAGTGTACTTATTCCTCAGAACACTTACAAGCTTGTTGATGCCGAGTTATCTTATCTCTTTGTCTCTCTCTTGCTACCGCAGTGGATGCCATTCTTTGTTGTATGTTTCTCAAGTATCATGGCCTTCATTGTGCCTGATTCCATTAACTTCTTGCCGACTTTGGTGTCCGGGATGTATGTTAGCTGGCTTTACCTAAGATACTTCCAAAGGAACCCACTGACTGGACTTAAGGGTGATCCCAGTGATGACTTCTCCTTCCCCAGTTTATTCCCAGCTGCCATGAGGTACTTTGAATCTTCTGTTTTTTTTTTTCTTTTTACACTCACTACTGATCTCACTTTTTGATATCATTCACTGCTTTTGTTTTCTCTGCAGACCAGTTACAGACCCTGTGGCCAACCTGTTTGATAGGATGTTGTGTGCAAGGTCTAGGCCTTCGGAAGTAGCTCTCCCAATTTCAGATCCTGCCAAGGCTTCAAGAAGAAGGTATGCACATTCTCTTCTAGTTAGAAATTTAGATAAGGTGGTATCGGTTGTGCTATAGCAGCCATATTTGCTGCTGGTGCTTCGCTTTGATTACGATGGTAATTCTTAAAGATTCGAGTGAGTGAGTCATCTAGACGCCATTCAACTTCAAGTGCTAATAACAGAGCTAGCACCACAAAAGTAGTGGTAAACTACTGTGCAAAGGCAGCTAGAGACCGAAACTGTGTTACTGAAATGTTTGGAATCTCAGAAACAAGTCTTTGTATTGCTTATTAAGAAAGAGCTGGCTAATTCCATCTCAATCGTTTCAGGGAGCGCGGCGAGAGGGTTCTTGAGGAAAGGTTGGCAGCTGACAATGCTGGTGACACAGAAGCCACGCCTCATGGCCACGGCACAGCCGAAGACTGAGAACTCTCTCACGACCATCAGCGCCTTTTATAGGAGTCATGCCTGTCGCCCATGGCTTTGCTCTCCAGCATCGTAGCTCACCAGATTTGTCTTGTGGAGATGGAGAGTCATTGAGTTTACAGCGAACCAATAATATGTTCTTAATTTCTCCTTGTTTTCATTTATCTGTTTGATGAGATTTATTGGTTAAATTTCTGTAGTAGTCGATTGTTATAACACAGTAAAAAGAAGAAGAAAAGGGTGGTGGCATTTGCAGGAATTGCAGCGAGATGTTGAGATTCCGTAGCGGTGATGCATTTGCAGCCGATTGTTTGTTACTGGTCAAATTCTGTAGTAGTCATATACTCTGTCTCTACTCATATATAGAAAGAAGAATGGCTTTGTCAGTATCAGATGTTGAGATAATCTTTTTTTTTCAGTAACGTGATTTGAGTGGACAATAGGTTTCGCATAAAAAATGGATGCCTGACTTTGTGGCCTTATCTGACGATACAAATAGGGCCGGCGGAAGCAATCAGCTGTGGCCTGTGTAAGAATTAAGCGATCAGATGAAGTGTTGCTGAGGACTTGAGGAGCCACGCCCAGACGTTAGATGTGCAGGTTTCAGTGCTTTGACGTGGTCAGAGTAGCATTTTTATTTGTATTTATCAATTATTGTTTAACTATGAATTAATTAGGCTTAAAAGATCTGTCTTGCAAATTATGCAGTTAATTATTTTTATCTATATTTAATGCTTCATGCATATTTCTAAAGACTCGATGATGTGGTGGTATCAGCGTCAGGCTCGTATCGAATCTTTAGATGCATGCATAAAGCATTCAATATAGATAAAAAATAACTAATTATATTATTTGCCTGTAATTTGCGAGACAAAAATGAATCTTTTGACCATAGTTAGTCTATAGTTAGACAATAATTGTCAAATACAAATGAAAGTACTGCAGTAGCTAAATCCAAAAAGTTTATGAATCTAAACAAGATCTAAGTAGGACAAGACCCGCCAATAAAATTGGTATAAAAGACTAGCATACTACTAGTATTTGGTGATAAAGACCTTGTTTAGTTCGGAAAAAAGATTTTAAATATTGTAGCATATTTGTAACTATAGTAATCATTATCTAATTATGAATTTATTAGATTTAAAAGCTTTGTCTTACAAAATATATGTAAACTATATAATTAATTATTTTTTAATCTATATTTATTGCTTCATAAATGTGTTCAAATATTAGATATGATAAGGTGAAAAATTTTTAGATAGGAACTAAATAGAACCTTGGTCGTCGTCGTTGCGACAATCTGCAGTTGAACGATTGATCAATCGCCGGAGCTCATATTTTTACCATGGGGATTGGGATTTTTTAAGGGTAAGCAGGAGGGATCGTTCTCTACTAAGGCCTTGTTTACTTCGAATTTTTTTCTTTTGCAAAATGAACACCGTAGCACTTTTGATTGTATTTAACAAATACTGTTCAATTATGAACTAACTAGGCTCAAAAGATTCGTCTAACAAACTACAAACAAACTGTGTAATTAGTTATTTCTTTTATCTATATTTAATGCTCTATGTATATGCCGCAAGATTCGATGTGACGAGGAATCTGAAAAATTTTGTAAATTTTTTTGGGAACTAAACAAGGCCTAAGCTTTTATTGAAATGAGCAAAAGTTTTTACCTGAGGATTGGTTTAACTGGTGATACCATAGCCATCCATGTGATGGATTTGAGAGTAAGACGGCGGCGACGGCAGGAGAAGCGGCGACCATTTCTGTCGGCTGTCGCCTTGGCGAGCTCATTCCACCTAGCCACACTATAGATTTATATTTTCATAATAAATTTAGTTCAAAATATAAATACTAATATTATTTACTATAAACTTAACTAAAATTAAACCTCAACCTGCCTTCACTACGGTTGTACCGAGAGCTGCACTCAGAATGGATTTATTATGTTGCATTTTTATTTATGCTCTGAGATAGCAAATCATACAAATTTCCACCGCTAACATTTCTATACAGTTACGGCCTGTTTAGTTCGCACTATTAAAAGTTTTTTAGGATTACGTAGCACATATGTAACTATAACGATAATATCTAATTATAGACTAACTAGACTCAAGATTAGTCTCACAAAATACATGTAAACTGTGCAATTAGTTATTTTTTTTATCTATATTTAATGCTCCGTGCATGTGTCCAAACATTGGATAAGATGAAGTGAAAAATTTTTGGGCCAGAACTAAACAAGGCATTAGTATCATTTTACCACAAAATGTCAGCACTTGCCCACAAATAAAAAGGCCCATGATTTTATTGGAGCTCATGAAGTAATGCGCAGGAGATTTAAAATTCTGCAAATACACCTTTTGGTTTTAGGGCTAAGAAACGAATACGGGAACAAGAAATTTAGCACTTTTACAGTATCATCACACGTAAGAGCAAGAAATGCACCTCTTGAAGATAAGGTGACTAATGCAGTCATGCTTTTACTGAAACTCCTGAAATAATCTGTAACTAAGCAGAAGATTTAAAACTTTGTATTGTATATATTGCCTTTTGGCTTGTGAACTCAAAAAGAAAACAAAAAAAGAATACAAACAACATGAACATATACAATGCACGGCTTTGCAACAAGATGGCTGGCTTCATTGTTGATGCTGCACTAATTTTCATCCTACAAAATATTTCCCAAAAGTTTGACTATAACAACTGAAATTCTGCATGAGGTTGCGCAGAACCTGAAGCCTCCTCTTCTCAAGAGCTGCTTCTCCAATGTAGTCAACCTGGGATTCCTCAGCACTATTGAAAGCCAAAGCTTCATGGCTTAATTTCTACAGTATATGCCTGAAAAACAGCACCAGCAATTAGCTCTAGCTGAGATAAGAAACATATTAGACATGATGTGAACTTATATATTCACAAGTGGAAAGGATAAAGATGGTGAATGCAGACAAAAAGAAATTTGGACCACACTCCCAATCAATCACGTTAGCAGATCTGCTAGAGATTATTGGATGCTTTCGAAATGGATATCAATATCTGAATTATTTATGTTTCAGGAAAGAAGTTGAGCTGATCTATTTCAAACTTTCAGTTACACAAAATGAAAGGCGTAGATGATATGACACAAATGTTTTCAACCTAACAAAGAGGATATAGAAAGTAAGAGTTGGCTGTAATCAACCATATGGGTTCAAGGGCCGATCATCAAAGTTGAAATGTGTCGCAATCATAAGCTGATTAATTTAATATAATAGTGTGTGTTGAGATGCCACACGCAGTGATTTTGTGGAGCAGCTGCCACTGAAATGCTAAAGACAACTGAAAGGGGACCGAATAACCCTTTTGTATATATTGCTAGCGTCAAGTTGAAGAATGTAAGAAATGGGTACCAACTATGTAGAGAACCAAAGCAGATTTCAGAAAGGTACAAATAAAACAAACCTGTCAAAGGAGTCAGTGCTTTGATGAACATAGCTGGTGATACTATTTAAGAGGAATGACCACATCCAGATTCGTCGGAACTCGCCATCCTTTGGGATAGGCAAGATTCTCAGATCCAAATGGCACATGCCAGTTCATTATTTGAGAGCAGTCAGCGGGTATGCCTTCCATCTGGCTTTCATCCTCCACTAGTTGCTCTATGAACGTGGTTACCTGCAAAGTAACAACCATCTCAGATGCAGCACAACATGCAGAACGGCATAGAGTCCAAACAAGTATTTAGAAAAGCTGCCCAATCGGGTGGTCACCATGTGTCTGATGGCTAATCAGCAATTGGAGAGTCTTATTTTATTCCACTAGAGCCATTTTATAATGGTGAAATTAAACATATCCAGCGTTACATAACAGTCAGAGAGTAGATCAGTTGTCTATGTAATATAAGTACTTTGCTAAATGGATAAGAGCACGTATTATCCAAGAGCAGTAGGAACACACGAATACTCCTATTTACTAACTCAACAGTCAGAATATCAGAAAACAGAAACAGCAAACTTACTTGAAAACCTTCTTTCTCTGTGTCGGGATGCCGGATTGAATTCCATGCCAAATGGGAGCGGAGTTTGGGGTCCCAGAGCATGGTGCTGTTGAACGCGAAACCCGACATAGCAACATGAAATCTACGGAGCTTGCTGGCATGCTCACTTGTGTGCCACCCCACAACTTGGTTCTGTTTACACACAGGGCCTTCCAGCACCACACCATCCTTTCTGTTTTCAGAGATCACTGGCACAGGCCATGTGCCGAACCTCCTAATCATGAGAGGAGTTTGCAATAAGTCAACAGCCAGATTTATTTATAGATACAAAGCATCCAATTTTCTCAAATAACAGAGAATATCATATTTCACAGCTGCAAGCAGGGTCTACTGTTGGCATGTTACAGTTAGATTATAAAACCAACATTCTTGAGTTGAGATGTAATTAACAAATACTAGAATGTATGAATTACCTACCAATGAAGTCCTACAAAGCAAAACATTGAAAAGAATCTGACTGTCTGAGACAAGGAAAATGGTAAGAACTTTTGAGTCCTATGTTCAGTACACAAGCAGCAGTATTGGCAGTGCCTTAGAGATAGATAGAAAAAGAAAAGGTACCAATTTTTTCAGTCGATTCAGGCAGCATATAACAGGAAAAGGTGGCCCTTTCACTAGAATTAGACAGCAAGCAAACTCCCTTTCCCCCCTTTGCATTTGCAATCGGATAGAATTGCAGAGGCTGAATGCAATCTTGTTGGATAAGGGCAACCACAAATCATTCATTCAAGGTACTCATAAATACTGTACTACTAGTACGAAATCATTCATTCATCATCAAAGATGGGATCTTTAAATTTGACAGGTGATGATGAGGTGACTGACGGACTGAATGCGGAGGACCGGAGGAGGCGAGAATTGATTAATGGCGGTCGGGCAGTACCTGACTTGGCGGAGGCGTTTGAAGAGGTCGAGGGAGTAGACGCCCTCCTCGTCGGCGAAATAAACAATGCCATCGAGGCGGTGGTTCTCGATGAGCTCGAGCGCGGCATTCATCTGGTGCGGTCGGAGCCGGAGCCGGTCGTCATCGACGGATGAGGCGTTGAGCTTGTCGCAGCAGCCGACGTAGCGGTGCATGACGGTGGTGCCCCTCAGCGTGGCGGCGGCCTCGGGCGTGGGCTTGCCGGCCTCGACGACGAGCCAGAGGACGGGCGGGTCGACGAGGCGCAGCGTGTGGCCCATCCGGCTGAGGTAGTACGCCTGCGCGGCGCGCGCGCGCGTGGGCGTGACGATGACGAGCAGCTTGTTGGTGGTTGCGTCGTCGTCGTCGTGGAGGCGGACGATGGGGAGGACGGCGGCGGTGGTGGGATTGTTGGGGGAAGTCGAGGGGCGGAGGTGTGGGGTCTGGTGAGGGAGGTGGGAGAGGAAGTGGAGCAGGCCGAGGAAAGAGCCGAGCAGGAAGAAGGCCGCGAAGCGTGGGAGCGGGCGGCGCGTGAAGAAGAGGAACGGGTGCGGGTATCCGCCGGCGGCGGCGGCGGCGGCGAGGTGGTGGTGGGTCCGGGGCGAAGAGGAGGAGTGGCGGAGCGGCGAGGAGGGCGGGGAGGAGGTGGCGAACGGGTGGTGGTGCCGCAGTAGGTGCTGCTTCGCCGGCGAGTGCGGCCGGCGGATCGACGCCATTATTGCTCGTTCGTTGCCGGCTGCCTAGGTTGTTGGCGGGTGAGGGTCCAAGGGAGGGAGTCGAGAGGAGCTGAGCTGGGCGATGCTCCTGCCCTGGTGGAAGGGGAAGAGGAAGGGATCAGCAAGAAGAAGAAGTAGAAGTAGTCGGGAGGGAGGGAGGAATAATCATGGCGCGAATGGCGGGGGATGGATGTCGAAGTCAGCAGAAGTTGGGCTGCGGGCGGCGAGGCCCCAGCGATGAGGTGGAGCAGAGAGGGTTGGGTCGGGGTTGGTGGCGTGGGGTAGAGGGCTGAGACTGAGAGAGAGATGCGAAAGCGAGGAATGGAAGGGGGAAGAAGAGGAGAGGTTGCGCTGCCTTTGCCTGCCGTCCGTCGGTCCTCGGTCGGAGGTCGCCGTGGACCAAGAAAAGCGAAGCAGAGCAGAGCAAGCAAGAAGCTGCGGAGGACGCGCGAGGAAGACGACGTCACACGGCTCTGGATGGATGGATGGATCGCGGTCCCAGAGTTTTACTAGATCCTGCTCCTCTGCGTTTGACTTTTTTAACATCTAATTTAACCACTCATTTTATTTAAAAATTTATATAAAATATCATTTATTTTATTTTAGCTTGGTTTCTCATTAGTAAAGGTTCTTCAAAAATAACTTAAATTAGATTATATTTCTATAATTTTTTCAAATAAGACGAGTAATTAAATTTGAAGTCAAAAAAAATCATACATCTTATAATTTGAGACGGAGAAAGTAGTTGCCAATACCCACCATTGGCATTCTACAACGCGTACATCAGCAGGCTGGCGTCGTCTGTTTTTAGCTCAGCAATGCTTTACCATCTGATCTTTTTTCTGATTCTATTATTGATGATCCTAGTGCAAATCTGAGTACTTAACAACTGCCATTTTTCCAACCATGAATTTTGAAATAATATGCTACGCATTGGTTGACTATTATGCAACTAATTAATCCACGAGTGCGTGGGCGGCCAGTCATTGCAGTCATTAAGATCATTTGTGCATTATATAAACGAGAAAATAACACCGCGCCAGCATCAGCACAATGCAGATATGGCCGTGCCATCTTACAATATGACAGATTTGGAGAGGAATGAAAGACTAGAAAATTAATTACAGGGGAAAAAAAAGATGAGCATACAGCGTGACAAAAGGTCAAAACAAGTCCAACACTCATCGAGTCTCTCTGTTTGGAGATGACACCATGCAAAGAAAACTCACTAGGGAAAAGCTAGTAGTAGTATAGCTCAAATTTGTTAGATTCTACGTTGGTCAATTTAGTTTTCGTCAGAGAATGAAAACCGAGGGATGGAGTTTATTTGTAATACGCAAAAGTAAACACACAACACACGGACAACATGATACTACTTCTTCCTCTTTCCCCACTTCTCCTTCCTTCATCACCCACGCCCTCGTCACCACTCCACCTCCAGCGCCTATGCCCACACCCCCACTCCAACACTAGTGCCCTCGCCAGAGAGTAAGAAGGCGTTAGAGTTCTAGCGAGGTATGCCATCTTCATCTCCATCTCCATCTCCAGTGGCCTTAGAAGGAAGGTTGTTCGAGGGAGGATAGGCTAGCTAGACGGTGGCTAGGCGGTTTAGTGACCCTAGTAGCGATGGAGGTAACCGCAGGCCAAGTCAGGGCGAAGCGACACAACGAGTTCACGGCGAGCACGCTGCCCTGGAGTTAGGGTGGGGCGGCTCGATGGGTAGGTTGTGAGTTGCGGGCAGTGCGGCTGAGGCGGCGACCTGGCGGCCACCATAGTTGGGGGCAGGGATGAGATCGAGAACGTCGGAGACGCGTTATGGTAGTGTGGGCGGGCTCAGAGGGCTCCAAATGAAGTTAACCATGGAATTTTTATTTGAACTAGTACTAAATAAAAAAATAAATACATATTTTATTTTGTACGTATATACGAGTAATATAACCAAGGCTTTGTTTACTTCCATCCAAAACCCAAATTTTTTCAAGATTCTCCATCATATCAAATATATGGAGTATTAAATATAAACAAAAAAAACTAATTGTACAGTTTAGTCGAAATTTACGAGACGAAACTTTTGAGCCTAGTTAGTTTATGATTGCCACAAACAAACGAAAGTGCTACAGTGTCACGAAATTTTTTCCTTCACCAGGCACAAATATGAATGTACGCGTACGTATTACATGCATGCATGAGGTGGCGGCAGAATTTATTAGAAACGACCTGCTGGCTGCTGCTCTTAGTTTGTACTGTACTAGCAAGCAACAGGGTGTGGCCGCGTCGTCGTGCTCGTGCCGCGCCTTCCGCTTTCCATTTCCGCGGGCCGGCTGCTCAAACAAAAGACAAAACCGTTGGTTGCTTTGCTGGGTTGGTTCGTCCGTCCGTCCGTTTTAGCACAGTTAGCAGTGCTTATGATGATCTGATCTGATCTGATCTGATTCTACGTACTCCCGGCCCGGTCTACACGGGTAGGATTACTTAGCAGTTGCCATTTTTTTTTTTCACCTTGAATTGAAATTGACTTTTTTTTGCAGCACGCATGCATGCCACCACCATGCATCATCATCCTCAGAACAAGTCGTCGTTCAGCAGCACTCGAAAGTCTCACTTTAGCTAGCTAGCTAGCTTGGTAAGGTCAGTGGAAATGAGAAACCGACGAGGGAAGGAGCAGCCTGCTGTACAAGTAAGTAATTAATTAGTAGTAGTTGATAAAGAATATATATATATATATAATAGTATTAGTATAAGTAAATAAATAAAGACGAGAATATATAAGGGAAACCTGGGATGGAGCTGAGCTGAGGGCTCCAAATGAAAGTTGACCATATATATATGAGAGTGAATCTGATCCAGCTGGTAGACCAGTTACAGTTACACTAGGGGGCAAGTGACAGCTGCAGGCAGGGATGAAAATGGTATAAATATTTTTTTGGTCGTATTGAAGACCGAATTTGTATCCGTATCCGAGTCCAAATATTCAACATCTGATACCGTATCCGTATCGGAGTACTAAAATTGTATATTTGTAATGTCGATATTCAAACGTTTTTTATCTGATATGATTGACAATATCCGTATTCGAATTCGAATCTGACAAAAAAAAATGTGAAAACACGTACGTATCCAATCCGTTTTCACATCTAGACAGCTGGTACACCAGTTGTAGTAGCGTGTTTAGGTGGAAACGAACGTCGTGCCGCGGCTTCCATGCTGGTCAAACCACACTTGGTTCGTTCGTGACGGGACGGACGGCTTCCATTCCTTGCTTGCCGTGCTCTTGCGGTGGGGTCGTCGGTGCTTGCCGTGCGCGCTGGACGGAGTACGTACCTACATGGCTCCATCCCCGTGTCTGTGTGTGTGTCGTCGTCGTCCGTGGAGCACGAGGAGTCCATGTCCAGCGGCGCACACCACCGCCACGACGAGTGCTAAAAATTTTTGAATTTCGTTACTGTAGCACTTTTCGTTTGTTTGTGTTAAATATTATCCAATCATAGATTAACTAGGGTCAAAAGATTCGTTTCGCGATTTACAGTCAAACTGTGTGATTAGTTTTTGCTTTCGTCTATATTTAATTCTTCATGCATGTGCCGTAAGATTCTATGTGACAGGAAATCTTAAAAACTTTTTGGTTTGCAAGACCATACTTCCTTCGTGCTATAAATACATTTTTTTTTGACCGGTACAATTCATGTTTGATTATTTGTCTTACTTAATGATAAAATAAATAGATCATTATAAAAATATGTCCAACAATAAAATAATAAATAATATTTATTTAAATTTTATTTATTAGTGTAAATAAACGTATCTTTTAACTTCTATAATTCATGTTAGACTATTCTTCTTATTTAAAAAATGTTAATATATATATATATATTAATAAATATTTATTAGTGTAAATATTTTACCAGTAAATGTTAATAAATATTCTCTCCCTTCCGTACGGTCACGACGACGACTCAGCAAATGTTGACTTCGTTCCAACATCTACCCGCTGCCCGGGTGGTACCTCACACGAGTATTCTCTTTCTATATGGCCAACATATTCACGGTACGTATATATATGGCCAAAATATTTTTACCACCACAATTCAATGCACTGCCATACATGTTCATGCATGCATATTTGACTTAACAAATTGACAATAAGGACATGCTTAATTAAAACATGCCTAAAAATTTTTAGCCATCATTGGTTCATTACCAAAAAAAAAATATTTATAGCTAGAATCTTGGTTACTCACTAGTCGCTACAACCTTCTTTATTATTATGACAAGAGGGAAAATTATTGCTCGATCCGTTGCCAGCACTCCACCAGATATATGTCTATATAGTTTTTTCTAATACTTTGGCAACCCTAAATTTTCCCTTGCCAAAATTTTGGTTCGGCAAGTTTAATTTTAGAACCCAAGTCTAAAAGGACACCTGCTAATCTTCACATGCTACATAACATAATTTTCATGCCTAAATCTTACTATACATTATTAAATACGCCAACTGTGTCTGTTTTGAGATGATAGCTGGGCTAGCCTTGAGTGGCGATTGGGGAATGACACATTATATTGATTAATCTTATACTGCCTTTGTCATGTATTATAGTGCATTCTAGGAATTCTATGATAAATTGACGGAGAACATAAAAGACGCGTGTTTTCTCGATTTATTTTCTAATCAGACGTTATCATCCACATGATTAAAGATGGTTGGTTGATAAATGAAAAATATTTAATGTAAAATTAATATTTTATCTTTAGAATGTAATTTTTTAGAATAAATTTTGAATGCTCGAGCAATGAGGACGTGATGGAGTAGTCATGTTAATCGAAAAGTGCCTCTCCAATGAGGACGTGATCAACCACTTTTTCAATTGAGATCAACCATTCCGCGTTAGTGCTGACAAAAGGAGCCCCAAAATAAGTGCAATTTCTTTACTTCGCATATCAACGAAAAAACTAGTGTGGAAAGGGTTCAAGCCCAAGTGTAGCGGCTGAGCCTAATTAATAGGAATACAAAGTACAGAATCCTAATCCTCTTCCTCCCCACTCTCCTATTTGTCTTGGTATTTGTGATATCAATCCCAATGAATCTCAAATTTGGTTTTTTTGTACATGATTCAGTTTCTTAGGGCACTCCCAATGCTAAAAACTACATATAGTTTCTATACTCATTAAATTTATAGACACTATATATATAGAAACTATGATACCAATATATTTTTACAACCAATCAAATTCATTCTCTCTCTATTCTTAGCCAATTATATCACTTCATGTCTTGGATTTTGTATAGACATGGTTTTTAACTTAGACCCAGTTTCTATGATTTTTACTCTCTCTCTTCAATAACTACATTACCACATCAGCAAAATGCTTAGATGACACTGCAATTAATATCTATAGAAATCATGATAGTTTCTGCATTGGGAGTGCCCTTATGGGATGTTCGGCTGATGGTGTTTACGGCTGATACTATTTTGTTACGAGAGAAAAACACTATATCATGACACATAAGTCGGACTAATGAGATCGAGCTTCTTGTGTTTTTTTTTCTATTTCTCTCATCTTTAATGTTATTGCCAAATCGGCAAAAATGTCTTAAGTGGCACTAAATGAAATGTTTGTGTGTGTTAATTTTCAAAATAATCTGTCTGTTGAATGAAAAAATAATATGATGCCTCATAGAACAACTTCCAAAATGTTCATGTGGAAAACCATTTTAGGTGAAATCATACACTTGTAAAATGATTTTATTTTTGCAAAAGAAAAATATGACTTTGATTTTTTTTGTCGATCCCATACGAGGAATAGAGGTCTTCAAATCTTGTCATGTTCCAAATAGATGGTAAAATCAAGCACAATCCATCTTGTTAGTATCTACCATCATAGATTTACTGGTGCACGTTTTCGTCTCTAAGTTGTTACATTTCACTAGGGGCACGTCATCGAATTATTTGTTTTGGAGTTTTACTATATATAATACATATTTCTGTAATTTCCATACAAAAATGTATTAAAAAAAATCGGTAGATCACTCTCCGAAGCGGCAAGACATTAACTACTCTATGTCAATAACCAGATGTCCTTTTGGAATGTGAAAGGAGAGAGAGAGAAAAGAGATATATTACACCCAAGAGAAAAAGATGATAGTTATATTTCACAAATCTGTCAGCAAGTGGAAACGGAATGATATTCAGAAAGGCTAGATACTTAGGTGTACTCCAAAGTCCAAAGTCGGATCCAAAGGTGAGGCCCCTGAGCTCCTTTTCTTTGGACAGACGCGTCATTCGTTTTCCTGCATGATACGATCAGGAAACATAGGAAAAAAGGTACATAAAAATAGGGGAACCGGACAGCAGATTGACCAGAGTATACAAAATAGGTATAATTAAATTAATTAATTATAAAATGTATTTTAGTAGTAGACCTAGTTAAAGACTCAAATGTTAGTAACAGCGTATACACAAAAATCCTATAGTTATATCCTTTTTGTGAACGGAGGAAGCAATTGTCTAAGATGACTAAACCTTGCTTTATCTAAAGAAAGACAACAATTGTTTTGGTTTTGGTTGCCAGATTCAGATCTCCTCCTTGCAACATGTAGCCCATAGGCAGCTAAACTTTACAACCATCCAACCAACTATATAGTGACGAAATTAGAGTAATTTAGAGCAAGTGCATTGGTATTGTCTCATAGGTTGTCTCATGTAGTACCACATAATTATTATAGACAACTTAAGAGATAACAAGTACAATGGATTGTCCTTTAAGTTGTCTCCTAGTAATTCTAGAGTCTCTTAGGCCTTGTTTACTTCCATCCAAAATTCCAAAAATTTTCAAGATTTTTCGTTACATCGAATCTTTAAATGTACGCATGGAGTACTAAATATATATGAAAATAAAAACTAATTGCACAGTTTGGTCGAAATTTACGAGACGAATCTTTTGAGTCTAGTTAGTCTATGATTGGATAATAATTACTACAAACAAACGAAATTGCTACAGTATCGTGAAATTTTTCTCTTCAAGAACTGAACACGGCCTTAATTTGTGGATACCGCTGACATGTAGTAATGTACTCGCCCTTATAGGGGTCCGCTTGCCTTATGGGTGTATTTGGAACAGAGCTATATATAGTGAAAAATACACATCATCACTATTTTGATATTTTAAGGACACTTCCATAAAATTTCATAAATAAAAAGAAGACTATTTGGTTCAGCATAAGATGTGAAAAAGATATAGTGAATTATGAGCTATCAAAAACTGTCGTGAGGTATGTGCTATAAAAATTGTAAGCGGTTTGGTGAAAATAACTATGAAAATAGAACCTGCTTCTTTTATTTGTCTCACTATTTCCACCAATTTGAAAAGATATATAGAAAGTCAAAAGTAAAATTCTACGCCAAAAGCAGCTACTTCACAAAAAAAAAAGCACCTTCTAGCTAGTTCAACTTATTAACTGTTCTCGATGGAGTGAATTTGTTTTCTCCGCAAATCTCGATGTAACAATCCCTAGAAAATTCCCAGTGAGCAGTGACTCACGATGCGTATAGAAAGATATAGGAATACATACATCATCTAACAAAGAAACCAGACAAACCCTACCAGAACGAACCGATCGAATTGAATGGGACCTGACAAGCTAACTTGATGGTGAGACGAAGAATTCGCTTCTGCCGGCCAAACACGCACGCACTTACTTGATTGACACTGACAGCAGCTGGCCATCGGCGTTTTCTTGGTTCCTAACTGAATTTGCCAACCTTTTCTCGCCATCCGTCAAACTGCATGCATGCATGCATGCGCCACTGCATCTGCATGCTATACCATGCATCATGCATGTGATTATTGTGTCCTGCCAACACAATTGTCCTGCTGATGGATGGTCTCATGGCTGTAGGAGCAATCCCAGCTGATGACCTAATATTATTTTAATTACCATGCGCTTTTAATTACTAGTACCTCTGAAACATCCCAAAAAGAGAGTATTATTATACACAGCTTTGTCTTTAAGTCAATAAACTATTTATGTTGCACCAAGTTTATGGTGAAGATTATCACTGTTTATAACTACTAACATTATAAAAGTATTCAACATGGTGTATCTAATGATGTTTATTTTGTGGTAATAACGATATTTTTTGAATAAACTTGATAAAATTTAAGGTAATTTGATGATTAAGGAGAAAACTAGGATGGCATGCTCCTTTTGATGGAGGGAGTAACTTAAAAGTCAATTTGTTTCTTTCCCTGGCCTTTCGATTAGTATAAAGTTTGTCAAATTGTAGAATCTCGAGATGCATTCAAAATACTTTTCAAGGGTGCCGTACCGTGCAACTAACTCCACAACACCAGATGTTTGGTACCGACGTACTACCGTGCTTTTTTTTTTTTTGAGGGGAACCGACGTACCGTGATTTGAAAACAAATAAATCATTTTGCTAACCGTGAGAACGCATCAAATATCAAATAAATAAGACTAGAACGGGTAGCATTTTTTTTTTTTTGCGAACATAGAACGGGTAGCAGTGTGCAGTATCCTTAAAAGGCACCGACGGCACAAGACAAGAAACAATTATTTATTTTGTCATCATATCAAAAAAACATCATCAAACGTTGTGCCATGCTGAAAGATGATTAAAATCTCAATCATTTCCATTATTTTCACATGTTCTTATTTTACATGAAAATATATTAAATGGAAACGAAAGCGGGTGTATTATCGATCCTTGCTGGTACGGTGTGATGCAGCTGCACTGTATATAAAAATCCAATCTGAAGAACAAGACTTTGCTTTTGCCTTGCGCTTGCAGTAGCGAGCAGCACACGGAAACTGAGACCCAACATCAGGCTGCCTGTTACTTGTCAACATATAGATAATAATAATAATAATAATAATCAGACCTGCCGGCGGCTGGCCCATATTAAACCATCCAGAGAACACTGTCACCCAACCATACATATACTCCCAATGTAAGGCGTCTGTAAGTACAAAATGTATGTATTATACCTCATCGATCTGATCCGAGACGATTTGAATATTTTAACAACAAACAAACAAACAAATCAAACAATGTGTTATATATATGTGTGGTGTGAGCCATCAGTCAGCTCTCTCATGGTTATGTTAGGCAGATCCCTGCTGGAATGTACTACATTTATAAAGCAGGCGACCAAAACCAAAACTGGTCATGATCAGAGTCAGAGTTTTGTATTAAAAGACAGCCCCCTAAATTAAATTAAATACCATCCACAAATCCCAACCGCGCCACCAGTGAGATTTAGCGATAATAATCAGAATATATATGATCCTCTGCTAACCAATCTCACATGTGCTTTGCAGTGCATGTTGGTGTGCTAACAAATCTCACACACATGCATGGTGGCATCTGCGTATCGGCTGGCTAATAATTAGTCTCAGTCTGAACATGCAGAGCAGCTAGGTACCTGTGCACGTACGATATCGATCAGCATCGGCATCGCCATCACCCAGCAAATTAAACCAGACCAAATCATACCAGAATATATGGGGCCAAGGTCAACTTCAGAGGATTCAGACTCGCTTGGTTGGTTGGTTCCAAGTCAGTCAGTCACTCACTCATCAGACAAACAGATGGACGGACGGACAGACAGACAACTGAGAGCAACAGCAGGCGGCCGTCCTTTTCTTCCTAATAGGCTAACAGAATTCGCCAACCTTTTTTCTCATCTTCACTATGTCAAACCGTGCTGCTGTGCAATGCAATGCATAATCATGTTCTCCTATAGTTCGTAAAAGAAACACACAGCAATGGCGGCTTTCAGGAAAAACACACAGCAATGGCGGAGAAAAACGCGGCTGGCACAGGTGGATTTGCCACAACCAGACTCTAATTGCCAATATATATATAGATAGCACCATCTCTAAAGTCTGAACTCTTTCTTTGAACATCACGCAAAAGATTTGTGCACTTTTGATTAAGAGATGAGTCTCTAGCTCACCTTTTTTTGGACGCAGTACAAGACACTTTGGACGAGATACAAGAAATCAGGTCGATCTCGGATGATTCATTATGCACCAAGAAAAATTAAATCAGTCGACAGGGTACCTAACCTCTGTTTCTTTTGGATTTTGCCCCCCTTCTCCACAGCCTTCTGTATCTCTGACGTGAAGTTCATCGACAGATGGAAAGATTTTTGTTTCTTGACTTGATTGATTATTTTTTTCCTTTTCTGTTTCCTGATTGTTTTAGTTATTCAACTAAATTAAGTGTTGTGATTTATTCAAACGATTACTACTTCCTAATGAAGCCTAATCAGATTACTAGTGCCCAGATGCAAACCTGGAAATGCTCGGATTATTACAGGCGACATTATGTCTGAACCTATTCCACGTGCTGCTATAGCTCCTACAGTCCTACCATTGCAGTTGCAGATGCTGCTCATTTTGCAACCTTGCAAACTCAGGATGCTCCTAGGATTTTTTTTTTCTTGTGATGCCTCTTTTGACTTACAAAATCCTACTTCAAGCAATCAAACTGGATTTGGAGTTGTCATTCTCACTCAACCTGCTACGAGTATTCTCCATGCTTCTTTTTTTTTCCTCCATGTAGCGATTGCTCGGGCCTTGGAACCCTTAGAGGCCAAAGCTCATGCCCTACCTTTTAATGCCGAGCTGGCTCTTGATCTTCACAACACAACTTTGTGCACTGACAATTTAGGTGCTGGCCTCCATCGAACTTATTAGATCGCCATGCACTCATCTTACACACCAGTCGATGTGTCCTATCATTGCTGAAGGGCGGGACACCAATCAAACGAGAAGCTTCTATGTAATCAAGATAGTTGATGCTCTCTTGCTAAAAAAGGAAAGATGAGCAAGCATCCCGAATTCATGATTTTTCTCTTGCTAGGCACTTGCTCACTTTCTCTTTCTTTTTTTAAACCAACTTGCTCATTCTCCAACTGTGTAATATCAAGCATGTACGGTACTAGGAAACTTTGATTAGGGTGGGAAGCTTTTCGAGCCTTCCTCCAAATATAGGAGGAAGACAGATGTTAAAACAAGGTCAAGAGGGCTGTCAAAAGGGCCTTACTTGACTGGGCTATGTATGACAAAGGACTTTGATTCCAGAGTGACCTCATATGGAAAGCACATACAGAGAAGAGAACAATGGGTACCATAAAAAGGGATACCCAAATCAGAATAATAAAAATCGCAAAAAAACAAGGCAAACCATCCATGATCACCAGGGCTCGGGCGTGAGCACCGGCTCGCCCGACCCCCTTGGCCTCGGGCGCAAGTTCCGCCTCGCCCGACCCCTCTTGGGCTCGGGCGCCAACACCGTCTCGCCCGAGCCCCCGTCTCAGAGCTAGGCTTCCAACGCACGGCGCCCGTACCCACGATGTGACGGACGCAGTGACCCTCATACCACGGCAGGACATGGCGGCCACTATTCCAACCACCCCGGCCACTGTAGCCTTACCTCTTTCACTATGCTACCTTACCTCTTTCACTGTGGTGCACCGCCTCACAGTAAAAGAGGTATGGGAGAGATTAACCAGTGTCACTATTGGCTGTCTTCTCCAACTATTACAGGACAGACAGCAGTGTCACCGATCCGACTCTCACGACCTCAACAAGGCTCGACAACCCTCCACAGGAGCAACCATACTGTCAGCCATACCTCAAGGACGGGATGGGCAAGCCTCTATAGGGTCGGGACTGTGGCTTCACCACTCACTAGAGGAAGATCACCAGTCACACATGTAAAATCCTGTGTCCCCCTTGAGACTATAAAAGGAGAGCCAGGGCTCACATCCAAGACACGGCCAACAATCCACACGATCAAGGCAACTAAGACTCAACACACGCACAACACCAAAACTCCAAGCGAGTTCACGCACAGAGTAGCAAGTCACGCTCTGTCCACCACACAAAGTCGAGACCTGAGACTTAGCCCTCTCTCGCAACCGCTTGTATACCCCTACTACAAGCACTCTCGGGTGCAAGGCAATACAGACCCCTGATCTCACTGGACGTAGGGCATCCTTAGCCCGAACCAGTATAAACTCACTGGACGTAGGGCATCCTTAGCCCGAACCAGTATAAACTCTCTGTGTTCCACTTGCATCACCATCCGGATTTAGGTAGACACGCAAACTCATCACTTGTTTGTGTCTAGACGATGAGTCTAGACGCCGACAAAGTGCAAAGTGTTCGCCTGGATTCTTGTGAGAGAAAAAATTCTCACGGCGGACAAAGATGGCCTCATCAAGACCACTGCATTTTGTGCAACGGACCGCTTGAGACATGACTGTACTTGTCACTACTTTGCCCATTCGCCAAAGCAGTGTGGAGCCTCATTCTATCCTGGAGCACTACGATGCCCAATTGATCCTGCCATCTCAGGAACCAGTCCATTTAATCTCATGGTGGGAGGGAGGCCGAAACCAAGATAACCAAGGGGAAAGAAAACGTTTCAACAGAATGGTGATCTTTACATTATAGAACCTATGGAAGGAGAGGAATAGAAGAATTTTCAACAACGCTCGTGAATCGGCAATGCAAGTGGCGTCAAGAGTCAAAGAGGATATTCAACAAAGGAAGAGGGCATTAGATGGGAGGGGGTAATAAACAAAGAAAAGTTGTAATTGTTTTCCTAAAGGAGGTATGCCCTCTCCACCTATATATAAATTTCTATTTCCTCTCTTAATTAAAAGGCAGAGCTCCAGCCATTGCGTTCAAAAAAAAACCTCTGATGCCCAATTGAGAAATCTGGCAAGGCATATCATCAGTACTCTTTGTGTCCACCAGAAAGGAAGAACTTCCACAAGACCTTTGACAGGATGCTGTGAACACATTAGCTGATTTGCAGAACTCAATTGTGTGGACATCAAAAGATAAGATGCTCTGTGCCATGAAAGTAGAATCAATGCTGTTGAGGTGGATGCCGCCGTCAGAATCTGTTGGCAGCGATCATTCAGTCGTCGGGTGATGCCCTGCCAGAAGAGGGTGCACTCGGCGTACGAGTATGCCGGAAGCGTGGACCCGACCAGGATGCGACCGGAGATCTTGGAGAAGGCGGAGGTACAACGGCTGTTGAACGAGCTGTTCAACTTCGCGGACGGAGGCTTCATCCGTGGCAGTGATCGGGTGCAAGCCTTCAAGTTAGGCCGACCGGCACCAAAGGTATGTTGCAGATTATTTTGTTTTAGTATTCGTATATCGTATGTGGCTGGCTCATCTTTGTTGCTTTTTGCAGATCGGCGATGTCGACCGGTGCACAGTGTATGTATCACTGGCACCGGGGATGGAGAATCCTGCGGGAGAAGACCCGCTAGAGGAGGACGCTGCTCGGTGTGCTCATTACACCAGCAGTGAGGAGGAACAAGCCCGCCCCGTCCCAACCACCGAGGAGAGGGTGTCGGGGAAAAGGCCAATGCCTGTGGATCCGTCGCCGATGCCGACACTGCCGGCGGAGAGCAGCCGAGCGCCGAAACGGCGTCGGTTCGTCCGGATCGACGACGAGGAGGAGGAGGAGGAGGCCGTTCCGTCGTTGGTCCGGAGGCCTCCTAGCCGTCCGGACGGCGGGGCGACCACTGCCGACCGTGTGGCCGTCGATCCACCTGCGCCTCTTGCTGGGGAGTCGGGAGCACAGGTGCCGACTGGTCGGACGAGAAGGAGGTTTACCGCGACCCACCGCCGCTCGAACCTGTAAGTGCTCAACTTACGTATTTCACCGATGTTTTTTTTTATTGTAGTTTTGTTCCTTTAGCGCGGCGTCGGATGTCGACCCTGGCCATGCCGCTGGCCAGGGGACGAGTGAGCCGGTTTGCGCTGCTGAGGACGCGGCCCCGCAGACCGCAGAGCAGCCTACGGCTGCAGCCGTGCCTGAGAGCGCCGAGGAGTCCCCGGCCGCGGCACCGGCTACGTCGAGCAGCCCGACCAGGGTTGAGGAGGCTATGGGGACGCCTCCCCCAGCCAGCACCACGGAAAGGGAGGGAAGGGCCCCGACCCCTCCTCCCGCCGGGGAGGGTGAAGTCTCCACACCGCCCCGAGCAGGGGCCGCTTCGACTGCAGGCTCCCCAGGTCTGGTCCGGGGACCAGTAATGCCTGGGACCGCTACCGGGAGCAACGCAGCGCGGGAGGAGGAAGCTCAGGCGGCCTCCGAGGACGAGGTGGAGGAGATTGAGGGTCGTCCCCGTGATGGCCGCCAACACGTGTATGTGTGGCGCCAACGCGGGGATCACTTTATCGGGCATGAAGAGCTCGCCGAGACCGAGGAGGCCGCCAGGGTGGAGCGCGCAGCCAAGCGCCTCGTCGACGAAGTCAAGGTAAGCGACTTTTTGTACTGCTGTACATTCTATGCCTTGTCTTGCATGGTCGTTAAATGTTCGCTTTGTAGGGCGCAATGAAAACGGCAAAGTACCGGAAACGGTGCTTTGACCAGATAGAAGGCGTCGTGGCCGAGAACAAGGCCCTGGCCGCGGAGGTAGACCGGCTGCGGTCGGAAGTCGAGGAGAAGGTGGCCGAGATGAGCGCCCAAGAGGAGCGTCGTCTCGACCTCACTCGTCGCTTGGCCGACCAGTACCGGCAGCGAGAAGGTTAGTCACACGCTCCGAGCAGCTTCGCGTACTTGTGTAGTTTGCTTTACTGACCAGTTTATGATTCACGCAGACTTGGAGGAGGCGGTGGCGCGCCTCCGACAAGAGAAGGAGCAGCTCAGCCAACAGCTCGCCGGTGCGCTGGAGTCCGGGCGGCGAGCAGAAGAGGAATTGGGTCGAAAGGACCGAGAATTATCTGGTAATGGGTGCCGCCTTGTTAGCTGCTGCTTGTCGCCCCTTTGTTTGTTTGGTATGCCGAAAATAACGCTTTGTTTCGTTTGCAGTGCTCAAGGTGAACGCCAAGAAGCACCTGGATGATCTGATCAAGGACCGGGACTCCTGGAAGGTCAACTGTTGCAGGATCTGGAAAGGAGTGTCCCCGGTCCTAGACCTGATCAGTCCCGAGCTCCCGGAGAGCCAGCCCCGCGCGCCACAGTTGACCCCGGTCGAGAAGGCGCAACGGGCGTGGGACTGGCTCCAGCAGTTCGTGAAGGACGCCGGGGAGTTTGCCGGCGCGCACGTCCTCAGCATAGTGCGCGCCCACTATCCCCTGGTCGACTTGAGCAGGCTGGAGAAGGGGTACCCGAAGGAGGTCGGCCCACAGGAAGCGGACGAGCTTCGGGGTAGTCTGCTGGACTTGTCGTCGACAGTGATCGGCGACATCAATCTGTGCGGAACGGCCACTCCCCCAGACCAGCCGAGTTCAGATAGGTCGGCCAGGGAGTTGTCGGGCGCGTCCGTTGCGGGAGATGGGCGGTCGACGCCTGCGGTCTCGACCAGCCAGGCGCCGGTGGCCCCGACCCCTTCGTCCGGGCAGCAGGGCCAGGCGGGTGATCAGCCCGAGCAGCTAGGCCAATAGAGTAGTCTGTAGGAATAGACTAGTGTCTGCCCGTCAGGGTATTTATTGTAAACTTTGTATGTAAAGTTTGTAATAAAGTTTGCTTTTTGTCATGACTGTTGTTTTTGAGCGCTGTAAGATTATCTGAGTGACGTGTCACCGTATTCGTCTTGGTAGTCGTTAAGAGCATCCATTGCAGGAGTTTTGCCGAGTGCTGTGTGCGACAAGGTATAGGCAAAAAATAGAGAATTTCATTATCAACAATTATAAGATACTTACAAAGGAAAGTTATTAAAACTTTATGGATAGAAACGTCGCAGTTTGTCTATGTGCCAAGAGTTAGGCACTCGTGTTCCGTCTGGGTATGCCAATCTGTAGGACGTAGGTCGTGTGACCTCGGTCACCACGAAGGGTCCTTCCCAGGGAGTGGATAGCTTGTGCATTCCCTCCTGGCTTGTTTTCCATCGAAGTACCAGATCGCCGACCACGAAGGAACGGTCCTTGACGTTCCTGTTGTAGTATCGCCTGACGGCCGCGAGATATTTTGCTGTTCGGAGACAAGAATCTAAACGCTTTTCCTCTATGCAATTGATTTCGAGTTCTCTGGCGTTGTCAGCGGTCGCCTGGTCGAAGTGTTCGATTCTAGGAGATCCGAAGTGTATGTCAGACGGCAGGACCGCCTCTGCGCCGTACACCATGAAGTAGGGAGACACCCCTGTGTTTCGACTGGTCTGAGTTCGGAGGCCCCAGACCACTGCCGGCAATTCTTTCATCCATCGACCGGGTGCTCTGTCGTTTTCGGTGTACAACCTTTTCTTTAGGGCGTCAACGATCATTCCGTTAGCGCGTTCAACTTGACCGTTGGCACGTGGATGTGCCACTGACACGTATTTTATGACTATGCCTCTGTCATCGCAGAAGTCCCAAAAAGTGGTGCCAGTAAACT
This sequence comes from Sorghum bicolor, assembly GCF_000003195.3. Lineage (NCBI taxonomy): Eukaryota > Viridiplantae > Streptophyta > Magnoliopsida > Poales > Poaceae > Sorghum > Sorghum bicolor. The sequence continues at coordinate 438,922 of NC_012875.2, read as the reverse complement.
GAGTGCCCAGGTCGGTGATTATGCTGTTCGGGATGCCGAATCTGTGTATGATTTGATTGAGGAACTCCACAGCCTTCTCGGAGGTTGCCTTGACCAGAGGCATGTATTCAATCCACTTGGAGAACTTGTCGATTAACACGAAAACAAACTTGAAATTGCCCGGGGCTGGTTTAAATGGCCCGATCATGTCAAGCCCCCAGCAAGCAAAGGGCCAAGACGACGGGATGGTTTGAATTTCGTGGGCAGGTACGTGGGTCCTCTTAGCGAAAAACTGACATCCTTCGCAATGTCGAACCAGTTTTTCTGCGTCGCCGACCGCGGTTGGCCAATAAAAACCTGCTCGGAAAGCCTTTCCGACCAGCGTTCTGGATGCGGCGTGATTGCCGCAGGATCCAGCATGTATGTCCTCTAAGAGCTTGATACCATCATCTTGGGGTATGCACTTGAGCAGTACTTCGGAGCTTGCGTTTTTCCGCATGAGTCTGCCGTCGACCAGGATGTAGTTCTTTGATCGTCGAATGAGGCGCTCGTTCTCTGTTTTGTCCTGAAGGCCTGTCCCGTCCGATATGTATTTGATGAACGGGGTACGCCAGTCACGCCCACCGGTTGTCGGAGTGGCGTCGTCTATGAGCATTGCCTCGGTGGGTTGCTTGTCGACCAGGGAGGAGCCTACGCTCGGCTCGTGGATGTCCTGGACGAAAATACCCCGCGGGATCTGGGCCCGAGATGAGCCTAACTTCGACAACACATCTGCTGCTTGGTTCTTATCCCGGACCACGTGGATGTACTCTATGCCGTAGAAGTTGGTTTCCCATTTGCGAATTTCTTTGCAGTAGAGATCCATCTTCTCGTGGGTTGCGTTGTTTGACGACGTTGTTTGACGCCGGAAAAAAGATCCGAAGGACGTAACGTAGTTTGTCCTTGTTGGGTGATACGAACAGTATCCCAGCGCCGGCACCGTTGATGTTCAAGGACCCGTCAAAGAACATTGACCAGTGGTCTGAGACATCGGGAACGGAAGGCTCGTTGAGATCCGTCCATTCAGCAATGAAATCGACCAGGGCCTGAGACTTGACAGTGGTGCGACTCTGGAACTCCAGGGAAAATGGACATAATTCCATTGCCCATTTCACGATTCTGCCATTGGCGTCTTTATTGCGCAGGATGTCCCCGAGAGGGAAACTGGTTGTCACCAGGACTCGATGGCCGTCGAAGTAGTGCTTCAGCTTTCTTGACGTTATTAGAATGGCGTATATGAGCTTCTGTATTTGTGGATACCTGGCCTTGGACTCGTTTAAGACTTCACTTATGAAGTAAACTGGTCTCTGGACCTTGTAGGCGTGACCTGGTTCACCTCGCTCGACCACTATTGCCGTGGAAACAACCCTGTCGGTTGCAGCAATGTAAAGGAGTAGGTCTTCATTGGGCTGAGGCGCTGTAAGGACAGGTGGTGAAGTGAGGAAGGTCTTAAGCTGGTTGAATGCGGTGTCGGCTTCTTCTGTCCAAGAAAATTTTTCCGACGCTTTTAATAGTTTGAAGAAAGGGAGGCCTTTTTCTCCTAGCCTTGAGATGAAGCGACTGAGGGCGGCCATACATCCGGTTAGCTTTTGGATATCCTTTACGTTCTTCGGTGGTCGCATGTCGAGTACCGCCTTTACTTTTGAAGGGCTTGGTCGTATGCCGTCGCGACTGACAACGTTGCCGAGCTGTAGACCGGAAGGAACGCCGAAAATGCATTTCTTGGGGTTGAGCTTCCACTTGTACCTATTAAGTGCCTTGAAGGTTCGGTCTAAGTTGTCGATTAGGGTGCTCGCGTCCCTTGTTTTTACGACCACGTCGTCCACATAGGCCTCGACGAGGTCATCACGAATCTCGTCGTGGAGGCATTGCTGGATGGCCCTTTGATAAGTGGCTCCGGCGTTTTTGAGTCCGAAAGACATGGTCGTGTAGCAGTATGCGCCGAAAGGTGTGATAAAGGTGTGATAACCAGAGTAGCAGTCTAGAAAGGAGAGGAGTTCGCATCCGGCCGTTGAGTCGACCACCTCGTCGATGCGAGGGAGACCAAAAGGATCTTTAGGACAGTGTTTATTGAGATCAGTGTAATCAACGCACATTCTCCATTCATTATTCTTTTTGCGTACAAGAACCGGATTGGCGAGCCAATCGGGGTGATACACTTCTTTTATGAATCCGGCTGCTAGAAGCCGTGTGATTTCTGTCCTAATAGCCTCCTTTTTGTCGCGAGCGAACCGTCGCAGCTTTTGCTTGATTGGTCTTGCGGTCTTCGAGACATTTAAGGAGTGCTCGATCAGGTTTCGTGGGACGCCGGGCATGTCTGCGGGTTTCCATGCGAAAACGCTTACGTTGTCCCATAGAAACCTGACGAGCGCGTCTTCCTATTTTGGATCCAGGTTGGCCCCGATGAGGGCCGTCTTCTCGGGGCTTCCGTCGACCAGCTGAACTTCCTTGTGCTCCTTGGATTTTGAGTTCTTTCTGGCTGTCTCCTGCTCAGGTAATCGGAGCTGGTCGGGAAGCAGCTGCGCGGCTTGAGTTGCTATTTCTGCCATGCGGATTGAGAGGTCGATTGCTTCGGTGATCTTGAAGCTCTCCTCTTCGCAGGTATACGCAGTGTAAACATTGCCTCTGACGGTTAGGACACCCTTCTCCGTAGGCATCTTAAGGACCAGGTATGAGTAGTGCGGGACTGCCATGAACTTTGTCAGCGATGGTCGGTCCAGTATAGCGTGATAGGTCCCGTCGAAATCGGCGACCACGAAGTTGATGAACTCCGTCCGGAAGTGGTCGGGTGTGCCGAATTGGACAGGCAATGTTATCTGTCCGAGAGGCACTGAACTTTGACCCGGCAAAACCCCCCAGAATTGGGCGTCGTAAGGTTTTAGTTGTGCAGGAGATATCTTGAGGGCGGGCAGGCTGTTGCGAAAGAGGATGTCAATGGAGCTTCCCCCGTCCACGAGCACGTGCTCGAATCTGATGCTGTTGATGCAAGGGTCCAGAATCAGGGGGAAACGATCCGGCTCTGGGATAGCGGCCCACTGGTCCTTCCTGCTGAACGAGATCTCCCTGTGGGACCACGGGGGGAATTTTGGGTCTGCGATCAGCCCGTCCGTGCTGTCTATGTTGAGGCAAGCTCTCTTTAACAGCTTTCTTTCTCGCTTAGATTCAATGGAGACCTTGCCCCCGAAAATGGAGTGGACCACGTCGGTGGGGCTGACGTACTGGTGTCGGGGGTCCCTATCTTGGTCCTCGTCCTCATCTTCGTGGTCGTGCCCGTCTCGCTTGTTGTTTTTCTTGGCGGAGTCGTCTTGGGCGGCCCGCCGTGTATAGATGCTTTTGAGGACGCGGCACTCTTCCATGGTATGATTAGACTTTGGGTGCAGTTGGCATGGTCCCTTCAACGTTTTGTTGTAGTCTTCTTGGTAGTCCCGTCGTCCGTTGGGACGCTTGACCGTGTTTACTTCGTGATCGTAGTCGCGAGGGCGCTTTCCTCTGAAATCGTCGCGGTTGTCGCGCCGCCGATCCCAACCCTCTCGGTGATCGCGGTTGTCGGAGCGGCGGTGGCTTCTGCTGTCGTAGCGACCACGACCATCATCTCGCCGGGGAGGCTGGTCGGGACCTCTCGCATCGTCTCGGATTAGTTTTTCTGCGTCGTCGGCATCGGCGTAATTTTTGGCCGTGGCGAGGAGCTCTGCTACCGTTGTTGGACGTTTACGCAGCAGCTTGTTCCTCAGCGCTTCGTGGAAACGCAGGCCCTTGATGAAGGCTGAGATGGCCTCGTCGTGGGAAATCTTCGGGATTTTGAGGCGCATATCCGAGAAACGTCGGATGTAATCGCGCAGGGGTTCGTTCTTCCTGTCCCTTATCCTTTCGAGGTCATACTTGTTTCCGGGCTGCTCGCATGTGGCGATGAAGTTGTCGATGAAAGCCTGGCGTAGCTCTTCCCAAGAGTCGAAGGAGTCCTCGGGCAAGCCAAGAAGCCACTGATGACCAGCCTGGTCGAGGACTACGGGGAAGTAGTTAGCCATGACGTGCTCATCCCCTGCCGCTGATCGGACGGCGATTTCATAGAGGGTGATCCAGTTCTCTGGATTTTCCTTGCCGTCGTATTTTTTAAGTTTTTCGAGCTTGAAATTGCGGGGCCACACGACCTGGCGGAGGTGTGAGGAGAACTGTCTTAGGCCCGGAGGACCGTGCGTTGCATCGTACTCGATGCGGCGCAGGTTTTCGTGGACTGCTCTCTCTGCAGCGTGCCTGTTGACGCGGTCCCGGGCATCTTTGGGAGGGATGTTGTGGCGGAGATCCCTGTGCTGGTTTACTTCTTGGCCGCGTACGCGGTTCTGCTTGCGGCGACCGTCGGCGTCCCGACCACCATCGTCGCGCCGTGAGTCCCCTCGACGGTTGTCGGGGGAGCGGCTGCGGTGACGCCTGCTGGGAGACGGTGAGGCCCGGCTACGATTAGTCTGGTCGGAGGCGGCTTCCGTATAAGAGACGTCCTGGACTCTCTTGAGCAGAGTGGCTGTCTGTCCCATTGCAGCGATCAGGTGTGCTCGGATGCTGGTCCGGACTCCCTGGCATTCGGGGGTATCAGGGAGCCGATCTAGGTTAGCCATGGCGACAGCCACGTTGGCGCTTGGCGTTTTGTAGACTAGCTGGTCCCCGACCATGTCAAAGGCATCGTTGAGATTATTTGGTGGCATTTGTTGTTGCTCGTCTGCGCGTCGTCGGGCGCGATCGGCGTTGCGCTGTTCGCGGAGTTGCCTCTGGTCACCTGTTTCTCCATCAACGACCGGTTCGTCGGCGCTGACATTGAACACAATATCCCCTCGCCGGGGGGGAAATATCGGGAATCGGTTGAAACCCGGAGGGTGTGAAGGAAAATCCAGGTCGTAGTCCTCGTCTTCGGTGTTTATAACCTCGGTGGGGACGGAACCGGTGCTTGAGTTGGTGCTGGAAACCTGGTCGTCCCGTAGTTCTCGGATTGTCACCATGTTGACGTAGTGACGATCGTTCCTTGTCGGTGACCAACCCGCCTTGCTGAAAACGGATTGGGTGTGCTGTGAGTAAACAGAGGCCGAGTTGTTCAGGCCGCAAGGATAATCTTCCTTCTTGAGCTCGACGGATCGTCCTGAGGGTGTTGAGGTTATCGTCAGAGACGTTCCCAGCCGTTCGTGTGTGGCGACACGAGTTGGCCGGCGGGATTTGAAAAAATCCGCTGGAGCAGTTTGGTCGGGCCGACGCAGAACTCCGTCTACTAGTTGGGAAACTTTGGCCGTCTACTAGCTTGGAGTCAGCGCGATCAAGCGCTTGGAGAAGGTCCGAGCTGTCGATCTTCTTTCCCTTGTAGAGCGGGAACGGTGGTCGGGCGCTCGGTGCCGCCACGTGTGTGGTCGGAGACGGCGTGATCTCAGATTGGATCTGGGTCTCTTTCGAAACCGTGGTCGTGAGGCCGCCGCTGCACGTCGTCCACGTGATCTGGCCAACGGTGAACGTGAGGCCTTCAGGCACGGTCGCGGAAGCTGGGATCGTGACCATCTTGTTCGCCGGAAAAGTTGCACGCACACCCCCTACCTGGCGCGCCACTGTCGACGAAAGCTGGTCGGCAGTCTACCTTGGGGTATACCCACGGTAGTAGTTTATCGGTAGACGGTGCGCAAACTACGAACTCGATGGTGACGCAAGACACGGACAAGCTTTTTATCCAGGTTCGGCCGCCGAGTTGGCGTAATACCTACGTCCTGCGTCTGGTTGTATTGATTTGTGTTGAGAGAATATGATGTCCTAGGGGGGTTCCTTGCCTCTCCTTATATAGTCTGAAGGGCAGAGTTACAGATCTGGAAACTAATCCTAGTTGGTTACAATTGTCATAGATAGTTCGATATCAATTCCTATTCTAACCGACGAACTTGGTATGCAAAGTTGCAAACTGTGTTCAGCGACGTTAGGTACTGGCATTAACCGGAAGACTACTCTGGCATTCAGTTGCAGGATGACATGTTAGGCATGAGCACAGTTTCCAACTGTGATCTTTGTAGTATTACAGAGCAATTCGGCTTATCTCTCTGTGTAAGTAAAATCTATGCCTAGAAATTGGTTGTGATGTGCACCATTACAGCCGAAACTGAGCCAACGCAAGCTCTGAAGCCTGGAAGCTGGTTGTAATGAGCACTATTGCAGATAGTGATGGAATACCACCAGACTGATCACAGAGAGCAGCGTCTCCAGCTGACCTTGGCACAAGATTTGCAGCTTTTTTTTAACAGAATTTCCACCTAACTTTCTATGCAATCCAAGAAACAGGCATGGGGGGGCTCACTAGTCGTTATACACCAACAAAAAACACTGACATGCTACCCAAACTTTGTTACTTTCCCATCTCCACAGGTCTGTTTTTAAAAATATAAAGCCTATTAAGTTCTAAATGAAGAGGTGCATCAAATGCTTCCAAAGAGTGTAGCTTATCATCCAGCTCCACAACACCAGAGTTAGGTGCAATGATTTGGAACTTGCTACAACTGATAGTGCACCAAAACTGGAAGGTATGCATCGACACGACACACGACATGAAACTACTGCTAAAGCATTTTGCTTCCTCTATCAATTAATCAGTTATTCAGTTCCTTAAATTCAAGGAGTCAAGGTACAAAAAGGATCGCTAGAACGCACAAATACTGTAAAATTGCCATATCCGCACAATACAGGGCAATGGGAGGAGCAAAGATAAAGGAGCACATGATTTCAGAGAGAACAGATCTATTGCAAATGATAGCAAAAACAACATCAATCTGTTGTCCTAACTATGCATACATAAAGGCTACTTCTCTTTATCAGAAACCTCATTGAAAGACAGGTCAAGGTATTCTGCTAGGCTCAATCCTGATGTTGTTTTAATTTGGCCTTGAGCAGGTGTTTCCTTCCTTTTGCGCAGCGATTCTGGAAGCCAGGACTTGTTGGAGTCATACTCAGCCCTAGGTATGAGTATGTTGCCAACAGCAGGTTGCAAGTCCAACCAAGGGTCATCAAGCATTGACTTGTTGAAGTAACTCCGGCCTTGCCAGCCAGGATGGTTCTGGAAACCGACACCACCCCTCCCCCCTCTCCCCCTTGAACCTGGGTTGCCAAAGTAGTTGGGCTCCCTGCCACGTCCATAAGATGAGTATGGGCCACCTCTTGGTCCATAATTCATTGGGCTACCACCTCGGCCAGGATTCGGGTGCCTGAACCCAAAGTTTGGTGAATTTGAATAAGGACCTCGGCCTCGAGGACCACAATGTGAGCCCCAAGAAGGTGGAGCGCGAGGAGGAGCTCCTTGGTATCCTGACATTGGATCCTGGAACTGCATAGGACTTCGCCATGGACTGTTCCCTGGTGCATCTTGTGGCATCAGGGATGGAGAGTGAACTTGTGATGGTATATGCTGCTGGCGTGGAGGGTAGTTGCTGCCATAGTTCCCTGGTCGAGAGTTAGAAACATTGGTCAGGGTGACATTCTACAGTAGTTATGACATCACAGATGGAACTGAAAAGGAATTGGTAGGTTAAGCATGCAGCAAACAGAAGAACTAAACACGTCTGCCATGCTATAGAGAACAAATAGATGATGGCAATCCTCACATGTTAATAATGGAACCAGACACCCAAAATAGTTTGCATCCGTACTGGACACTAGTACATATAGATAAGTAATGATGAAAGCACTTTGGACTTCAAATCATTAACCTAAAAATTGTACTCTTAAGTTTCTTTAATCAATCATATTCATTAACCAGTTAGAACCTAGCTTGTATGCCAATACTGTAAGGCTGTTTCCTTAACTGTGATATATAATTATCTGTTTCTTGCTGGCATCCTTGTTTCTCTGGTAAACCAAATTCCAGCTACTGAAATGTCATAAGAAACACGTCAAAATCCCTATAGTTTCAATCTTACAAATATCTCTAAACTGGAATACTAGAATATCATTCTCTGTCTTTGTAGAACTAGATACCAGATACCACATCAATTTTATGCCATGCTACCTAACCATCTAATTCCTTGGACAAACAAATTTTACACACACTGATAAGGAAAAGCTCAAAATAAAAAGTTAAAAACTGATCTGATCGTCTTAAACATACAACATCAGCATATTGGAAACTCGAACTGAATAGAAGAATCTACATTGGGCTCAAAGGATGTTCAGATTTAACTGAGAAACATCACAGAGTAGCTTTAGCACAGACACGATCCTTTTTCAATTCAACTGTACCACTCATAGAAAATGAAAATTTAAATCTGAATGCAGATTCATCAAGAAAAAACATGTATCTACCAGCCCAATAGAACACACAGAAGCCAGTGTTTAAAAGGCGACTAGGCGCCCAGGCGAGTGCTGGGTCCACCTAGACGCCTAGGCGACAAGGCGCCATTGTTTCCCAAGCGAGCTGGGTACACCTGGACGCCTAGGCGTCATCTAGGCGACGCCCTTGAAACACTGATAGACACCCTTATGGTGTTAGGCACAAGCTCAGCCACTGCCAACAGAACACATAGGCCGAATAACCAACTATAGAAGAACACCCTTAATGTTAAGTTGCTGTCTAAGAATGTGCAAACCCGAGAAGAATAATGTGGACTGTAAACTGAAAAACTAAGCTTGCCTCTTAAAACACAAACCAGCAATGAGTTGTACTGTATAACCAAGTTCCCAGCAAATCTGCATTATCCTTTTTTTTCTCTCTGCCAATGCCCTATAGGTTGATAACTTGATACTACATACCTGTTTTATACTATACTTGTAGTAGGGAGTGTTTTGTTAAGGTTTAGATTCAATTAAGTATGGAAAAAAATGCAACTATGGCTGCCTATTAGTCCAATACTAGAAATGAGAAAAAAGGGTTTTTTTTTTATTAAGCTTTAGATTCAATCATGAGTATGGAGAGACAGAATTGTGCACCGGATATGCAACCCTAATCCGACAACTGACATTAGTAGGGAGAAGAGAAAAGAAGGGTAGCATAAGCTAGTAGGTGCGTGTAGAGTAGTAGTACGGACCGTAAGCCGGCGGAGGCGGGGCGTAGCAGGCGGGAGGGCTCTTACGCTTGTGGGACCAGGTGGGATTTGTGGCGCCGCCGGAGTAGGAGGAAGTGAAGGCGGCGGCGGGGTTGGTGTAGTAGTCGAACCGTTGGGGCGGGGGCGGGCACACGGATGCGGCCTGGTCCCCCGGGAGTTCAGGGTCCGGGAGGAGGCTCCCCGCGGGCGCCTGGGGAGGATCCCCCGCCGGCGACGCGTTTGCGGCGGAGCGGAGGGCCAGGAGGCGCTCCCGGCGCTGGGAGGAGGACTCCGCTTCGTGCTCGCCGCCGTCCATGTCGGTTCTGGTCGAATCCGGATCCGAAACGCTCCCTCGCTCAGTGTCGCCGAGGTGGCGTGGTCCGCCGTCCGCTGCTGCTGCTGCGGGCGACGCCGCGAATTCGCCCTTGGGAAAGAGCACGAGGTGGAAGAGGGGAGTCTCGAGGACAGGGATGGGCTGATGATGGCCGACTCCAGTCCGAACACAAGATTGGGCAGCCCACTAGCCCCATGTGTACAACATTAATGGTTTTTTTTTGTAATTTTTCTTATTTCACTGTTTGGCGCATAATTTAATTCATGCGATTTATATTTTGTTAATTTTATTTAGCATTCATCAAGGTCTTGCAATTTAAGACGTGTCGACGAAAGCTGGTCGGCAGTCTACCTTGGGGTATACACACGGTAGTAGTTTATCGGTAGACGGTGCGCAAACTACGAACTCGATGGTGACGCAAGACACAGACAAGCTTTTTATCCAGGTTCGGCCGCCGAGTTGGCGTAATACCTACATCATGCATCTGGTTGTATTGATTTGTGTTGAGAGAATATGATGTCCTAGGGGGGTCCCTTGCCTCTCCTTATATAGTCTGAAGGGCAGGGTTACAGATCTGGAAACTAATCCTAGTCGGTTACAATTGCCATGGATAATTTGATATCAATTCCTATTCTAACCGACTAGAATCCTGCTTGATCTCCCCATCTTGTTTCCTTGCGCGAAACTCCAGGTTGTCGGATCAAGCCTTGAACTCGTCTCGTAATGGGCCAAGCTTCCTGGCCGAAGTCTAGCCGTAAGGGTATAGGGGTTTATACCCCCACAGCTAGTCCCCGAGCACCATGTATTGTGATGTAACACGCCGTCTTGAGCTTCTTCGATCAGTGAGACTTGACGTCTTCAATAAGTGGGAAAGTCGCCCAAACAGTTGCAACGGTTCTTTGACCAACTCAAAAGACAGTTGATCAACATTAACATCGAAGAAGCGAGTTGTTCGAAGAATGCATGGTGCTCTAAATTAAAAAAGATTTCTTTCCTGGTGAAGTGTGCCCACTTTACTTTTTTGAAAGGTATTAACATCAAAAAAGCAAGCATATTCACCGCAAGGTGAAGTGTGCCCACTTAGTCCCCGAGCCTGGTAGTAGGTGACGTAGGCACGTGGTGCCAGGGTCAAAATAAAAGTCCTCAAAGAAATTCTGTAACTGAGATGCATCGCCAGATGCATCGTACCGATGTAGTCCCCGAGCTTGCTGGAAGGCGAAGTATGAGCCTTGTAGCAAGGTCTAAAAAATTGAATTTACCAGTCCGTCTGCAATTGAATAAACTAATCGACCAGTCCCCGGGTGTATAATACTATGACGACCAGTCCCCAAGCACCAAGTGCGCTCCTTAGAATTCTGCGTTGCTATACTGTACGACCAGTCCCCGAGCATCGAGTGCTCGGTGGTCGGTGCAGTCTTTGAAGTTCCGAGCTGATAGACTGGGCGACCAGTCCCCGAGCGTCGAGTGCTCGGTGGTCGGTGCAGTCCTTGAAGTTCCGAGCTGATAGACTGGGCGACCAGTCCCCGAGCGTCGAGTGCTCGGTGGTCGGTGCAGTCCTTGAAGTTCCGAGCTGATAGACTGGGCGACCAGTCCCCGAGTGTCGAGTGCTCGGTGGTCGGTGCAGTCCCCGGATTGTTGACTCTCTGGCATATTTGTCTTCTTTTTATTGAAACGATCTTTTCAGTTAAAGTTGACATGACGAGACCTCCTGATGGGTTGTCAGATGGACGCATGAAAAGTTGCGCCTGGCAACTGTACAGCCGCCCTTTGCGTGGTTTGAGAAAAAGGGAACCATCAATTGGTACGAAAACTCCGCCGCATTAATTGTCTATAATCATTATAAACCGAAACGCCGCATCCGCCGCATGACCCGCCCACTTCCCGAGAATACGGCGAAGTGGGAGAGGTGGAGTTGCGGGTTATAAAAGCCTGACAGTTCCGCCTGTACTCCTTACCCTGCCATTGCCCTCAAGCCTTCCATTTTCGCCTCCTTCAATCACCTGCATCTTCGTAACCCAAATCCACTTCTCTCCTCCAATGGCGAAGAGCAACGCCAAGAAGAGGGCTGAACTGATGGCCAAGGAGTGGAAGAAGTCCCGCAGCACCACCAAATCCCTCGGTGACCTCGTCGACATGGGACTCCTGCACAGCTCGGAGCTCGGCGGCTGGAGAGCACCGGAAGGAGAAAGCTTCCCCGACCCTCGTGCCGGTGAGATCGTCGTGTTCGAAGATTTCGTTAAGAGGGGCTTTGGGGTTCCGGTTCATCCTTTTCTCCAAGGTCTTCTTCTGTATTATGAGATCGGGATTTGCAATCTGCACCCGAACTCAATTCTCCTTATTTCCACGTTTATTCATCTGTGCGAGCCCTATGTTGGCATAGAACCGCACTTCGATCTTTTTCGTTACCTTTTCTGCTTGAGGAAGAAGGGAGCAGTTGGAGGCTCCAAGGTTGCAGGTGGAGTGTACCTCAACCTTCGTGATGGAATGAGGAATCACTACCTGCACTGTCCATGGAACACTTCCTTGACCGAATGGTATAGGAAGTGGTTCTACGTCAGGGAGGAACCGGGCAGCTCCACGTTCTGCGACGTGGGGTACATTCCCGAGAAGAGGGTAAGCTGGACCGACCGCCCGGAGTTCGACGGTCAAGTGGCGGATCTGATGAAGCTGATCGACTGGTCGCGCCTGGATGGGCTTGGCGTGGTCGACAACTTCATTTGTCGTCGGGTGATGCCCTGCCAGAAGAGGGTGCACTCGGCGTACGAGTATTCCGGAAGCGTGAACCCGACCAGGATGCGACCGGAGATCTTGGAGAAGGCGGAGGTACAACAGCTGTTGAACGAGCTGTTCAACTTTGCGGACGGAGACTTCATCCGCGGCAGTGAACGGGTGCAAGCCTTCAAGTTAGGCCAACCAGCACCAAAGGTATGTTGCAGAGTATTTTGTTTTAGCATTCGTATATCGTCTGTAGCTGACTCATCTTTGTTGCTTTTGCAGATCGGCGATGTCGACCGATGCACAGTGTATGTATCACTGGCACCGGGGATGGAGAATCCTGCGGGAGAAGACCTGCCAGAAGACGATGCTGCTAGGTGTACTCGTTACACCAGCAGTGAGGAGGAACAAGCCCGCCCCGTCCCGACCACCGAGGAGAGGGTAGCGGGGAAAAGGCCATTGCCGGCAGATCCCTCGCCGACACCGATGTTGCCGGCAGATCTACCGGCGGAGAGCAGCCAAGCGCCGAAGCGTCGTCGGCTTGTGCGGATCGTTGACGACGACGAGAAGGCTGCACCGTCGTTAGTCCGACGGCCTCGGAGCCGCCCAGATAATGCGCCGGCCGCTACTGATCGAGTGGCCAGCGACCCCCATGCACCACAAGTTGTCGAGATGAGGGCGCAGGTGCCGACCGGCCGGGCAAGGAGGAGGTTCACCGCGACCCACCGTCGATCAGACCTGTAAGTGTTCGACTTACGTATTTTGGACTCCTCTTTGCTTTTTTTTTAAATTACACTTTTGTTCCTGTAGTGCGGCGTCAGATGTCGACCCCGGCCAGGCTGCCAGCCAGGGGACGGGCGAGCCTGTCCGTGCTGCTGAAGATACGGTCCTCCAGACCACAGAGCAGCCTACAGCTGCAGCCGCGCCTGGGAGCACCGAGGGGCTCCCGACCGCGGCACCGACTACGACAGGCAGCCCGACCAGGGCTGAAGAGGCTCCCCCAGCTGGCTCCACAGAAGAGGAGGGAGGAGCCCCGACCCCTCCTCCCGCCGGGGAGGGTGAAGTCTCCACACCGCCCCGAGCAGAGGCCGCTTCGACTGCAGGCTCCCCAGGTCTGGTCCGGGGACCAGTAATGCCTGGGACCGCTACCGGGAGCAACGCAGCGCGGGAGGAGGAAGCTCAGGCGGCCTCCGAGGACGAGGTGGAGGAGATTGAGGGTCGTCCCCGTGATGGCCGCCAACACGTGTATGTGTGGCGCCAACGCGGGGATCACTTTATCGGGCATGAAGAGCTCGCCGAGACCGAGGAGGCCGCTAGGGTGGAGCGCGCAGCCAAGCGCCTCGTCGACGAAGTCAAGGTAAGCGACTTTTTGTACTGTTGTACATTCTATGCCTTGTCTTGCATGGTCGTTAAATGTTCGCTTTGTAGGGCGCAATGAAAACGGCAAAGTACCGGAAACGGTGCTTTGACCAGATAGAAGGCGTCGTGGCCGAGAACAAGGCCCTGGCCGCGGAGGTAGACCGGCTGCGGTCGGAAGTCGGGGAGAAGGTGGCCGAGATGAGCGCCCAAGAGGAGCGTCGTCTCGACCTCACTCGTCGCTTGGCCGACCAGTACCGGCAGCGAGAAGGTTAGTCACATGCTCCGAGCAGCTTTGCGTACTTGTGTAGTTTGCTTTACTGACCAGTTTATGATTCTCGCAGACTTGGAGGAGGAGGTGGCGCGCCTCCGACAAGAGAAGGAGCAGCTCAGCCAACAGCTCGCCGGTGCGCTGGAGTCCGGGCGGCGAGCAGAAGAGGAATTGGGTCGAATGAGGATGTAGTTCTTTGATCGTCGAATGAGGCGCTCGTTCTCTGTTTTGTCCTGAAGGCCTGTCCCGTCCGATATGTATTTGATGAACGGGGTATGCCTGTCACGCCCACCAGTTGTCGGAGTGGCGTCGTCTATGAGCATTGCCTCGGTGGGTTGCTTGTCGACCAGGGAGGAGCCTACGCTCGGCTCGTGGATGTCCTAGACGAAAATACCCCGCGGGATCTGGGCCCGAGATGAGCCTAACTTCGACAACGCATCTGCTGCTTGGTTCTTATCCCGGACCACGTGGATGTACTCTATGCCGTAGAAGTTGGTTTCCCATTTGCGAATTTCTTTGCAGTAGAGATCCATCTTCTCGTGGGTTGCGTCCCACTCCTTGTTGAGCTGGTTGATGACCAAAGCGGAGTCGCCATAAACATAGAGGCGCTTGACTCCCAGCTCAACGGCTAGTCTTATGCCATGCAAGCATGCTTCGTATTCGGCGACGTTGTTTGACGCCGGAAAAAGGATCCGAAGGACGTAACGCAGTTTGTCCTTGTTGGGTGATACGAACAGTATCCCAGCGCCGGCACCGTTGATGTTCAAGGACCCGTCAAAGAACATTGACCAGTGGTCTGAGACATCGGGAACGGAAGGCTCGTTGAGATCCGTCCATTCAGCAATGAAATCGACCAGGGCCTGAGACTTGACAGTGGTGCGACTCTGGAACTCCAGGGAAAATGGACATAATTCCATTGCCCATTTCACGATTCTGCCATTGGCGTCTTTATTGCACAGGATGTCCCCGAGAGGGAAACTGGTTGTCACCAGGACTCGATGGCCGTCGAAGTAGTGCTTCAACTTTCTTGACGTTATTAGAATGGCGTATATGAGCTTCTGTATTTGTGGATACCTGGCCTTGGACTCGTTTAAGACTTCACTTATGAAGTAAACTGGTCTCTGGACCTTGTAAGCATGACCTGGTTCACCTCGCTCGACCACTATTGCCGTGGAAACAACCCTGTCGGTTGCAGCAATGTAAAGGAGTAGGTCTTCATTGGGCTGAGGCGCTGTAAGGACAGGTGGTGAAGTGAGGAAGGTCTTAAGCTGGTTGAATGCGGTGTCGGCTTCTTCTGTCCAAGAAAATTTTTCCGACGCTTTTAATAGTTTGAAGAAAGGGAGGCCTTTTTCTCCTAGCCTTGAGATGAAGCGACTGAGGGCGGCCATACATCCGGTTAGCTTTTGGATATCCTTTACGTTCTTCGGTGGTCGCATGTCGAGTACCGCCTTTACTTTTGAAGGGTTTGGTCGTATGCCGTCGCGGCTGACAACGTTGCCGAGCAATAGACCGGAAGGAACGCCGAAAATGCATTTCTTGGGGTTGAGCTTCCACTTGTACCTATTGAGTGCCTTGAAAGTTCGGTCTAAGTTGTCGATTAGGGTGCTCGCGTCCCTTGTTTTTACAACCACGTCGTCCACATAGGCCTCGACGAGGTCATCACGAATCTCGTCGTGGAGGCATTGCTGGATGGCCCTTTGATAAGTGGCTCCGGCGTTTTTGAGTCCGAAAGACATTGTCGTGTAGCAGTATGCGCCAAAAGGTGTGATAAAAGACGTTTTGATCTGATCTTCTTCCTTTAGCGAAATCTAGTGATAACCAGAGTAGCAGTCTAGAAAGGAGAGGAGTTTGCATCCGGCCGTTGAGTTGACCACCTCGTCGATGCGAGGGAGACCAAAAGGATCTTTAGGACAGTGTTTATTGAGATCAGTGTAATCAACGCACATTCTCCATTCATTATTCTTTTTGCGTACAAGAACCGGATTGGCGAGCCAATCGGGGTGATACACTTCTTTTATGAATCCGGCTGCTAGAAGCCGTGTGATTTCTGTCCTAATAGCCTCCTTTTTGTCACGAGCGAACCGTCGCAGCTTTTGCTTGATTGGTCTTGCGGTCTTCGAGACATTTAAGGAGTGCTCAATCAGGTTTCGTGGGACGCCGGGCATGTCTGCGGGTTTCCATGCGAAAACGCTTACGTTGTCCCTTAGAAACCTGACGAGCGCGTCTTCCTATTTTGGATCGAGGTTGGCCCCGATGAGGGCCGTCTTCTCGGGGCTGCCATCGACCAGTTGTACTTCTTTGTGCTCCTTGGATTTTGAGTTCTTTCTGGCTGTCTCCTGCTCAGGTAATCGGAGCTGGTCGGGAAGCAGCTGCGCGGCTTGAGTTGCTGTTTCTGCCATGCGGATTGAGAGGTCGATTGCTTCGGTGATCTTGAAGCTCTCCTCTTCGCAGGTATACGCAGTGTAAACATTGCCTCTGACGGTTAGGACGCCCTTCTCCGTAGGCATCTTAAGGACCAGGTATGAGTAGTGCGGGACTGCCATGAACTTTGTCAGCGATGGTCGGCCCAGTATAGCGTGATAGGTGCCGTCGAAATCGGCGACCACGAAGTTGATGAACTCCGTCCGGAAGTGGTCGGGTGTGCCGAATTGGACAGGCAATGTTATCTGTCCGAGAGGCACTGAACTTTGACCCGGCAAAACCCCCCAGAATTGGGCGTCGTAAGGTTTTAGTTGTGCAGGAGATATCTTGAGGGCGGGCAGGCTGTTGCGAAAGAGGATGTCAATGGAGCTTCCCCCGTCCACGAGCACGCGCTCGAATCTGATGCTGTTGATGCAAGGGTCCAGAATCAGGGGGAAACGACCCGGCTCTGGGATAGCGGCCCACTGGTCCTTCCTGCTGAACGAGATCTCTCTGTGGGACCACGGGGGGAATTTTGGGTCTGCGATCAGCCCGTCCGTGCTGTCTATGTTGAGGCAAGCTCTCTTTAACAGCTTTCTTTCTCGCTTAGATTCAATGGAGACCTTGCCCCCGAAAATGGAGTGGACCACGTCGGTGGGGCTGACGTACTGGTGTCGGGGGTCCCTATCTTGGTCCTCGTCCTCATCTTCGTGGTCGTGCCCGTCTCGCTTGTTGTTTTTCTTGGCGGAGTCGTCTTGGGCGGCCCGCCGTGTATAGATGCTTTTGAGGACACGGCACTCTTCCATGGTATGATTAGACTTTGGGTGCAGTTGGCATGGTCCCTTCAACGTTTTGTTGTAGTCTTCTTGGTAGTCCCGTCGTCCGTTGGGACGCTTGACCGTGTTTACTTCGTGATCGTAGTCGCGAGGGCGCTTTCCTCTGAAATCGTCGCGGTTGTCGCGCCGCCGATCCCAACCCTCTCGGTGATCGCGGTTGTCGGAGCGGCGGTGGCTTCTGCTGTCGTAGCGACCACGACCATCATCTCGCCGGGGAGGCTGGTCGGGACCTCTCGCATCGTCTCGGATTAGTTTTTCTGCGTCGTCGGCATCGGCGTAATTTTTTGCCGTGGCGAGGAGCTCTGCTACCGTTGTTGGACGTTTACGCAGCAGCTTGTTCCTCAGCGCTTCGTGGAAACGCAGGCCCTTGATGAAGGTTGAGATGGCCTCGTCGTGGGAAATCTTCGGGATTTTGAGGCGCATATCCGAGAATCGTCGGATGTAATCGCGCAGGGGTTCGTTCTTCCTGTCCCTTATCCTTTCGAGGTCATACTTGTCGTCGGATGTGCTCGCATGTGGCGATGAAGTTGTCGATGAAAGCTTGGCGTAGCTCTTCCCAAGAGTCGAAGGAGTCCTCGGGCAAGCCAAGAAGCCACTGATGACCAGCCTGGTCGAGGACTACGGGGAAGTAGTTAGCCATGACGTGCTCATCCCCTGCCGCTGATCGGACGGCGATTTCATAGAGGGTGATCCAGTTCTCTGGATTTTCCTTGCCGTCGTATTT
The DNA here is from genome assembly GCF_000003195.3 of Sorghum bicolor. Classification (NCBI taxonomy): domain Eukaryota; kingdom Viridiplantae; phylum Streptophyta; class Magnoliopsida; order Poales; family Poaceae; genus Sorghum; species Sorghum bicolor. The sequence continues at coordinate 421,242 of NC_012875.2, read as the reverse complement.
TTTAAGTTTTTCGAGCTTGAAATTGCGGGGCCACACGACCTGGCGGAGGTGTGAGGAGAATTGTCTTAGGCCCGGAGGACCGTGCGTTGCATCGTACTCGATGCGGCGCAGGTTTTCGTGGACTGCTCTCTCTGCGGCGCGCCTGTTGATGCGGTCCCGGGCATCTTTGGGAGGGATGTCGTGGCGGAGATCCCTGTGCTGGTTTACTTCTTGGCCGCGTACGCGGTTCTGCTTGCGGCGACCGTCGGCGTCCCGACCACCATCGTCGCGCCGTGAGTCCCATCGACGGTTGTCGGGGGAGCGGCTGCGGTGACGCCTGCTGGGAGGCGGTGAGGCCCGGCTACTATTAGTCTGGTCAGAGGCGGCTTCCGTATAAGAGACGTCCTGGACTCTCTTGAGCAGAGTGGCTGTCTGTCCCATTGCAGCGATCAGGTGTGCTCGGATGCTGGTCCGGACTCCCTGGCATTCGGGGGTATCAGGAAGCCGATCTAGGTTAGCCATGGCGACAGCCACGTTGGCGCTTGGCGTTTTGTAGACTGGCTGGTCCCCGACCATGTCAAAGGCATCGTTGAGATTATTTGGTGGCATTTGTTGTTGCTCGTCTGCGCGTCGTCGGGCGCGATCGGCGTTGCGCTGTTCGCGGAGTTGCCTCTGGTCATCTGTTTCTCCATCAACGACCGGTTCGTCGGCGCTGACATTGAACACAATATCCCCTCGCCGGGGGGGAAATATCGGGAATCGGTTGAAACCCGGAGGGTGTGAAGGAAAATCCAGGTCGTAGTCCTCGTCTTCGGTGTTTATAACCTCGGTGGGGACGGAACCGGTGCTTGAGTTGGTGCTGGAAACCTGGCCGTCCCGTAGTTCTCGGATTGTCACCATGTTGACGTAGTGACGATCGTTCCTTGTCGGCGACCAACCCGCCTTGCTGAAAAAGGATTGGGTGTGCTGTGAGTAAACAGAGGCCGAGTTGTTCAGGCTGCAAGGATAATCTTCCTTCTTGAGCTCGACGGATCGTCCTGAGGGTGTTGAGGTTATCGTCAGAGACGTTCCCAGCCGTTCGTGTGTGGCGACACGAGTTGGCCGGCGGGATTTGAAAAAATCCGCTGGAGCAGCTTGGTCGGGCCGACGCAGAACTCCGTCTACTAGTTGGGAAACTTCGAGTAGCTTGGAGTCAGCGCGATCAAGCGCTTGGAGAAGGTCCGAGCTGTCGATCTTCTTTCCCTTGTAGAGCGGGAGCGGTGGTCGGGCGCTCGGTGCGGCCACGTGTGTGGTCGGAGACGGCATGATCTCAGATTGGATCTGGGTCTCTTTCGAAACCGTGGTCGTGAGGCCGCCGCTGCACGTCGTCCACGTGATCTGGCCAACGGTGAACGTGAGGCCTTTAGGCATGGTCGCGGAAGCTGGGATCGTGACCATCTTGTTCGCCGAAAAAGTTGCACGCACACCCCCTACCTGGCGCGCCACTGTCGACGAAAGCTGGTCGGCAGTCTACCTTGGGGTATACCCACGGTAGTAGTTTATCGGTAGACGGTGCGCAAACTACGAACTCGATGGTGACGCAAGACACAAACAAGCTTTTTATCCAGGTTCGGCCGCCGAGTTGGCGTAATACCTACGTCCTGCGTCTGGTTGTATTGATTTGTGTTGAGAGAATATGATGTCCTAGGGGGGTCCCTTGCCTCTCCTTATATAGTCTGAATGGCAGGGTTACAGATCTGGAAACTAATCCTAGTCGGTTACAATTGCCATGGATAATTTGATATCAATTCCTATTCTAACCGACTAGAATCCTGCTTGATCTCCCCATCTTGTTTCCTTGCGCGAAACTCCAGGTTGTCGGATCAAGCCTTGAACTCGTCTCGTAATGGGCCAAGCTTCCTGGCCGAAGTCTAGCCGTAAGGGTATAGGGGTTTATACCCCCACAAGACGCTTATACTTTTACCACTGTGTGAATAAAAAATTAATTTAAGACGTTTATACTTTTACTAGCAGGTATTCTCTCCGTCCATAAAAGAATGCATTTCATATTTCAAAGACTCAAAGAGTTTAAACTTGGACTAAACCTCCAATAAACATTAATAAAAATAATGGGATTAAGTTACAAGGAGGTGCTTTACTTACTACAACTTCTGCTACTGTTGAGTTATGTGATAATCCAGATACACCATGTTATACTATGTTTTGTCAACCTATTATATCTTGTGCATTGCCTACTGTCGCTAACCTTTTGTAGGAGTTCGTTGATGGGGAAGAGTCGATGACGACTCTAATTCTAGAAGAAGGGGATGATGAGGACATCGCCAAGATGGAGTCGAGAACGACTCCAATTCAAGAAGAGGAGGATTATGAGGATATCACCACGTTGGACACGCCTACACCATTATTTTTTCCAAGTTGCAATTTATCTCCAACTCAGTTGCCACATCACGCTCGGATTTAGCAGACACGTCGTCAATGTTTCGATTATAACTTCTTCATACGACATCGAAACAGGGTGATCTTAGACTCGTGGGAAACGGGACGACGACATCGTCGTTTTGGATCTGGTCCCAGCTCCAGATCGGTCGTGGATTATTCTGTGTGACCATGGTAAGGTGTTGCATCATCTATTTTGGACCAACTTGGTCACGTATCGAGTTCGGGCCTTAAGCCTAAGTTGTGGGCGCCTCCCTCTGGTCGCCTCCGACTCCAGGACACCTCTCTTTATTATTCCACGCAGCCGCCGCTCTTAGACTTAGGTTTTGATTAGAGTTTAGTATTCCATCGAGAAACTGAATCGTTCATTATAACTGTGGTGACAAATCCTTTTACAGTGATCCAGGGCCCCCGTTCTTGATCTCCTCCACTGTGTCGATTAATCCTTTGGAACCGAGTTCTTGAACCCTCTTTGATATTCGCGTCAACTCATATTTGCAATTTTTAGATTGCGTGTTTATACTTTCTTGCTTGTGTTCTTCGATTCGCTTGCAGGAACAACCTTCTTGGCGAGGTCAATCAAGTTGTGCTTGGTTGATAACCAACGGAGCAGTGGTATAACAGTTACAGGATTTGAATCGTGTTTGATTTGAAGCCCGATCGCCAACATTGAGATCTCCACAAATCGAACTTACTGGTTACCTCTCGAAAGATCGGGTCTGGTCCTCATCACATGCTTCTTGGTGGTACCGCGCCAACTCGGTTGCACTTAATAGCCGCTGCAGGGCAAGAGGGGCACACACCTATCACCTGATCATACTTGTTCATTTTGCTGAAATTTTGACTTATGCTGATGTTGAAAAGTCCTATTCGCTATTTTGCTGTGAGAGAAAAACATTGTACATTTGTTGAAAAGTATGTTGATCAGGGCTTAGATCAAACTTGTACAAGTTGACCTTAGCCACCTTCCCTCACATGTGTGTCACACCACAAGCTCCATAGAACCCTAACCCATCAGTGACTGTACTTGAGCTACGAGCACCGCCTCAGCATCTCTGCGCCGGTACCCCTAATGCAATCCTCCCCTCTTCATAGACATCCCACAACGACTAGATGGATGGTTGCTCAAACCAACTTCTAAAGACCGTATCTCCTCCCACGTGCTCACTGGTAGGCTGTTCAAGGGAGGAGACTAGAAGATAGAGAAGAGAATTTTGGTTGAACTTTTTCTCATTTTTCTAGAGCAAAATCTAATTGTTGGTGCCTCAAAATATTTGTGAAATGCATAGAAAGCAGAAAGAGAGTCAAGAGAGCTACTATAAAGCCATAGTAAGCTTAAAAAAGTTGTTGGTTTGTAGTACTCATTTTGAGTGCATGGAGCCAAGATATATTGCCCAGCAGCCAGGCCTCAATCCAAACAAACCCTTACTAGTATATAAATGTATTATATAGCCGCTTATTGTACTAGATTAAAAAATAAGCACTGACGTGAAATTGTTAGGGAATTGGTTTAACCCGCTGTCGACATCTGTACATACAATGTGACGTGCTGTCCTTTTTATTTCGTTAGCTAAGATGTTGCTCACTTGTTTCGAGTCCTTTTTGATAGTTTTTTTGATTGGTGCCACTATAATTCCCAGAGTTTTAACAAATATCATTATTATTCACCTATTCTGAAGAGAACCATTACAAGTCTTCCTCTTTTTGAAAAATGTCATGCTATACATTTTGGAAGGCCTTGGGCCCAGCTACAGGCATACATGGCGTCATGTATTTTTGTATACACAAAACTGCTCTTTCACCTTCCTCTCTTTATGTGAATGACAAATGGGTCCTACTAGTCATCTCCTTCCAACTCCATCTTCTCGACGACAACTTCATCCCCAATCCCGACTCCTCGATGCTCGACATTAGCTTTTCGTTGGTCTTCTTCCCTACAACGCAGTGCAGTCCCCGCACGCTCGCCATATTAGGTCCCTCATCCGGCACTGCCACAACAACAGCCTGTTGCACGTGCTCGCCAGCGATGGCGTGGTCGCATTCTTATACGGCGCTCACCACAACAGCAATCGTACGCGAGCCTGGCGGCAGCGCGGCAGCTCGCTACAAGTGCTCGCCGGCGATGGCACGATCGCATCCTCGTATGGCGCTCGCCACAACAGCAGACGCGCGTGAGCCTGGCTCTGGCGGCAGCCTGCTACAAGTGCTCGCAGGCGATGGCGCGGCCGCATCCTCGTATGGCGCTCTCCACAATAGCAGACGAGCGCGAGCCTGGCGGTGGCGCGACAGCCTGATGTGAGTGCTCCGCGGGCGTTGGCGCGGTCGCATCCTCATCTACGCTCACCACAGCAACCCTGTCGACGAAAGCTAGTCGGCAGTCTACCTTAGGGTATACCCACGGTAGTAATTTATCGGTAGACAGGTGCGCAAGTTACGAACTCGACGGTGACGCAAGACACAAACAAGGTTTTTATCCAGGTTCGGCCGCCGTGTGGGCGTAATACCTACGTCCTGCGTCTGATTGTATTGCTGTGGACTGTGTTGAGTTGAGATGATCTGTCCTCTAGGGACCCCTACCCCTCCTTATATACTGTGAAGAGACAGAGTTACAAGCAAAGTATTCTATTTGGTACAATATCTTGTATCCTTGTGGTGTACGCCGACCAACGTCATGCGCCGCCCGTCTTCATCTTGTGGGCCGAGTCACCTCTGATGGTGCGACCCATGTCAACCAATAAGGGTATAGGGGTTTATACCCCCACAAACCCCCCATGTGCGGGAGCCTCGCTAGCAATGACCTCCTTGGATGCGCCTCGCCGTCGGCTATGGCCTGCGCTGGTGCTAGCAACGTGCACGTGGGATCCACCGCCGCTAGGGCCATGTCCTTCGGCTAGCTCTGCCTACGCCTCTCCTTCGTCGTAGGGACAAAGGAGGATCCCGACAGGAAGCTCCTTCCTCTCTGGCCACAAACTGCAATCGAGAATGCGACCACGAAGGTCGAGCAAGAGCAGTGCTCGCCTAGTACATCTTGGTGGTGGTAGGAGCAAATGCGGCCGTGGTAACAGAGGAGGAGTAGGCAGGGTCTTTGGCGAGTACGGAGGTAAGGCCGAGCAGGCGAAGTTGTGTTGCGTCCGGTCAGTGAAAGGTCCTAATATGGCTAGAGGGGGGTGAATAGCCTATTTAAAAAAATCTACAAACTCACTAGAGCAAGAGGTTAGTGTAACATCCCTGATGTTACGGTTACTAAAAACGGATCATGTCATCATAAGCATTGTAAAGCATAAATGTTAAAGCACATTAGTATGCATCAACTTAAAAATAAGTTTACTTTGATTACTTGAGCTTAGGGAAGTAGAGTGTGTTTTTGTGGTGTGTTGTTGCTTGTGTGGTTGCTAAAACCCTAGGGTGGGAGTTTTCCGAAGAGCTAAGGGGGGAAAACCCTGATTTTTGAACCCTAGAACTGCCCCTTTTGTGTAATTTAAAAACTAAGCAAAATTTGAGGTTGAGTTCAAAAGCAAAGTTGTAGATCTTGGCAAGATGTACAACTTTGGTGTTTTGAGTTTTTGAAGTCTCAATACAAAATTCAAAGTAATTTTGAAAATACAGATTTCCAGAAAGTGTCCCCTTTTCCAACTTAAACCCCCAATTCAAAATCCATTTGGAATTTTGAAAAGTGGTCAACATGAAAGTTGTAGAGCACAAAAAGTTGAGCAACTTTCATGTTGGGAGTTTTTCAAGTTGTTATACAAAATCAAAAGTAATTTTGGAAATTCTGTTTTGCCCCAATTCAAAAATTTGGAATTTCTTTGATTTGAGTTTGATTTTCAAACTGTTTGGCCAAATTCACCCTGTTACACTCAAAATCAGCTCTGGTCACCAAAACATGTTTTGTAGCTTATGAAATTGTGCACAACTTTTGTTTTGGACGAATTTTGTGCTCAGTTCAAATTTTGGGCGAATTTCACAAAAAGATAAACTGAGTGGATGAGGCCGGCTACAGTGATCGGACAGGGGGGGTGCTCTGCCGCCGGGGCAGAGCCGCCTCCGCGCGCGACGCCACGCAGCTGGCCACGCAGCTGCTTGCTGCTGTGCTCCGTGTGGACGTTCTCATCCGCATCGCAGGCGCCGTCGTGTGGTTAAAGCCTCGGTCGGCCGGGACATTCTTTTCTTTTCCTTGAACTTCCTCGCCGACGAGCTCCCTGCGCCTCTCCAATTCGCCTCGCTCGCTGCCGTTCCAAGCCACCTGAGCACCCCAGCAGCTCCGCCGTGAGCCCCGCCACCGATTGCACCCCCAAACACACGCTCTACCCTACCGTAGCTCCAACCCGAGCCGTTTCCTTCCACAACTCCGGCCGAGCGCCGCCGCGAGCACGCCACCGTGGCCAGCTTCACTCCGCGCCTCTTCGCTGCTGATTCTTGCTTCGTTGAAGTCACGGTGAGCTACCGATGCTCTTACGCCGCCTACCTTGCGCTCTACTCGCCTGGAACGACCGGTGTGTGCCCGGCCGAGGCGGCCACCCGCCATGCCCGTGGCCGCAGGGGCTAGGATGGGGGAGAGCGAGTGTAAAGAGGGTCTGCAGGTGCGCAAGGGACCGGGGAAGCCAGCGCGCCTCACTGCGGAAGTCGGGAGCTCACCGGCGTTGAGCCTGAGCTCGCCGGAGTCGTGGCGGGAGGTAGACGACGTTCCTGACGGGCGGGTCCCGTCCGTCAGTGTCCGCATGAGAGAGGAGGGGGAGGCCGCAGCGCGCGCGGTCCGCGCGGGAGGACTCGCGGGCCGTCTTGGGCCGAGTCCGAGCAGGCCGCCAGCACTGCACAGTGCACTTTTTCTTTTTCTTTTTTGTTTAAAAATGTTTGATATTTGAATTTACATATTGAATTGTGTAGTGGTCCAAAAATAGTGAAACTTTTTGGATAGGTTCCAGGAAAGGTATAGGGCCTAGGAAAAATATTAGAATTTATTTCTCTGATTGTTTGCATGTCTATAAAAATTGATTCCTTAATTAGTGAATAAAACTTCTAGGAATTTTAGTAATTTATTAGGAGGTCCAAAAATCACCAAAAATTGTGGAGAGCCTCTGAGTGGTATTCCCTGGCTCCACACAAAATTTGGTGACATTTGGATATTGTTAGATTAGAATACTAATAAACCCTTATTTAGTACTTAAATAATAATTCCAAAATAATTAAATAGTGATTATTTAAATCCTCATGATTAGGGTTGAGTGATTTTGGGATTATGTGATGACCTGAGGTCATTGACCCTAATGACCTCTGGCAATTAATTATTGTTTAGCCCTAATGCTTAATTACTGTCATTAGTAATTAATTAAGAGTTAATTAAGGTAAATATGATTAATAATTAATTAATTCAGGATAATTAGGAATTAAAAGGAGTTTTAATTTACTGATGCAACCTCTTGGGTAAAAACAATAGGTTGTTAAACAACTTTAATTATTATTTACTCTGTGTTGCACCGAGAAGGCAAGTTGTACTCGACTTGGTCCTTCTTGCATATTTGCCGTACGCATATCATAAGCATTCATCATTTTACGTATAGTGTCCGTGACCGAAGGGGCGCCCGTTGAACCGAACCCCGAGGTCGGTGCTCCGTTCGAGGAAGTCGGATCCGAGACTTGGGAAGTCTCCGAGGGTCCCTCTCTGCCCTGCAACCAAGGCAAGCCCCGGATGCATTAACCCCTCCTTGGGTGTTTTAAATCTTTTATCACTTATGAATTGAAAATGCTGCATTAGGTAGTTGAGAATTGGGTTAACCTACTTGCTGCATTTACTACCTTGATATCTGTTATCCTGTCCTTGATACCTGTTTTATTTTAAAACTGCGTAGCGATGCTTAGCCCTGCTACTAGATAGGTTTTTAAACAAGAAAGTTTGAAGGGTTGTTGTGGGATACACTTATGGTCGATGATATTTCAACTTGAGACCGGTCGGTGGACTTGCTTTAAGAATGGAGTCTTAAAGTAGTGTCTCCAACTGTGTCGGTTAAGGACCGGTCCGTTGATGGCCTGCTGGGTTGAGAATTTATAGTACTAGCCACTTGCCCTCGGTAAGCCCGATCTTGTAATCCCTCGACGCGAACAGCTACTCGCGCACTGGGAGTGGAAAGATGGCGAGAGTAACGTGTGCCCACCTTACGGGTCTGAGATGACCGGAAAACATCTAGATCGGCTGTAGGATGGTGGAGTACTGTGCTCTCGGGTGCCGCGAACCTGGTCAAATTTGGGGAGAGCTTGATTCGGGTTGATATATGCAAGATTTGGTTCTACATATGTCGGGTGGTTAGGAACTCCAGCTGGATTGCTAAGCGATTCGAATCGTCGTTGCTCCCCGATTGGGAGACTCAATTCCTTCGACCCTCATCGTAGCTAAATATGCAACTAAGTGATATAGTGAGAAAGGGGAAAATGTCTCATGAGGTTCGGATCCCAATTCCCGGACTCATAGCGACATGAAGCTATGGCCATCAATAAATAATACTTAATGATAGGACTAGGAACTCACGGATTCGTCTGTGGGATACAACCAGTTAGACGATCCTCGAATTCCTCTGCCTCTGCGAGGGAGGAGTTCAGGGTAAAACTTGAAAATAAGGATGCACTACTAGTAAGCTTTTACGCAAAACACTTTGGCTCCTTGCTCAGCCACCCCTTGTCTACCCTAAGCCTGCATCCCTAAATTCTCCTCTTTTCCCGTCGGATAAGTCTTGTTGAGTACTCCCGTACTCAGGGTTTCAATACCCCTGTTGCAGGTGAAGCTCAGGAGCCGACTTGTTTCGGACCCTGTTGTGTGACCGTCGTCGAGGTTGACGACGAAGAAGAGTGAGCGTGACCCATGGGCAGGGTCTGTAAATTTGTTGTGTCTCTACTAAAGTTTAAGTTGCTCCGCTGGACCAGGCTTGTAATAACACTCTACTATTTGGAAGAACTCCTTTTGTAAATTAAGATATGTAATACTTCCGCTGTTTCACTCTGAAATACTATTTTGGTCTTGTGTCGTTGAGTTACTGCTTTATCTTCGCAACGAATGATCCTGGTGTTAAGGTGGCCACTTGCTACCCTGTAAGGGCGAGAAGAAACAGTTCTCGTTGTTTGACCATTATCAGTGGTCAGGACGAGCCAGCTTGGTACGCCACAGGTAGCAGTGGTATGAGCGCCCAGCAATGCTCATCGGACTTCTAAAGTGGGAGGACTCCCGGCATCACCGTCAGAGGTCCTTAGGACAATGGCAGGTGTCGGTGGGGCCCAAACACTTAGGAGGTTCTGCCACAGCTGGTATCGGAGCATTCGTTGCTAAGATGACTGCTGAACCTTTTGAAAAACTTCAAAAATTCGTTTGAAACTAATACTATGAACCTGCCTATTTTGAGTCCAAGTGCTTAGTCTTAACCTACCCCTGTCTATAGGCTTTCTTAGAATTTTTGAAGTGGGTTGGAAGAGCAACCTAAAGTATTGCCCTATGTTGTGAAAGCTAAAGTAATATCGTTACGAATTATTAGTAGGAATCGTAAGTTCGTGCATGCATCATAATGTATTAACTGATTAAGTTCCTTCCTCCTTGTTTGGGTTGGGTGAATAGAATCAATCCTATTCTTGCTAACCTTTAAGGTCTCTCTTACTAATCTAAACTTACCCTCTACAGGATGGCTCGTCAGAAGCAGACCCCGCGTAAGCGGACAGGTCCAAAAGGAGTTCCCCGACATCAGCTAGCTCCACGCAGTGATCAAGCCAGTAGTAGCCGCACATCGCCTCAGCAGGAGGTGGACAGGCTGTCCGCCGAGTTGACTGAGGTGATGAGAGAGAGAATGTACAATGTTATGGAGATTGGCAAACTCAAAGCTCAACTGGCCAAAGAAAAACAAGCTACAGAAAATTGTGAAGCTATGTTGTCCCGGATGGTGGAGGAGCGAAATGCAGCCGTTGCTCGAGAGGAAGAAGCTAGGAGCACCCATAGGCATGAGCTAACTAGGATGAACGCAAAGTTGGGCAAGGCAAAGTATCTCAAGGATTTGTATGTGAAGATGGCGGCCACGGTCACCGCACAACGGGATGTCGCGTGGCAACGAGAGGACCAGCTCCAGCTGGAGAAACTGGAGCTGGCATATCACTTAGATACAGTCAATGACATGGCTATGCAATATCGTGATATTGCATTTGATCTGTATCATCAACTCCACCCACCTCCCGGCGAAGGAGAAATGGATACGGATGGCGAGTTGGCAGATGATGGAGAACCCGATCCCGGCCTCAGTGGTGAAGAGGAGTCCGACCCCGATGATCACAACCCAGGGGGTAATCAAGATGATGGCAACAACGACTCGGGCTACAGCTCTGGCCACACCGATTAGTTCGGTGAAACCGAGGGCAACGTCGTTGTAGGGGTCTTAGCTTGCTGTAGTGGGGTTCGGGTTTGTAATATAAGTTTTCTTTTGGTTTGAGAAGTTGGACTTGTTTACTCTTGGTGTGTATCTAACTAATGTTCAATACGTGAATGTAAGATATGTTCTGTGTTATGAATTCTACGTGGTAACAGGTATCTACGATTCTTGTAACAGATGCCGATGCGTACTCGCGGATCCGATGGAGCTGGGACATCCCAGGGAGGGGATGATATCCCCAACCCTCCACCTGCTCCACCTTCTTTGGCTGACGCCATTGCTGTCCTGCTAAGTGCCACAACTGACAATGCTCGCTTGCTGCGCGAGCTAGCACAGCGTCAAACACACCCTGCTTCACACTCTAGGGCACCGCGCAACGGGGATGGAGAGGCTCGGTATGTAGATTTCACCGAGACCAGGCCCCCGGTGTTCACTAAGGCCGATGAGCCTTTAGAAGCGGATGACTGGCTCCGAACTATGGAGCATAAGTTCAGTTTAATTCAGTGTTCAGAAACTCAGAAACCCTTATTTGCAGCCCAGCAGCTTCGGGGAGCTGCAGGTGCTTGGTGGGAGAACTTCTTAGCTATTCAAGCTCCCGGACACCAAGTTACCTGGACCGAGTTTAGGGACGCATTTCGCGCCCACTATATCCCCGAAGGGCTCATGGCCATGAAGGCCGAAGAGTTTCTCGCCTTGCAGCAAGGCGACAAAAGTGTTATGGAATACGTGGCAAGGTTTAATCATCTTTCTCAATATGCCACGGATCATGTGAACACTGACAGAAAGAGGAAAGCCTGTTTCATGCGTGGTCTAAATACTAAACTTCAGACCATGATGACCACATGCCAAAATGCTACTTTCTATGAGGCGGTAAATATTGCTATCGCCTCAGAGGAAAAGAATAGGAAACATAAGGAAGCTAAGAAGAAGGCTGCTTCCTCTTCTTTCTCTGGTCGCGGTCAAAAGCGCCAGAGGGTCATTTATCATCCACAAGGCCACGGACGTTTCCAAACGCCGATACCTTATCGTGGTCCTTTCTCCCCTCCACAGTACAGACCTGGGCAGCAGGTATATTCTCGACCTACTGCCATCGCTTTTGCACCACGCCAGCCGAACGCCCCGGGTGTTCGCCCTACTGCTCCGCCCAGCCACAATTACCCTTGCTTTAATTGTGGTAAACCTGGGCATTTCTCTAAAGAGTGCCCTTTTCCTCGTCAAACCAACCCTACCTTTCCCAGGCCACCTATGGGCCAACCCCGGCCGAGTCAGTTCAGGACTGGGGCTCAAAAAGGGCAACAGGTACAGAAAGGTAGACCGGTAAAGAAGACAGGGCAAGTCTTCCATACTGAAGTGGAGACGATTCCAGAGGGTGAACCAGTGATGATGGGTACGTTTCCTGTTGCGAAGCATCCTGCTTTAATGCTCTTTGATTCTGGTGCATCCCATACATTTATCAATCGCACCTTTGTGTTAAAGCATGGCATACCCATTGGGGAAACACAAGATCATTTTTATATACAGTCGCCAGGAGGACGGCTGATGTCTAAAGAAATGGTTCACCAAGTACCCATCGAATTTGGTGGGCACAATTTTCCTACTAGTATGATTGTTCTTAAGGACCAAGAAATTGATGTTATCTTAGGCATGAACTGGATGGCGCAACGAGGGGTTGTGCTAGACACTTTGCACCGAACCATTAAAATCCCATTGCCCAATGAGAATTCTTACTTGCTAATCCAATTAGTTACTCCCAAACGGACAATTGGGCAAGTTCATGCCGCTAATGTGTCTGAAGTTAAAGATATCCCGGTAGTTCGAGATTTCCCGGATGTATTTCCTGAGGACTTACCAGGTCTGCCTCCGGACCGGGATGTACAATTCAGTATAGAATTGAAACCAGGGACGGCCCCAATATCTCGAAGGGCCTACAGAATGGCACCAAAAGAGCTGGCCGAATTAAAAACCCAATTACAAGAGTTGCTGCAGAAGGGTTTTATTCAGCCCAGTTCTTCTCCATGGGGTTGCCCAGCCTTGTTCGTGAAAAAGAAAGATCACACGTTAAGGCTGTGTGTCGATTATCGTCCCCTAAATGAGGTGACGATTAAGAACAAGTACCCATTGCCCCGCATTGACTTACTGTTTGATCAGTTAGCTGGGGCCAAAGTGTTCTCAAAAATTGATTTGAGATCAGGGTACCATCAAATTAAAATTAGGCCGGAAGATGTGCCCAAAACTGCTTTCACAACCCGTTACGGGTTGTATGAATACTTGGTAATGTCTTTTGGGTTGACTAACGCACCGGCCCATTTTATGTACTTGATGAACTCTGTCTTCATGCCAGAACTAGACAAATTTGTGGTCGTCTTTATTGATGACATCTTAATTTACTCCAAAACTAAGAAGGAACATGCTGAACACTTGAGAATCGTGCTGACCCGTCTCAGGGAGCACCAGCTATATGCCAAGTTCAGCAAATGTGAGTTCTGGCTGGACAAGGTTCATTTCCTGGGTCATGTATTATCAGCGGAAGGAGTCGCTGTAGACCCAGGCAAGGTAGAAGATGTGTTGAAGTGGAAACCCCCGACTACGGTACATGAGGTCCGTAGTTTTCTGGGCATGGCGGGATATTACCGTCGTTTTATCCCAGACTTTTCCAGAGTCGCCAAACCAATCACAACCTTGCTCAAAAGTCAAACAAAATTTGTTTGGTCACCCCAATGTGAGCAAGCTTTTCAGACTCTGAAAAGGTTGTTGACAACTGCACCTGTCTTAGCCCAGCCAGATATTGAAAAACCCTTTGATGTATATTGTGACGCATCAGGAATCGGGTTAGGCTGTGTGCTGATGCAGGAGGGTCGCGTAATTGCATATGCTTCCAGGCAACTCAAACCTCATGAAGAGAATTACCCGACCCATGATCTCGAACTAGCCGCCGTGGTACATGCATTAAAAATCTGGCGTCATTATTTGTTGGGAAACACATGTCATCTATATACAGATCACAAAAGCTTGAAGTATATCTTTACTCAAGCTGAGCTTAATATGCGCCAGCGAAGGTGGCTAGAACTAATTAAAGATTACGACCTTGAGGTGCATTATCACCCTGGCAAGGCAAATGTAGTAGCGGATGCCCTCAGTCGTAAGGCTCACTGTAATTGCTTAACAGTGAAGCCTAGGGATATAACTTTGTGCCAAGAGCTAGAGAACTTGGGAATAGAAATGATTTCCCAAGGAAGCCTTTTCAATTTAAGGATTGATTTCAATCTCGAGGCTCAAATCATAAAGGCACAAAAGGAAAACAAAGGCATGAGACATCTTAAAGAGAAGATTTCTAATAGAGCACTCACAGACTTTAAGGTGGATGAGGCGGGAGTAATCTGGTTCAAGAACCGGTTAGTGGTTCCAAAGGTACCTGAGCTACGTCAGCAAATCCTAGATGAAGCTCATACCACGAGGTATTCTATTCATCCGGGAAGCAATAAGATGTATCAGGATCTGAAGCAAAGGTTTTGGTGGACAAAAATGAAGATAGAAATAGCTCGCTATGTGGCCCAATGTGACACCTGTCGAAAGGTCAAAGCCATTCATCTCAAATCCGCTGGGGAGTTGCAACCTTTGCCTATCCCCGCATGGAAATGGGATGACATAAGTATGGATTTCATAGTAGGATTGCCCAAAACGGCCAAGGGCTTTGATTCCGTTTGGGTCATAGTAGATCGTCTCACCAAAACAGCGCATTTTCTGCCGGTAAAGCTATTATATCCTGCCTCCACCTATGCTAAGATTTATTTCGACCGTATCCTAAGTCTGCATGGAGTGCCAAAGACAATAGTGTCAGATAGAGGCACACAATTTGTCTCCCAATTCTGGAAATGTTTACATGAGTCCTTGGGCACTAAGCTTTTATACAGCACAGCCTACCATCCTCAAACTGGTGGACAAACCGAAAGGGTGAATCAAACCCTAGAAGATCTATTAAGATCTTGTGCCCTGAATTTTCCAGATAAATGGGATGACTGCTTGCCTCTAGCAGAATTTTCCTACAATAATAGTTATCAAGAGAGTATCAAAATGGCTCCCTTTGAGGCACTGTATGGTCGCCGATGTCGAACTCCGTTACACTGGTCAGAACCTGGAGAAAGATGGTTCTTCGGAGTTGACCTAGTGAAAGAGACTGAGAACAAAGTGAAACAAATCCAAAATAACTTGAAAGTTGCTCAGTCTCGACAGAAAAGTTATGCTGATAAAAGACGTCGACCATTAAAGTTCGCCAAAGGTGATCATGTGTATTTGAAAGTATCCCCCATGAAAGGAGTAAATCGTTTTGGTGTTAAAGGCAAGTTAGCGCCTCGTTACATCGGTCCATTTCTCATTATTGACCGATGTGGGCAAGTCGCTTACCGCCTTAAACTGCCCGAACGATTATCCGGGGTACATAATGTGTTCCATGTGTCTCAACTGAAAAAGTGTCTTCGGGTACCAGATCGAGTTCAAGATATTGAAGATGTAACGCTTGAACCAGATCTAACTTATTCGGAATATCCTATCCGAGTACTGGATCAAAAAGCTAGAGTTACTCGCAGGACAACCACCAAATGGTATAAAGTACAATGGAGCCAGCACTCTGAAGAAGAAGCCACATGGGAATCTGAAGATTACTTGTTAGAAAATTTTCCTGAATTCTATGCTTCTCTTCAAGACAATGTATGATAACCAGAGAATGTACTCCAGTGAAGAAGCAGAGTCGCCAAAGCCATGTACTTAATGTACATATAGGCATATAGTGAAGTATTTTTCCCCAATTCCTTGCCTTATGGAAAAATTGAAGATGAAAGAGTTTTGACAAATTTCCTTTTCCATTACTTACCCTAAGGTTTTAAATCTCGGGGACGAGATTTCTTTAAGGGGGAAGGGCTGTAACATCCCTGATGTTACGGTTACTAAAAACGGATCATGTCATCATAAGCATTGTAAAGCATAAATGTTAAAGCACATTAGTATGCATCAACTTAAAAATAAGTTTACTTTGATTACTTGAGCTTAGGGAAGTAGAGTGTGTTTTTGTGGTGTGTTGTTGCTTGTGTGGTTGCTAAAACCCTAGGGTGGGAGTTTTCCGAAGAGCTAAGGGGGGAAAACCCTGATTTTTGAACCCTAGAACTGCCCCTTTTGTGTAATTTAAAAACTAAGCAAAATTTGAGGTTGAGTTCAAAAGCAAAGTTGTAGATCTTGGCAAGATGTACAACTTTGGTGTTTTGAGTTTTTGAAGTCTCAATACAAAATTCAAAGTAATTTTGAAAATACAGATTTCCAGAAAGTGTCCCCTTTTCCAACTTAAACCCCCAATTCAAAATCCATTTGGAATTTTGAAAAGTGGTCAACATGAAAGTTGTAGAGCACAAAAAGTTGAGCAACTTTCATGTTGGGAGTTTTTCAAGTTGTTATACAAAATCAAAAGTAATTTTGGAAATTCTGTTTTGCCCCAATTCAAAAATTTGGAATTTCTTTGATTTGAGTTTGATTTTCAAACTGTTTGGCCAAATTCACCCTGTTACACTCAAAATCAGCTCTGGTCACCAAAACATGTTTTGTAGCTTATGAAATTGTGCACAACTTTTGTTTTGGACGAATTTTGTGCTCAGTTCAAATTTTGGGCGAATTTCACAAAAAGATAAACTGAGTGGATGAGGCCGGCTACAGTGATCGGACAGGGGGGGTGCTCTGCCGCCGGGGCAGAGCCGCCTCCGTGCGCGACGCCACGCAGCTGGCCACGCAGCTGCTTGCTGCTGTGCTCCGTGTGGACGTTCTCATCCGCATCGCAGGCGCCGTCGTGTGGTTAAAGCCTCGGTCGGCCGGGACATTCTTTTCTTTTCCTTGAACTTCCTCGCCGACGAGCTCCCTGCGCCTCTCCAATTCGCCTCGCTCGCTGCCGTTCCAAGCCACCTGAGCACCCCAGCAGCTCCGCCGTGAGCCCCGCCACCGATTGCACCCCCAAACACACGCTCTACCCTACCGTAGCTCCAACCCGAGCCGTTTCCTTCCACAACTCCGGCCGAGCGCCGCCGCGAGCACGCCACCGTGGCCAGCTTCACTCCGCGCCTCTTCGCTGCTGATTCTTGCTTCGTTGAAGTCACGGTGAGCTACCGATGCTCTTACGCCGCCTACCTTGCGCTCTACTCGCCTGGAACGACCGGTGTGTGCCCGGCCGAGGCGGCCACCCGCCATGCCCGTGGCCGCAGGGGCTAGGATGGGGGAGAGCGAGTGTAAAGAGGGTCTGCAGGTGCGCAAGGGACCGGGGAAGCCAGCGCGCCTCACTGCGGAAGTCGGGAGCTCACCGGCGTTGAGCCTGAGCTCGCCGGAGTCGTGGCGGGAGGTAGACGACGTTCCTGACGGGCGGGTCCCGTCCGTCAGTGTCCGCATGAGAGAGGAGGGGGAGGCCGCAGCGCGCGCGGTCCGCGCGGGAGGACTCGCGGGCCGTCTTGGGCCGAGTCCGAGCAGGCCGCCAGCACTGCACAGTGCACTTTTTCTTTTTCTTTTTTGTTTAAAAATGTTTGATATTTGAATTTACATATTGAATTGTGTAGTGGTCCAAAAATAGTGAAACTTTTTGGATAGGTTCCAGGAAAGGTATAGGGCCTAGGAAAAATATTAGAATTTATTTCTCTGATTGTTTGCATGTCTATAAAAATTGATTCCTTAATTAGTGAATAAAACTTCTAGGAATTTTAGTAATTTATTAGGAGGTCCAAAAATCACCAAAAATTGTGGAGAGCCTCTGAGTGGTATTCCCTGGCTCCACACAAAATTTGGTGACATTTGGATATTGTTAGATTAGAATACTAATAAACCCTTATTTAGTACTTAAATAATAATTCCAAAATAATTAAATAGTGATTATTTAAATCCTCATGATTAGGGTTGAGTGATTTTGGGATTATGTGATGACCTGAGGTCATTGACCCTAATGACCTCTGGCAATTAATTATTGTTTAGCCCTAATGCTTAATTACTGTCATTAGTAATTAATTAAGAGTTAATTAAGGTAAATATGATTAATAATTAATTAATTCAGGATAATTAGGAATTAAAAGGAGTTTTAATTTACTGATGCAACCTCTTGGGTAAAAACAATAGGTTGTTAAACAACTTTAATTATTATTTACTCTGTGTTGCACCGAGAAGGCAAGTTGTACTCGACTTGGTCCTTCTTGCATATTTGCCGTACGCATATCATAAGCATTCATCATTTTACGTATAGTGTCCGTGACCGAAGGGGCGCCCGTTGAACCGAACCCCGAGGTCGGTGCTCCGTTCGAGGAAGTCGGATCCGAGACTTGGGAAGTCTCCGAGGGTCCCTCTCTGCCCTGCAACCAAGGCAAGCCCCGGATGCATTAACCCCTCCTTGGGTGTTTTAAATCTTTTATCACTTATGAATTGAAAATGCTGCATTAGGTAGTTGAGAATTGGGTTAACCTACTTGCTGCATTTACTACCTTGATATCTGTTATCCTGTCCTTGATACCTGTTTTATTTTAAAACTGCGTAGCGATGCTTAGCCCTGCTACTAGATAGGTTTTTAAACAAGAAAGTTTGAAGGGTTGTTGTGGGATACACTTATGGTCGATGATATTTCAACTTGAGACCGGTCGGTGGACTTGCTTTAAGAATGGAGTCTTAAAGTAGTGTCTCCAACTGTGTCGGTTAAGGACCGGTCCGTTGATGGCCTGCTGGGTTGAGAATTTATAGTACTAGCCACTTGCCCTCGGTAAGCCCGATCTTGTAATCCCTCGACGCGAACAGCTACTCGCGCACTGGGAGTGGAAAGATGGCGAGAGTAACGTGTGCCCACCTTACGGGTCTGAGATGACCGGAAAACATCTAGATCGGCTGTAGGATGGTGGAGTACTGTGCTCTCGGGTGCCGCGAACCTGGTCAAATTTGGGGAGAGCTTGATTCGGGTTGATATATGCAAGATTTGGTTCTACATATGTCGGGTGGTTAGGAACTCCAGCTGGATTGCTAAGCGATTCGAATCGTCGTTGCTCCCCGATTGGGAGACTCAATTCCTTCGACCCTCATCGTAGCTAAATATGCAACTAAGTGATATAGTGAGAAAGGGGAAAATGTCTCATGAGGTTCGGATCCCAATTCCCGGACTCATAGCGACATGAAGCTATGGCCATCAATAAATAATACTTAATGATAGGACTAGGAACTCACGGATTCGTCTGTGGGATACAACCAGTTAGACGATCCTCGAATTCCTCTGCCTCTGCGAGGGAGGAGTTCAGGGTAAAACTTGAAAATAAGGATGCACTACTAGTAAGCTTTTACGCAAAACACTTTGGCTCCTTGCTCAGCCACCCCTTGTCTACCCTAAGCCTGCATCCCTAAATTCTCCTCTTTTCCCGTCGGATAAGTCTTGTTGAGTACTCCCGTACTCAGGGTTTCAATACCCCTGTTGCAGGTGAAGCTCAGGAGCCGACTTGTTTCGGACCCTGTTGTGTGACCGTCGTCGAGGTTGACGACGAAGAAGAGTGAGCGTGACCCATGGGCAGGGTCTGTAAATTTGTTGTGTCTCTACTAAAGTTTAAGTTGCTCCGCTGGACCAGGCTTGTAATAACACTCTACTATTTGGAAGAACTCCTTTTGTAAATTAAGATATGTAATACTTCCGCTGTTTCACTCTGAAATACTATTTTGGTCTTGTGTCGTTGAGTTACTGCTTTATCTTCGCAACGAATGATCCTGGTGTTAAGGTGGCCACTTGCTACCCTGTAAGGGCGAGAAGAAACAGTTCTCGTTGTTTGACCATTATCAGTGGTCAGGACGAGCCAGCTTGGTACGCCACAGGTAGCAGTGGTATGAGCGCCCAGCAATGCTCATCGGACTTCTAAAGTGGGAGGACTCCCGGCATCACCGTCAGAGGTCCTTAGGACAATGGCAGGTGTCGGTGGGGCCCAAACACTTAGGAGGTTCTGCCACAGTTAGTAAATAACAAGACAAAACTTTTTGCTCTAGCTCTAATAGGGTGTTTGCAAGCCACCTATCAACAATTCTAGTCGATGTGATCACTAGGCACACAAGAGCTATGTCACTAAAAGCTACACTAGTGAACTATGCTACACAAGGCAAAGTAAACAACTAAACTAATTACACTACTTTGTGGTAAGTAAATAGATAGGATGAGATATTTATACCGCAGTGTAGGGGATGAACCAATCACCAATATATAAATAATTAAGCACTAGGAGAATGTCAATCAAACACAATTGAGACACCGATTTTTCTCTCGAAGTTCACGTGCTTGCCGGCACGCTACGTCCCCGTTGTGTCGACCAACACTTGGTGGTTCGACGGCTAAAAGGTGTAGCATGAACCTCGTCCTCACTAGGACACCACAAGAACCTACCCACAAGTGAGGTAGCTCAAAAACACGAGTAATCCACTAGAGTTACCTTTCGGCTCTCCGTCAGGGAAGGTACAAAACCCCTCACAATCACCGGGAGATAGCCACGAACAATCACCAACTCAGGCCAATACTCCTCCGCTGCTCCAAGCCGTCTAGGTGGCAGTAACCACCAAGAGTAACAAGAAAACCGTAGCCAAATCGATCCCTAAGTGTCACTAGATGCAATCACTCAAACAAATGCACTTGGAATCACTTCCAATCTCACAAAGATGGTTAATCTATGAAGAAGATGAGTGGAAGGTGTTTGCTTAGGCTCACAAGGATGTCAAGTATGCTAGAATGCCAAGAGAGCGAGCCCCAAACCGACCAACACGTATTTATAAACCCTTCAAACAAATAGAGCCGTTGGCTCTTTCGCTGGGCAGAACACGGGGTCACCGGACGCACAACAGGTGACCACCCAACGCTTGACCCCTGCGTCCGGTGCTTAGAATACAGCCACGTGTTCACTATTTGAATCACGCGCTTCGATCTCTAACAGTCATATTCAAACTACCGGACGCGGTTAAGTAGGCACCGGACGTGTCCGATACACACCGGACACGTACGCAGAGAGGTTGTCAAACGCGCGGAATCACCAGACTCACACCACCGAACGCTCCCTGAGCGTCCTATGCAGTCAGAAACACTCGCATACTCACTGGCTGACGTCATACCACACCGGATGCACCAACAGTGTCTGACCACTGTCCAATGCTGAGCGTCCGGTGCTCCCTTCACCTCTGCCAGAAACGAGAGCGCACCGGACACTCAGGAGCACCGTCCGGTGCCTCCGAGGCCAGCGTCCAATGAGTATTTTTCTAGTGAAAAACACTCCCATAACTTCTTCAAAGTTTCCATCAGCGCAATAGAAAATATGCATTTTATTTTCTCGCAAGCTCGGCGAGAGGGAGAGAGGAACCCAAACCCCTCTCTAACCTTCAACCTCCACCTCCTTCTCAAAGTGTGCCAACACCACCATGTGTGTACCAACATGTGCAAGTGTGTTAGCATTTTCACAATCATTTTCTTCGAAGGAGTTAAGTTAGCTCACTAGGATCTAAATGCATGCACATGAGCAATGACACCTAGTGGCACTCGATAACCGCTTAGCCAAAGAATTCTCCTCTTTATAGTACGACTATCTATCCTAAATGTGATCACACCCTCTATAGTGTCTTGATCACCAAAACTAAAACTCTAAGCAATACCTTTGCCTTGATCTCCATAGGATTTTGTTTTTTCTTTTTCTTCTTTTCCAAGTTGAGCACTTGATCATCTTGTGGTCATCACCATCATCACGTGCTTCATCACTTGGCATGTACCAACCTCATTAAGTCTACACACTTAGTATAGAGGTTAGTACTAGGGTTTCATCAATATCTAAAGTCAAACTAGGGCTTTCAGTCAGTCATGGTGCGCCCACAAGGGCGGCACATGGGGAGTCGAGTTCCCTAGAGCCTCGTACAGGTGGGCGCGTGACCTAGTTGACACCCACAATCCCATTAGGGAGAACGAGGTCAAGAGCTTCGAGGCCGAGAATGGTCCCATGGTGAAGACGGACGGACGAACCGACGATGAAGGAGAAAGCTCGAGGAAGGAGAAGTAGCTAGGGTAAGGGAGTGTTTGGGTTGGGGTGTTAAAGTTTAACATGTATTATAGCAGTTTCGTCTTATTTGATAATTAGTATCCAATCATGGACTAATTAGGCTTAAAAGATTCGTCTCTCAAATACTCTTTAGCTGTGTTTTTAGTTTCGTAAATAGTCTATATTTAATACTCTATGCATGTGTACAAACATTCGATGTGACACATAGTAAACTTTAAAAGGCCAAACCAAACGAGGTGTTCCCTACGCTGCAGCTAGGCCCAAGACGTTCAAGAGGTATAAAATGATATTTTTCAAAGAGAGGAAGAATTGTAATGGTTCTATTCGAAATATGTGAATAGTAATGGTGTTTGTTAAAACTTTAATAAAAAAACCCTTTTTGATAAGGTCAATAAAAAAAATGTCGATATCAATATCAACAACTGTTGTGCAATATTTGAAGCGACAAATAATGCACCTTTTTCCGTTGCGGCGAAACACGGTTGCAGCAGAGTTTGACGAAGGAGACGTGGCCTTGTTTAGTTTTCAAAAAATTTTGCAAAATTTTTCAGATTCTCTGTCACATCGAATCTTTAGACGTATGCATAAAGTATTAAATATAGATAAAAATAAAAACTAATTGTACAGTTTGGTCGGAATTGACGAGACGAATCTTTTGAGCCTAGTTTCTATGATTGGACAATATTTGTCAAATACAAACGAAATTGCTAAAGTGCTCATTTTGCCAAATCCCAATCGCGTCGCCATCAATCTCCTGCAATGGTCTGCACGAGCTAGTATGCTCTTCTGGAAGATGATGATGATAGCAACGCGGTGGGCTTGGCGGGTACGACCGGATTTTATGTGAGGTGTACCCGCCACGCCACGCCATCATCGTCTTGCTTTGGCACTGCATTGCATCCATCCTTGTAGGTCCTGCTCTGCTGCCAGCATTGTCGTCTCCGCCCAACAACGCATTAAACCCCACCCCCCATTCAATTCCTTCGTTCTTCTTCGTTCTTGCCTCCCCTGCTGCCTCTGCCCTCTGCCTCTGCTCTGCTGCTACAGGGGCATCGGCATGGGCGGATCGAATTCCACGGGGAGGGGGTCGGGGTCCGGCCCGCGTGCCATGCCGCCGGTGGAGGAGGTGGACATCGCCGCCGTCAGGTACAAGTCGCCGACGCTGCAGGCGCCGCACCTCACCGGGTTCTCACTCAGGGCTTTCCTCTGGCTCATGGAGTCGTCCCTGCTCGGACCACTCGTCACCTCCGTCCTCAAGTCGCAGAACAACATGCCGCAGGTTTGGTGGTTCCCCCGTCCCCCCTGGCTCCGTATCCCCTTGCTCGCCTCATCGTCGACTCCTCCATCTCCATTCATTCATTCATTCCTCGTATTAATTAATTAATTAATTAATTCATCCTAGCCCTCCTCTCTACTATGATTCATTCAGATGCTGCAGCAGACGGTGATCCCCGAGCGCCCCATGTACTACCCGGAGTTCCCACCGCAGGGTAGGATTAGCATCCTCGATTTCATTTCATTTTGTTTCCTGCTGCATGTGCTTGTTGGTTCACGCCTGCTCAGATTGACGGTTGACTTTGCATTTCTTCTCACATGATTAACTTGACTTGCACATAATATATTTTCTTTTTTTTTTTTAAAAAAAAAGCTGCACATACTAGTACTGCATTCTGAACATTTAACCAAACTCCCACCATTTTGACATAATCCGCCAGTAAAGCAAGGCTACTTCCCTTGGTCCACTCCAAGAGGTTTAGGCATTTAGAATAAAACCTCTCAGCTACCTGATGTTGAACTGATGACATTGAACTTCTCTTCAAGGAGACAATCCTATTGGTATATGTTGATGTGCTAAACAAAGTTCAGATTTACACAAAAGCATAATATTGAAGTTCTACTTTTTTTTATCTAAAACGATAATTCATTGGTTTCCTGGGGTTCGGGCATCCCCTTCAGCCAAAATACCAGTAACCCAAAATGCTGCAAGTTTCAAAATGCTCTCACTAAAGTCATTTATGTGGTACACATAAAGGTAAGCAAGCCTGCAAAAGACCAATCTCAAATACATTCTTTATGTGGAGATTCTGAAAACATAAGTGTTACTGTCATTACATGATAATAACAGTGCCAGTTTCACTTCTTATCTATTTTGTTTCCTGACATCTTGGACTAGTCCGAAACTTCATTGTTGCAGCTATGATTAACTTTGTGTCTACTACATACATGATTTTATTTGACGAACTTTTTAAACATTGCAACATGAAAAATTCAGTAATGGAGGCACCCTGACCGATCCCCTGGATACTAAATCTGCACTATTTGTAAAAACGTCTCTAGTCCATTGAACACTTCCTTCTTCCACATAATCTGATGCTCCAAATCCCCTGGATGAACATTTCCATAATACAGCTTTTGCCACAATTTCTGGGTTGGTATTTTCAAAAAAAAAAAACAATTTCTGGGTTGGTCTATTCCTACAAGTGTCATACTCACTGTGTATTGTCAATTCTGGTGTTGCTGTCCCCAATTATTCAGACCCAGAGCCAGAAGTTGTGCTTGTAGATGAAGATAGGGACCCGGTGGAAAGAGTCGACGAAGCACTGCAGTGCCTTCCGCAGTATGATCCGTCAATTCGTTGGACAACCGAGGAGAATCCCCCTTTCCTTTACTGGAAGATCCGTGACTTTGCACATGCATACCGCTCGGGGATCACGACTCCTTCAGCTGTAAGTGGATTATTGACAGAATGTTGCTTGCTTGCCCTCCTGCATCTTAATTTGATGTTTTAACTCTCATCCAAGGGATAGGTTGCCGAGTATGTTATTGCAGGCGTCCAAGAGTGGAACAACAAGAAGCCCCCAATGCCAATGTTGGTCTATTTTAATGCAGACGATCTCAAGAAGCAAGCTGAGGCTTCCACAAAGAGATTTCAGCAAGGTTGGCCACAACTTAGCCACCCATGCTCCTATTTATTAATAGTTGACACTTTATGATTGTACCGATCTTCTTTTCTTTGAATTCAAATGGTTTCAAGTAGAAATTCCATTTTTAAAATCTCATCTGATATGGTTGCTACTTGTGCCCAGGAAATCCGATATCCATTTTAGATGGTGTCTTCGTTGCCATTAAGGATGACATTGACTGCTTCCCGTATCCAACAAAGGGTTAGTTTAATTGACAACTTCCATGCTTTCCCGTGTCACTGTTCAAGAACTACAATCCATATCATGTTTTCATTGGATGGCAGGTGCTACAACATTCTTTGACCAAATCCACACTGTGGAGAAAGATGCAGTGTGCGTGGCTCGGTTGCGGAAATGTGGAGTCGTCTTTATTGGGAAAGCAAACATGCATGAGCTAGGCCTTGGTGTAACTGGAAACAATCCAAATTATGGGTATGATAAATTGTTGCACAACTGCTCATCCTGTTAAAAATGTTCTCTCCTTATGTACAATGTAGTTGTTTTTTCGATTTGAAGCCAGAGGATATATGGCTACTTGTCAAGTTATACATAGATAAAGTAAATGTTCTTCCTTTTTTCTAGACATTCAGAACACAAGAGAATATGACATATCTTTTCCTATATTATCTTGATTTTCTTCAAAAAGTTGCTCAAAAAAGTGTTTCCTTATTATGTCCTGGATGCAAACTCCATGACCTTGAGTAGAGCTTAGTTAAAACTTAAAATCAGAATTTTGGAATGCACATAAATATGATATTCAGCAGTGTCATGGGTTAAAGAACCTTACTCTATAACGTCACAAAAGAAATGGGCAATCCAGAATTGCCATTTATCAGAATGATAAGATATTTTTCATCTGCTGTTTTGTTCTTCAGTTCTTCTTCTGTTATGTTTCTCACTTAATCTTCACTTTTCCTTAACTTCTCTTGCAGGACAGCAAGAAATCCACATTCGGTTGATAGATATACTGGTGGTTCTTCATCTGGTCCTGCTGCATTAGTATCATCAGGATTATGCTCAGCAGCAATTGGAACAGATGGTGGAGGTTTGTACATATAGAAGCCCGATATTAATTGTCACAGATTCTTATCCGTAGTCTGTCTCTGATTGGTACCTTTTACCTACAACAGGTTCAGTTAGAATTCCATCTGCACTTTGTGGTATTGTTGGTTTCAAGACAAATTACGGGAGGACAGATATGACTGGGTAATAAAAAGAAGTTCCATTGAATTGAATATTCACAAGAGTTATTCTTTTATCTGTCATATTAGTTATATATGGATGGGACTACCTTCCAAGATTACTAAAATAAGATGCTCTAGTCACAAGCTAGCATCCACTGCGGTCTGAAACAGCTTATACTGTTTTGTTTTGCATGGTATTGTCCAAAAATTAACTAAGCTACACTATTTTGTTGTTACACACAGTTATCTTGTATTGAATCCCATTAGAAATCCTTCAAATTCTTGCAATTTCTTGTTGTATGATTAGATATATTGTTTGCAGGGTACTTTGTGACTCTGGGACTGTTGAAGTTGCTTCTCCTCTTGCATCATCAGTTGAGGATGCTATACTAGTGTAAGCTGCTTGGCGTGCTTTATGATATCATTCATGAGATCACCTGCCCGTTTAGCTGTTTCGTTGAGAAACTTAGAAGTTTTGCCAATGATTTTTTTGTGATATACTGGGTACCATTATGTTTGACTATCATGTTGATAAAACTGGATATTTGTTAACTGAATTGTATGGCATTCCAGGTATTCTGCAATAGCAGGCTCCAGACCCATGGATAAGCTAACCCTTAGACCAGTAAGATATCACGTTCTAATATTTCCTGCCTTTTAAATACCAAGAATGCTGGTATACCTTTCATGTCCCTTGTATGCTGTCAGATTATTCTTTTTTTTTCTCGAACATGCAGGAGAGCTGCATGTCATTGTATTAATAGAAGAAAAAAGAGTCATACATAGACCCAAACACACTCACACACCCCTCCACACCTTCCCTGTTTTCTAAGGTTTAAGCAACTGTTTCTGAGTATACAACAACTGAGCGGGCTAGAAAACTAAAAGCCCCTAGCAATGAGCAAGGAAAGACCCTTTGCTCCTGCCATACACCACCAGTGGGCTTCATCCCTAGCTATACTCAGGGCTGTGTCAATGTTTGGTGCAGCCCATTGAAGACACAGTCATTCCGGTGTTTCCAAATGCTCCAGGCGCCAAGGATGATGATAGAGTTTAAGCCATTTCTTACATCCCCAGTGGTAGCTGCGTCCATCTTTTCTCACCAGTCCTCCCAAGCTGAATCATTGGGC